>NW_028318568.1:0-1200000 GCF_062004578.1 Staurois parvus | reverse complement strand
TTATCAAGAAGTTTGCAACCCATGGCACTGTAGCTAATCTCCCTGGTCGTGGACGGATGAGGAAAATTGATGAAAGATTGCAACGCAGAATAGTCCGGATGGTGGATAAGCAGCCCCAAACATGTTCCAAAGACATTCAAGCTGTCCTGCAGGCTCAGGGAGCATCAGTGTCAGCGCGAACTATCCGTCGACATTTAAATGAAATGAAACGCTATGGCAGGAGACCCAGGAGGACCCCACTGCTGACACAGAGACATAAAAAAGCAAGACTACAGTTTGCCAAAATGTACTTGAGTAAGCCAAAAGCCTTCTGGGAAAACGTCTTGTGGACAGATGAGACCAAGATAGAGCTTTTCGGTAAAGCACATCATTCTACTGTTTACCGAAAACGGAATGAGGCCTACAAAGAACAAAACACAGTACCTACGGTAAAATATGGTGGAGGTTCAATGATGTTTTGGGGTTGTTTTGCTGCCTCTGGCACTGGGTGCCTTGACTGTGTGCAAGGCATCATGAAATCTGAGGATTACCAAAGGATTTTGGGTCGCACTGTAGGGCCCAGTGTCAGAAAGCTGGGTTTGCGTCCAAGATCCTGGGTCTTCCAGCAGGACAATGACCCCAAACATACGTCAAAAAGCACTCAGAAATGGATGGCAAAGAAGCGCTGGAGAGTTCTGAAGTGGCCAGCAATGAGCCCAGATCTAAATCCCATTGAACACCTGTGGAGAGATCTTAAAATTGCTGTTGGGAAAAGGTGTCCTTCCAATAAGAGAGACCTGGAGCTGTTTGCAAAGGAAGAGTGGTCCAAAATTCCGGGTGAGAGGTGTCAGAAGCTTATTGATGGTTATAGGAAGCGACTGATTTCAGTTATGTTTTCCAAAGGGTGTGCAACCAAATATTAAGTTAAGGGTGCCAATACTTTTGTCCAGCCCATTTTTGGGGTTTTGTGTGACATTATGTCATATTTGCTTTTCTGCCTCTGTTTTATATTTGTTCCAATACATACAAAGGGAATAAACATGTGTATAGCAAAACATGTGTTAATGCAATACCTTTTTTGTGTGAAATACTTGATTTTCAGGAAAAATATCAAGGGTGCCAACAATTTCGGCCATGACTGTATATATATGTATGTGTGTGTATATATATATATTATATATATATATATATACTGTATAATATAAAATATATATGAATTTATAATATGTGTAACATATTAAACCTGTTATTTCAAGATGTGACATGATTATGGGTGGGATAGTGAGGGGACTCTGTGTGGTAACAGTTCATGCAATCGATATCTGTGATATCCTATGAATTTAAAAACCCAGCCTATTTTTAACTGTATGTGGATCTTTATACCCATTTGTATTAAAGGAACTGTGTATATTGTTTTCCAAATAGCAATGTGGTGCAATGACCAATTTTGCTGGTTCAGATAGTTACTAGTTATATTGAGGTAATATACACTATATGATCCAAAGGTTTGTGGACACCTGACAATCTCACATACTACAGTATATGGCAAAAATTATGTGACACCCCCTCCTAATTGAGTGCAGGTGTTTCCAAAGAAGGTTCTTGTTAATGTTACAACATACAAAGAAATATTAACCACTTGCCTACAGGGCACTTATACCCCCTTCCTGCCCAGGCCAATTTTCAGCTTTCAGCGCTGTCGCATTTTGACTGACAATTGTGCGGTCATGCAACACTGTACCCATATGAAATTTTTATCATTTTTTCGAGACAGATAGAGCTTTCTTTTGGTGGTATCTAATCACCTCTAGGTTTTTTATTTTTTGCTAAACAAACCAAAAACAACTGAAAATTTTGAAAAAAAAATTTTTTTCTTAGTTTTTGTTAGAACATTTTGTAAATAAGTGATTTTTCTCCTTCACTGATGTGCGTTAATGAGGCTGCAGTGATGGGCACTGATAGGCGTCATTGACTGGCACTGTTAGGTGGCACTGTTAGGCTGCACTGATAGGCAGCACTGATGGGCACTGATAGGCGGCACTGGCTGGCACAGATAGGTGTCACTGACTGGCATTGATAGGTGGCACTGGCTGGCACTGATAGGTGACACTGAAAGGCAGCTCAAATGGGCACTGATATGTGGCATTGATGTGCACTGATAGGCACTGATATGTGGCATTGATGTGCACTGGTAGGAACTGATATGTGGCATTGATGTGGCACTGATGGGCACTGGCAGGTGGCATTGATGAGCTGTGACAGCTGGCATTGATGGGTTCTGACAAGTGCACTGTTGGGGCTACACTGATCATCAGGGCACACTGATCATCAGTGCCCTGATGATCAGTGTACATGTCCCCTCTAAGGGATGCCGATTACCTGCTCTCCACTTCTCATGAGCTGTCAGCGTGACATCTCGTGAGGAGAGGAATGCCGATAACCGGCATTTCCCTATTTACAGGTGATCAGCTGTGATTGGACACAGCTGATCACATGACCGAGCCAACATCTTCGGCTCTTTCCATTGATCGGTGATCCGCTGTGTCCGAGGGACACAGCGCACCACTGATCATTGTGCTGCGCCCCCTGGAGCCGCGCATGCACGGTTAGAGTGGGAGGATGTCATATGACATCCTCCCAGAACGAGAGAACCACCTTGTGCGTTTTTACATTCTTCCTGGATCGAGTGGTCCTCATTACTATGCTAGGTTATAATCCTAAAAGTGACCTCACTCTTCCACAAGAACCAGGAGATTGTCCTGCCAACATTTAGAGCCTCGGGAGTCGATAACGCTCACCCCCTGGACATAGGTGAGACCTTAAGGCTATACTTGCAGGTCACCGCATCCTTCCATAGGTCGGACCATCTATTCATCCTTTTCCATGGGAAGAGTAAAGAAGACTGGCCATCTCCCAGGTCAATTGCGGCCTGGATGGTCCAGGCCATCCAAATGGCCTACAGAGCTAAGGGCTTGGCGCCTCCGAAGGCGGTGACTGCACACTCAACCAAAAGTGTGGCTACGGCTTGAGCGGCTTCTTGGCATCTCGCACAGCAGCCTCGTGGGCCTCAATCAACATGTTTATGGCTCATTACTGTGTAGAGCCTGCCTCCTTATCCTCTGTTAATTTTGGTTTGAAAGTCCTGTTGGTTGAAGGGGAAAATTAAAGTCTTTGTTTGAGTAACTTCCCATACGTATGGTGCTATGGAGTCTGTCAGGAAAATGGAAAATTTCCTATCAAATACTTACCAAAATTTTCCTTTTCTGAGTACCCTCCCAATGCTATGACTAGGCTAATTATGGAACACGGCCTCTGGCAAGGAGCAAGGTTTATGGGAGTGGGGTCCTATAGGAGAAGAGAGGGCGGGACTAACCCATACGTATACTGCCATGGAGTCCATCAGGAAAGGAAAATTACGGTAAGTATTTGATAGGAAATTTTCCATTTTGTACACTTCAAATAAAGCTCATACAAAAAAAAAGGAAGCACACTACATACACATACACCTCAGGAGCAAGCACACACTGTGTGCCCCTATAGCAAGTGGAAAAAGAGCAGGAGCCAAGATTGCCAACAGGGGACCCAAGAAAATGAAGTTTGGGCCGCTCTGTGCAAAATCCATTGCACAGGGAAGGTGAGAATAACATGTTTTGTTATTTTTTTTTTAAATTACCCTTTAACACTTTTAGTCTAACTGATCTATATAAGTAGTATAAAGCAGCACTTGCACCTTGATGCAAGCCAATAGTAATTTGCAACAAAGCAAAAGTGCTGCCTCCAACAGACTATCTCTGTATTCCCATTGAAATGATACAATGGCGTAAAACCAAATCCCAACGAGCGTTCACCCGCTATAAATCTGCCTTCTTAACGTACACTTCCTCCCTTCACGCTGCCAAACAAGCCTATTTTATTACCCTCATCAATTCCTTCTCCTCCAGTCCCCGCTGGCTCTTCTCCACCTTTAACTCTCTACTTTTTCTGCCTCCACCTCCACCCAGTACCTCACTTACTGCCCACGAGATTGCCAAACACTTAAAAAAACAAGATTGATGCAATTCGTAGGGACTTCGCCACTGCTCAGACACCCATCCCACTTAGCACTCCTCACACAATAACCCCCTCAACACTTTGCTCCCTTGACCTCACTACCACCGAAGAGGTCACTAAGATTTTCTCTGAAGCCCGCCTCACCACCTGTCCCCTGGACCCTGTCCCCTCACAACTCCTGCGGTCCCCCTCCTCTTCCATCCTATGCTCCCTCACTCACATCTTCAATCTTTCCCTCTCCACCGGTACCTTCCCCTCCCCTCCCCTCTAAAGCACGCGCACATCACTCTCATACTTAAGAAACCCTCCCTGGACCCCTCCGACCTGAACAACCTAAGACCCATCTCCCTACTGCCATTTACCTCTAAACTCCTAGAACAATCGCCTGAGCTCCCATCTCACCAACAACCTTCTCGACCCTTTACAGTCCGGCTTCCGCCCCCTACACTCCACCAAAAGTGCCCTACTCAAACTCACCAATGACCTACTAACTGCCAAATCAATGGCCACTATACTATACTCCTACTACTTGACCTCACTGCGGCTTTTGACACAGTTGACCACCCCCTCTTCCTCAAAAAACTGCACTCTCTTGGCCTCAGAGACTCCGCTCTCTCCTGGTTCTCCTCCTATCTATCGCTGCGCTCCTTCAGTGTTACCTATAACGCTGCCACCTCCACTTCACTCCCTCTCTCTGTCGGGGTCCCTCAAGGCTCTGTCCTCGGACCTCTCCTCCTCCTCAAACTCAACCTTTCCAAAACTGAGCTTCTAGTATTCCCCCCAGCCCGTGCCCCCCCTGACTTCTCCATCAAGATCAACAACACTACCATCAGTCCCACCCCTCACGCCAGGGTACTAGGTGTAATCCTAGACTCCAATCTGTCCTTTCAGCCCCAGGTCCAATCACTGACAAACTCATGTAGATTTCACCTCCGCAACATCTCCAAGATACGACCGTTCCTAACCTCGGAAACCGCTAAGCAACTCATTCACTCCCTTATTATATCACGCCTTGACTACTATAACTCCCTCCTCACTGGCCTACCTCATTGCAGGCTATCCCCACTCCAGTCCATCATGAATGCTGCTGCCAGACTCATTCACCTTACTAACCGCTCTGTATCTGCCACCCCTCTCTGCCAATCCCTCCACTGCCTTCCAATTGCCCAGCGGATAAAATTTAAAACACTGATGTATAAAGCCGTTTATAACACTGCCCCTAACTACATCACCGACCTTGTCTCTAAATACCACCCAAACCGTACTCTCCGCTCCTCGCAAGACCTCCTACTCTCTAGCCCCCTTGTCTCCTCCTCCCATGCTCATCTCCAGGATTTCTCAAGGGCTTCACCCATCCTCTGGAACTCCCTACCCCAAGCTATCAGGCTATCGCCTACTCTGCTCACTTTTAGGCGCACTCTGAAAACTCATTTCTTCAGGGAAGCCTACCCCGACCCCAGCTAACTACTGGAATCCCCTACTCCCCCTACCACTCCATCCCTCACAGCTAATTACCTCTTGTATCACTATCCCCTCCCTCCTAGATTGTAAGCTCCAAGGAGCAGGGCCCTCTAATCCCTCTTGTATTGAACTATATTGTGACTGTACTGTCTCCCTCCGTAATGTAAAGCACTGAGCAAACTGTTGGTGCTATATAAGTCCTGTATAATAATAATAATACACTGGGACATATATATTCAAGAACAGGTTGTGAAGATCGCGGCATCAGACCCCTGACCTTCTCACCAAACTCGTGACCGAAGGACTAGCCAATATAAAACCGCGATGTCAAGTGAGCAACCATGCCACGCCCAGCTGCACCCTGCACAATGATTTTCCAGCTAATGGACCACAAATCGATGCACCGGCAGCCTGAATGCAATTGTTACTGGGTCAGGTTAATTATGCAATTAACACCCTTCACACTGCCACCACCTCATTTTTGTACAGAGAAAGAGGAAACTCGTCAATATCAGCAATAACACTATGATGGTTGAAATAATCGTCTGTATAGCACTGTCACCGCAGACAGGTTATACAGAGGGTTAAACACACACAGTAGCACTGTTTTAGAGGCAGGAATTCGTAAGTTGCATTAACAAGCTATAGAAACAGTTCAACACTTTCAGAAAGAAAGATTTATTACTAAAAGGTCAAAAGGGTGCAATAAAAATATTTACAGAAAGAAGATGTAACCAATATATATATATATATATATATATATACAAAGAACAACAGCACAGCAAAAGGATAACAGAAAGAAGTTTAAAGGGTTAAAGTACTTGCCAATCAGCCTTGGATTAAGCAGTTTCAAGTCTTATGAGGTCCAGGATGCTTTTGATCTCCCTCTGCTAGTTCGATGTTAAAACACAGGGAGATCTTCTCTTCTCTCACACCCAAACTCCAAGCATACCAGCATTTTCTACCAAATTCAGCGGGGTGTCTTCTTACAACAACAGAACCAATTGCCTTGTTTGGGGAGGGGGTTGTGTAAAGGGAGCTGAGGCTTCTTGAACTCAGCAAACATACACCGACCACATTCCTGAGGGAGGCTGATTTGGAGTTTAAGAGAGATACCAGATGCAGGGGTTTTGAGCAAAATGGATGACCGCACCGCACTCTATATGCATGATTGCTACACAGGTCACACCACTAGTGGATACCTTCTGTTTTACACAGGAGGAGGAATCCCAAAATGTATCTGGAATCTCCTGTTTGTGTGAATTTTTTGTACTGAGACAACAGAAACTATTATTACCTGCTGAGAGAAGTTGCTGAAAAGAAAAAAAAAACAATTAAATGCATGCAGAATTCAGCATATGTCATAGGGCTTGTCAGTTAAACTGGCCATAGAAGGCTAGTTTTTTTTTTGCTCAGCAAATACAAACAAGGTGGATGGGGGAATCCCCCCTTGCTAGGACATTGTATTCTGATAGCGGCATTCAATGCTGTCATTGAATTATTCATTCAATTGAAGTATTCATTCAATTTAATTGCCTAACCATTCCCTTTTTATATAAAAAGAACTAACAACTTTATCTGACAAATTCAATAGTGTGGTGGAATCACTAAAGTCATCCTCAGGGGCGGACTGACCATTTGGAAACTCGGGCACTGCCCGAGGGCCTGGGGTCAGTAGGGGGCCCCATGAGATGCCCCTGGTACCTTTTTCATAGGCTTTTTTGAGTTTGGGCAAGGACACAGGGGCCCCATGATCCCCAGTTGCCCGGGGGCCCCATGAATTGTCAGTCCGCCCCTGGTCATCCTTTTAACTCTTCTCCACTTTATACAAAACGCAATAAAACAAAGTATTTTCTTCCTATTAGACTACTTGTGTGGCTTGTCAACTGAAATCTAATTAGCTCTACTCACTACTATAGTTAGGACAATTCTTCTTTAAAGCGTAACTAAACCCACTGATTTAACTGTTTCCCAAAACAGTTAATTAAAAGTGGAATTCAAGTCTAGAACTAATTAAGCTTAAGGCCTCATGCACACAGGGCTTCTTCTTTTTTTTTTTTAACTCTCCTATAAGCCAGCAGATGCTTGTAAAAGTGTCTAATGCTTTTACAAGCATTTAGTCGCAATTACAGGAATTATGCGCAATTACAGGAATTATGCGCTTTGCATAATTCCTGTAATTAATAATTCCTGTAAATAATAATTATTTATTCTGGCCAATTAAATTAATTAATTTAATTGGCCAGAATAAATAATTTAACACGTCTAGGCTCATTTGGATGCGTTTTTACAAGCATTAAGCCTTTTTGTATGCCCAAACGCTGCTGTTCCTGGACACTCTGGCAGTAGGTTTTTATTTTCCTTGACTCTGAACTCTCCTGACACTAAACGCTAGTAAAAGTCTATGTGTGCATGGACTCATAGGCTAACATGCAGGGGAGTTTAGAGGCAGGAAAGAAGAGCACTTGATGCCCCTAGGAGGAGCTGCAAAAATGTCCTGTGTGCATGAAGCCTGAAACTGCTCCCTTCCCCAACACTTACAGTATACTAACTATCCTGTAGAAGGAAGATGCATATACTTGCCTATTCTCAAGGCACTCTGGTCTGGTCATGCAGCCGGCTTCAGGGCAGAGGAGAGACAGCTAACATCTGATGCCCCATAGTAAGCCTAAAGGTGATATCACTGGCCATGCATTCCATTCATTCTTGGCAATCTCTCCCATCCCCTGAAGCTGGTGGCTGATGTGGAGATGAAGATACTAGACTGAAGCATTCTGAGAATAAGTACATGCAGGAGGGGGTTGGGAGCTGTTTTATGTGGTTAGTTCTAGATTTGAATTCCACTTTAAAGTATGCAGTGAGTAAACTGTCACAGCTGCTTGTGCTCCCTAGCCATCAAATGGCTGATGTTATAACTGATTACATGTGGAACACTATGGCAACTGCAGATCAAACAAAAAGGCTAAGATGGCAGATTTCTTTGTTGTAAAGGATGGGCAGGTTTAGTTTTACATATTCTAAATATGTCACAAGAAAAATAGGTAAACTGCCACTGCTGAATTCCTTTTTGAAAACGCTATGGAATTGATTTTTTTAAATTGAATATATCTTAATCTTTTTAATTGTTTCAGGACTAGGAATAGCCACAGACGAGTTGAAAACCAAACAAAATATGTGTCAATTATCAAATCGTTATTTTCCGCATCATTAGTGTGCCAGCTGCGACACGTGATTTTCTAGCCGCAATCGAAAGTGCCTGATCCAACATGCTAATCCAAATAAACCTTACAGGGTGTATAACCCTCCCTTACTCTATCGAAAATGGGAAAAAAAAATGTGTTGCCTGTAGTTCTACGTTATGGTCGTGTATAATTTCCTTTGGGGCTTATAACCAGTGCTGATGATCACAACATTAAGACTGAACATATTACCGATTAGTTTGTGTAACACATCTGTTCATCTTCTATTAGCATATCTTCCATACTATCAATTTAACAGAAAACAATACTGTGTTCTCTTTCCCCTGTCATGTACTGCTCTGGTGTGTCCAATTGAAGGGCTCCAGCCATGGTTTCTCTTATATTAAAGAGCAGCATTACCAGCCAGGTCAGGGTTATTTAGTGGGTTGCATGCGTTCTGTATTGTGCTTTCTCCTGCCATATATCAGGAGGTGAAACAACTCCAATGTTGGCCCCACACATGGCATTTTGTTTTAATTTAAACCACTTTCAACCAGTGTTCAACTTCAAAAACAACCAACACGTAAGAAAATGTAATAGTGTCAATAGGAACTGCTGGTGGTGGGCTGCATTTATCTTTATAATTTGATTGTTTATTGAAAATGTTTGTGATTACCTAAAAACTTCAGTGTAAGTGTCCCAATAAGATTGGAACTCTGGGAGGCTGAAAGATAAGCATGGCTTATGCAGAAGAATATTTAACTGTATAAAACTGTTGCTGAGCAAAGGAATTGCAACTTTCACTTGCACAAATACAGCAGATACTAATTTGTATAATAGATGGTTGTGCTGCTGCAGTTTCTTTTCTTTTTTTTCAGAAATCGCCTATTTCTTTAGCATTTATGCTTTGTTGAACACAACAGAGCAAATTCCAGCAAACCGTGCCCAGGATAAATGATCTAAATGGCCAACCACCCTAAATGTTAATCCAGGCATGAATTAATAATTCTTTTTTTAGCAGCAGTTATTTTGGCCTAATTGTTACTTTATAGTTTTGTTTTGTTTTTTTTGTTACTGGGTTAGTGTCAGACATTAGATGGAAATCTGGCGTTGTTTTCTAAATCATAGCAAGCTGTTTTGGATAACATGTATTTCAATTCTGATAATATTTTATGACATTGAAGAAATGTCTAATAATGTGAACCTGTAAGGCCCCATTCCTGGACCATGGGAGACTTCCGTGTTAAACCTGGAGGGCCAGATATAAAGTGAAGAGGGGAATCGTTGCCATTCACTTACACACAGTTATCTCTCAAGACAGTTTCAGTAGCTTGCAAGCGAACACTTAGCAGTGTCCCAGACCATGCCCTGTAGCACTTAATTGGCTGATCCTCATCTTCTGCAGACTCTGGCTTTCACTCGCTGGTTTCACTGTTCAATTTGGGAAACCTCTTAATGCCTTCTTTAGGAATGAAACCTAAACTGACTACTTACATACAGGACACTAAACCCAAGACATGCTATGCTGTTCTATATCAAGGTTGTGCATTTGATTGTGGAAACTTCCATCTCTCCCATCACTTTAAGATTCAGAAATGTAGTTTAACAAAGACTGTGCACTCATAATTGGTGCACAGACAAAAGAAATGCACTTGCTTGTTATTTGTAAGGATGACGTTGCTGTGTCAAAGCAATGAAGGCAGTTGTAAAGTGCAGTTAAAGGCTCAGTAATCCAAACTCACTAATGAGTATTTTAAACGTACACCATTCTACATGGACACTGAATGCGATGGTCGCTGTATCACCCACTCTTGAGACCCATGGAGTACTCTTGCAAACTATTGAATGCCTTACAGACTTATGACTGTATAATGCAGGACAGATTCTATGACACTTGGTAGATGGGGGATGGCAGTAGGTACCTGATTTAGACTAATAAGCTAGGGTTTCAGTTCCAACCTTTTACCTCCCTCTCACTGCCACTTCCACTTACTTGTTATGCCTGCCTTTTTCTACCATGACCCTCTTTCTTTTCCTCTTCCCCCCTGTTTTGTACCTTCCCTTCCCTGTTTTCCCTGGCAGCAATATATGGTCTGAACATCAATCAAAATTAAAAACTACTCTTTGAATGCACTCTCATCCTGGGTGGAGATACATGTGACTGCATGTACTTCTTCACATATATTAGTTCTCTCCCTAATCCATGACAGAAATATTCCTCTATTTCATACTGAAATCAGATTTAGGTAATGTAATATGGTCAGATCTCACAGTATCAATTCAGGTCCCATTATTGCCCAACAAATCTCCAAGAGCATGGCCTTGAAATTTAAATAAAAGTCTTTTCCAGATACTCCAAATCATAGAAGATGTAGTCTAGGAATTAGATTTGTACTATTTTTCAAAACACTACTGATAACAATGAACCTATATTAGTTTGGGAAGACCATAAACCAGAGGTGGGCAACCTGCGGTCCTCCAACTATTGCAGAACTACAAGTCCCACCATGCCTCTGCCTCTGGGATTCATGATTGTAACTCTCAGTCTTGCAATGCCTCATGGGAAATGTAGTTCAATAACAGGTGGAGGGCTGCAGGTTGCCCACCCCTGCCATATAACGTACATTCGAGGAATTTTCATTAAACATGGGTTCAGGGTTAAAAGGGAAAAGAAAGTAAAAATCACTCAACTACTCAAAGAAATTCACTAGTTGGAGACTGAACCTAAAACTAGACCAGACCCCAAAGCAGAAGCAGAACTCTAATCCCTCCGACAATAAATTAACTCTTCTAATTGGACGTGGACATGGTATACTTGGATTTTGCAAAAGCGCTTGACACAGTTCCCCACACATGGCTAATGTGTAAGGTAAAGTCTACAGGCTTGGAAAAATCTGTATGTAAATAGCTGGAACACTGGCTAAAAGATCGTATTCAAAAAGTAGTGGCTAATGAATCATACTCTGAATGGTCTGGGGTCATCAGTGGTGTACCCCAGGGTTCAGTGTTGGGACCCTTACTTTTTAATACATTTATAAATGATATAGGGTCTGGGATTAAAAATCCCATTTCAGTCTTTGCAGATGACATCAAGCTATGCAGTGGAATAACGTCCTTACAGGATGTCTTCAATTTACAAGCCGACCTCAATGCACTGTTTAATTGGTCAACTATGTGGCAAATGAGGTTTAATGTTGATAAATGTGAGGTTACTTGGGGGCTAAGAATATGCATGCATCATAAATACTAGGGGGAGTACAACTGGGGGAATCAATGGTGGAGGAGGATCTGGGAGTTCTGGTAGATCACAAGCTTAATAATGGCATGCAATGCCAAGCTGCGGTTTCTAAAGCGAACAAAATCCTCTCTTGTATTAAAAGAGGTATAGACTCCAGAGAGAGATATCATATTACCCCTGTACAAATATTAGTAAGACCTCATCTGGAATATGCAGTTCAGGTTTAGGCACCAATTCACAAAAAGAGGTGAGCAGCAGCCAGGATGGCTGCCTTCTAAATCTGTGCTTTGGCCGCCGGACACATCGGCCGATTTTCGCCCTCTAGGGGGGGGTCCCCCCGTTTCCTCACTGGCCCCCTGTCTCCCTGGTGCCCTGATGGGCAAAAAAACGCCGGACGCCCGTGCCTCCAGCTCCCGGTGGGCTGTTCCGAAGTTTGCGGCCTACCCGCCGGAGATCGAGGCTGAAGCTGGGGCCTCGATTTTGGGCCGGCCGCCGAACACTTCCGGGACCCTGGCCGCGGATTCGCAGCTCCCGCCGGAGACCTTAAATGGAGCCCCAGCCGCAATTTTGGGTCCCATGCCATCACCATCTGCAGGTGGGTCGGATCATGGCAGTGTGGAGGACCCGTCCCAGCAGTCTCCCATGCCATTGGAGCCATCCCAGCAGTCTCCCATGCCATCTCTGCGGGATGCTGAGCTCCTGCGCCGCTTCCAGTTTATGTTACAATCAGAATTGTCCTCCGCTACCTCCAAGCTGGCCGACCGTCTCTCACGGGAAATTCGGGAGTTGGGCAGTCGGACGAACGACCTTGAAGATAAAATGGATGCTGCAGCTACGGTCCTTGAAAATCACGAACAGGATTTATGCGACCTCAAGAAAGAATTGTCGGACGCGCTGCTACGGCTTGAGGATTTTGAAAATCGTTCCCGCCGTGGCAATTTGCGGTTAAGGGGTATCCCGGAAACGGTTACGGATCTTACCTCCACTGCTACTGCTCTGTTCCAGGAGCTGACGTCCGCCATTCCCATTGACCGTCTTGAATTTGATCGCATACATCGTGCATTGGGCCCCAGACGACCGGATGGGCCCCCGAGAGACATTATCATCAAGTTCACTTATTACCCCACTAAGGAAACCATCCTCTTGGCGGCCAGAAATAAACCTGATCTCAGCTTCCAGGGGCATCGCTATCAGCTCTTCGCGGACCTCTCCCAGACCACTCTTCAAAAGCGCCGCCAGTTGAAGCCCTTCACTTCGGTCCTGGTGAAACATAGTATTAAATACGCCTGGGGCTTTCCGTTCCGCCTCACCTTCACCTACCAGGGCCGCAGTCGCTCTGTGGCTACACCAGAGGAGGCTCACTCTCTCCTGGAATCCTTACACCTTCTTTCGCCGGAAGCTGCGGATCGGAGCCCAGTTCATTCATCTGGATCCCCGGCGAGGCTGCTTCCTCTGAGCCGCATCTGGGAGCGGTCGTCCAATAGGAAGAGGGCCCTTTCTCAGACCCCTTCGCAATCAAGTCCTTCCTGTTCATCTCCGGGCTGAAGATGCGTCCTGGATTTTCCATGTATCATCTCACCGATGAACTCTCTGACGGGACCGTGAGTTTGGCCCTTGGGGCTCCCCCAGTTTGTTTGCATTTCGGGTAGATACTGCTCCTCGGGCTCCGGGGTGGGAGGTTGACCCGTTGGGCCTGGTTGGGTGGAAGGGGATTGGCCCCTATGGTTCTCCAGGTTTCTATGCGGAGGTTATCGCGGAGGTCCCTGCTCCTGGGACTTTTAGTTTTATTAAGTTTTACTACATTATATTATGTTTATTACCTTTTTGCCCTCTGAGGGCTTCTGTTTTGATGTTTCCATTTGCAGCCATGTGTCCGGTGGTAGAGTTACCCCTAACTGTATCCTTCATGTGTAGGATGCACGTCACCATTGGTGTGACACAATTGCACTGTTGTGTATACTTTTTGTGTCTTTTTCCTTTTTTCTTTCTTTGTTCTTTTCTTTTTCTCTGTTTTTTTTCGTTTTTGTTTTCTGCAGGGTTCCGGGACGCCATGGTCCGATCGCCATTGGGAGTGGAGATTGCTGGCTGCTTTGGGCTTTTTTCTGCTGAGCGTGTTGCGTTGTTACCGCCATGGCCTCGCCCCTTTTGAAAATACATTCACAAAATGTTCAAGGCTTCAATTCGCCTCAGAAACGGGCTAAAGTTTTTCATCACCTCAAATCGCAACAAATTGATGTGGTATGTCTACAGGAGACCAGGTTTTCTCAGTCCTCCGCTCTGCGTTATCTTTCACCTCACTATCCCATCTTTTACACCGCCTCGGCTCCTGAGAAGCGCCGGGGTGTTCTGATAGCTTTTAAACGCAATCTCCCCTTTGTCTGTTCTAGGCATATAGCGGACCCCACGGGCAGGTATTTGCTTCTGCAAGGCACCCTCTGGGACCAGGAGGTTACCTTTGTCTCTTACTATGCGCCTAACCGTTTCCAGCATAAATTCTTTTCGCATCTTTGCACCATTGTTTCTCGACACTCTAAGGGTCTTCTTCTTGTTATGGGGGATTCGAATGTTACCTTGGATTCCACATTGGATAGGCGCTACGCACGGGGAGCGACCCCCTCTCATGACTTGGTGCTAGAGGAACGTATGCGCTCTCTTTTGCGGACGGCGGGGCTAGCGGACGTCTGGAGGGAACTTCATCCAACTGAACGCGACTTTATGTTCTATTCCAATCCTCATGACAGTTTTTGTAGAATTGATCATATATTCATGCAGGTCCAGCAGCAGGTCCAGCAGCTCCCCTCGGTCCGGCGGATAACTATTCCCTCCTCACCCTGGTCAGATCATGATCCCTTGGTACTCCTCCTTGCCCTTTCTGGGTCAAAACGGCGCCCTTTTCATTGGCGCATCAATGACTCTTTGCTGACCACTCAGGCTACCTGCCAACAAATAGAATTCTTTTTACGAACATACTTTGCGGAAAATTCGGGATCGGTCTCTTCAGCAGTGCCCCTTTGGGAAGCGCATAAGGCAACGATGCGGGGTCATGTTATACAGCTGGCTGCGGTCCGGAAGCGGGAGCGGGAACGCCGACTCTTGGAGCTTCATTCTCTCCTGGCCTCTGCGGATGCGCGTTGGAAGTCATCTCCATCCGTGGCCCATAAACGCGCTCGGGACGCTCTGGCAACAGAATTGGACCTTCTCGCCTCTTCGGAGGCGGAACGGGCCCTGCGTTGGACCAGACATAAATTTTACTCCTGCGCTAATAAGCCCGGTCCCATGCTAGCCAGGAAACTCAATTCTGTGGGGAAACCCCATAAACCGATTCGACTTCGACTTTCCACAGGTGGCTGTACTTCTTATCCCCAGCAGATCGTTTCCCGATTTTCGGACTTCCTTTCGCGCCTCTATGCTGCCCCAGATCCTTTCCCTGTGGCCCAGGCAGAGGCATTCTTTCAAGACCTCCATCTTCCCGGATTAACCGAGGCAGCACAGGCGGCCCTCAACGCTGGTGTCACCGTACCGGAAGTGCTCCAAGCGATCAAATCTTTACGGTCCACCGCGGCCCCAGGTCCCGACGGCTTCTCCGGTCTCTATTATAAAAAATTCTCAGCCCTATTGGCGCCCTTTTTAGCGGCCTATTTCAATGAGTTACGACAGGGCTCTTTGCCCTCTCCGGACGCACTTAGGGCACATATCTCTATGATTCCTAAGACGACCGACGATGTCCAGGAACCGCAAGCCTTCCGGCCCATTTCTCTTCTTAATGAAGACCTGAAGATATTGGGCAAGATCCTTAGTTTTCGCATCAATAAATATTTGTGTAGCCTGGTCCACCGGGACCAAGTAGGGTTCGTCCCCGGGAGGCAGGTGGGTGATAACGTCCGTAAGGTGGTCCATCTTATACATTTTCTGCAACAACGGAAAATCCCAGGATTCCTACTGTCCTTGGACATATATAAAGCTTTTCATTCTCTATCTTGGGTATATCTGCGGTTTGTGCTGTCTCGATGGTGTTTCGGGGACTCTAGTCTCTCTTGGATTCAGTCCTTGTATTCCTTTCCCTCAGCCTCTGTTAAATATGCTGTGTATTTCTCAGATCCCTTTCCTGTTGGGCGAGGGA
Source organism: Staurois parvus (assembly GCF_062004578.1). Lineage (NCBI taxonomy): Eukaryota > Metazoa > Chordata > Amphibia > Anura > Ranidae > Staurois > Staurois parvus. Next base: position 1,183,973 of record NW_028318568.1, on the reverse strand, counting down.
CGAGGCAGGGTTGTCCGCTGTCCCCGGCGCTCTTTGTCCTGGCGCTTGAGCCACTGGCTTTAGCGCTCCGGACCGATTGCAATATATTGGGGGTTCCATACGCTGGACAGGAGTTTAAGCTGAGCCTCTTTGCGGACGATGCCCTCTTGACCCTTACTAATCCTCTGACGACGCTTCCTAACTTGCAACGAGTTCTTGAGCGCTTCTCCTTGATTTCGGGTCTACGTATCATCTTGGATAAAACCGTCGCTCTCAATATTACTTTGGCTTCAGATTTGGTTTCGCGCCTACAATCCCACTTCCCTTACCGGTGGGCTTCCTCTTTTCTGGAATACTTGGGCATTCGCTTGACCCCCACCTATGACTCCCTTTTTGCTGAAAATTATTATCCTTTGCTTAGCTCTTTATCTTCTCTTATGCATTCCTGGCAATTTCCGCACCTGTCTTGGATAGGACGGGTTCATTCAGTGAAAATGACCATCTTGCCGAAATTGTTATATTATTTTCGCACCCTCCCAGTGCGGGTTCCCCCATCACTTTCTTCGGTTGCTTCAGGCGAAGTTTATGCGTTTTATCTGGGCCGATAAACACCCCAGAGTCTCTAGAAATACGCTCTTTGCTCATAGACTCCAGGGTGGTCTTGGTGTACCCAATGTAGCTAAGTATTATCAGGCGAGCCAGATTGCCCTGCTGTCTATGTTGCACGCTTCCTCCGATGTTCCTCTCTGGGTTCTGCTGGAACTACCTAATTGTGCCCCTATCACACTGTCGACACTCCTATGGCTTCCCCCTGCCCTGCGCCCTATGGCGCTGAGTCCGATGTTGCTCCATGGCCTACAAGTCTGGGACTCGGTACGTTACTCCAGTGGCCTGATGTCACCCTTTTTGCCCTTGCTTCCAATCGTTAACAACCCTCTTTTCCCACCGGGTCTAGATTGCCCGAGGGCATTTTCTTGGTGGGTGGCTCATGGTTTCTCACAGGTGCAACACTTTTTGACTTTTCGGTCCTTTCCCACCTGGAATGTCCTTCGGGAGTCTCGGGATGTTCCCCCAGCGGAATTTTTTTGGTACCTTCAATTGCGTCACTGGCTACTTTCGCTGAGGGCCACTTCTGCTTTCCCATATCAGAAATCTGCCTTTGAACGGCTTTGCCAGCAGCACCCGGGCGCCCCGGGCCTTATCTCCCTTCTTTACGCAGCTTTGAACAGACTCTCGTCTCACACTTCTCTTTCATATGTTGTTCAGTGGGAACGCGACCTGGGAGTGGCTGTGGATCCGGAGGACTGGAGTAGGGCCTGGTCACTCATAGCTAAATGTTCATTTAATACGACCACGCTGGAAGGTATTGTTCCGTTGGTACTGGGTTCCGGCTCGTCTGGCCCAGGCTAACCCTGCCTGTAGTGATCGATGTTTTCGGGGTTGTGGCCATCGTGGCGATGTACTGCATATCTGGTGGTCATGCCCGAGGTTGGTTCATTTTTGGTCTCGTGTGTTTGGCCTCCTTTTCACTTTGTTCCATCTCTCCATATGCCGGGATGCTCGGTATGCTTTGCTTCATTGCCCCATACCGGGCCTCTTGGCTCGTCAGCAGCGGTTGGCTTCCTATTTGTTTTTATCGGCTACTAGGACAATTGCTCAGGCCTGGAAGAGTCCGTTTGTACTTTTCCAGGGGGTGCGGGATCGTATGACTACTATGATGCTCAACGAACAGATGTCGAGTATATGCAACGACTGTCAACATAAATTTTTGAAAGTATGGGAGCCGTGGTTGCAATACGCCTTTCCCACGCTCCCCCCGGCCAGTGTGGGGAGGTAATGGAGTTTGGTATTGGCGCTCGTGGACCCCTACTCTTTGGTTTTTGTTTTTTTTTTTTTTCCCTTTTTCTCTGCTCTTCTTCTCTCCTTTTCTGTTTGTTTTGATGTGACAGTGGACAACTGTCTTTAGTTGCGATAGTCAGAGTCTTATTGATGTTATTGTAACCTATGTGCCATTGATAGCCCCTGCGTGGGCATACGTTTTGCCTTATTGGAATTAGAGCGTTGTCTGCTCTATTATGCCTTTTTTATTGGTGCAATTGACAGCCCCTGCGTGGGTGTGTTTTGTTGCCTCTGTTTTATACTGTTTAAAATTAATAAAAACCATTGAAATACAATTCACAAAAAGAATATTGGGGAACTGGAGAAAGTACAGAGAAGGGCAACTAAACTGATATGAGGCATGGAGGAGCTCAGCTATGAGGAAAGATTAGAGGAACGGAATTTATTTTCTCTTGAGCAGAGGAGATTAAGGGTAGATATGATCAACATGTATAAATACATCAGTGGTTCATATAGTGAACTCGGTGTAGAGCTATTCACCCTGAGGTCATCACAGAGGACAAGGGGGCACTCTTTACGTCTGGAGGAAAAGAAATTTCCAAACATAGAAAGGTTTCTTCACAGTGAGAGCTGTGAAAATGTGGAATAGACTCCCTCAAGATTAGGTTCTGGCCAGCTCAGTGGATTGCTTCAAAAAAGGCCTGGATTGTTTCTTAGATACACAGAATATAACTGGATACTAACATTTATAGGTAAAGTTGATCCAGGGAATATCCGATTGCCTCTTGGGGGATCAGGAAGGAATTTTTTCCCAGCAGGAGCAAATTGGATTGTGCTTTGCTGGGTTTTGTTTTTGCTTTCCTCTGGATCAACTGTGGGTATAGGATTATAACTTTTTTTTTTTCTGTGGTTGAACTGGATAGACTTTTGTCTTTTTTCAGCCAGACTAACTATGTAAGTATGTCATTCTTTCAAGGCCAAGGCAGCCTTTACTAGATTATTCTATGAACACTAAGACAAATACACATGACTCCTAGCCAAAACTGCTAAAGGGCAAACAACACCTCTATTATAACCCCTCTGGTACCACACCACAGAGCAAAAAGGTAAGTCATCCACAAGACATTGCAAACACCTGTAACACACTGCACTGATACTGGTTGCAGGAAGTTTTTTTAAACACAAGATGGCAATGTTCTGCGGTTCAGTTATCCAGACTTTATTGAAGCAAAGCCTTGTTGAACACGTATGCTGGTTTGTGTATGCTGGTAGTAGGACTTCTGTATTCAGACAAGGAATGAACAGACTAAGTTTCCCAGAAATGCTGGCAAAGGGGCGGGATCATATATCCTGAGAATCCCGGGAACTTTACAGAAAAGAAGTAGATGATGAGAAGCGGAGGATGGGTTTGTGTCTGGAGAAGGCCATGCAAGATTCTGGGGATCCAGGATGTATAGGGCCGTTTCGTGGAGAAGAAAAGGACTGCAGACCACTGGTATCACTGACGAGCAGGACAGTCAATCCTGTGAGCAGGTGGATCGTAATGCTGTCATTAGCATCGCTTCTCAACAGAGGGACCAAAAGAACACGGGGGCTCCCCCCAATTGGGAGACTACTTCTTATGCTGCAAAGGCTACAAACTATTTGAGAGGGTTCCATAACCCAGATCATCACAAGTTGCGACTGTGTTAATTTCAGTTATTCAATTCAGTACACCTTACACCACAGATTATCACTGAGACCTAGACTGCCTAGTCCATTCTGCATTACGGCCTACTCCTTTAGTGTCTCACTAGAATCCTGAAACCACAGGACTTTGGCTACAGCACGTGCCCCCTGCAGACAGGACTACACTAGAATCTCATTTCAAGCCTCTTCCAGCTTCAAAGGAACTTGTTTCACAAGACTAATTCACCATATTTAAGGGTTCAACCTGTGCTGAAGTCTGATTCTGCCCCTTCTTTAATTTTAGCCAGTTCTTGCCTTCAACCTTTGTGTTAAAGAGACCTCAACATCACTGAAAGGGGGAATCTTTCTGTGACTATACCATCTTGACTAAATCTTGTTCTTACACAGGGAGGGATCTAAACCCTAATGTGCACCAACTAGGGCACCATCAAGAGCACATAAGATTTTTCACCATTCTTTAAAGAGATACAAAAAGGGACACTAATGCCTATAACAAAAGTATTCATCTCCAAAGTTAAACCCAGTTACCAGCAACTGAGAACCCAAAAGTGAGTTAAACTTGACATCTTGATAGTTCACGTCAGCTCAGTTGGGGAGAGACATCTCAGAAGCTGGAATTGTAGTTTAAATTCTGATCCCGCTGGACATTGGGGTTTTCTTAAAGCGATACTGTGCTTTATTACTTTGTTGAACCTTTTAGAGTGTTTGATTTTTCTTTTATGCACATCTACTGTCATCCTTGTTGTTCTTGCACTCTTTATATTCTGACGGAGTCCTTCTGGTCAATGTTTCATGGTGGTGTTAGCAGGAGTGGTACTTTTAAAGCAGGCTTGGAACAGATCCAAAATTACTCAGCGGCCCTCAAGAGGGTAGCACTACACACCTTTGAAGCCTTCTACTTTTCCTTCTACTCTTCCCTTCAGAGCAAGAGGTCTGAATCTTCCACTTAGTATAAAGCCAAAAGGAAATCCACTTCTGTATTTTCTTTTCTAAAATGCTCAAACAAGACTGAAGGCTACCATTACCCTCACCAAAATCATCACTCTCTATTCTCCTAGGACTCCTTAATTGTACACATCACTGTCATCCTAAAAGAAGGAAAATACCTGTACTCTTTGTGCCAGTTTTTGCAAAATCACACACTCAAATGATTACCTCGACCCATTAAGCTAGATAACATTGTTGTGAAATGGATAAAAGCAATTTACTCCATTCCTTCTGCCTTAGTCAAACTTAGAAAAGGGCTAAAAAAAAAAAAAAACAGCTGTTACAAATGCACCCTCCAAGGATGTCCACTATCCCTTTTCCTCTTTGTACTCTCTCTGTGTATTGTTAGAAACATCCAGGACCTACAAGTAATGAATAATTTATAAACAATTTCCCCTATTTGAAGACTCTCCATGACAGTTTTTTTTTTTTTTTACCCAGGTTCTCTGGAAATACAACCTCTCCTCAACTCACTCACCTCCATAATCAGTATATGGCAACCCCAGGTCTGTTCAAAATCTGCTCTCAGAAAAGGTCTCCCACTTCTTCTTTGCATGACAGTGGCCTTCCATTGCTGTCCTGATGGCCCACTCCTGTCCCTTTAATATAGATCTGTGGAAAGTTTTACAAATCAGACACCTTTTTTTTTCCTCTCTACCATTCCTGTGGCATTTCCCAGATTCTGCAAGAGCCTCAAAACTCTATGCACAGACACATGCCTACTGTGACATTCCTTATCTATCTACTACACATACCTCTCCCAAACAAAACAAGACCAAGAGGTACTATATCTTAAGCAATAACAGAAAGACGTACAGATGACCACCTCAACCACATACTACATTTTCATGTAAATCCTCCATATGTAAACTTTAAAATCCAGGGGGTTACCAACTTGTGCTGGTGCTATAACTCCAACAAAGGTTCAATTCTGAAAAAACGTAAGGATCTACAAATCCTCTGCTAGCTACATCCAGATTTTACAGTAGATAATTACAAAAAACAACCAAACACTCCTGATTCTAACTGACATTCATAACAATATATTAATCCAAAATTACAATCTCAGTACAGGAACCACCTTGCCATAACATACACTTTAATGAAAAACCTCTAAAACCCCAATACATGCTCCCATAAAACCAGAACTATCCTAATGAACTCCATATGTAATAGGTCTCCTAAGTTGTAACAATATTATTTCAAAATGGCAAAAATAACCTATGCAGAGCTTCCCACTAAACACAGATTCCAAATACTATGCATGAAAAATCTCTTACATGGTATATGTAAATGCACCCCACTTGAGATTTTACATCAGTAGTGTGCTGTTTGCATGACTGATTGTATAGTTATCCTGGATATTGGATAGGGTTATTACCCTTTCTGATCTCATAGCAGTTATAATTAAGGGCACTTTGTAGCTAAGGACTTTCCTTTAGCAGAGGTGCTTGTAAAGGAACTTCTATATCACTGAAAATCTTTGTATGGTATCACAGCAACACATGTGACTATAATTTAAGGTTTAAATGACCAGTTCAGCTGAGTAATTTGCATCCACAAAGCACATAAAATTGTGGTCCTTACTTGCATAATCAGCAAAGTGAAATTTTTGCATATGTTGTTATATTCCTTGTTTGAATGACTGGCTCACATAGCAGTTCAATCAATAAGATTTTAAATCAGCCACATGGCATTGCTATGAGAGACTGTATAGTAGTTCTGAATATTGAATATGGGTTGTTACCCACTACAATTCACCTGTAGTTGTAACTAAGGATATTTAGTAGCTGAAGTCTTCCTTTCACAGTGACACTTGTAAAGGAATTCTGTTCAAAAGTTTCTATATTACGTATCCCAGCAGCACATCATTGTAATCCTAGCCTAAACAACCAGTTCATATAACATGGGGCAGTGAGTGAAGTTTCCATATGCAAAGCAGCACATGGATTCTTGTAATCCTTATTTAAATGTACAACTCAATTTAATTCAGTAAGTAAGCTTTTTTTTGCATCCACAGCAACACGTCTAACTGTAGTCCTTGTTAGTGTAGCCCACTGAAATGTTATTACTTGCAGTACATTAAAATGGACATTAGATGGAGGTGGTCTGCCATTCCGCATCACTCAGATGGACAGAACAGCCCTCTGGAACTTGTATGCTGTATAGCTGGACTCAGCTGGTGAGCAGGCAGTCAGGGACTACATTTCCCAAGAGTGGTAGCGTCTGGGCGGGGGTATAAAAATATCAAATCCCAGGAGATTGGCCAGGAGAGTGTGGGGAGAGACTGAAAGAGAAGGAGGTGTGCTGATGGCTGAAGTGCTGAACTAGGCAGCGGAGCGAGAATTGGAGAGAGAGGGAGAGTGGAAAGAGCCTACTGACCACCCAGTCTGACACGCTGCCCAGCAGGTCAATCTGACAGCAGGAGACCTTGCCCCATTTGTAGAGAGAGACAGACCGCTGCTACGTGCTGAACTGCTTATTCAGGTGAGAGAAACCCATGCATCCACTAACCAAGTGAATACAGACAGTTTGCCACCTCAGCTATCTACCTACACATAGTTGTGAACATTACATATAGTTGATTCAGTTTGTGGCCTAGTTCTCGCAGACGCCATAGTTGAGATACACCTATATTGCAGTTTCTTTTACAAGCTGACCGCAGGACATACAGTTGCAGGCCAGGACACAGCTGTGCCAACTGAAACAAGAAGTTTCCCTTCCTCAACAAAGCAGAATTCCCATTACTGTTAACATTTGCCTTTGATGTACAAAGAGAGCTGTCTTCACCTATAGATATTTATGCCAATTGTTGCTATTTACTACTTCAAGCCTGCCCATGTTTAGTGCTTTAAAGAGGACCCCGCCTTAACTCGCTACCATCAAGAGGAAAAGTGTTAATTCTTCCCTTGTTCCTTCACTATTTCTGTGTCACCATGCCAAGGAACTACATTACACACCTCAACTTAACTTCATGCCAACTGGGCCCCACCGAGCGCACAGAAGACACTGTAGTGTATTTAAAGTAACAGTGCTCAATTTACAATGACAATTCTCTTTCCTTCACATCTAATCCTTGTCATCTAGTTTTGAAGCGTACTTGTTTCTTGATAGTAGTTTTCTGCTCACTGGGGATTCAGCAGTCAACTCAAATTGGAGGAGGTGGATTATTTCTGAAAGCAGCAAACAGTCGTTGCTTTATGGTGAATGTTGTTATTTTTGCTCACAATTACCAAGAGTGATTATAATTGCTGTATATATCAATTTTGATTTTGGGCTTGATCAAACGCAAGTTCGACTTGAATATCGGCCACTCATGTGCTCAGTGAACACACAAACTGTAAAGGCGTTAGGAGGGCTGTTTACCCGCCGCGCCCCACAATGAACTGCACTGACAAAGCATTGTGATTGGCCAAAGCAATGCACCTGACCACAAGTCAGGTGCAATGCTTTGGCCAATCACAGCGCATGATGATGCCACAAGGGGGTGGAGCCACTCATTTGGCATCACTGGGTGGCCCCGCCCCTTAGATATTAAAGAACTGTCAGGCTGGTGCAGCTGTCGGTGGTGGCAATGGGCATCGTGATTAACATTCAATCTACTTTGGGGGACATTTCTTTTATTTTTGTTTTCAATAAAGGACTTGTCAAAGACTTCTGTCATTTTTATACACTACACTTTCATTTTTTTTTGTAAATGAGTTGTGGTTCCATGTACCCTATACTCATTCACATGGGGGGGATCTTCCAGACTCCGATGATTCCCCTACCTGCAGACCCCCACAACCACGGGCCATTGTTTGTGGGGAAGAGGCCCTTGTTCCCATCAACATGGGGACAAGGTGCTTTGGGGGGGAGACCCCTATGCCCCAAAGCACCCCCCCATGTTGAGGGCTGGTATGGTTCCAGGGGGGAGGGTGCTTGCTTGTCCCCCCTCCTTTCCTGACCTGCCGGGCTGCATGCTTGGATAAGTATCTGTATAGAATTTTTTTTGGGGGGCCCCCACATCATTTAAAAAAATGATGTTCATAGGGGTTCCCCTCAAAAATCCATACTAGACCCGATGGGCTTGGTATAATGCCATCAATTTCTTTTACATTCAGCTGTCAGCAGGGAACCCCGCTGACAGCTGAAACATAAAAGAATGTTTTCATTACTAAAATACTGCATGAGTTAATAATATAACTCATGCGGTATTTTAGTAGCTGTGCGGTATCTTACTCTGATCAAATAAGATACCACTTAGTGAATTGTCCCGGTTCAAAGTTCGTGGTTGAACTTTCCTTCGGTTCGATGGTCGACCGTGAAGTGAATGGGGGGGTTGTTCGGCCCATCACTAATCAATGCCATTTTGTTCTTTCTGACCAAATTACCTTTCATTCCAACATAAACTTCGCATTGGTTTACACTAACTTTTGAGTCCATTTTGCAGTTGTGATTTACTTTGGTCAAAGGAGAACGGTGGTGACAGCAGAATTTGGGTTTGCCACAAGAGGTTCAAATTGACAGGGAACCGAAAAAATTACTAAGCAACCCTTAAGGGTGTAGTGCTACGTTAGAATGACCTGCTCAGTTAAAAGAGACTTATGGCCAAAGCTATTTTGGCTATTCTTATGGGTCACAGGAGTGCAGTTCATTCTGTATTTCTGTGACTCATTTTCCACTGACAGTGGACTAAAGTCTGCTGTTGGCTGACATCACCGAGCCAGTCCAAGCTCTGAAAAGATCCCGACTTTAATGTCAGGATCCACCTAGAAGCTGACTGGCATTTGGCTCAGCCTTTCCCTTCCCCTCCCTCTACAGCCCAGAGCTCCACTGAGATGGGCAGACCAGAAAAACTAAGCAATTAGCAGTCTTTAATTCCTCAGTTCTTGGTGTAGAGCCAGTTGCAGACAACTGCAGCAGGGATCAGTGCTGTAACCATCAAGGAGAGTATGCTTTTTTGTTTTTTTTAATTCTCAAACTTCTCTTTGGACATAGTTTAATAAGTAAGAATTTTGCACCACATCACATGTTGTTACTGTAGTTGATTGTATAGTTGTCCTGAACATCCAAACGGAAACAAGCATACTCTCAGTTCTATGAAATATTGGGTCAGCCCAGTAAAAGAATTTGTGGATTGTGGTAAGACATAATCTCAATAGATGCCTCTCCCAACCAAAAGCAGACCATACGATACTACACCCTAAACCAGGGGTCTCCAAACTTTCTAAACAAAGGGCCAGTTTACTGTCCTTCAGACTTTAGGGGGGCCAGACTGTGGCCGTCGGGAGTAGAAAATGTTCCGGCATCAGTTGGGGTAAACAATGCCCCACTGTTGATAGGAATTTTGCCCCAACATTGGTGTCATTAGGCAACATTGTTGGTGTCATTGGGAGGAATTGTGCCCTATCACTGAAGTCAGTACAAGGAATTGTGCCCCATCACTGGTGTCATTGGAAAGAATTGTGCCCTGTCACTGGTGTTATTGGGCCCCACTGTTTGTGTCATTGGGAGGAACTGTGCCCCATTATTGGTAGGACTTGTGTCCCATCGTTGGTGTTATTGGGAGGAATTGTGCCCCTTTGTTGCTGTCAGTGAATAAAGTAGTGCTCCAAGGGCCAGATAAAAGCAAGCAAAGGGCTGCAGTTTGGAGACCACTGCCCTAACAATGGAAGAAAGATCTAAAGATGACCTTCTCAAGAACACAAAGTCCAAAGATATTACATTTGTCGTGGAAATCCTCTATATGTACCAGGTTCCAATAAACTAACTTTAACATCCATGAAATCTATTTGGAGTTACGGACCTATACTGGTGCTGAAACTTAGACAAAGGTTCAGTTTTTCACATGTACTGGTCCTGCACCAAACTGAGGCCATACTGGATTGAAATATCACAAAATTCACAGAATTTACCAGTTTTCCTTTTGTTACATCACTCCCTTATCCTGGTAAAAACTTAGCAGGATTCCATTCTTCAGTACCTCCTAAAATGCAGGCAAATCCTGCATTCCAATAAAATGGAGAGACTTTTCCCCACCTTCGATAACCACGTGGCTTCGCACAGTGGAAGACATCATGCTGATAGAGGACCATTTACTCTTCTCTCAAAGAAAACATAAAATCAGTAAAACATGTTTTTATTGGATCAATTTTATATTATATAGTCAGGTTGAAAAAAGACAAGTCCATCTAGTTCAATAACAAAAGAAAAAGAAAAACCTCTATATACAGTAATATACCTGTAGTTAATCCAGAGAAGGACAACAAAAACACCAATAAAACATGATCCAATTCACTCGAGCAGGGGAATATCCGATTGCCTGCTGGGACTTCCTGTCCCAGCAGGCAATCGGATATTTCCTGGAGCAACTATTCCTAATGTTATAACCTATTGATATTCAGTTACATTTTGTGCACTTAGAAATGCATCCAGCTGTTTTTTTTTTTTAAATCTACTGAACTGGCCGGAACTAGTTCATGCCACCTTCAATCTTCAAAAAATCCCAAAGTGGCTGTTCCCTTTTTTTTTTTCTTTATCTTGTGAGCTAAGGTAATTGTTCATCTACTTTATCAAACCAGATTTTAAGTGTACCTTTTTTGTTTTATAAATGTTGGAGTATGGGCCATCATAAGGTACTGTATGTGTGTGTGCATGTGTTATCAAGTGAAAATGATGACGTACAAGATAAAATGTGTTCAGTAATTTGAAAAGAAAATGCATTAAAAGGTGATAATTCAATTCATTTTCAGAAGGAAAGAAAACCTCAATTCTAGCTAACTTCATTATGTACAGTATCACCAGAGAGACTTGACGGTACAGAAATCTAGGTCAGTCTGTTTGCTTGCAGTGCCGTTATAAAAAAATCATATCCTTCATGCAGGAAGTGTAGCGTATTTAATTATTTATCTACGGCAAGCAAAACAAAGACGATTAAAAGTCCCAGGCTATACCAATGTTTGCATATGTCACCATTCACCTATTGTATGTTATTTTTCTCTTTTTAGGTAAAAGATAATATGTTATTTGTGTTTGGCATAGAGCCGGTTTAAAAAATACTAATCCCTAATTGGAAGAAAAATAAGTTCTGTAAATTCAAGGAAATGTATTTGGTCTTGTCTATGTGCTATTAATACTCCTATGAATAATACAATGATGTGTTTCTATTAAAAGGAGGAGTATATTCCTGCGTATGACTCCATCTTCAAGAGGTCAGAATTTTATAATGAAAAACTTCACAGAGATGACAGGGCACATGCAAAACACAAGGGTCTGGAGCTTCATAATGAGGTACCACTAAATATTTTATAGCCATAAAGGAAATAAATTTAAAGAAAATATTAACAAATGATATGTTCATGTTTTTTTTGCACTGAAACAAGCCTATAGAGTAGAAATAACTGCCGTAACCCAGTTTTGGGGGAAAAGAAGGTCTGTTTCAGTAGGATTGCAAGTTATGCATTACTCGTTCTTTTAATTAGAGAGACCCTGTCACTAAATTAGAACAAATCAGATAACATCCCTGAAAAAGTATTTTAAAAGCTTACTTGCAATTTTTTTTTTTTTGGTTTCCATAATTATTTTTTTTATTCATTTGCAATGATCCTTTGAACTTTTGACTATTCTAAAAGAATCATTTCCCTAGCATAGCCCTCTCCTCTTCTGAAAATATCTAATAACTATATTTGCTGACCCAGCATCTCTGTTCTAAGGAGGCGCAACCATTTACGTAGCTGTTGGGATAGGAGTGAAGGGGAATACTATAGAGTGTCACTTAGACAACACATTATAGATGGTTTTTGGATGTCTAAACAAGGGGGGCTGTTACATGTACAGTAAATAACATGCATAAAATACATTAAGTGCACATATGATCGCATGGGAAGATTTTATTGGAAATCAATGGTCTGGCGACTAGGTCTCACTTCTTAACAATCATCTTGCTAGCACCCCGCTCATTTCAGTATGCTGAAATTTAAAGGAAAACTGTACCTTTAGCACAAATGTCCTTTAGTCAACTCCACTACCCCAATGAGTGCAGTAAAGCCAAATGTTTACTTTTTTTCCCAATTCCAGTGATTTGTACTGTGCAGCCCTGCCTTGCACCACACATCTTTTGTGCACCACAGCCCCATTAATTTCCTATAGATGAACTATACTCAGAGGCATTTAGCCATCTAGTAGAGGATGACTCATGCATAGGAAAGAGAAGCCAGTGGGACATTTTCACTACAAAGGCTGTGGGGCATCAGGAAGGTAGTTATTTTACCAGGCTGACTGAATTCAGTGCTGTAGGCATTCATTTAAAGGGCAACTGTAGTAAAGGTATAGTTGTTACTAAAGTGACTCCCAGTAAGATGTTAAAACTTCTACTTGTGTATCAGTATGGCCGTATGGCCCTTTCACACAGGCAGACTGATCGGATTCACCTTTATGCTTTTCAGGCAGACCCAATCGTATCACCCATTGTTTTCTATGGGGAGGTGGATGTAAATGGACATGTGTCCGTTTACACTCATCTGCATCTGATCCGATCTGGTCCGACAAAAACAGACAGGGGTTCTAAACAGACAGCAGTCCATTTACATCAGACCTTTCCATAGAGAGCAGCGGGCTGTGTCCGTGTCCACTCTGCTTGTGCACACAAACCTGTCATTTTCCTGCTCAGCAGGGATCAGCAGACAGATCCCCCACTGAGCAGGTTGATCCACTTGGCAGAGTCTGCCCATGTGAAAGGGCCCTTAGAGTACCACAAAAAACTTTTATGGGCCTTTCTGCCAATGACAGTTGGTCAAGAAGTATAATATATTTGTTGACTTTACTTTCTTGTTTCTTCTTGTAGGAATGCTCTCGTCTTGTGCCAGTACTAAGCTCTTCAGAATATGGGAGACACCTTCATCTTAATGTAGACAAAGTAAACAGAGAACATGTTAGGGTTGGCGTGGTACGTCTGGAATTTTATCGCAAGAGTGGAATGAGTAAATCACTGGAAGAAGGTTATGGTTGTGTAACTCCATCCTAACATTGTTTACAATACACTGGACATTTGCTGCAGAAAAACTTTAATTCAATAAATTTTATCAAAATGTTGAGTGTGGATATTCATTCTTTGCAAAGTCACTAAACCCCAAATGAATCGGTGTAAAATCAGAAAATGTTTTTGCCGCATTATTATACTCTTTATATTACATTATTTTTCTGTTCCTTTTATTACACAAAATTGTGCTGCTTTTAGGTAGGCAACACAAATCTATTCATATAGGATTTCACAGTGTTGAAGAGTTTGCTTTGTGTGGAAATTTCCTGGGAAACAGCATTTGCCCATAAATGTTATATATACTTTTGGCGATGTCGCTTTCCATCCATATTCCCAGCACCATTGCCTGAAGACTACTGAAAGTTGCAACTTTTGAGCATAACATACTAAACTATACCCAAAACGTGTTATTTAGCAATGTTTATATTCTGTTTTTCAAAATTAATTGAACTTTGCCTAGTCTTGCAGATATAAGAAAGTAGAATTCACAAAGAGTTTTCTTCTTGGAATGTTTATTTGCATTTATTTACCCATTTTCTTAAGTTTGTCTACTTGTACCTAGATATCCAGTGATCACCTGAGAGTAACTATCCGTTGTAATATAAGCTGCACGGAACAAGCCTATTTTACTGTAATTTGTAATTTTGTGGACACCTGCTAGGGAAGTGATGATAGCAGTCAATTTGTTCCTGTATCAGAAAAAAGATGATCTGTAGCTGATGGAACTGGTGTATGGCAAACTCTCCCAGGGTCAAGCACTTCTGGGCAGCCAAAAAAAGAGCCAGTATTTGTTACTTTGTTTCGATAACAGAAAAGACAACACTATTGAGGTACTTTTTTTCCAGTCATATAAATGGTGGAAGAAATTGTCAGAATGTTTGCAAAGGCCAGAACAGACTTAAAACACTTTATTTTTTAGGTACTTAAAAGGGCCCCATTGACAGTAACTGCATATTACCTGAGGAAGCAAGTAACACTTTCTAGTGACTTACTCTTGGTCAGGGGTGTCAAACTGGCGACCCTCCAGCTGTTGCAAAACTACAAGTCCCACCATGCCTCTGCCCTTGGCAGTCATGCTTGTAACTGTCAATCTTGCAATGCCTCATGGGTTTGGCAACAGCTGGAGGGCCGCCAGTTTGAAACCCATGCTCTAGGTGGTCCACCAAATGAAACACATGTTGAATAGTTGAGCGATGTAATCCCTGCAAAAGATACCCTAGTCAGTATCCAATACAAGGTTGAAGACTGAGAGGATATGTCTGTGAAGGTTCTTATTTTCCTAGGTCATTATATACTTAGTAGTAGTTAGATGTTTTGTAGTTAGATGTTTTGCTACTCATCCAATTCTAAGTTAACTCACTCACCTTGAACAACCAACATCTGCTTTGAATTAAGAATATCATGAGAGGTGTGAAATTTTGTGAACCCCCTGTTCGTATTACATGACTCAATCCCCATGGTACCATGAACGCAGGAGCAATTGTTCAAATTACATGGCGAAAAGTGTGTATTGTTGACCAATCGCAAGGGTAGATGTCAGGGCAGGAGCCGAGGAACGGACAGGCAGGCCTAACAATGTAACGCACTGGCTGACGACAACCACCACCCACAGACCGAAGTCCCTCAGGGCGCGGAGTCTAAGTCCCAGGCTGCCCTTCACCAGGGCCCCTGATGGTGGGGATGGACTTGACGCAGCCAGGAACCAGGTCGCGGCCCCCGAGACACCTCAGCTGCGGTAATGGCCGCCGCCAATGGCGTGTAGCTGGTGAAAGAAGCAAAAGAGTAGTCAGACAAGCCAGGGTCAACAACAACAGGACAAAACAGTACAGGACAGCAGACGAGAATCACAGGTCACAAGCCGGGTTCAGCAACAGAGGGTCAGATCAAAGGAGAATACAAAGAATAGTCAAGTCACAAGCCGAGTCAGAATACCAGGCGAGTCACGAGAGTCAGAACAGAGTAATAGTAACACAAAGACACAAGACACAAGTGCAAAGAGCATGTGCGGGCCACAGGCTTATATGTCATCAGCCACGCCCTTCTGGGGGGTGGACCACAGAGACCTGAAGGCATAAAAAGATTTCCCATCATGCACAGCAGAATCCAAGATGGACGCCAGCACATGGAGTAACATAACCTCAGGAAAAAGGTAGGACCTTGACAGTAGAGATGTTAAAACCACCTTATATTGTCTATTTACAACAACTGCGCAGTGTGAATGTCTCACCATTTAACCACTTGCCCTCCAGAGGATTCCCTTCCCTTCCTGACCAGGCCATTTTTTGCGATACAGCGCTGTGTAACTTTAACTGACAATTGCGCAGTCATGCAACACTGCACCCAATGAAATTTACGTAATTTTTTCCCATAAATAGAGCTTTCTTTTGGTGGTATTTGATCGCCTGTGCATTGTTTATTTTTTGCGCTATGAACAAAAACGGACCGAAAATTTTGAAAAAAAAAAAACCTATATTTTAGACTTTTTGCTATTAAACATGTCCAGTAAAAAAATGTTAAAAATCATATTTAGTCATAAATTTAGGTCAAAATATATTCTGCTACATGTCTTTGCTAAAAAAAATCCCAATACATGTAAATTAATTGGTTTACATGAAAGTTATAGTGTCTACAAATGGCGGTATAGATACTGGAATTTAAAAAAATTATTTTTTTTTTTACTAGTAATGGCGGCGATCAGCAACATATAGCAGGACTGTGGCGGGCATTCTGACACTGGGGGGAACTGATTTGGTGTCACTGGCATAGTCAGTGACACCAATACAGTGATCAATGCTAATAAAAATAATGACACTGGACAGGAAGGGGATAACATGTGGGACAATCAAAGGGTTAAGTGTGCTGTTTTACTATGTGGGCTGTGTGTGCTTTACACTGTAAGCACACTGCTTTGTCTGCAGGGGCGGACTGACAACCCATGGGGCCCCTGGGCAATAGGGGATCATGGGGCCCCTGTGTCCTTGCCCAAACTCAAAAAAGCCTATGAAAAAGGTACCAGGGGCATCTCATAGGGCCCCCTACTGACCCCGGGCCCTCGGGCATTGCCCGAGTTTCCAAATGGTCAGTCAGCTCGTTTGTATGGCTCTGCTATGCAGAGCCATAGAAAGCAGTGTGCAGGAGATGACAGGGGAGAGATCTGTATTGTTTACATACAGGTCTCTCCCCCTGCCAGAAATCCTTTGAGATCACCGGGGACTCACTGGCCGGGACTCGGTGATTGATAGCTGAGGCCGGGACTCGGTGATTGATAGCTGAGGCCGCGAATGGTGGCACGGGTAGGGCGCCCCTCACCCCGGAATTGCAAAATCATGTATATATGCGTGATTTTGCGCACCCGTGCTACCCTGTAGCAGTATTTCTGCTATAGGGTGGTGCGGAAGTGGTTAAACAAGTCACAAATAATACCCATAATGTCTGCAATATGTGTGAAGCATCAATTTCTTCTTGTTGCCTTTCACAGCATGACATTAAAAGCCGTAATAAAAGGAAAGCAACGTGGGATCCTTGTTAGTACAATAGAAACAATTTATTCAACATTAAAAATACTCCCGCACTGCTTTCCTTTTATCATTTGAGCTAACTGGATCACCCTGGGCCACTTGTGGCAAGCTACAGGAACCTTGTTATATAGTCTTTTTGTCCATATTTGAAGATTGCTGGTCTATTCTACTGCTATAGTAGGAGTGGAGTGATTTGTGGATTTTTTAGAGTTAAAGCAGTAGTAAACTCCCCAAAAAAAGTGTGCCCCTGGGCAGTTTAAGTGATAATATGCTAGTATGCACCACATACTGTTCTAGCAAATTATGACAGACTTACCCTAAAATGAAGCCCTCCAGCAGCGTGCTGTCAATGCTGTTGGCGTTTCCACCTTCACCCAGTCACAGTCGTGCATGTCCCAGTGAAATGTAAATATCTCCTAAATAATGCATGTTTATGAGATATTAACTGTACCTACATGTATGCTTTATTATAAAACATAAAGTAGACTTTACTACTGCTTCAGACAAGAGAGTTCAGTCTCTGCAACAGTGTATCAATTCTGTGTAGGGGTTCCTTCTGCAGAAGCTGATTCATTACAGCATCAGTGATGAGTACAGAAATCTCCATACACTTAGCAGAGGTCTTCTTCATATTCTTAGCACTTATTCATAACCTCATTGGGCTAACGCACGAAACACATCAACCTTGCTTTTCTTTGCCCTCTGTATGGTGTACTGCTTTTGGATTTTTATGCATTAACCACTTTACTAAGGCGCTATAGCCAAACGACGGATACAGCATGGTCGTCCAGTTCTGGGAGGGTCTCATATGACGTCCTCCCTGAACGTGCCCCCAGTGGTGTGCACCCGGGCCTGTCTGTGATCTCTGTGTTCTTTGGCCTTTTATCATGTCATGTGATCAGCTGTATCCAATTACAGTGGCTTTTTACCATGTAATCAGCTGTGTCCAATCACAGCTAACCCACTTGTAAATACACTTGCCGGTTATCGGCAGTACTTTCCTCAAGCTGTCACAGCTGTCAAAGCAGACATCTGCACTGATAATCAGAGCACTGATTATCAGTGCCCTGGTTATCCATGCAGCCCCAAAAGTGTCCACCAGTTCCCAACAGTGCTGCCCAGCAGTGCTACAAATCTGTTTGCGTCAATGCCACCAGTCAGTGCTGCCAGTCAGTGCCACCAGTCAGTGCCCTTCAGTGCTATTAGTGCCCATCAGTGCAGCATCATCAATGCCTCCTCATCAATGCCCACCAGTGCCACCTCATCAATGCTGCCTATCAGTGCAGTCTCATCAATGCACATCAGTGAAGGAGAAAAATTACCTGTTTGCAAAACTTTATAAGAGAAACAAAGAAAACCTTTTTTTTGTTCAACATTCTTGCACTTTGTTTCGTTTATAGTGCAAAAAATAAAAAACCCAGTGGTGATTAAATACAACCAAAAGAAAGCTCTATTTGTGTGAACAAAATATAAAAATTTCATGTGGGTACAGTGTCACATGACTGCGCAATTGTCATTCAAAGTACGGCAGCGCTGAAAAGTGGTCTGGGCAGGAAGGGGTTAAAAGTGCCTAGTAGGCAACTGATTAAGAGGATGTTTGTTTGTTTTTTTTGGGTGTGCGGGCTGTCCAGTGGAGTTCCAGCCCCCGCCACCTAATCCCCCCCAAAAAAGTCAACAGTTATAAATACTGTAGCTGCTGACTTTTAATATTAGGGCACTTACCTGTCCATGCATCCAGCGATATCCTCACCCCAAGCTGATACTTCAGTCAGCTGGTTTCCCACTGAGCACGTGCGAAGTGCGCTGCACTTTGTGAATTGGCCGCAGTCCTCTGGGACTTTGGAAGTATCCCGGAGGGCTGCGGTGGGGGTGTGCGTGAACTTCCAACTCAGTTTGCCAAAATCAAAATAGAGTACCCGCTCCCCCCCTCCTCCCCAAAAGGTGCCAAATGTGGCGGGGGGGGGGGGGAGTTGGCAGAAAAGTGCACTTACACTTTTGGGTGGTACTGTGCTTTAAAAGCATCTTGTGTAATAAAAAAAAGTTGTTTTTTTAATTAAACAGTCCTGTTTAACCCCTTATTAACTCTTAATTTACTCTAATGAGCCCTAATAAACTCTCCTTTTCCATTTAATAATTTTTTTCCTGCTGATTTTTTTTGTTCATTTTATTTTATAAACTAATAATTAAAACCTTTTTTATTTGCTCTTTTCATTAATAGTTTTACATCCTAACCTATATTTACACATTTCACATTTAAAACAGTGCAAAGTTGAAAACAAAAAATGTATTTCATTGGTAAAGAACTTTTCAATGCTTTGTACCAGAATCATAATTTTAGTGTCATTTTAAAGAGGACAAATTACAGAATAAAATGTGCACTTTTTATGTGCAGTGACACTATTTATTTTTAAACTAACACTGCTCAAAGAAAGTGCTTTTGTTTTAGTTTTGTTACATTTCTCTAAAGATTGTGAGAAAATATCATTGTTGCAAGACAATATTTACGAAAAGAAAGCCTTGTTTGTCCTGAAAAAACCCCCCAATATATGTAATACGTTGTTATCTTAACCTCTTCACGCCGGCGCCTCCCGGCCCTTTAAGAGTTTCAGAAGCTGGGAGTCGGCGGGGTTTTAGGGTCATGTGACCGCCGTGATTCGCTGTCACGGAGGTCACATGATCGGAAAAGGTCCCGATCAAAAGGGGAGATTGGGACCTTTCCGGGAGTCGCGGACATATGTGCTGGGAGCACGCAGGATGCGCGCTCTCATCACATATGTAATTTCTAATTGCACGCAAATATGTTGCCGCACGGCGTGAAGGCCCAGACGCCGAGAGGTTGCATATTTGCGTGCGATAGGCGTCAAAGAATTAAGTAATGACAAAGTTATCGAATAAACAGGTCCATAGCACAGTATTAAAAATTGCTCTGGTCCCAATGGGGTGAACAGGTATGACAGCCAAAGTGGTTAAGGAGCAGAGCCACTGCGTCCTTAACAACTGATCACTCATTCAGCTGCTTATTTTATATTTTGTATATACAGCATTTTGTTGTAAAAAGTGGAGAAACAAAAAGCCAAAGCTGACACATTCCACACAAAACACCAAAAATGGACTGGACAAAATGATTGGCACCCTCAATTTAAAATTTGGTAGCACACCCCTTGGAAAAAATAACTGAAATCAATAATTTCCTGTAACCATCATTGAGTTTCTTACACCTCTCTACTGAAGTTTTGGAGAACTCTTCTTTTGCCAACTGCTTCAAGTCTCTCAGACTGGAAGGGTTCCTTTTCCCAATGCTGTTTTGAGATCTCTATAAAATTGAGATCTGGACTCATTGCTGGCTAGTTTAATGCTCTCCAGCACTTTGTCTGAAAACATTTCTGGGTACTTTTTGACATGTAAGACCCATGAACTCTGATGGAGACCCACCTTTCTGACACTGGACCGTACATTGAACCCCAGAATTCTTTGGTAGTTGTCAGATTTCCTAATACCAAGCACATGGTCAATACATCCAGTGCCTGAAGCAGCAAAGGAACCCAAAAAAATCAGTGAACTTCCACCATGTTTGACTGTAGGGACTGTATTCTTTTCTTTAAAAGCCTCAATGCTTTTTCTGAAAACAGTAGATTGAAGGGCTTTACCAAAAAGCTGTAATTTTGTTTTGTCTGTCCACAGCACATTCTCACAAAAAGATTTTGGCTTCATGGGGTACTTTTTGTCAAATACCAATCTGGCTTTTTCATGTTTCTGTGTCAACAGTAGGGTCCTCCTGGGTCTCCTACCATAGCGTCACTTTTCATTCAGATTGTGATGTATAATGCAACAGCTTGCACTATACATATTGCACTATACACACAGTTGTACCCTGTGCTTGACGGTCAGCTGGACTTTGTCTGGAATATGATCGAGGTTCTTTATCCACCATTCAAACAATCCTTTGTTGCAATCTTTGATCAATTTTTCTCTGTCACTCACATCCAGGGAAATTAGCTACAGTGCCAAGGGCTGTAAACTTCTTGACAATGTTGTGCACAGTGAACAAAGGAACATTAAGATCTCTGGAGATGGACTTGTAACCTTGAGATTGTCTATGCTTTTCCTCAATTTTCGTTCTCAACTCCTCATACAATTCTTTGCTTCTCTTTCTCTTCTCCAAGCTCCATGTGGCACGCAGAGACACACAACAAAAAGGTTGAGTCAATTTTTCACCATTTTAACTGGTTGCCAGTGTGATTTCTATATTGTCAGCACCTGTTAATTAATACAGATGAGTTTTGCACATTACAGGAGCATCACAAACTTGGAATGCAATTATTTATTCTAATTTTGAAAAGGTGCTGTGAGGAATTTCAATTTAGTCCGTCCCTCCTCCATACACACATATAGTTCAAAGTACTTCAGGAACAATGCAAGTCAGACACCTAGATGTGTGATGCAAAATTCAACTTCTTTATTATTGGCCTTAAGTAATAAATGATAATGGGGTTTTTGCATGGAATTTGTTAGATTTGGCTTTTTGTTTCTCCAATTTCTTTTAAATCATACCTATACAAACAAAAGAAATAAACATGAGAATGCATAAACATTTGTAATTGCAACAATTTTCTGGGCGAAGTGGTGCATTATTTGACAGAAATGCGGGGGTGTAAATATTTTTGGCCATGACTGTATGTGGGAGAGTGATGAGCATGGGAGATACTGGTGTAGGATGTCTCCTTGGTTAGGCAAAATTGAACATCATTCAACCCCGAAGACTGAGGACATCTTTTGGTGGAAAAGATGTACCGTGTGGGAGTATTGTAGCCTGCGCTGGGTTTTTCTGTTCCTGTGTTTCAATTTTGTTGATGGACCAATAAAAAAAGCTGGTGTTAGACTTTAATTACTTACTCAAGTGCACTTCGTAATCAAGGCTAAAGTATTTCCAAAGTATCTCTTTCTTGCAGAGAGGTTTGCCTTTGCTATACTTATTTTTTTACAGTGTGCCTTAAAGTGTATAATAGTCAAAATTTTAAATCATATGTTCATTTCCAGATTGTATTTCAATTATTTCTAGTCTTCTCGTATTAATCTGAATTATCTTGACATTTGTTAAGATCTCCACACATTTATTGTACTTTCTTGAATTCTGTGGCACATATTCACTATTTCCTGTGAGCAGGCACAGCTGTGTCACAGAATTCAAAAAGCCTGCCTTCTGATCTACAGAGCAGCTGAGAGGAGAAGTTTCAGTACAAGAATCACTGCTCTCAGGCACATGGTACTATGGGATTTTTGGTCCCTAGAAATTGAAAGTAAACAACCGAAGATAAGGTGCAAGGCGTGCAAGGAAACTAGGAAGTTGTGGAAAAAGATGACCTTAAGACAGGAAGCACTTACAACATGAAAGGAGATTTTTCAAGTACGTTTCTTTTGGATTGTAAAAAAAAAACCTTTAGTTTGTATTGCTATTACAATTCTGATGTTATAAAATGAAAGCGTAGGTTGTGACCAAAGATCTCCTTTAACAAAGATAAAACATTTTAGGTGTATTTAACACAAAATGTACACTGCATCTATTGCAAGGATTTTAGCAAATGTTATTTCTGATTTCTCATTTTCTCCTTGCTGAAAATAAGCAACATTTGTATAGGCTGTTAAATTGTTCAAAGTGAGAGCAAAACTACAGGTTCTGCATAGAAGATGAGGTCACTAATAAATAGTTCTGTATTTAAAATTAGCTACTTATCTCACCATGTTTCAGTGCTTTCAGACTGTCAAATGTGTGTGTGCTGAAGGATTAATACAGTAAATACAGAAAACAATCCACCTTTCTGCTTGTCCCACCTATGATAGTTATAGTTATTTTCATAGTTATTGTAAAGTTGAATAAAGACACCAGTCCATCCAGTTCAACCTGCGTGGGTGTGTTCAAGTCAAATATCCTATCCCATATCCCTGTATATTGTGCTCGCCAAGATGCCCATCTACGTTTTTTGAAATTATCAATACTTCCTGCTAACACTTGATTGTTGAAGAGTTCCACATCCTTACCACCCTGACAGTGAAAACCCCCCTACACAATTTGTGGTTGAGTGGCCCATTGTTTTCTTGAACTCAGACTGAATAGTTTATTCCTCATGTTAGAAAAACCACTGAGATTTTTATATAATCATAACTCCACTAAAGCATATCTTCTCCAGGGTCCTCTAGCTCCCATATTAATTGCTGTCCTTTTCTGGGATCTCCCCAGCTCAAGCACATCCTTCCTGAGGACTTGTGACCAGAACTGGATGGAATACTCCAGATGTGGTCAAACCAGAGTTCTATAAAGTGGCAGGATTATAGCTTTATCTCTTGAGTAAATACCCGGTCATGCATGCCAATATTCTGCTAGCTTTGCAATCCATTGCCGAGTGTCATCCACTAGG
Organism: Staurois parvus; assembly: GCF_062004578.1. NCBI lineage: Eukaryota > Metazoa > Chordata > Amphibia > Anura > Ranidae > Staurois > Staurois parvus. The sequence goes on along the minus strand of NW_028318568.1, from coordinate 1,160,529 downwards.
ACCCCCAGATCCTTTTCCATCCTGGATTTCCCCTAGAGGTTCTCCCTTTAGTGAGGGACTAATTTTAGCTCCCCCCCCCAGTGCATTACTTTAAATGTTTCAACATTAAACCTCATTTGCCATTTGGTGCCCATCCCTTTATTTTATGAAGGTCTTCTGGTAAAGTTTCTATATCGTGCTGTGAAGAGATTGTCCTGCTTAGTTTTGTACTGTCAACAAATTATTGAGCTATTTATAGCAACCTCAATATCATTTATGAATTAAACAGAATTGGTTCCAGGACAGAGCCCTGTAATACCCCAATTAACACTGTAGACCAGTCTGTGTACTCATCAGCACCCTCTGGACGCAACCCTGTAACCAATTTTCTGTCAATGAACAAACCCTATGGTCTAAGCCAGGGGTATCTCCAAGCAAAGGGCAAGTTTAGGGGTCTGGACCGGAAAATGCCCCAGCATCAGTGGGAATAAACAATGCCCCATCTTTGGTGTTAATGAGGAATTGTGCCCCATCATTGGTGTCATTGGGCTCTGTTCTTGGAATCAAGTATGGTATGATTCTTCCAGGGGAAGAAGAAATACCCGACCACTTTAAAAGTTCTGCTTGCACAAAACTTCAAATGAAGGCACTAAGAATCTTTGTCAAGCAGGAAATTTAACTTAGAGAGCTTCAAAGCACCTCAGAAAATGTAAATATATTTAAAGTGTTACTAATCCCACAACAGTAAAATCAGTCAGTATATGCAGAAAAGCATGCTTGTTATACTTACTGTGGAACCTAAGGGGTTAATCAGAGGATTAACAGAGGCATTGTGTAAAAAGGCCGTTTGATCCTCTCTTCTCTGTTCCGCCCCTTTTTTAAGTGACCACCTCTGGTCTCCTAATAAGGCAGACTGAACCGTAGCCATTTTGCACATGCTCAGTTTGGTGTGTATTGCTAGAGAGTTTTTTTTTTCTTTGGAGAGTACATGTGATGACCACAGGGCCAATCAGCACTGGTCAGACAGAGATCAGGGGGTGTGCATCCTCCTAGAGCAGAGAGAAAACTCCTCCTACAAGCTTTAACTAGTACTTGGCTGAACACTGATAGAAGCCAGAAGACTGCTTTAACTTCTGATGAGAAAAAGGTATTTAGCAGTTTATATTCACTAAAATAATTGCATTTCCATGTCCTGTGTACTGTGAGAGACCAGATATAGCAAATGCAGGGTCCTGGGTTAAGTAACACTTTAATGATTTATTCACACCTCAGTATATTTTGTGCAAAAAGTGATGTCACACTTACTAAACTCTGCATTAAATTGACCCAAGGGTAAATTGTAACAATCCCCCCCCCCATGCTTGCTGGGTTTGCTAGACAGAATGTTGACTTACCTTTTACGATTATTTGTATATGAAATTGTAATTGTTCAGCATTTTATCAACGTAATAAAATGCGCTCTGTTTCATGTACAAAAATGCTTATCAAATATGTTATAAAAGGTAACATAAATAGAAATTTCTATATATTTTAAACAAAGAACATACAAAGTCTGTTATTTATTAATATTGGCAAAAAGACAATGACACGTGACAATGAACGTTTGGATAAAGATCATGACAAAAACATTTAACAAATTAGTATAAAACAGGTTTTAAGTAAGGATGTAGAGGAACAGCTGAATACATGCTCCTAATGTGTACTGACTTTCAAGTGCAAAAACTGAGGTATATCCACGTGCTGCACAAAAAGGTCTGATTAAGTTGAACTAATACTGTATTTTGGGTTTGTAGTATTGAGAACATCTACAAAGTCATATTACCCTGTGACAGGGACTTTGTCATTTCAGCATGTACAAAATAAGTCTTCAGTTCACCTTTCCCTTTAACATTAATTATTCCTCGGCAAGTACAAATGTAACCTAAGGCTATCAACACATTGCTTGTTTCTTCTGTAACCTAAAAACAGAAAAGTAATTTATATTAGTATGCTTTATCTGCTTACACAAACAGCGATCTCTAAAACTATCTCTAGATGATGTACACTTCAGGATCTGACAAGGATCAAGTTTTACAATCCATTGCAATTTTCAGTCTGATTAGTGACTAGTTCATAGGCAACACAGCAACAAAGCTGTCAATTACAGACTGTAACCTCCCTGTCACAATTTTTCTGTTGGTGTCAGGAAAACTCATCAGAAATGACTCATGCTGATAGCAGAGGAATGAGACAGCGGACAGAAATTACACTTAGTGCTCTGGATATAAACAAGCACAGACTACAGGGGGATATGTTTTGTTAATATTTCATGTCTAAGATTTACAACACTTTAATATAACCTGTATAACCTTCAGAAGGGTACCTGAAGAACGTAACTCAAATCAAAGAGCCCTTCTCATCAAATACCAGCTTGGTGGCAATGGAACTGAGCTTTCCCGCATCATCAGTTCCAGAAAAAGGTGGTTTTGTAATGAAAGGGGTTTAAAAACCAGCCATACCAAACTAACAATAATAATAATAATATAATAAGTATAGGATGCTGGAACTTTTTAATGCTTCAGTTTCCACAGCATAGGGCTAATTATTGTATCCATTATTATTTACATAGTTTATAAAGTTGAAAGTTCCAGTTCAACCTATGTTCAACAATTAATGAAAGACCACGTAGATGAGTTCTTGCTAGAAAAAAATATTTTAAGCAACAGACAGCATGGATTCATGAAATACAGAAGCTGTCAAACAAATCTGATTCCTTTTTAAGAGGAGGTGAGCAAAACCTTGGACAGAGGGGTGGCGGTGGACGTGGTATACTTGGATTATGTAAAAGCGTTTGACACAGTTCCCCACACACGGCTAATGTGTAAGGTAAAGTCTACAGGCTTGGAAAAATCTGTATGTAAATGGATAGAAAACTGGCTAAAAGATCGTATTCAGAGAGTAGTGGTTATTGATTCATACTCTGAATGGTCTAGGGTTGTCAGCGGTGTACCCCAAGGTTCAGTGTTGGGACCCTTACTTTTTAATATATTTATAAACGTTATATAGGGTCTGGGATTATAAATTCCATTTAAGTCTTTGCAGATGACACCAAGCTGTGCCGTGGAATAACGTCCTTACAGGATGTCTCCAACTTACAAGCCGACCTCAATGCACTGTTTAATTGGGCAACTATGTGGCAAATGAGGATTAATGTTGATAAATGTAAGGTTATGCACTTGGGGGTTAAGAATATGCATGCATTATACATACTAGGGAGAGTACAACTGGGGGAACCAATGGTGGAGAAAGATCTGGGAGTTCTGGTAGATCACAAAGCTTAATAATGGCATGCAATGCCAAGCTGCGGTTTCTAAAGCGAGCAAAATCCTCTCTTGTATTAAAAGAGGTATAAACTCCAGAGAGAGAGAGAGATATAATTTTACCCCTGTACAAATCATTAGTAATACCTTATCTGGAATATGCAGTTAAATTTCGGGCACCAATTCACAAAAAGAATATTGGGGAACTGGAGAAAGTACAGAGAAGGGCAACCAAATTGATAAGAGGTATGGAGGAGCTCAGCTATGAGGAAAGATTAGAGGAACTGAATTTATTCTCTTGAGAAGAGGAGATTAAGGGGGGATATGGTCAACATGTATAAATACAACAGTGGTTGATATAGTGAACTTGGTGTAGAGTTATTCACCTTGAGGTCATCACAGAGGACAAGGGGTACTCTTTACATCTGGAGGAAAAGAAATGGAATCTCAAAATACGGAAAGGTTTCTTCACAGTAAGAGCTGTGAAAATGCGGAATAGACTCCCTCAAGAGTCCGGTCTGGCTAGCTCAGTGGAATGCTTTAAAAAAGATCTGGATTATTTCTTGGATATGCAGAATATAACTGGTTACTAACATTTATAGGTAAAGTTGATCCAGGGAATATCTGATTGCCTCTCAGGGGATCAGGAAGGAATTTTTTCCCTTTGCAGCAGCAAATTGGATCATGCTTTGCTGTTTTTTTTTTGCCTTCCTCTGGATCAACTGTGGGTATAGGATTATAACTTTTTTTTGGTTGAACTGGATGGACGTTTGTCTTTTTTCAGCCAGACTAACTATGCAACTATGTAATTCCCATAGCCCTGTATATTCTACTTCCTAAGGAAGACATCTGAGGGTTTTTATGAAGTTGTCAACACTCTCAGCTAATTTCCCATCTTAGGGGAGGGAGTTCTACATTTTTACTGCTTTAACAGAAAAAAACCCTTTCCACAATTTTAGGTTAAACCTTTTTTTTCTAAATTTAAAGCGGTTCTAATGGCTCAAGGTTGTTTACTTTCATGTATTCTATGCATGCAGGTAAAAAACCTGTGCACAGTGGCTTCCCAGCCCCCCCCCCCCAAATCCTTACCTGAGCCCCCTCTGATCCACTGGCTATCTTGATAGCCTCTGATGTCAAGGGACTCTTCCTCCTCATTGGCAGAGACCAATGAGCTCCCACTGCTGTCAATCACAGCCAGTGAGCCAATGAGTAGAGAGCGGGGGCAGGGCTGAGTCACGGCTCATGTTTCTTATGGACGCATAGAGCAGCAGCTCGGAGAGAAGCGTGCAGTGGTGGGTGAGTGGCTTTCCCTGAGGGTACTGCTTGAGGGGGATGAGCCAGGAGTTTTGGCGGGGGCCCAAAAAGAAGAGGATTGGGGCTACTCTGTGCAAAATCACTGCACAGAGCAGGCAGGTATGACATTTTATTTTTTTAAACTAAAGCTTTAATGTCACTTTAAATCATGGGTGCATGTCCTCTTCAGAGACCGTAGAGTAAAAAGTTTATTACAGTTACTAAATTCACCTTTGATATAGTTGTACATTGTAATCACATCCCCCCTTAAGAGCCTCTTCTGAGGGAATAATGGTAATCTATACAATAGCTGAAGTCCTCTATCCTTCCATCCCTATGAGGACTGGTGAACAAAACTGAACTTCACATTAGAGATGGTGCCAAACAGGTATTTTGTAAAGGGGTAGAATTATTGATTTATCTCTTGAATGTATGTTCTTTATCTGTTTCAATATGTTTATTGTATTTTCAAAGAGAACATAATACTGTAAGTTCACGATTAGCCCACACAGGGGCAGAGCTGAAAAATTATGCATAAAAACAGGTACACATAGGCATCATGAATGTATAAACAACAAAATTCCAATCAAGGAGGACCAGGAAGGAGTTATGCTAAACATTTCAATCTTAGCCAGGCTGTCATCTAAGGGGTAACAGTCTCAGTAATATAAATGTCAGGAAATAACTAGGGATAAGTAACAGAAGAAAGGAAAAGAAGAAAGAGGAGAGGAAAGAGCGAGAGGGCAAGACCGTACCATGGACTAGGGACTGGCACGGGCAACATCTGTAAATGACCATAGCTAGACGGGAAGAAATAGCTAATCCAAGGTTCCCAGACTTAGAGGAACATTGTGTGTGAATCCTTTAGGATACTGGACATCTGCTCATTGACCATCAGGGTAGCTATCTGGGTTTTCACACCCTGGAAGGCAATGGATGGAACTTTCCAGGCATGAGCAGTGGTCCACAGAGATAAAAAGATATGTAGCCAATTTCTGCTGGGGTGTGAAAAGGTAATATACTTTACTGTAGGAGAGCCAATCTGCTGTCCTTACATACTGTCACATAAAGAGTCTGCAGTAGGCCAAAAATCCTGGACCAGGAGACTATCAGTCATGGGCATGACCACCAGATGTGTAGAACATCCCCACACTGATGACAGCTCCTGAAACATTGTTGCATCTGCATGGGCAATCTAAGCTGGGACCCAGCACCACCGCAGGAGAACTTTAAAGGCAGCATCCAGGGTAGTTGTGTTGAAGGAACATTTCGTCACCATTGTCCAGGCCTTGCTCCAATCCTCCCCCTCAATGGAGGATCCAAGATCTTGCTCCCATTGTGCCTCATAGGAAAGGGATGTTAGGGATGTCTTACTATTAAGAGAAACATAAAGTGTTGAGATAAGGCTCGGGGATCCCGGAGAGTGTTGACAGGTTTGCTCAAAGGATGTTTTACCATAGGGGTATGTGGAAGTAAGGAGAATGGACAAGATCCAATGTCAACTGTAGATAATGGACGTGGGATCTCATGCATCTCCTGGAGGGCTTGAATGTATGTCCTTTTTAATGCGTTTTTTAATATTATGATTAATATTATTATTACTACAGGTACTTATATAGTGCCATAAATTTATGCAGCGCTTTACACACACACATATATATATTGCATTCACATTAGTCCCTAACCCTCAAGGATCTAAGATCCCTAACTCACACTTATACATACACATACTGGGGCCAATTTAGACAGGAGCCAGTTAACATACCAGCATGTCTTTGGAGTGTGGGAGGAAACTGGAGTACCCAGATGAAACCCACGTAGGCACAGGGAAAGCATGTAAATGCATTTTGCTAGCTTTGTTAGCCGCAGCTTGGCATTGCATGCTATTGCTAAGTATGTGATCTGCAAGCACCCAAGATCCTTTTCCATCACATATTCTCCCAGGGGAGCCATCCCTAACTTGTAGTTTGCATGTGTATTATTGGCATGCAAGTTACATTTCTCAATTTTGAACCTCATCTCCCAGGTAGCTGCCCAACCCTCTATTTGGTCAAGGTCTTCCTGTAAAGATGCTTAATCCTGTGCCAATGTTATTTCTTTGCATAATTTGGTATCATCAGTAAACATTGAAATTAAGCTCTTAAGTCCAACCTCTATATCATAAATAAACAAACTAAACAGCGTTGGTCCCAAGACTGAACCCTTGGGCACACCACTTACAACATTTGACAATTCACGGAATTAATCATTTATCACTACATACATGTACATACAATTTTATTGGCTCCAAAATATCTTATTTTAAAGATTAAGCATTCATTAGGTACAGTATTAAATGCTTTGGCAAAATCTAGATAAACTGCGTCCACTGGACTTGCACCATTCAATTTCTCACTTACTTCCTCATAGAATAAACATGTTGGTCTGACAAGAACAGTCTTTCATAAATCCATGCTGATTGTCACTTATGATAACTATATCACAGACCAATTTCTATGTAGAGTCTCTTAATATTCCCTCAAATACCTTACATACTATTGATGTTAGGCTGACTGGTCTTTAGTTTCCTTGTATACATCTTTATCCTTTTTTGTAAATTGGTACCGCATTTGGTCTTCAACAATCAGTTGGTACCATTCCAGACAGTGTGGTGTCTTTAAAAATGAGAAATAGCATCTTGGCAATAACTAAGCAAAGTTCCCTAAGGACATATGTGTGTAAGCCATATGGACCCGGTCATCTGTTTAAATTAAGTTTCTTTAGTTATTTTTATACCTGGTTTTCAGTTAATCACAGAGGTACCTTTGATGAAAAGTCAATTATGTTACTATTTAGGCTATCAAACCTGTCTTTTTCATCTGTAAAAACTGAAAAAAAAGTGCTTTAGGAGAGATACCATATTTTTGGGGTTACTTCTCTAACCAATTCCCAAAGCTGAAAGTTTGAAGCGGTAACATGCCCTTTTAAATAATGTACAAATAACAAAAAAAATTAATGCTGAATCTGAATCAACACTTTGGAAAAAGTTAAACAGCAGTTTTCACCACTCCAGAACTGCAAACATTTTAAATTATGCTCCAGTAAAATTACCTTCAAACCCTTATGAAACCCAAAATATATTTTACAATACATATCCATTGAAATAGAACCCTAAAATATAACAATTTGCTATTTATTTATGAAATAACATCACATTAGATCTTACCTGTATTTTACCCAAAACACCTGTGCTGTCCATTCTGCTTGCAACATTTACTGTGTTTCCCCAAATATCATACTGTGGTTTCTGAGCACCTATAACTCCTGCTATTACTGGACCATGATTTATTCCTGTAAGAAATTGCAACATTAGTATTATCAATTTAAAAATGTGATGCTTCTTAACATTTTGAAGTTAGAGTGGCATTAAACCTGAAAGCAAACATTTATCATATTGCAGCTTACCAGTTCTTAGATGTGGTGGCTACATTTGTTTTCTTTTTTAAGCTCTTTTTTTCTGTTTTCATCTGGTGATCCAGATAGAAATGTGTTGCTTTTCAACAAAACAAGCTTTCCTGCAGATTTAGCAGTTAAGTCAAACCACATATCACTGCCGGGGTGCTCAAAATGATCAGCTTTTATTAATGTAAAACCTTTATCCCAAAAGGAAAATAACTGTTTTCTGTAGTGTAACTGCTTATAAAGTATTAGCTGGAGTTTGGCTTCAATGTATTAGTCTATTTAAATCTGTTAATACATCTAATACTCCCCTCCTCCCAGACTGACAATGTTTCTGTCAAAAGGTGCCCCCTGTGCTCCTTCATCTAGAGTGGGGGCACTGTAATACAGGAGGCGTGTTACTTGTCCAATCATCAGGTGAAAACAGAGAGGAAAAAGCCCACAAAAAGGAAAACTAATGCAGCCACCATGTTCAATAATTGGTAAGCTGCAATATATTATATTTTTGATTTTGTGTTTAGTGTCACTTCAAGATACCATAAAAAAGCTTTGATTCTTATGTATCTTGATTTGAAAAAAAAAAAATGGTTTTGTTTAGACATACAATACTCAGTACATTTGGAAGAAAATGGCATTTTTTGAGGATTCAGAAGTGAAATATATATATATATATATATATATATATATATACTGTATATGGCCAGAATTACCATTGTACACAGTAAGCATGTGTCTGTAGGTCGCAGAGGGAAAAGATGGCTCTTCTTTCTATAATAGTCAACAGCAGAGTTTACTCCTTTATCAGCTAAAATACATATATGCTTATTTACACATTGATCCCAACAGCAGACTGGTGCTTTGGACGTTGTTCTACGGCCAGTCCTTTCAAACAGGTGGATTCAAAAGGAGTTAATGGTCTGAAAAATGTCACTTTTTAGGGGGAAGAATGGACATACAGTAGGTGTGTAGTTGGAAAGAAGTCCAATAGGTAAAAACTGGTGAGGTTAAATCGTCAATTTTTAAATCTTTTAAATTTTCCTCGTTGTATACAATGTGCAACTACCAAAGGGGTTCTGGCAACAATATACAGCAGTCTGGGTTATGTACTATAGAAGTTAATGGCCCTGGAGACGAAGAAATGTCGTATTCCTTAGAAACCTTGTGGAAAACTGTCAAAGTGGGTCCAATCAATGGACGATGTTTTACTTGTAATAGTAAAATGCTACAGTGAGCACTCTAAAAGTAAAAGCAGCTGAACATTCAAGGAAACCACATAAAACCTTGTGAAAATATCATAAAGTATAAAATGCAGCGCTAACAGTCAATGAAAGGTACCAGTATATACAATAATAAATCGGTATAAGGTGAATATCTGATCATAAACTGCAAGAAAAATCAAGTCCTGTAATGGCGCTCCCTGTGTTCCCAGTGCATATGGAAAAATGCGCACTAACCAGAGGCGTATTAAAAATATGCAGTGTATAAATATCATGAAGATCCCCCCTCTCTCTGGTCAGGATATGGACTGGAACTGGTGATAATGAAGATGAAATGCCCTCCTATGGTGAGGATGGACCCGGAGTGTCAGAGATCCCCTTAAGGGATATGCGGGTAAGGAATCCTGGAGTACAGGTCGTTCCCCTCTCTGGAACTGATGGGTGGATCACAGCCGGGCTCTGTACACACTACCACCGAGCACCCCTCCGCCGTCCTCCCTCCTCCACCACAGCCGGAAGTCCCGGCAGACCCGGCCGCAGCAGCTCTTCATCCCCGGACCATCGTCTTGGTGAGGCAACTCCCTGCCTCCTATTGGCTGCCTGCGTACGGCTCTATCTACCTAGCTTGCGTTCCGGGATTTCCGGCTATGGTGGAGGAGGGAGGAGGGGTGCTCGGTGGTAGTGTGTACAGAGCCCAGCTGTGATCCACCCATCAGTTCCAGAGAGGGGAACGACCTGTACTTCAGGATTCCTTACCCGCATATCCCTTAAGGGGATCTCTGACACTCCGGATCCATCCTCACCATAGGAGGGCGTTTCATCTTCATTACCACCAGTTCCAGTCCATATCCTGACCAGAGAGAGGGGGAATCTTCATGATATTTATACACTGCGTATTTTTAATACGCCTCTGGTTAGTGCGCATTTTTCCATATGCACTGGGAACACAGGGAGCACCATTACAGGACTTGATTTTTCTTGCAGTTTTTGATCAGATATTCACCTTATACCAATTATTTATTATTGTATATACTGGTACCTTTCATTGACTATTAGCGCTGCATTTTATACTTTATGATGTTTTACTTGTGATGGACATTTATCCCATGGAACACAGGGTAAAAATCTCAATGGGGTGGAGCTTCCAAGGACCTCTAAACCTACCCAGGTCTTATTGTCTTTGTGACAATTCCAGTCTAGCACTCTAGCTACAGTATATGTGTTGCATAACAGTACTGTAGAAAATTGGGCATTACCATGCCACCTGCAATCCTAGGCTTAGAAAGTAGTTGTAGGTTGATTAATGGTCTTTTTTCGGAGAACAGATAAAAGTACAAACAATTGAATTTAGTTGCTTAAAGAAACTGGTAGGTATGTTGACAAGCAATGTATGGAAATGATACAATATTCTAGATAGAATTGTCATTTGATTGCTGCTGCCCGACCACACCATGATTACGGATATGTTACCCAGTTACGTAGGTCTTGGAAAATTCTATTGAGATGGGGTTTATAATTAGCTTGGTAAAGGGTGGGTAAGTTAGATGGGAGACATACCCCTAGATAGGGTACCCATTTAAATGAACGATTCTGCCGTGTTTCCTGTAGGGCAGTATGTGATACAGAGACATTAAGGGCTTCTGATTTAGTGTAATTTTGCAGCAATAATATACTGTATGTCCTCGGTCAGGAGTGGAATACCATGGTTATGGCAGCAGCAATGTGCCATAACCCCGGTATTGTTTTTTTCAGCCGGTGATTCCCTTTCTCATAAAAGTGGTCTGAGTGGCAGATTCGCCACTAGATCACTTTTAGACCCAACCGTCACTTTCCGGTGGTTCTCCGGCTTACCTGGAAGATCAGTGATCCCGAGCAACCATCGCAGCGGATGGACATAGAGATGAATGAAGGAAAGATGGTCTCCACTCATCTCTCTGCCCTTGGAGGACTGGAGCGTCATGATTACGTCACTTACGGTTCTGGCCTAATGTAAACCAGGCCATTTTTTTTAAAGCATTAGATCAATGTTGTTTTTTATCTAATGCTTTACATTGTGGAGGAGAGATGTGGGGTCTTATTGACTGCAGATCTCTCCATAAAGGGGATGTTTACATTCCTTGTGATAGAAATAAAAGTGATCAAAACATTTTTTTTAAAGAGACAATGTATAAATATAAAAAATGTAATAAAATAAATTTGAAAAAAAAAATTAAAGCGCCCTTGTGCCCCCGTGCTTGCGTGCAGTGGTGAACTCATACATAGGTCACGCCCACATATGTATGAACGTCATAGCAAGAGCAATTATCTTAGTACTAGACCTCCTCTGTAATTCTAAACTGGTAGCCTGTGGAAATGTTTAAAACATCACCTATGGAGCTTTTAAGTACCGTAGTTTGGCATCATTCCACAAGAGTGCGCAATTTTAAAGCATAACATGTTGGGTATCCATTTACTCAGCATAACATCATCTTTCATATTTTACAAGAAATTGAGTTATATATTGTATTTTTTTTTAATTCATGAAAGTGTACTTTTTCCAAAAAATTGGTTTTGAAAAATCGCTGTGCGAATACCGTGTGACATAAAAATTGCAACAACTGATATTTTATTCTCTAGGGCCTCTGCTACAAAAAATATAATATTTGGGGTTTCTAAGTAAGTTATCTAGAAAAAAAAGCCTTGATTTTTACATATGAGAGAAATGGCAGACTTGGCCTGGTAAGGAAGTGGTTAAAACGATACTAAAGCTTCTTTTTTCTTTTTTTGCAAAACAAAAAAAATATGTTATAATTACCTGCTTTGTGTAGTGGTTTTGCACAGAGAAGCCCAGATCCTCCTCTTCTTGAGTCTCCCGCTGGCACTCCTGGCTCCTCCTTTCTGTCAGGTGCCCCCACAGCAAGCAGCTTGCTATGGGGGCACCCACTACTCCATGTGTCCATTCACACACGGAGCCACTACTGACTGACTGGCTGTGATTGACAGCAGTGGGAGCCAATGGCTTCCGTTTGCTGTCTCAGCCAATGAGGAAGCAGAGACCCAGGACAGCCGAAGCTGTCGTGCACATAGCTGAATCTCGATGGGCTCAGGTAAGTATTAAGGGGTCTGGAGGCACTGCTGCACACAGAATGTTTTTGAGCCTTGTGCCTTTACAACTGCTTTAAGTTAGATATATAGCCAAATTGAAAAATTCCCTCTGCAAATTTGGGATGGAAATATGTGGCAGAGTGAGGAAAAAAATGGGTTGTCTGCATAAGCTGCAGTTTTGTATGTTTTTGTTCCCATTTCTAGACCTCTGATGGTGGCTTTTGTGTTGACCATTCTGATAAAAGGTTCTAACATGATAATTAATAAAATGGATGAAAGGGGGCAACCTTGTCGTGTGCCATTTCTAATTTCTACAGATTCCGACAATGTGCCATTGGTCTTAAATTTGGCGGTGGGATTTTGGTAGAGTGACGAAATCCATGTCATCATTTGTGGCTTCAACCCAGCGTGGGTACATAATATCATCATAAAGCTCCATGCCACTCTGTCAAAGACCCTCTCCTGTGGACAGGAGAAGGCCTTCGACAGAGCCACCACGAAAGACGTGAACAACATTGAGAGCCTTATTTACATTATTTCTCTCCTCGCTGCTGGGCATAAAACCAATTGTTCAGGGGCAATAAGTTGTGGTAAGAAATCACGTAAATGTGTTGCCAAGGGGGCGTGGCTTGAGCCCAGAGAAGATGGCAGCTTAGTTCCCGGAGCTCCGACACACATAGGTAGGAACATGTGACCACAGCAGGGAGAGACACCGCTGACATGGGGAAAGCAGATAGGAGACCCGCCGCCCCACGATCGCGGTCTCCCCACCAGACAAGCAGACCTGCCAGCCGCAGCATTCCGGATTTATTCCGGTCCCAGACCGCAGAGCACATTGAGTCCTCCTGCCATGCTGCCTCCTCCCACTCGCTTCACAGAGCGTCCCACTCACGGAGCAGGAGCACCCACAGCCTGCCATTCTGCAGCCTCCCCTCTCACTATAGGGGATTTGAAAGCAGTAGCATCAGATATTAAAGAGACCCTCTCTGCAGCAATTGCAGAGTTACATATCGATATGCAGGCAGTGGCCCAAAGGCTAGATGCAGTGGAGGATAAAGTTATCACGCAAGACCTTGCCATCCATGACATACGCAAACTGGTAGATACGCACGCTATGCACCTAAGATCGTCATATCGAGGACCTGGACAACAGGGGGAGACGACATAATTTAAGGGTAGGTGCTGTCCCTGAAGCAATTGAATCGGGCCAACTCACCCAAATGCTCTTAACCATTTTTATTGATCTTATGGGAAGACAACAGGAGTCTCCTATTGAGATTGAACGCCTCGATAGGGCTCTACGTCCTAGAGGTAGGGACGCTGATTCCCCGAGAGATATAATTTGCTGCTTAATCGACTTCCGACTCAAGGAAGAAATATTACGCAGAGTGCGAGATCGAAACTGCGTCATATATAACGGAGCAGAAATCAAATTATTTTAAGATCTCTCCCATCTCACCCTACAACACAGAAAGGATTTACGCCCTCTACTGGATCTACTACATTCCAGAGGTATAGCATATCACTGGAGATTCCAGTTTGGCCTTTCAGCAACGCACATGGGGTGATCAGCTATCCTGAGATTCCCGGAAGATATCGCACCATTCTGCGAGGTCCTAGATATCCCAATAGTGGACCTGCCCAGCTGGTCCGGTGAATCCCACCTCCCATCTCAGATGGATGAAGACCCAATGGAGGCCCAACCCGCTGGACACCCTGGAGGAGCAAGGCGATGCAGACCATCCCACCACACCTCTCCTGTAGGACGAAGGCTCATCATTGGGGACAGTTTACCAGCTTCAGCAAGGCACGTCATGAATGACACTTCTCCTTTTCCCCTCCCCCACCCACCTGTGCATCACCCTTCCCTCATCCTATGGCTACTTCCACACCCGACCTATTATATTGTGTGATTCTCTCCTATACCCTGGTTCCATTTCACCTTCAGTTGAAAATCTTCTACCCGCCTTGGCTAAGATGCTAGGGTATGTGTATCGCATTAGATTGTTCTAACTCTCATGTATACTATCTGTTCATTCTATGTAAATGCCGATTTTGAATGTTTATACTCAGATTATATTAGCTATTGCTCTCTGCAGGCTGCATGGTAGCAGTGCTAATAGAACCACTGTTCATAATCTTACTGGTTCTGGAGTTTGTTTGTCTGGACAGTAATGGCTTACTGCATTGTACTGGTAGCCTGCTTAACTGCGTGAAACGCCTCGGTTGGGGCCAATATTTCTCTTTTGTCAAGGTTTCAGGGATGCAGTTTAACCAGATGGTTTGCCCTCGGCCTGTATCCCTGAATCTTACTGCGTTATGTAAATGATGTTTCCTTGCAAGGTTTCATATAAGATTGATATCTTAAGTCTGAACTGACACAGTATAAGGACACCTTTTTGCATTGTCTTTTGTGATTGCATTTTATGGCTCATGGGCAACTACAGAACGAAACTTACTACTAGTGTATAGTGTTTATCTTGTGATACGATAGTGATGTAAATGTATGACTATGCCACATCCTGCTACACAGCCCCACCTTGATACCCTCCCCAGTTTTACATACAACCAGACACATAGGAACTGTCCTTCAGAATACCATACCTTCATACTTATTAGTGAGCATCCCCAGATTTACACGATTACTCACACTATTATAACCAACACACCTCTACATATAACACCCTATACCCATGCCCCCTTATTACAAATTGAATACCTCTCCCTACAAAAATTGCTGACATCCACCTATCTCCGTATGTCACTGACCCTATCTTATACACACTTTTTATCCCTGATATACCTAGTAGATCCTAGACGATCTTCCTGGGACGCTCTCGCGACCCCCCACAGCGGGCGCCTTTGGGTCCGACTAAACATCTCTGAATTGAATTTCACATCCACCCACATTGCCTTGAGTACCTCCCCAACACATACGATTCTCAATACAGGACAGCGTAGCCAAACTACACTGTTTCCGGAGTTTACTTAGTAAGAGAAGTTTTAGGACCACATAGCACCACATTTGTATGGGTTTTTATTGTGGGCGCCTAACACTTTTCACCTATACTATTTTCTGATTTCTTGACTCTTCCTCTCTATTTTTTTCACTCCTATTTCTACTTTTCATTTTCTCTGCCCTCTGGGGAGGCTGTTTGGTGTGTTTTTTTTTCCTCTCCCCCTCTCCCCCTCCTCTTGTTTGCCCCCCCCTTTTCTCACACCCATCTGCTGCACATCATAGACCTTGAGTAGCACTTTTTCTGCCATCCAAGACAATGTCTACTAAACCCACATCCGTAAAAGCCCACCATACACTTTCTGTGACATCTCAATGCAAGAGGTCTAAATATACCTGAGAAACGCTCACAACCCCTGACTTACATGAAAAGCTTGCAAGCAGACATGCTCTTCATCCAAGAAACTCACTTTCGTGCTGATCATATCCCTAAGTTCTCCAATGCTAATTACCCGACAGTCTACCATTCAATTAACACAGAGGTGAAAGCAAAAGGTGTGTCCATTTTGATCTACAAAACACTCCTGCTCACAATTACTGATTCTCTCGAGGATCCGGAGGGAAGGTTCCTCTTCCTTAAAGGCAACCTCTACAACAAACCGCATACTTTAGCCAACATTTACAGCCCCAAGATGGCACAAGTGAGCTTTTTCCCTAAAATTTCTAAACACTTGCAACATTTCAATTGGGTATCCTGATTCTTGGGGGCGATTTTAATGTAGCACTAAATCCATTGGAAGACACTTCGACAGACTCTTCATCGAAACCCTTCCGAGCACTTAAACAGATTAAACTTGAACTGAACGACCTTTTTCTCCGTGATACATGGTGTACCCTACACCCCTCTGACAAAGACTACACTTTTTTCTCTGTACCTCACAAGCGTTATTCCAGAATCATATCTCTTCCTTTCACAAGAAGACTTACACACATTAAAGTCAGCCTCTATTGAACCAATGATTCTCTATGACCATCACCCGATCATGATGACCATACATCTTCCTGATGCCCCACCTATGTCCAAAACATGGAGACTAGATCCTTTTCTCCTTACAGACTCATCTGTTACCCTTCAAATTCGTGAATCTCTGACCAATTATTTTAAGGAAAATACGTCCCCGAAAACAACACCTTTCATTCAATGGGAATCACACAAATGTGTGATACGTGGGCTCCTTCTTTCAATCACCGCTTCTTGAAAACGCATAGCTCAGGCATCTTTTCCTTCTATACTTCATAAAGTACGTAAACTTGAATGCGCACATAAACGCTCCAAGGCTGTAAACTCTGCGACCGAACTTGACCAGGCATGCAAACAACTTCGAGACATAGTGGAAAAGAAAACCAAGTGCAATTTTACTTTATCTCAGAAACTCTTTTATTAACATGGAAATAAGAGCGGCAAATTTTTAGCCAGGGCCTTACAATCTAAAAAAGCGGCTTTCATCAACTCAACTCCCAACAAGGTCACTTACTTAAAACTTCTGCGGATATCGCAGCTGAATTTGAGAAATATTATACTACCCTCTACAACCTACTATTAGCCCCAAAACCGACAGGGGATATTAGACCACGTAAGGTCATTATCCAGACTTTTCTCTCCCAATATCTTCCTAAACCTATCTCCCAATCACAAGCAAGAGAACTAGATGGAGCGTTGACACTGACAGAACTACAACAGGCTATCGTACAATTAAAACCAGGTAAAAGCCCAGGCCCAGATGGACTTATAACCACATATTACAAATCCTTCATAGACATCCTCGCACACCCATTCCTAAAGGCTTTCAATTCACTAGATACCCCGGGTCAATCCATGCGCCATCTTTCTGAAGCCCACATCACGCTTATACTGAAAGAAAACAAGGACCAGACATTGCCAGCTAACTATCGTCCGATCTCCCTCCTGAACCTTGATCTAAAGATTTTCGCCAAAATACTAGCCAATCGTTTACTACACATCATAGACCCCATTATTTCCACTGACCAGGTAGGGTTTGTACCCAGTAGAGAGGCAAGAGACAATACGATCAGGGCAATAAATGTACATCATTGGTTGACACAGAAGAAACAATCTGGCTTCTTCCTCTCTCTAGACGCTGAGAAGGCCTTCGACAGATTGGCATGGGACTACATGGAGGCTGTTCTGACTGGCCTTGGGCTTCCTCCACGTCTCTTGAACTTTATCATATCTTTATATACAACACCAACTGCTAAAGTTAGAGTCAATGGCCTCCTTTCAGATGCCTTCTTGATAAGCAATGGAACCAGACAGGGATGTCCATTATCCCCCCTCCTATTTATTCTTACTTTGGAACCTTTTTTGAACTGCATTAAACAGAATGACAACATCAAAGGAATTTTAATCAATGGCAAAATTCACAAAATAGCTGCCTTTGCCGACAACATCTTACTTTTCCTGACAGACCCACATGTTACGCTACCTAACTTACTACACGATTTCAAATTATTCCAGTATTTGGCCAATTATAAAATTAACTTTAATAAATCCCAGGCCCTCAATGTTTCCCTAACCCAAGATACGGTCAGACAGGCGAAAACGAACTTTCCTTTCGCATGGCAGTCCAAGGCCATCACATACTTAGGAATCCAATTACCGACTCACCTCACAGAACTCTATGCCAAAAACTTTCTACCCATTTTACGTAGCATCACCAAAGATCTACAGACATGGGACAAACCATTTTTTCTTGGTTTGGCAGAGCAGCTATTCTGAAGATGAACGTGCTTCCAGACTACTATACCTGATGCAAACGATTCCAATCAAACTACCCAATTCCTTCTTTAAGTCCTATAAAACATTATGTACCTCGTTTCTATGGTGTAATAAATGCCCCAGAATCGGTTTTGAACAACTTACCATGCCTAAGACGGGCGGAGGTATTGGACTGCCTGATATCACCCGCTACTACAGAGCCTGTCACATGGCAAGAATAGTAGATTGGTCTACGAACCGCAACTGTAAGGCTTGGGTCAATTTGGAAGCTGCATTTTCGGGGACCCCGTTCGCCACTTACCCTTGGCTGAAAAATTCCCACATCCCGTCTGAGTTCAGGGAACACCTTCTTATAGGCCCTACTCTATCGTGTTATCATCTGATAAGTCAGAAAACAGGTTTTTCTTCAACCCCTGGTCCACTCACTCCTATCAAAAAAAACCCAGACTTCCCCCCTGGTATGTCTCATGCTTTTCTCTCAGGGTCTAGCCCCCCAGTCAATCTGAATCTGCATCAAATATTCAAAGATGGGAAATTCTTACTCAGAGACCACCTTTTGAACAAATGGCCATCACTAACCCTGATGCCGTGGATGTATAGACAGCTCCACCACTTTATACATACTGTAGCTCATCACACCTAAAAGACTACAGTAGACCCCTCACCGCATTTGAAAAACTTTGCTCAACCGACTCTCCCCAGACACATGTCGTATCTAAGCTCTACACATGCTTCGAAAACACCACTGACCTTCCGTCTAGGAAAGCTTGCAAGGCCTGGAGCTCTGACTTACAACTCCAACTATCGCCAGAAGACTGGGATCACATTTACGAACATATACACAAAGGGTCTAAATGTGTCTCCATACAAGAAAACAATTTTAAACTATATTCTAGATGGTACAGAGTTCCATCCCTGCTTCACAACGTTGACCCTAACATCTCAGATTCGTGTTGGAGATGTCACCAGGCGACGGGTACACTCTTGCATATCTGGTGGAACTGCCCATTGCTGCAGCCTTTCTGGGAGAAAATCCAACCCATAATCACGCAAGTAGCTACGTACTCCCTAGACCTCTCCTCCGCACAATTCTTGCTACACCATTCCATATTTCCATTAGGACGTACCGTAAATCATTCGCCATGGACATGGTAAATGCGGCAAAACAATGTATCCCAGTCCACTGGCGCTCAACACCTGTTCCCACTATTCAAGAATGGTTTGCTAGGATCAACAAAATTGAGGAAATGGAGGAATTTCTGTAGCAAACAACCATCCCGAGAGATTCAGAAAGACATGGGCTTGTTGGAGTCATTTCAAAACCACCACTACCTATCACCTGTTATTGCATGAACTGCCTACACCCCCTGACTAAATAATTGGACACAATGTTATCACAATGTTAAGACACCCTATCTACCAGTGACGCATCTCATGCATATTTAGATGGCTTGAGACTCAACACCATAACCTACCTTTCAGGTTCTTGACCCACATATTGCCTCATTAAATGATCTTGCACATATTAAATCCTAAGCTTTATGGCTATCTCTCTGGCTCGTATAAAAAGATGTGATTTATTTTAACTGCAGCTACCCATTCTAACATCCCCTCTACTCCTTACCCATTCTCCCCCTACACCTCCCCTACCCCCACCCCCCTTTTTTTTTTCTTTCTTTCTTACCTCATATTCCTCCCTACTACCTCACTCTGCATCTCTTCTTCTATCTGTTCACCTCTCTGACTTCTCTTTATCTCACACCTTCTGTATGATTTCATCATTCATATATCCCCAACAAAATATAGCATCTAATCTCTCATACAGGTGTGACTAATTTCATGTGGATCACACGCTCCAGAAATGGGCACACAAATCATAACGCACACATCATCATGTGCTATTCTTTCCCAGCACTTCACATTCCCTCAACATAAGGGCTTACAAGTCGATAGGTCAATAATCAATATACCTATAACGATTTACCTATTACACTCTTTGTTTCTGCTGGTTTGCTATATACCTCTGCTATAAAGTTATACCTCACCTCGATTTATACTACAATTCAAACCCATAGCCCATTTGCAAAACAGGATACTGCATATTGTGTCTATGTTCGGACTGTAACCCATATTTGTATGTACATTGATCTGCCTTAACCTTTCCAATAAAACTATGTTTGGAAAAAAAAAATGTGTTGCCAAGATCTTTGCCAATAATTTCAGATAAAGGTTTAGCAGCAAGATAGACCTATAGCTAGAGCATTCACTGGGATTACTAGGTTTAGGAAGTATGGTAATATGGGCCATTGAAAAGACCTGTGGGATTACTTGGGGATCTTTTAACCTCTTGCCGTCCGCCTGCTGTTTATAAACTGCAGGGCAGTGGCAGTCCAGTCATAAACGGCACCTGCCTTTTCTAGCTGTGTGCGCTCCCTAGGAGCGCGCACCACCGCGATCCGGTGCCCGCTGTGTCCTCCGGACACAGTGAAACACCGATCGTCGGACGGGACCTCTGTACGAGGTCCCGATCATGTGATCACTGATTGGCCAATCAGTGATCACATGCAAAGTAGTAAGCAAGATGTCACTTGTGACATCATTGCTTACTACGTGTGAAATCTGTGAATGATCACAGAGGTCACATGGTACAAGGCTATTCACAACAGCCTTGTACCATGTGACAAGCTGTGACCACTCACAGTTCACTCAGTAATTCTCAATGACTGCAAGAATGCAGACAGAGAGAAAGAGAAATGATTGCTTTTACATCCTATATGGGTGTAAAAGCAATCAGTGTAAAAAAAAAAAAAAAAAAAAAAAAAAATCTTCATCACCCCCCACAAGTAGTACAGTGTCACCATGGTGACACTACTGCTAGGGTGACAGTATGTAAAAAAAAAAATAAAATAAAAATGTAAAACAAAATGTTTAAAAATTATAATTTTTGGTTATAAACTAATTTGGATTTTTTTTTTACTAAAAAAATAACGGAATAAATTTTGGCCAAGATTTATGATGAAATATTATTTATTTGCAAAATATTATTTAAAAAAACACTATTTAAAAATAAAAATCCCAGCGGTGAATAAATACCACCAAAATAAAGCTTTATCTGTCTCAAAAAAATGGTAAAAAATTCATATGGGTACAGTATTGCATGACCGCGCAATTGTCATTCAAAGTGTGATAGCGCTGAAAGCTAAAAATTGCCCTGGACAGGAAGGGGGTAAAAATGTCCGGACAGGAAGTGGTTAAGGAGTTCAAGGCCTCCAGCAATGGGTATTTTAGTAATGAGGCAAATGTTTTGTACTAATGGCCTGTATAGTCATCTGGGCCTGGACTCTTTACAGATTTTATTGTTTTGATATCCCTCAAAACTTCTCATTCAGTGATAGGGTTCTCCAAGACCTCAGCATCTTTTGTTCCTAACCTAGGCATGCCACTCTGCAGAAGATAGTCTTGCATTATCTGAGATCTGTTACCTTGCAACGTTGGAAGTTTCTGCTGTAGGGGGAAATTATACAACTTGAAGTAATATTTATGGAATTCCCCCGCAATTTGATCCGTGTTGCTGGACATCTTATCTTTGGATGTTTTTATCCTAAGAATATTAGAGGAGGTCCAGATCTCATGTAAAGCTCTAGCCAAAAACCTCCTACTCTTGTCTCCATGTTGGTAAAAGAATCCCTTTTTCAAAAATAAAATACATTTTGCTTTCAAGTTTTAAAGGCTTGCAACTCACATCAGATTTCCCATAGCTCATTTGCCATTAATACTGCAACTGAGTGTTGGGATTTTAATTTAGAAATTATAGTCACCAAAGCTAATATAGACTTTTCAGCTTCCTTTTTGCATTTAGATGCTAGGCTTATGAGTTTCCCTTGTATCGTGCATTTATGTGCTTCCCAGGTCATTAAGGGGGAAATATTATCTGAAGAATTCTTTTGGAAATAGGAGTGGGGAGAGTTTGTTATTTGATTTAGATTTGAAGGATCAGTTAACAGTGATGGATTTAGTTGCCAATTGCACACCTTAAGAGGGGACCTCGGGAAGTTTAATGGGATAGATATTGGGGCATGCTTAGAGATTGTCTAAACCCCAATGTTTGCATTCCCTAAGGCAGGTAGGTATCTCTGTGTGATGAGCAGATAATTGATTCGGGAATACTTTTTGTGTACAGCGGAATAAAAGGTGTAATCCTGTTCTGAGGGATAAACAGTGTGCCATGATTCAACCATGTCATGGATCCCAGTAGGGTTTTTATCTGTTTTAGTATTTTAAAGGTAATGGCAGATTTGCCATTGAATGTATCCTGTAGTGGATCCAGGGGCATATTAAAATCACCAACTAGAAGTAGGCAGATCCATTGAGTTTATCTACCATTTTGCAACAAAATGCTTTATTCAGGAAATATACATTTGTTAATGTTACCTGAACATCTTTAAATTTCCCTTTTAATGAAAATGAACCTGAGTCTGCTAGTTGCTGGGTAAATTCAAAACCGGAGTCTCTAACTACTAAAATAGATAACCCCTTTGTTTTTGAAAGAGGATTAGAGGTGTGATATGCCCAGGGAAAATAGGAGGTTGTCAATTTCGGTATTGAATGTGTCACAAAATGTGTTTCCTGTAGGAAAACAAAGACTGGTTTGGCTTTCTTAAGTTCCCTTAACATCATTGTCCTCTTTTCAGGAATATTCATTATTTTAGCATAATGATATCTCTCACAGTGGCATGTTTACCCAGTGCCGAATATGCCATATTGGAGCAAGGAGATAGAGACGATCCAAACAATATTAAGAAAAAAAATTAAGTAAGCAGTAGGAAAGAGTGAATCAAGAAGAATGTCCTAAAGGGTAAAGGCATCCCCTCAGCCAAGGGGATTGCAAAAAAGGAGTTGTGATCAACAATCTCAGATATCAACTACCTGGAGGATTGATACATTTGGGTAACTATAGTCTAATTAGGTAAATACTACAAGCAGGCCCAGACTAGCCATAGGGCACATCTGCATCTGCCCGGTGGGCCGGGGCCACCGGGCTTAAGAAGAGTGGCCTGTTGATGATCGGGCCGCACAGCAGGAGGTAAGTGGCGACTGCGGTCTGGACAGAGCTAACACAGACCGCGGCCGCCGCTCACCTCCCACTATGTGGCGATGCCTAAAACAGGGTCAATAGGAGGAGCGGCAGTGATGGCTCCAGCAACAGGCAGGAAGCGCTGCTGAGGACACACAGACACCTCCCCAGCCGGCCGCTGCACACAGCCGCAATGAAAGGACACCGGCGGCCTCTCTCCTTCGCCCTCTGGCACACTGTTACAGCTCAGATTGGGCTGTCTCTTTGCTGGGTGAGTTGTCTCTTTGCTGGGTGGTCTGTCTCTTTGCTGGGTGGGATGTCTCTTTGCTGGGCGGGCTGTCTCTTTGCTGGGCGGGATGTCTCTTTGCTGGATGGGCTGTCTCTTTGCTGGATGGGCTGTCTCTTTGCTGGATGGGCTGTCTCTTTGCTGGCTGGGCTGTCTCTTTGCTGGATGGGCTGTCTCTTTGCTGGATGGGCTGTTTCTTTGCTGGATGGGCTGTTTCTGTGCTGGGTGGGATGTCTCTTTTGTTCGATGGGCTGTCTCTTTGGTGAACGGGCTGTCTCTTTGCTGGGCGGGATGTCTCTTTTGCTGAACGGGCTGTCTCTTTGCTGAACGGGCTGTCTCTTTGCTGAACGGGCTGTCTCTTTGCTGGGCAGGATATCGCTTTGCTAGAAGGGCTGTCTCATTGCTGAATGGGCTGTCTCTTTGCTAAACAGGCTGTCTCTTTGCTAAACAGGCTGTCTCTTTGCTGGGCAATCTGTCTCTTTGCTGGGCGGGCTGTCTCTTTGCTGGGCGGGCTGTCTCTTTGCTGCATGGGGATGTCTGTGTGTTGGATTGGGCTGTCTCTTTGCTGTATGGGATGTCTGTTTGCTGGACTGGGCTGTCTCTTTGCTATATGGGGATGTCTCTTTGCTGGATTGGGCCATCTCTTTGAATATATATAGGGGGCACTGTGATTAGATCTCTAGGAGCACTGTGATGTAAAGGGGCACTATGATATAAAGGGGATTGCTCTGTAAAGAGGCACTGTAATCAATACAGTGCCCCTTTACAGTGCAGTCCCCTTTATATCACAGTGCTCCTTTACATTACAGTGCGGAGGACATACTCCGTGAATATTCCATCACCAACTGCCCCGCAAATGCCCTTGCACCCCCCCCCCCCGGAAAAATTGGCTGCTCAGTCTAAAATGCCTGGGCCTATTGTTTGTCCCAGTCCGGCCCTGACTACAAGACACTAGAACACCCACTGATAGGGAAGTGGGAGGGCAAACAAGTGCTAAAATATGTACCCAAAAAAAACCTCCTATAACTAAACTGGCATTGCTAGAGGTAAATCTTAGCAAACCTGCAGCGTTTAGAAAGTACTTCTTACTTTGCATAATATCTCTATACAGACAGTCTCAGCATATTTCTTCAGTACCACCATATATATGTTAGTGTTAGTGTGTGCTAGTGGATCCTATATTTTCAAAAACGTGAACAAGGGGAAACCCTTAAATGATTTCTCCTGCATCACGCTAAAAGTGCCACAAATATACAATATAATTCAAAAATCTTACAGAGAAAGTGTTCATAACTGCAAATAGAAATAGGCCATATGCACTATGGGAAAAACACTATATTGTACCCAATGTATATCCCTTAGATGTAAAGCCTGAATATAATTTTACAGTAGATGGTGCCAATTATACTTCAAATGTGGTCGAGTACACACATTGAATAAGCCTTTCATATAGCCCATAACTAATATACAAATTGTAACATTGCTTTCTATAATAAAGTGCACCAGGAAGTAATAAATGAACAGAGGGAAAAGGATGAGGTATAAACAGTGACATTGACCCCGTATTAGAAAAATTGGGGCATCATTTCACATTCTAAACTGTTATGGTGTGTTTTCTGCAAACAATAAACATATATTATTATAACCAGAGAAAATGGGGGTCAATAAAAGTATCATAGTTAGAGGTTAAGGACAGCAGACAAGATACACTGTATGTGGGGAGGTGTGGATATGGGGGAGATACAGGCATCAGGAGAGGGGAAGTAGATTCGCTGCACAATAATAAAGTCAGTGTTCCTATAGGTTACATGTAAAGACCAGGACACAGTATAGTCTTTGGTGTTCGGCTTAGGGTCAACTGTAGCATGGAGGCAGCAAACCTTACATGATAAGGTGACAGGAAGTCATGTGTAGAATCTCTCCAATGCCATGTACGGTACTGGGCTCCTAAAATGTATTTTCAATAACAATTTAGACAAATGAGGTGAAATAGTAATTTTCTCTGTCTCCTGGGATGAGATGGTGAAAGTAGAGGGCCCAGTGTGTAGTTTAATGATGTCTTCTTTTCTTCTGGTGGTTTTGTTGGTTTAGATTGTAGCGTGTATGATGGGCTGTGTTCCAAAGGTGGGTCTCTAAATTCTCGGTAACAATCTGGTAATTCTACAGAAGGCAGTTGTAGGTTGTTGCAAAATTCTTGTAATAGGAGAAAGGTCTTGGAAGAATGTCACTATATGATCATTGAATGTGATCAGTTCATTTTAGCGGGCCTTTACAGAATTTTAGGGTACAATTAAGGAGAGATAATATCTCCAGGGGGGGCAGAGTCTGCCGGGCAGGCTCTCAGAGCCCTATGTGTCCACCAGCCCCTCCAGTAGTTTATTGAAAATTGACTGGAGGGCCGACTCAATTTTGTGTCTATCGACTCCTAGATCCCCCTGACCGTGATATTGTGACCAAATATTTATTGATTGCTATTAAATGTACTGAGTGAGAGTCAGTGACCTTTTCCAGTCTATCTATGGCCTTATCTCATCCGGTACCCGCTCTCTCCACTCTTTTCAGATAGAGCTAAAATATCAGCCTTTGTCATGTCGGAGAACATCAGAGGATGGTCAGAAGCCTTTTAGCCTCTTCAAGGCACAATCCGAAGGGCATGACTAATTACTCAAACTGGCCAAATCGGTCCCGGATACGGACCAAGTTATAGGCCCCTCTTAAGTCCAGTTTCGTGAAGATAACTGCAGATTTGAGTCTTTGGAATAGTTCGGGAACCAGGAGAAAAGGATAACGATGTTTTACTGTAGTTTTATTTAGGTCACGATAATCCATACATGGCCGAAGGAAATGATTTTTCTTCTCCACAAAAAATATTCCTGCCCTAGCCGGAGATGTAGAAGGATGAATGCATCCCTTTTGAAGGTTCTCATTGTTATACTCCTTTAATGCCCCTAATTCCCGTTCAGATAAGGGAAAGATACATCCAAAGGGAATTTCAGCTCCAGGAAGTAGTTCAATGGGGCAGTTGTAAGGTCTATGTGGAGGAAGGGCATCTGCCCCCCGTTTACTGAAGACGTCCAAGTACCCATGGTAGGCCTGTGGGACTGCTTGAGCAAGTTCAATATCTGAGTCCATGCATAGCAACGTGGTGGAGGGTGGAGCAGATACTAGTAGACAATGTTTCTGGCAATGGGAAGATAGGAACTGAATTCCTCTGGACTTCCAGTCGATTTGTGGGTTATGGGCCTGTAACCATGGTTGGCCCAAGATGACAGAAAACAAGGGTGAGGCAATTGTGCCTATGCAGTAGCTCTTGATGATGGATAGCTGTAGTAGTCAAGAGAGGTGGGGTCTCTTTAGTTACAAGTCCTGATTTAATATAAGACCCATCAGCCAAAAATACATTAAGTCCTTGTTCTTTAAGTTTCAATAGAATGTGTTGCTGAGCTGCGAAGGACAGATCAATGAAGCAGCTACAAGCCCTGGAATCAATAATTGCGATCACTGACACGACTCTTCCAGGAAGCTGGAAAGAGATAGGGACAGCCATATGAGTGGAGCTGGCAGATAATGGTGATTGGTTAGCTAAAGAGAGAGACACTTACGCAGCTTGGCTGAGCAGGAATGCACATAATGACCGGCCTCTCCGCAGCACAGTCGGCGTTGACGTTCCTCCAGAGTCAGTGATGGGCAAATCAGGCCAAGCTGCATAGGCTCAGATGCCTCTGATGTGACCGGAGCGAAATTTCCAGGCGGTAGACTGGACTGAACCAGAATCTTGGGTAGCATCCATATAGTGGAGATGGCTGTGTGGATCTCTCCAACCTGCGTTCACGCAGGCAGTAGTCAGTCTGGATTGATAGAGTGATGAGTGTTTCCAATGAGCTTGGTACGCCAACGCAAGTTCATCCTTGAGGCCTTCAGAGAGACCCAAACAGAGCTGGTGATGCAAGACGTTGTTGTTCCAGTTAGTGTCCGCACTCCAATGTCTAAAGTCTGTAACGTAGTCCTTGGCTTCTCTGCAGCCTTGTTGGAGTGCACGTACAGCTGCTTCTGCCGTTGCAGTCCATTGTGGATCGTCATACAGCTGGGCCATAGCGTCAAAGAAGGTGAATAGGTGTTCAGGTCTGCATGGTTACCTTCTAATAATCGATGAGCTCAAGCCTGTGGTTCACCCTGGAGCAGTGAAATAACGAATCCCACTTTAGTAGTTTCTGCGGAAAAGGTTTGTGGCTGGAGGTTGAAACAGAGCTGACATGCATTGCAGAAAGCTCTACATTTACATCCATCGCCAGTGAACTGCTCTGGGGTAGATACTCGAGGCTCAGAAGGTGGCATCATCACAGCAGGATTAGCAAGAGTCTCTGTTGGGACCGCAGCTGCGGCTAGGGTGGAAGCAGGTGCAAGAGATGTTGTGGATGTAGCCAGGGACTGTACACGTTCCTCCAGGTGCACATAACCTTCCTGTAGAGTCTTGACTGCTTGGGTAAGAGCTGCCAGGTGTTGACAAATCTCATCCAGTGGAGAGGATCCTCTTGCAGGCTCTGACATGGCTGTTTGGTACTGTTACTTACCTGGAGAGTTAGCCTGATGTGAAGAGGCTTGAGGATTACTGATATTTGGACAGTGCCAGCAGGAGCACGGTGAGGTATGAGTGCCTGTGATCAGTCCAGTAGTCTGTGTGTCAGCAGTAGCCAGCAGGCAGGTGAAGTAGAAGGACAGACCGATGGCAGATGTATTTGCACGGACCTTGGTTTCAGTAGGCTGGAGACTTGCAGCAAAAAGCAGTATCCAGATGTGGCTGCGCCGGATGGATGAACTGCAAGGAGTAGGATGGAGGATGCAAGTTCAGACGAGCCGGGTTGGTAGCAGTCAAGCAGATCAGACATAAGATGGCAGGGGGTAGCATACTCAGGTCACAGGCCAGGTCAGCAGCAGAGGTTCAATCAGACAAGAGCAGGAGGAAGAAGAGTAATCCAAGACAAGCTGGGGGTCAGGGCAGGTAGCAGACAAGCGGAGGCCAGGAACAAGCTGGTTCAGTATCAGGGGTCAGGCACAAGGATCAGGATACACACTCAGAAGCTGTAGATCAAACAGCAATGAGACAACACTGCAGCCAGTTTAAATAGCCCTTTTGGTGCCAGCATTAGTCACAGACGTGCGCCTGAATGCGTGAGAGAGTGTGTGCCTTTGCCAAGTCCACGCACATATGTCTTGCCCGTCACTGTTCTGCGCATGCGGATACTTGTGCGCCGCAAATCTTTGCCCGCACTATGGACAAGCCTTTCATGACAGTTACCTCCAAGTTGTGATTGTGCTGCACCTTCTCTACCAGTATGTAAGTTCGGATATTTGTTTCTGAATAAATTGTTACTATGTTTTAGTGACTCCTACACCCTGGCTACTTTGTTTCCTTTGCATATTTACCTGGATCTGTCTCTGATCTGTCACCACTGAGGAGCTGCAGAGTCCATCATCATCTCTCCACTGCATTTACTCCTGTCAATCATCCCCTCCCCCGTCTCTCCAGTGGGCTGTCATCACTTTCCTTTCAACTACATTGGGATCCTTTCACCTGGTTACATCCCGTGGCTCACTTATGGATCCTGTCCATGCCTAATGCATCCCACTGCGGGACCTGTCTGTTTCTTCTCAACCCTGTGCACCCACTGGAGGTTCTGGAACTACATATGATTCACTTGCTGGACCGGAGTTCCGTGAGCCACTCAATCTCTCTTTTTAATTGTATGTTATTGAATAGTAACATAGTCTGGCTGAAAAATGACAAAAGTCCATCCAGTTCAAAAGAAAAAAAAAAAAAATTATAATCCTATACCCACAGTTAATCCAGAGGAAGGCAAAAAAAAAACCCCAGCAAAGCACCAATTTGCTCCTGCTGGGAAAAAAATTCCTTCAAGATCCCCCAAGAGGCAATTGGATATTCCCTGAATCAACTTTACCTTTGTTTGTTAGTATGCATTTATATTCTGTGTATCCAAGAAAGAATCCAGTCCTTTTTTAAAGCAATCCACTGAGCTGGCCAGAACCAACTCTTGAGGGAGTCTATTCCACATTTTCACAGCTCTCACTGTGAAGAAACCTTTCCGTGTTTGGAGATTAAATTTACTTTCCTCCAGATGTAAAGAGTGCCCCCTTCTTCTCTCTGATGCCCTCAGGGTGAATAACTCTACACAGAGTTCACTATGTGAACCACTGATGTATTTATACATGTTAATCATACCCCCCCCCTTAATCTCCTCTTCTCAAGAGAGAATAAATTCAGTTCCTCTAATCTTTCCTCATAGCTGAGCTCCTCCATGCCTCTTATCAGTTTGGTTGCCCTTCTCTGTACTTTCTCCAGTTCCCCAATGTTCTTTTTGTGAATTGGTTCCCAAAACTGAACTGCATATTCCAGATGAGGTGTTACTAATGATTTGTACAGGGGTAATATGATATCTCTCTCTCTGGAGTCTATACCTCTTTTAATACAAGAGAGGATTTTGCTCGCTTTAGAAACTGCAGCTTGGCATTGCATGCCATTATTAATCTTGTGATCTACCAGAACTCCCAGATCCTTCTCCACCATTGATTCCCCCAGTTGTACTCCCCCTAGTATGTATGATGCATGAATATTCTTAGCCTCCAAGTGCATAACCTTACATTTATCAACATTAAACCTCATTTACCACATAGTTGCCCAATTAAACAGTGCATTGAGGTCAGCTTGTAAGTTGAAGACATCCTGTAAGGACGTTATTCCACTGCACAGCTTGGTGTCATCTGCAAAGACTGAAATGGTACTTTTAATCCCAGACCCTATATTATTTATAATTATATTAAAAGATAAGGGTCCCAACATGAACGTTGGGGTACCCCACTGACAACCCTAGATCATTGAAAGTATGAATCATTAACCACTATTCTTTGAATACGACCTTTTAGTCAGTTTTCTATACATTTACATACGGATTTTTCCAAGCCCGTAGACTTTACCTTACACATTAGCTGTGTATGGGCAATTGTGTCAAATGCTTTTGCAAATCCAAGTATACCACGTCCTCCGCCACCCCTCTGTCCAAAGTGTTGCTCACCTTCTCAAAAAAAAAACAAATCAGATTTGTTTGACAACTTCTGTCTTTCATGAATCCATGCTGTCTGTTGCTTAAAATATTTTTTTCCAGCAAGAACTCATCTATGTGGTCTTTTATTAAACTCTCCAGTATCTTCCCAACTATAGAAGTTAAACTAACAGGTCTATAATTACTTGGTAAAGGAATGACTTTTCCTTCACAGGACTGTGAGCTCTAAGTTACTATTTTTGTTTTTTTACATTTACTGGGTGAGTTTTCCTACATTCCGAGCGTGGGAGACCATCAGAGGTGCTGAGAAGCTGCAGGCTACACGGAGCTCCTCTAGTGTGCTGCCATCCTTGTTGAGTGCTAAGCCACTGATTTATAATTTTTTGCCTTCTCTTAAACTTCATATTATACTATTTTATGTATCAGCTTTGAGTTTTCTAAATGTTGAAGTGGAAACCAGTGGTTTTGCTTAAAGTAATTATAAAGGCAAAAGGGTCTTTTACCTTAATGCATTCTCTGCATTAAATTAAAAAGCTTTTCATATGTTGCTCCCCCCAGCCCCCTCCTAAACACTTACCTGAACCTTCTCCCAATCCGGCGCTATGCCTGTCTGCAGGAGCTCTTCTCCCTTCTTCTCACAGGCAATTCAGCAACAATGGGAGCAATTGGCTCCTGCTGCTGTCTGTCAAAGCCGGTGAGGAGGGGCTGAGTTGCACTGTGTATGTCTATAGTTGCACACAGCCTGGCTTGGGATTGAGCCCACATAAGTGCCCTCATAGCAAGCCGCACTCAGGGAAGAGGAAGAGCCAAGATTTCTGGTGCGGGAGCCCAGAAGAGGAGGTTCAGTGCTGCTCTGTGCAAAAGTATTGAACAGAGCAGGTAAGCATTGAACAGAGCAGATAAGTATAACATGTTTGTTAAAAACAAATCTTTACAATTACTTTATTATCTGATATCAGCATTTGTTCAATTGATGCATGATAATAGCATTTTCTCTATTTATTGTAACAGTTCAACAAAACATAACAAAATGGATCCTATTTTTGGTTTTGGTGCTTTGCAATGTAATAGGCAATAACTGTGTACATTGGATAGATTTCTGGAGAAGGGATATGATGAGTCTACGAATGGTGGCCAATAGCAAAAGAGAGGAAATGTTGGGAGATGTAATGAAACAAAGGCAATCTAAAATATGTCCTTTCATCACCACTTTCTGTAGTCAACATAAAGCTGTCATTAAGATTATTAATAACAATTGGAAGATTTTAAAAGCAGATCCCGTTTTAGCGAACATTTTACCTGACAAACCTGAGACTACTTTTTGAAAAGTTATGCCTTTAAGAAATAGGATAGCTCCAAACGTGGGTAACACTCCGTTGAATACAACTTTTTTTGCTGAGATGAAAGGGTTTTTTCCTTGTAATAAATGTGTAATATGTTTGTGCAATAATAGCAGAAAAAAGAAGGTTAAGAATTTTACCTCTTCTAGAACAGGGAAAACATACGATATTGATAGTTTAATTTCATGTAATAGTAGACATGTTGTATATTTATTACAGTGCCCGTGTAAAAAGCAATATATAGGGCGCACTACAAGAAGGTTACGTGACTGTTTACGAGAACACGTGTATATAATATCAAAAGGGGCTACAAAGAACACTCACTTTCTAAGCATTACAGGTTATGTCACAACAGGAATCTATCTTCTTTAAGATTTATAGGTATTGATGTTATAAAAGCACATTGGAGGGGAACAAATAAAAGAAGGGCTGTTTCTCAGCTGGAATCCAAGTGGATTTTTGAGATGGGTACCTTATATCCAAAGGGGCTCAATATCGAAATGGACATCAATTGTTTCATAGATAACAGCTGAGTTGAGACATTCCCTTGGTTTCCTGCGTTTTATATTCTATATTTTTTACTCTAATTTTACTGCCATTGCAAATTTTATGGCTATTCTATTCTATATGTTATCCTTTTTTATTTTTAACATTTTTTAATTTATTTTATTTTTATTATCATTTTCATTTTTATCAATTCGTTTTTTATTTTGATTTATTTTAATAAAGTCATTAGAATTATTAAGGGATTTTAACATATGATATAGATCAGGGCTTGAAAAAGCCGCTCGCTAAATGCAAGGAGAAATTTCTCTGTGGCAAGTGGCTGCGAGCGGCTAGCACAGATGAAGAAGCATGGAGCGACTGCACATGCGCTCCAAGCCTCACTGTGAAGCCGAGTTCCGGTTTACAACTTCCGGGTTTCCGCGGCATCGCCATTACAGTGCCAGCGCCGTTGAGGGGACACGTGCAGGAGAGGTCAGCTCTCCTACGCTGAGAGGAGACACCCTCTCCACCGCCGTGGGGAACTCGAGGGCCGCTCTCCACCGCCTTGGGGGACACGAGGCCTGCTCTACACCTCCTTGGGAGACACGAGGCCCGCTCTCCACCGCCTTGGGGGACACGAGGCCCGCTCTCCACCGCCTTGGGGGACACGAGGCCCGCTCTCCACCGCCTTGGGGGACACGAGGCCCGCTCTCAACCGCCTTGGGGGACACGAGGCCCGCTCTCAACCGCCTTGGGGGACACGAGGCCCGCTCTCAACCGCCTTGGGGGACACGAGGCCCGCTCTCCACCTCCTTGGGGGACACGAGTCCCGCTCTCCACCGCCTTGGGGAACACGAGGCCCGCTCTACACTGCCTTGGGGAACACGAGGAGAGGCCCGCTCTACAGCGCCTTGGGGGACATGAGGAGAGGCCCGCTCTACACCGGCGTAGGGGACACGTGAAGGAAAGACCCGCCAACAGTGCACATCACTACACCCGCCAGTTTAAGGTAAATTACATTTTTTTGTGCTGCGCTCTGGGGGCAAAATGATTTGAAAAAGAGTTTAAAAAAACACCAATAACGTTAAAAAAAAAACAACCACACCATTTTAGTACTGCTATCTGGGGCCTAAATATTTTAAAAAGTAAAAAAAAAAAAAAAAAAAAAAAGAAGAACAGCACACCTATGCACAATCAGCTACCAATTTAATTTAATATAAAAATGGTAGCTGACTATGAATAGAAACACATTCTCATATGGTAGTGGAGAAAATTACCAGTGTCCTCCCAGTTTTGACTGTCACTGTGGTATCTTATATGCACTCTGTTTATTTTCCTAGGATCGACATTGGTCCTTCACAATTGTAATGCATGGACAGACCCACCAAGCAAGCAGCCGTGCTCCGCCCTGCTCCTGAAAGGCAGCCCAGCCAGCAAACACACTGATCCACCAGAGGAGCCTTCAATCAGGCCAGCCTTTAATCTGAACTGCCTTTAATTTGAACTGCCCTTGAGCTGAACTGCCATTGAGCTTAACTCCCTTTCATCTGAACTCCCTTTCATCTGAACTGCCGTTGAGCTGAACTGCCTTGTTTAATCTGAACTGCCGTTGAGCTGAACTGCCGTTGAGCTGAACTGCCGTTGAGCTGAACTGCCGTTGAGCTGAACTGCCGTTGAGCTGAACTGCCATTGAGCTAAACTGCCATTGAGCTGAACTGCCGTTGAGCTAAACCTCCTTGATTAATCTGAATTGCAGTTAATCTGAACTGCCTTTGATCTGAACTGCCGTTGAGCTGAACTGCCTTTGATCTGAACTGCCTTGTTTAATCTGAACTGCCGTTGAGCTAAACTGCCATTGAGCTAAACTGCCTTGATTAATCTGAATTGCCGTTAATCTGAACCGCCTTTGATCTGAACTGCCATTGAGCTGAACTGCCTTGTTTAATCTGAACTGCCGTTAAGGTGAACTGCCTAGTTTAATCTGAACTGCCATTAATCTGAACTGCCGTTGAGCTGAACTGCCTTGTTTAATCTGAACTGCCATTAATCTGAACTGCTTTCGATCTGAACTGCCATTGAGCTGAACTGCCTTGTTTAATATAAACTGCCTGTCGGGGATCGTCGCGCCGCTGGTCCCGGCGCAGGCGCAGTACACCTCCCTGTACGCGAGCGCCGGGACTTGGCCGACCGCGGCAATCAGGTTCGCGCATGCGCAGTAGTGACCGCGGGCGCGCGCCTGGCACCAATGACAGCGCAGGGCGGGATATTTAAACGGCCCTGAGCTGTCATTCAGTGCCTTTTGGTCTTTTGTTTCCTGTGAACCTGTGAACCTGTCTGAAGTAAGTTGCTGACCCGGATTGTGCCCTGACCTTGCTGTTTTCTCCTGTTTTGACCCTTGCTTGCCTGACCTCTCTCCTGTATGCCCCCTATTGGATCTGACCTGCTGTTGCTGACCTGGCGTGTGACCCGACTATTCTCTGCCCGCTGCTCTGTACCGCACCGTCCCCATAGTTACCGACCCGGCTTGTATGACCCTGCTCCTGCTCAGCCATCCATCCATCCATCCATCCGTCCCTCTCTACGGGGTCCTCATACCTGGCTCTCTCCCGTGGGAGCCCCTGGCGAATACCCCTACCACTGACGGGTGTCCTCAGTAGTCACGACCTGGTCCTGGGGTACTCCAAGTCCATCCCCACCATCAGGGGCCCTGGTGAACAAGTACCCTGGGGCTTAGACTCCGTGCGCTGGGAACATCCGACCAGTGGAGTGCTAGTGGTACCGCCGGGCGGTCCCTTACAGTACCAAAAGGCCATGACTGAGCCTAGAGGAGGGCCCTCCCCGTTAGAGGAAATTTGCAGGCACCTAGCTACTTTGACGCAGGCCGTAACGGTCCTGCAGGACAGATGCATGCAGCTGGAGAATCGCATCCAGACTGGCTCTATTTCTGATCCTGCCCCACAGGCCCCGGTTTCTGCACCCCCGGCCCTGGTAGCTCAGGAGCCAGCCTCAGGGGCTTCCGCCCCGCTCCCTATGGTAGAACCCCGAGTACCCCTACCGGAGCGTTTTCACGGGGACCGCACACGCTTCCGGTCATTCCGCGACTCCTGTCTCTTGTTCTTTGAGCTACAACCCTGTACCTTCCTGACCGAAAACGTGAAGGTAGGATTCATTATTTCACTACTACAGGGTGAACCCCAGGATTGGGCCCACCGGCTAAGGAGAAACAATGATCCTCACCTGGGATCGGTCAATAGTTTCTTTGAAGCAATGGCCATCTTGTATGATGACCCACAGCGGGCAGCCTCTGCCGAAGCGACCTTATATGCGCTCCGACAGGGCCGGCGGGCGGCAGAGGAATACGCCTCTGATTTCAGGCGGTGGATGGGGGACACACGCTGGAATGAGTTCGCTCTATTGCACCAGTTCCGTATGGGACTCTCCGATCCCTTGAAAGATGAGCTGGCCCGGGTGGAGGTTCCCGAGTCTCTAGAAGACCTTATTGCCCTGACAATTAAGATTGACCGAAGACTGCGGGAACGCAGGCTTGAGAGGTCCGGCCAGGGTCGCGGAAATACCTGGGGTCCATTCCTAGGCCCCAGCCCACCAACCCGACAAAGCATCCAGAACCCACCACCAGGAGATGTTCCGGAACCTATGCAGCTAGGTCTGGCACGGCCTACATTATCACCGGAGGAACGCCAGCGCAGACGAGCCCAGAACCTCTGCCTTTACTGCGGTGAAGCTGGTCATATGGTGCGATCCTGCCCTCAAAAAATGAGTAAGTGCACCCGTTTTTCTTCCTTGTCTATTAGCAATACCTGTCCTTCGCAATACTTAGTAGTGCCCCTCTCCTTTCAGCTTCCAGGAAAGATCGTGGAGGTGACAGCCATAGTTGATTCGGGGGCATGCAGCTGTTTCCTGGATCTAGAGTTTGCTCACCAACAGGGTATCCCTCTCCAACACAGACAGAAGGGCTTCAACATCTTTTTGGCTGATGGTTCCCAGATAAAATCGGGGGTAGTTAATCAGGAAACTCCCCCCATTGCCACTATCATTGCCAACCAGCACCAGGAGTTCCTCCGCCTGGACGCTATTGCATCACCTCTTTTCCCAGTCATTCTGGGGCTCCCATGGTTACGGGCCCATAACCCCCAGATTGACTGGGAGACCGGGTCAATCTCGTTCCCTTCCCCATACTGTCGGGAACATTGTCGCACTTCGGGCCCCGCGGGGCCCCGAGTTCTCCTTTGCTCCGAAGGAGACTCCGACTTGAAACAGGTTATTCCCGCAGCCTATCATGGGTTCCTGGATGTGTTCAGTAAGCGGGGAGCCGACACTCTGCCCCCCCACCGCCCGTATGACTGTCCAATCGACCTGTTACCAGGCTCTGAAATCCCTTTTGGGCGTATTTTCCCCCTATCTGAGCTTGAATTGGGGGCCCTGAAGGAATATATCGAGGACAGCCTCCAGAAGGGATTCATCCGCCCCTCCACTTCTCCAGCAGGAGCGGGAATCTTCTTCGTGGAGAAAAAAGACAAAACCCTGAGACCTTGTATTGACTACCGGGAGCTGAACAGGGTCACGATAAAAAATCGTTACCCATTGCCATTGGTACCAGAACTGTTTCAGAACCTAAAGGCTGCGGCTATTTTCACAAAGCTTGATTTAAGGGGGGCCTATAACCTGGTACGCATAAGAGAGGGGGACGAGTGGAAAACTGCTTTCCGTACCCGGTTTGGCCACTTTGAATACTTGGTCATGCCATTTGGGCTGTGCAATGCACCAGCCACCTTCCAACACTTTGTGAACGACATCTTCAGGGATTTTTTGGATGTCTTCGTTATCGTCTACTTGGACGACATACTAATTTTTTCACCCTCTCTAGAGGATCATAGGATACATGTGGCGAATGTTTTGGGGCGATTGCGGCAGCATGGGTTATATGCTAAGGCGGAGAAATGTTGCTTTGAGCAATCTAGCATCACGTTTCTAGGCCTGATTATCTCCACTGCGGGGGTCGCGATGGACCCCCAGAAGGTCTCTGCAATTTTAGATTGGCCTGAACCCACGGACAAAAAAGGTGTCCAACGGTTTATAGGGTTCGCGAACTTTTATCGGAAGTTCATCAAAAACTTCTCGGGTCTGGTCTCCCCCATTACCCAACTAACCAAACTTGGAACCCGGTTCAAATGGACACCAGAGGCTCAAAAAGCTTTCGAAGCTCTGAAAAAGCTGTTTACCTCGGCACCCATCCTGGGCCACCCGGACGCGGCCCTGCCCTACATCTTGGAGGTAGATGCATCGGAGAATGCGGTAGGATCCATCCTGTCTCAGCGGAAAGGCACCAAAGAGTTACTCCATCCCGTAGCATTCTTCTCGAGGAAACTCACCCCAGCAGAGAAGAATTACGATATCGGGGATCGAGAGCTGCTGGCTATCAAAGCAGCGCTAGAAGAATGGAGATACCTGCTGGAAGGTGCCTCATTGATTTTCACAGACCACAAGAATCTGGAATATCTGAGGACTGCCAAGCGTCTACGCCCACGGCAGGCAAGATGGGCCCTGTTCTTTTCCAGATTCAATTTTCATATTACTTACAGGCCCGGATCTAAAAATACGAAGCCTGACGCGCTATCTCGTATGTTTGAGGACTCCGAAGAAGAACTGGTACCCGACACTATCTTGTCCTCAGGGAACTTCTTGGCGCTCCAGTCGGACCTTCGCTCCAAGTTAATAGAAGCATCTACGGCCACACCAACCCCAGTTGGGGTATCCCTCCAGAACAAAGGGGGACTCCTGTGGAAGGAGGATTCTATCATGGTACCTGAGGAAGTCCGGACCCTGGTTTTGGGGCATTGCCACGATCACCCGCTGGCGGGTCACTTTGGCCCAGTCAAGACTCTGGAGCTTCTCCGGCGCTCGTTTTGGTGGCCAAACATGGCTAAGGATTGCAAGCGCTACGTGAGATCCTGTACCATCTGCCAGAAGAGCAAACCGTCAAGGAGCAAAGCCTGGGGGCTGTTGCGACCTTTGCCGATTCCCGAACGGCCTTGGCAGAAGATCGCGATGGACTTCATAGTCGAGCTCCCACCGTCACAAGACCACACAGCAATTCTGGTGGTTATTGATCGCCTATCCAAGATGGCTCACTTCGTGCCACTAAGGAAGACTCCGTCAGCAACCGAGACGGCGCGAATATTTATCCGGGCGATCGTTAGACTTCATGGAGTACCCGAGGACATCGTCTCTGATCGAGGGGTCCAGTTTACATCTAAGTTTTGGAGGGCTCTGTGCAAGGCCCTGGACATCAAGTTGTCCCTCTCCTCCGCGTTCCACCCTCAGACCAACGGTCAGACCGAGAGGACGAACCAGACCCTGGAGCAATACTTGCGTTGCTACACGTCTTTCCTGCAGGATGATTGGCTGTCTCTTTTACCCCTGGCGGAGTTCGCTTATAACAACGCAAGCCATTCGGCAACGGGGCAGTCCCCATTCTTTTCGAATTATGGGTTTCACCCTGTCTTTCTCCCTGACTTGGTCTCTGAATGCCCAGTTCCAGCCACGCAGGATGCGTTGACCTTCTTCTCCGTCAATAACAAATTACTCCAGGAAGCCATCGCTCGGGCCCAAGAGGACAATAAGAAGGAGTTTAACAAGAAACGAAGAGGGGATTTGGCGTTGCGGCCTGGGCAGAAGGTGTGGTTGGCCACAACCAACTTAAAGATGCTTTGTCCCTCGAAAAAATTGGGACCTAAATTTGTGGGGCCTTTTCAGGTAAAGCGGATGGTCAACGAAGTGGCATATGAGCTGATCCTTTCGGCCACGTTCAGAATTCATCCAGTTTTCCATGTATCTCTGCTGAAGCCAGTGATCCCAGATGCCTTCCCAGAACGAGAATCCAGACCCCCTGAGGCCATAACGGTCGAAGGACAAGAGGAATTTGAGGTGGAAACGATCCTTAAGTGCCGAAGAAGGGGGGGCCAGACCCAATTCCTAATTAAGTGGAAGGGCTATGGTCCTGAGGACAATTCCTGGGAACCGGCTCATAATGTCCACGCACCTAGACTAGTCCGGGAGTTTCTTCGTGATCACCCGTGGTGGAGAGATCGGGTGGGCATCCGGAGGTTGCCCGTAGGGGGGGGGCAATGTCGGGGATCGTCGCG
The DNA here is from genome assembly GCF_062004578.1 of Staurois parvus. Taxonomy (NCBI): domain Eukaryota; kingdom Metazoa; phylum Chordata; class Amphibia; order Anura; family Ranidae; genus Staurois; species Staurois parvus. The sequence continues at coordinate 1,121,041 of NW_028318568.1, read as the reverse complement.
CCGCTGGTCCCGGCGCAGGCGCAGTACACCTCCCTGTACGCGAGCGCCGGGACTTGGCCGACCGCGGCAATCAGGTTCGCGCATGCGCAGTAGTGACCGCGGGCGCGCGCCTGGCACCAATGACAGCGCAGGGCGGGATATTTAAACGGCCCTGAGCTGTCATTCGGTGCCTTTTGGTCTTTTGTTTCCTGCGAACCTGTGAACCTGTCTGAAGTAAGTTGCTGACCCGGATTGTGCCCTGACCTTGCTGTTTTCTCCTGTTTTGACCCTTGCTTGCCTGACCTCTCTCCTGTATGCCCCCTATTGGATCTGACCTGCTGTTGCTGACCTGGCGTGTGACCCGACTATTCTCTGCCCGCTGCTCTGTACCGCACCGTCCCCATAGTTACCGACCCGGCTTGTATGACCCTGCTCCTGCTCAGCCATCCATCCATCCATCCATCCGTCCCTCTCTACGGGGTCTCCAGACCTCCTCATACCTGGCTCTCTCCCGTGGGAGCCCCTGGCGAATACCCCTACCACTGACGGGTGTCCTCAGTAGTCACGACCTGGTCCTGGGGTACTCCAAGTCCATCCCCACCATCAGGGGCCCTGGTGAACAAGTACCCTGGGGCTTAGACTCCGTGCGCTGGGAACATCCGACCAGTGGAGTGCTAGTGGTACCGCCGGGCGGTCCCTTACACTGCCGTTGAGCTGAACTGCCTTGTTTAATCTGAACTGCCGTTGAGCTAAACTGCCATTAAGCTAAACTGCCTTGATTAATCTGAATTGCCGTTAATCTTAACTGTCTTTGATCTGGACTGCCGTTGAGCTGAACTTCCTTGTTTAATCTGAACTGCCGTTAAACTGAACTGCCTAGTTTAATCTGAACTGCCATTAATCTGAACTGCCATTAATCTGAACTGCCTTTGAGCTGAACTGCTGTTGGGATGAACTGCCATTAAACTGAACTGCCTTGTTTAATCTGAACTGCCATTAATCTGAACTGCCTTTGATCTGAACTGCCTTGTTTAATCTGAACTGCCTTGTTTAATCTGAACTGCCGTTGATCTGAACTGCCTTTGATCTGAACTGCCGTTCAGCTGAACTGCCTTGTTTAATCTGAACTGCCATTGAGCTGAACTGCTGTTGAGTTGAACTGCCTTGTTTAAACTGAACTGCCGTTGATCTGAACTGCCTTTGATCTGAACTGCCGTTGTGCTGAACTGCCTTGTTTAATCTGAACTGCCCTTGAGCTAAACTGCCGTTAAGCTAAACTGCCGTTAAGCTAAACTGCCGTTAAGCTAAACTGCCGTTAAGCTAAACCGCCTTGATTAATCTGAATTGCCGTTAATCTGAACTGCCTTTGATCTGAACTGCCATTGAGCTGTTAGGGGATCCACCCTACTGACGCCTCTGTTATTAAGGAACCACTAGCCACCAGGGAACAACCCTACCAGACCTGGATGAGTATATCTGCAAATTACTTACCATACTCTATGGCCATACTCTATGGCTTTATACCAATGATACCACTAGCCACCAGGGTTTATCTATTGGACCTAGATTTTGTATGCAGTGCATGCTGAGTGAACCACTAACCACCAGGGAGCCTATCTATTTGGGCCTGGATGTATATTTTGTTGATGTGAGTTCTGGTTGCTTTGCTCACGTCTTATGTTCTTAATAAACGTACTTCACTATTAGCACTTTCTTGCCTCCCGGCTCGTTTTTTAATGAGCTTATGCAAGGTGACGTTTAGGATTTGAAAGCCAGAGGGGACCTGGACAGCGGTGTACCTGTGATCCAGATGTCCGGATATGACCAGATGTCGCCCAGGCTGTTGACTAGACCATGATGCCCGGTTGCTGTTGAATTGCATACAATGCTCATATTGTGTGTACTTGTGGTAAGCGCACAACCTCATTATTTTTGCCTATTCCACTGAATGTGATCTGGAACATCATTGGACCTTTTCCATGGTTTTTCTGGCCGTATTATATGAACTATTATAAGAACTGCTGTACTGTTACTTCATATTGTAACAGCTCCTGTGCCTATTATCTGTTCTCTAGCGCTACATACCCCATTCATAGTTTATATTGAGCTGAACTGCCTTGTTTAATCTGAACTGCCGTTAACCTGAACTGCCTAGTTTAATCTGAACTGCCATTAATCTGAACTGCCGTTGAGCTGAACTGCCATTAAACTGAACTGCCTTGTTTAAGCTAAACTGCCTTGTTTAAGCTAAACTGCCTTGTTTAAGCTAAACTGCCGTTGATCAGAACTGCCGTTGATCAGAACTGCCGTTGATCTGAACTGCCGTTGATCTGAACTGCCGTTGATCTGAACTGCCTTTGATCTGAACTGCCTTTGATCTGAACTGCCATTAATCTGAACTGCCGTTGATCTGAACTGCCGTTGATCTGAACTGTCTTTGATCTGAACTGTCTTTGATCTGAACTGTCTTTGATCTGAACTGTCTTTGATCTGAACTGTCTTTGATCTGAACTGCCGTTGAGCTAAACTGCCGTTGAGCTAAACTGCCTTGTTTAATCTGAACTGCCGTTGAGCTAAACTGCCTTGTTTAATCTGAACTGCCGTTGAGCTGGACTGCCATTGAGCTGAACTGCCTTGTTTATACTGAACTGCAGTTAATCTGAACTGCCTTTGATCTGAACTGCCGTTGAGCTGAACTGCTGTTGAGCTGAACTGCTGTTGAGCTGAATTGCCGTTGAGCTAAACTGCCTTGTTTAATCTGAACTGCCGTTGAGCTGGACTGCCATTGAGCTGGACTGCCATTGAGCTGAACTGCCATTAAACTGAACTGCCTTGTTTATACTGAACTGCCGTTAATCTGAACTGCCGTTGAGCTGAACTGCCGTTGAGCTGAACTGCCGTTGAGCTGAACTGCCGTTGAGCTGAACTGCCGTTGAGCTGAACTGCCGTTGAGCTGAACTGCTGTTGAGCTGAACTGCCGTTGAGCTAAACTGCCTTGTTTAATCTGAACTGCCGTTGAGCTGGACTGCCATTGAGCTGAACTGCCTTGTTTATACTGAACTGCAGTTAATCTGAACTGCCTTTGATCTGAACTGCCGTTGAGCTGAACTGCTGTTGAGCTGAACTGCTGTTGAGCTGAATTGCCGTTGAGCTAAACTGCCTTGTTTAATCTGAACTGCCGTTGAGCTGGACTGCCATTGAGCTGGACTGCCATTGAGCTGAACTGCCATTAAACTGAACTGCCTTGTTTATACTGAACTGCCGTTAATCTGAACTGCCGTTGAGCTGAACTGCCGTTGAGCTGAACTGCCGTTGAGCTGAACTGCCGTTGAGCTGAACTGCCGTTGAGCTGAACTGCCGTTGAGCTGAACTGCCGTTGAGCTAAACTGCCTTGTTTAATCTGAACTGCCGTTGAGCTGGACTGCCATTGAGCTGAACTTCCGTTAAACTGAACTGCCTTGTTTATACTGAACTGCCGTTAATCTGAACTGCCGTTGAGCTGAACTGCCTTGTTTAATCTGAACTGCCGTTGAGCTGAACTGCCTTGTTTAATCTGAACTGCCTTGTTTAATCTGAACTGCCTTGTTTAATCTGAACTGCCATTAATATGAACTGCCTTGTTTAATCTGAACTGCCGTTGAGCTGAACTGCCGTTGAGCTGAACTGCCGTTGAGCTGAACTGCCGTTGAGCTGAACTGCCGTTGAGCTGAACTGCCGTTGAGCTGAACTGCCGTTGATCTGAACTGCCATTGAGCTGAACTGCCATTGAGCTGAACTGCCATTGAGCTGAACTGCCGTTAATCTGACCTGCCGCTCAGATGACCTGCCGTTAATCTGCCTTCAGGCAGACCAGCCTTTTAAGCAGGCCATCAATCAGACCAGTCAGCAGAGCAGACTTTAATCAGGCCATCAATCAGACCAACCAGCAGAGCAGACTTTAATCAGGCCATCAATCAGACCAACCAGCAGACCAGACTTTAATCAGGCCATCAATAAGACCAGCCATCAATCAAGCCAGCCAGCCAGCCATCAAGCCAGCCAGCCATCAGTCAAGCCAGCCATCAATCCAGCCAGCCAGCCAGCAGACCATCGTTTAACAGGCTCAGCCAGCACAAAGGCCTATAGGCAGCCAAGACCGGCCTTGACAGTGCAACTAGCATGATCACATGACATGGATTATCTTCCTCAGCCTGAGTCATCTGTGGCAGCCCAGACGTAATACAAAAAAGTGGTCCTAATTTCCAGTATTCAAGCCATATCTCATGCCTGTGGGTTTTTCCTAATTTTTTTTTGGTCTCCTTGTTTACACTGCAACATGAAATAGAGCAAATTATCATTTTTTTTTACAGCAAAAGATTATCCTACTATTGTGGAGTCCCACTCAAACCCTATCAAAAAAGAGAATGAATCAATAGCTAATTCAGTTGCTAGCTGTAGTTTCCACAAACTTCCACTGCCGTAATAACTCAAAAGACAAATGATGATGATGCTGGAAAGACCATGAAAAAACGCAGTTTTAGTACACATTGGCTGGATCAGTTTTCATAGCTTGCTTATTCCAAGGAAAATTATACAGTTACATGTAAAGTTTGCAGTCGGTTCCCCCAAATTTCAGATGAAAAATGGGCAAATGGCTTAAAAGCTCCATTTAAAAGGGAAAAACTTTTGTATGGCATGACAAATGTAATAAACACAAAGAGAATATTGATAAGGCAAAGGCTAGAGACAACCCTGAAGAAAGAACTTTAGCTATATGTATCAGAAACATGGATGCAGCAATGTTTCAGCACATGACACACACGTTTAACATTGCTTATTACATAGCTAAATGTGAAAAGCCATTTCTAGATTTCCCTGATTTATCAACATTGAGTGCCAAACTAGATGTGCCAGTTCTGCAGAAATATGGAAGTAATGTTCAATGCAAACAATTCATTCATTTCATTGTAAGAATAATCAGAGAAAATCTTGTGGCAAACATTAAAAAGTCACCTTTTGTTGGCATCATGATTGACGGATCTACAGATCAAACCTACACTGAACATGCAAACATTTAAGTCCGTTATGTTTTAGAAGGAGACATTAAAGAAGATTTTTTGGGTACATTTGTGCTAGAAAATGCTACTGCCGAAGGTTATTTCAAAGGATTGACTGCCTTTATGGATAATTTGCATCTTAATTACAGAGGCTCTTCATGGGTTGCAGGCTTGGGAATGGATGGAGCTGCAAGCATGCTTGGCCACAAGTCAGGTTTAGCAGTCCAAATGAAAGAAGTCTGCCCACAGATGATCAGCATACATTGTGTGGCTCATCGCTTGCAGCTTGCGATCTTGGATGTTTGCAAGGAAATGCCATACCTACAAACATTCGATGAGGTGGTGCGGCGTGTTTTCAAATATTATCATTGCTCAGCAAAACACCTTATGCAACTTAAAGATCTCGAAACACTTTAAGTGAGGAAATCTTGAAAATTTAAGAAGTACACACAGTGCGCTGGTTATGCAGCAAAGTTGAGGCCTTGCGTGCTTTTCTGCAAAACTGGAAGACAGTAGTGAGCCATTTTGAGCAGATATCAACTGAGGGATCATATGAATCTGCTAAAGTTATAGGCATCCTGAAAGACCTGAAACAGCTGAAGTTTGTGAAACTTTTGCATTTGCTATTCGATTTTTATAGCAAGCTGAAACCTTTGTCAGAGGGTCTCCAGAACAAGGAACTTATGATCTGTCAGCTAAAAAACTAACTAGAACATGCAGCTCAAACTCTTCAGGATCTTTCTGATGGGAAAGGAAAAAAAGAACTTGAATTTCTTAGTAAGTTTACAGAAGATGGAAAGCTACATGGGCTGCAGCTGACCAACCTTCAAGCGCTGGTGACAGAATTTCAGTCTATACGCCAATCTGTATTGGCCAAAGCAGAAAGATATTTAATTTTGAGGCTTTCCTCATTCTCCTCAAATATTGTACAATCTTTCAATATACGGTATTTAACAGCATGTCTTGGCCAGACAAAGCACACATCCTTAACTTTGGATTGACTGAGTTGCACAGAATTGCAAAACATGTTTTTGATAATCAGTTTGAAGACAAAATTGACCTGTTAGCAGCAGAGTGGGCTGACCTAAAACTCTCCATTCACAATGGACTCTCTTTTAATGAGACTCTGAAAAGATTGAATCAGCAGAAAGATTCAGCAACATACTCTCTCTGTTCAATTTCTGTGCCGTACTTCCACCAATAACCACCTCATGTGAATGTGGCTTTAGCTACCAAAACAGAATAAAGACAGTCTATCGTTCATCACTGACACTGGAGACTTTGGATGACCTTTTGATGATTGCCATTAATGGACCACCACTAAAAGATTACAATCCAAACACTGCCATTGATAAGTGGTATTTTTCATCAGAAAGAGGACGTTACACAAGTCTTGGTCCTGCTGTAAAACGAAAACCATAGCAAATATTAATGTGAAACTGGCTTACTACTGCCTTTTTGGCATCCAAAAAAATGATTTTTTGGTGTGTTTTTTCTTAATGGAATAGATTGCAATCCACACACAGCCATTGAAGTGGTATTTTGCATCAGAAAAAGGGTATTACACAAGTCTTGGTACGGCTGTACAATGAAAACCATAGCAAATCTTGATGTGAAACTGGCTTCCTACTGCTTTTTGTTATCCAAAAAATGATTTTTTTGGTGTGTTTTTTCTTCATGGAATAGATTGCAATCCACACACAGCCACTGAAGTGGTATTTTGCATCAGAAAAAAGGGTATTACACAAGTCTTGGTCCTGCTGTACAACGAAAACCATTGCAAATGTTGATGTGAAACTGGCTTCCTACTGCTTTTTGGCATCTAAATAATAATTTTTTGGTGTTTTTTTCTTAATTGAATAGAATGCAATCCACACACAGCCACTGAAGTATTTTGCATCAGAAAAAGGGTATTACAAAAGTCTTGGTCCTGCTGTACAATGAAAACCATAGCAAATCTTGATGTGAAACTGGCTTACTACTGCTTTTTGGCATCCAAATAATAATTTTTTGGTGTTCTTTTCTTAATTGAATAGAATGCAATCCACACACAGCCACTGAAGTGGTATTTTGCATCAGAAAAAGGGTATTACACAAGTCTTGGTCCTGCTGTACAACGAACACCATTGCAAATCTTGATGTGAAACTGGCTTCCTACTGCTTTTTGTCATCCAAAAAAAGATTTTTTTGGTGTGTTTTTTCTTCATGGAATAGATTACAATCCACACACAGCCTCTGAAGTGGTATTTTGCATCAGAAAAAGGGTATTACACAAGTCTTGGTCCTGCTGTACAACACAAACCATGGCTGCTCTATGTTGAAATGTTTACTATTGTTATGCCATGTTTTTTGGCATCTAAATAAGCACTTTTTTGTTTTTTCTTAATGCACTACTTCTCTAAGCTCTCTTTTAAAAAGATGCTGGAGATAAAAAATGGAAAATGTTTACTATTATTTATTTTATGCAATGTTTTTTGGCCATCAAAGAGGCACTTTTTTCTTTTTTTCTTAATGCCACACTTCTCTAAGGTCTCTGCTGGAGATAAAAAATACAACATGTTTACAGTAACTATTATTCCATGTTTTTGGCATCAAAATAAGCACTTTTTCTTATGCTATACTTCTGTAAACTAAACTTACATCTTTTAAAAGAGACTTTAGTTACTAAAATCTCTTTTTAAAGATGCAGGAGATACACCCAAAAAATGCAAAATGTTCATTACAGGTTTAAAGCTGTAAAACTTGATATTTTGATTGCACCCTATTGCTATTAAGCTATTGCTGTTATGTTTAAATTGACATAATAAAGCTATGTTATAATTGCAGTTTTTTATATTGCGGACTCGTTATTCTAAAGAAAATGTAATTTCATAAGCTTTAAGGGGGCGTGGTTGGGGGCGGGTCAGGGTGGGGTTGGGGGCGGACCTGGGCAAGGTTGGGTGGGGCAACTGGTGGAGAGTAAGGTTTGTGCCTGGCTAGTAGGTCTGGACTTGAAATTTTAACCCCATGTTGATTATTATGCTGGTTCATTGTTATATTTTATTGTTATTTAACTTGACCTTTAACTGACCTAACCAGGATAGAAGTTACATGTATTGTTGATTTACTTATTTGAGCACGTTATCACTTTATTTACTGCGTTGTAATATCGTAATGCCGCTATACTCACCAGGAGGATAATTTATATTGATTCCCCTTCTCTTGGAATGCATCTACTCTGTTGGTATACCCATAACCTTACTTTAAGGATTCTAACACAAGCATATGAATTACGCTTCAATAATGAGGATTTGTTACATATGCATAATGGGGTTATGTCAACTGCACATGCGCAATTAAAACTTCCTCGTGGGATGGTGTTGGTAATATGGGGTTTATATTATTATGATGTTTGCCCCTCTTTGCAATTTACTTTGCACTGCTAACATTCCATATTTGGAGTATTTAAATAGATAACGCTTTTGTTTTGGTTAATCCCTGGTGATCAACATGGCATTCAGATACAATATCCTTGGGAAAAAGGCGCCACGTGCATGCACACGCACTTGAGTCCACATAAAGATGGTTCTTGTGTTGTGTAAATTATCCACAACAAAATGGCGCCCGCGTAATGCGCAGGCACTAGATAGACAACAAAATGGCGGGCACAAAGTGCGCACATGCCATTTACCCTATAAATAGGGACATGAGACGTCGGATGTTGCAGGCACACCCCCTATGAGTATGTGCTAGAGCACGAAATGCGTCATGGAGGAGCTGCAATGTCGTTACGTCACGCCGCCGAGGCCTCTTGCAGGTCCGGTGGCCATCTTTGGATACACATATGGTCAGTTCTTTTTCATTTGTATACACCTGTATTGGAAGCAATAAACACTCTCTGAGGCAGTATTACACTATTTGGCATCCTTTCTTTGGGCTCTTTGTGAGCTTAACCACCCACAGAGCAGTGTAAGGAGGAGGCCAAAGGTAGGGCTGCCCATGGAGGATTCAGAGGAAGTCCAGACCAGGTTGTGCATGCCCTTAAGAGGATCCGGCTGACCTATTGAGTGTTTGTGTTCTCAAATGCGTGATTATATTGCGCATCTGGTGAGTGCACAATTCTTCTATTACCTGTCACATCCCCATATGATTGGAGATAGGAAGGGGATCACCATACCCTGAGATCTCAGCTTTGATCTTCACCTTCTGTTTTGGACATTGTCACTATACTCAGCACCAATAGCCACCTTGAGTGGCATTACATATATATACCTTGTCACTTTAAGGACTCATTTATGTACTTCATATGCACTTTTATCACTTTACATATTACTTTGATACAGTGATATATATATTTTTGCTGGTTTATTTACATTTAGTATTGCCTTTGTACCTTTTGGATTTATTGCACTTTATTTATTCTGATTTTAGCGCTGCACCTGCTCTTTACATTAATAACTGTCATACTGATTGCATATGTAAAGCTGGTATAATGCAGTGGCATATCATCCATGGGTGCAAAGTACACTGCACATAGGCCCCAAAGGGGATGGGGCCCACAGTTCTCTGACCCACTCTGCACCCATGGATGAGACACATCTGAGGTGCTGCAACTACACCTGTCACTGCCTCTCTCTGGCTTCTGTCATAGAAGATCTGTGTGCTTTGATACTGACTCGCACACATCCTATTATAGGAGCTGAGAGCGACTGGCTGGGGGGTGGGGGATCTGGTGTCATTCACTGGAGCCCGAGAGAAAAAATCTCACATGCCTGTGAAGAATGTGCCTGGTGAGGTCAGTGAATTGAGGGAGAACGGGCTGTGCAGATGAGCTGGAGGGCAGCTAGGAAGACTGAGGATGGGGGGGATTGGTAAGATTGAGGATGGGGGGGTTTGGTAGGATTGAGGATGGGGGGAGCTGGAAAGATTGAGGATGGGAGGGAGCTGTGAAGCCTGAGAATGAGGGGGACCTGTTCTGTCTCTCCAATCTAAGCATTGATAGTGTGGTCTCTGTAACTTACAGTTGTGATGAGATAGCGATAACTTCAACCTCAGCAGGATACCACAGTCAGTGACTCAATTGATAAGACATCTTGTAGATCTTGTGAAGTTTATTCCATAAACTGAGAGAATCTTACAACAATGAACATTCAATAGGTTAAAAGATCATAGTGTTTCCTGCTTCATGACATGAGGCTAGAGCTGCAATGCCTTTCTGGGAAAGGGGGGTAGCTATCTATACAGCATTAACTAAACCAAAGGAAAGGGAGGAGCAGAAACAAAATATAGAAACACTTCTGTGATTTCTATTATAATAAACTTTAGTTCAAGTACAATATAAATAATGAAGATTCTTTCCAGGAACATCTGCAAAACAAGAGGGAAGGGAAGAACAAAGGAAAACAATGCAAACATTTAGCATAATACTTGCAGATGTTGGTCTTGAAAGTCCAGGCTGAGACATGGAAATCCATATTCAGAGGGGAAGGCATCAATATGCACGATTCCTTCTTACCTCCCTTTAAATCAGGTTGATGACTTGTCTTCCTCTTTGGGCAAAAGAAGTACTAGTTCCTTTATAGGCCTGAAGTAAAGGTGTGCAGAACCTTTTTTCATGACTTCTACCTTGAGTACCTTTCCATCGTTACTTGGCATAGTCTTTGTAATAAGACTCATGGGCCAATGGCTACAATGGCAATCTGTCTCCTTCAAAAGAACTACGTCTCCCACTTGTAGATTGGGTTTGCTAGTTTGCCATTTATTACGACTTTGAAGGTTAGAAAGGTACATCTTCCAGCGATTCCAAAACACATTAGCAAGATGTTGAACCCGTTGCCATTGATGCTTGTAAATGTTAGGGTAATCAAGTTCCTCTGTGGGAAAAGTGGCTACCCCAATTTTTTGGGTAAGAAGAGTGGCTGGAGTGAGCAACACTGGGAACTCTGGATCTGAGGACACAGGGACCAATGGCCTTGCATTGATTATAGCAGACACTTCTGCAAGAAGAGTGACTAAGATTTCATGAGTAAATTGATAAGTTTTCTGGTCCAGTAGCATAGAGTCCAGGATCTTTCTTGCAACTCCAATCATGCTTTCCCAAGAGCCTCCCATGTGAGAGGAATGAGGTGGGTTGAATTCCCATTTACACTTGTTGCCATTCAAGAAGTTCACTATCTTTTCTGCTCCTGTAAAATTAGTCCCACTTATTAACTTTACAGTAACTTTACAGGTCCTCGTACAGAAACAAATCTTCTGAAAGCATTAATGAAACAAGAAGAGTCCATTGATTCTATCACTTCAATGTGCACTGCACGAAAGCAAGTGAACAGCACAGCCCATCGCTTATTGTTAGGAACTTCGCCACGAGTTCTGCGTGTAACAACAGTCCAGGGCCGAATATGTCCATGCCAACATTAGTAAATGGTGGTTCAGTGCTTAGGTCAGCTGGCAACTCTGTCATTTGTTGTTGTAGGTGTTTCCCTCTTAGTTTTTGACACTTAACGCATTTGTGGAGTATGGACGATATACACCTTTTCATCCCGACGATCCAGAAATCTGCAGACCTTACTGCTCCCTCAGTAAAGTGACGACATTGGTGCTGAAATCACTCATGGAGATGTCTAACTAACAGAGCAGTAATGTGATGACGTCCTGGAATAATGAGGGGATTTCTCTCTTCACTGGACAAATGGGATCTTCCAATGTGACCACCGACTTGCAATAGCTTGTCGTGATCAATTATTAGAATTCATTTGTACAGAGCTATCCTTAGATAGGTTGAGTCCTTTTGATATGTCAGCAATCTCTTTTGAGTACATTTCATGTTGGACACATTGAATAATGACCCTTTATGCTTGAAAGACCTCCTCAATTGTGGGGGGGGGGGGGGCTTTACAGATGTGCCAGTTGTGACACACTTTTTCAGTGCTAGAGCTGTTTGCAAACTGATGAGCAAAGTGAACAAGATGTGCAATGGCTCGTACAAGAGAGGACCACATAGAAAAGCGTTCAAAACGGTGAGGACTAAGTCCTACCCTTGCTTTCATAGAGGTGTTGAGTGTGATGGTAACAGCTCTGATTTCCTTATCAGATTCCAGATGAACCAGTTCCAAGGTAGAATTTGTTGAACTTGAGATAAGTTTATCATTCAAGAGTTCTGGTGGATATAGCCAAGATGTGTCCAGAAATGCAGTAGTAGGTACTGCACGACTGCCACGGTCAGCAGGGTTGAGGCTAGTGGGAACATAGTGCCATTGTTTAGGCGTAGAGAACTTCCTTATGCGTTCCACTCTGTTGCCGACATACATGTAGAACTGTCTTGTGCAATTGTGTATATATCCTAGCACTATTTTGCTGGGTGTAAGAGCGTGGTATCTGGAGTTGTTCTAATGCTTTTAGAGACTGTTTCCAGGATTCCCACCTTTGTTGTTTCTCCTTGGGTAAGGGGTTATCCCAGTCTGAACTTTCAGAAGTAAGTTGTCTCAGCAGTATCTTACCCTGAATGGTGAGAGGTATAATGAAACCTAATGGATTATAAATGCTGTTTACTGTAGACAATACTCCTCATTTTGTGAAGGGCTTGTCACAGGCTGATGCTGAATGTGAATGTGTCTTGTTTAACATTCCAAAGCAATCCAAGACTGCGTTGTGTAACAGAAAGGTCAGATCCTAGTTGGAATTTTTTCACACTGACAGCATGGTCATCAGAAGGAAAGGCTATCATGACCTTGTCGCTGTTAGAGATGATTTTGTGAAGTCTGAGGTTTGCAGTGGCAAGCATGTTCTGGGTTTTAGTAAGAAGGTCAATAGCTTCTCATTCATTGGGCAGAGATTTGAGTCTGTCATCCACATAGAAATTCCTTTCGACGAACTGTCTTGCATCAAATCCAAATTCTTTCTCACCCCCTTGAGCTGTTTTCCTCAGTCCATAAATTGCTACTGCAGGAGAAGGACTGTTACTGAAAACATTTACCTTCATTTGGTAGTCTATGACTTCATCGTTGACATCATTATTGCGGTACCATCGGAACCTGAAGAAGTTTCTGTAATCTTGCGGACGATGAAACAGTGTGTCAGGGCTCCGGGGTGTGACCAGAGGTATGTGACTGACGCAGGGAAACGCGGGCTTCAGATAAGTTATAAACAATATAATTTATTAAAGACTAACAATACATAAACGCAGTGCAATACTAAAACATAACACAGTGCAAACGAACCAAATTAAACCACCCACAGATAACAGTACATACAATGCAAGCGTCGTCAGGCAGGCCGGGTCAATAACAATCGGGCAGGTAGGTACAGGGGGTCAGGCAGAGAATGGTCGGGGTCACAAGCCAGGGATGAAACAGGAGAAGTCAGCAGAGGTCCGGATCAGGCAGGGTCAGCAACGAATCAGTCAGACAGGGACAGGGACAGGAACAGGAACAGGGATGCAGGAACAAGATACAGGTCCCAGGAAAAACACACACCAAGGCAGAGACTGCAGGTCTGGCCATCCCTTAAATACACCTGTATAATCAACTTCAGGTGTTTGGCTGGCTGCAGGGTTGAGTCTCTGATTGCTGGGAGCACCCGCTGGCCAGCCCTGGTACTGCAGCCCACAAGGCAGGTGAGTCCCACCATTACTGGCAAGTCCATTCCTGACAGTACCCCCCACTCAAGGAGCGGCCTCAGGACGCTCCAAACAGTCCTAGCTGGGCAAAATGTTCCACCGCCCGGGTCTGGTAACTGGTGGGATATCAAAGACTGGCACATCGGGCAGGACTCCGGGCAGCGGCACACCGGGCAGGACTCCGGGCAGCGGCACACCGGGCAGGACTCCGGGCAGCGGCACATCGGGCTGGACTCCGGGCAGCGGCACATCGGGCAGGACTCCGGGCAGCGGCACATCGGGCAGGACTCCGGGGAACGCAGGGGCACATCAAGCTGGACTCCGGGCAGCGGCACATCGGGCAGAGGCACATCGAGCTGGACTCCGGGCAGAGGCACATCGGGCTGGATTCCGGGCAGAGGCACATGGGGCTGGACTCCGGGCAGAGGCACATGGGGCTGGACTCCGGGCAGAGGAACATCGGGCTGGACTCCGGGCAGAGGCACATCGGGCAGGACTCCGGGCAGAGGCACATCGGGCAGGACTCCGGGCAGCGGCACATCGGGCTGGACTCCGGGCAGCGGCACATCGGGCTGGACTCCGGGCAGCGGCACATCGGGCTGGACTCCGGGCAGCGGCACATCGGGCTGGACTCCGGGCAGCGGCACATCGGGCTGGACTCCGGGCAGCGGCACATCGAGCTGGACTCCGGGCAGAGGCACATCGAGCTGGACACCGGATCACCAGGTGGAGCAGCAGGCATCGGGCCCCCAGGAGGGGCGACAGGCATCGGGCCCCCAGGAGGGGCGGCGGGCGCCGGGCCCCCAGGAGGGGCGGCGGGCGCCGGGCCCCCAGGAGGGGCGGCAGGCGCCGGGCCCCCAGGAGGGGCGGCAGGCGTCGGGCCCCCAGGCGGAGGGGCGGCAGGCGGAGGGCCCCCAGGCGGAGCGGCGGGCCCCCAGGCGGAGCGGCGGGCCCCCAGGAGGGGTGACAGGCATCAGGCCCCCAGGCGGAGCGGCGGGCGCCGGGCCCCCAGGCGGAGCGGCGGGCGCCGGGCCCCCAGGAGGGGCGACAGGCATTGGGCCCCCAGGCAGAGCGGCGGGCCCCCAGGAGGGGCGACAGGCATCGGGCCCCCAGGCGGAGCGGCGGGCCCCCAGGAGGGGCGACAGGCATCGGGCCCCCAGGCGGGGCGGCGGGCGCCGAGCCCCCAGGCGGAGCGACAGGCATCGAGCCCCCAGGCGGAGCGACAGGCATCGAGCCCCCAGGCGGAGCGACAGGCATCGGGCCCCCAGGAGGGGCGGCGGGCGCCGGGCCCCCAGGAGGAGCGACGGGCGCCGGGCCCCCAGGAGGAGCGACGGGCGCCGGGCCCCAAGGCGGAGCGGCGGGCGCCGGGCCCCCAGGCGGAGCGGTGGGCGCCGGGCCCCCAGGCGGAGCGGCGGGCACTGGGTCATCAGGCACGACAACGGGCAACGGGTCACCAGGCATCAGGTCATTTGGCTCGCCAGCGGGCACCGCGTCATCTGGCAAGGCAGTGGGCACCGAGTCACCAGGCACGACAGTGGGTTCCGAGTCAACTGGCATGACCACGGGCACTGGGTCAGACATTGGATCGTCTGGCTAGACAGCGGGCATCGGGTCACCAGGCATCAGGTCATTTGGCTCGACAGCGGGCACCGCGTCATCTGGCAAGGCGGCGGGCACCGAGTCACCAGGCACGGCAGTGGGCTCTGAGTCAATTGGCACGACAGCGGGCACCGGGTCATCAGGTACCAGATCGTCTGGATCGACAGCGGGCACCGGGTCATCTGGCGTTGGATCGTCTGGCTCGACAGCGGGCATCGGGTCACCAGGCATGACAGCGGGCACTGGGTCACCAGGCATCAGGTCATTTGGCTCGCCAGCGGGCACCGCGTCATCTGGCAAGGCAGTGGGCACCGAGTCACCAGGCCCGACAGTGGGCTCCGAGTCAACTGCCATGACCGCGGGCACTGGGTCAGACATTGGATCGTCTGGCCCGACAGCGGGCATCGGGTCACCAGGCATGATAGCGGGCACTGGGTCATCAGGCATGGGATTGTCTGGCTCGACAGCGGGCACTGGGTCACCAGGCATGACAGCGGGCACTGGGTCACCAGGCATCAGGTCATTTGGCTCGCCAGCGGGCACCGCGTCATCTGGCATGATAGGATCATCAGGCTGGATCAGTGCATCAGGCTGGGTACAGGCATCAGGCTGGGTACAGGCATCAGGCTGGGTACAGGCATCAGGCTGAAGTGCGGGTGCCGAGGCACCAGGCTGAACCACGGAAGGCAGGTTCTCAGACGGCAGGCTCACTGGTTTGGATACTGGCAGGATGGTACTGGTTGGAAAGAATTTCCGCTTTTTTCTGGTTTTAACTACTGGGGCACTGCAAGTAAACGCAGGTCTGCAAACAAATGGAGCAGCTGAGGACAGAGAAGAGCTGGAAGATGGAACAGAGGAGGGAGCAGTTGCTACAGAGGACTTCTTTACAGGGTTAAAGAAAGGATAGGTGCAGCGAGTGGGAGCAGAGGACTGGTATGTGGTAGAGTATACTGGGCAGTCACTGGGGGTGCTGTCGGGGATGCAGGAAGAATGCCTTGAGTGGAGGAATGATGTTGTAAGCTGACTGAGGCTGGGTGCAACAAGTCTGACCATGTCTGCAGTATGGGTTGAACAAAGCTCAGTTTACACAAAGCCTGTCTGGTCAATGACTGCACTGCGTTTATACAATCTCTTAGTACCTGTGGTGAACATGCAGAATAACGCTCCAGAAAGTAATCCACATCATCCTCTAATAACCATACTAGGGACTCTACCTGGTCGGCACTAAATGGCGGCAAAAATTCATCCCTGCATTCGGGGGTACCAGATGAAACCAACTCAGCACAAACCTGAATCAATGGCTGCACCTCAGAGAATTCTGTGCCCTGATCTACTAGGCAATGAGTGATCCTTATACATTCTAGCAGTTGATCCCTGGGATACTCCTTCAGAGTCTGATAAGCATATTCTCTGTCATCAAACACTAGCAGAGATAAATACACAACCTCATCCAGATCCATCCTTCCCAGCAACAAGCCAAGATGGCTTCCCTGTGCAGCCACTTCTTGTCAGGATTGGCCTTGGTGTAATGTCAGGGCTCCGGGGTGTGACCAGAGGTATGTGACGCAGGGAAACGCAGGCTTCAGATAAGTTATAAACAATATAATTTATTAAAGACTAACAATACATAAACGCAGTGCAATACTAAAACATAACACAGTGCAAACGAACCAAACCAAACCACCCACAGATAACAGTACATACAATGCAAGCGTCGTCAGGCAGGCCGGGTCAATAACAATCGGGCAGGTAGGTACAAGGGGTCAGGCAGAGAATGGTAGGGGTCACAAGCCAGGGATGAAACAGGAGAAGTCAGCAGAGGTCCGGATCAGGCAGGGTCAGCAACGAATCAGTCAGACAGGGACAGGAACAGGAACAGGAACAGGGATGCAGGAACAAGATACAGGGCCCAGGAAAAACACACACCAAGGCAGAAACTGCAGGTCTGGCCATCCCTTAAATACACCTGTATAATCAACTTCAGGTGTTTGGCTGGCTGCAGGGTTGAGTCTCTGATTGCTGGGAGCACCCGCTGGCCAGCCCTGGTACTGCAGCCCACAAGGCAGGCGAGTCCCACCATTACTGGCAAGTCCATTCCTGACACAGTGGAACATCTGCTCAGTGTTAGCCATAACAGCAATTGGCTCTTGTCTGAAGCGAAGTAAAACTCCTATGAGATTGTTGTTCAGATTAGGCCCAGTGAGAAGATAGTCATTGAGGGAGACGCCTTCATGACGAGCACTTGAGTCAAAGACCACCCTAATTTGATCAGGCTTGTGAGGATGCACCAAAGCATGGTAAGTACCAACATTCTTCTCCTTCTGTAAGAGGAGGTGCAGGCTCTCAAACACCTTCTGCATGAAGTCCACAAAGTGCCTTTTCATCTCAAGCTTCTGGTTCAAACTGCAATTTAAAGAAACAAACCGTGATTCTGCATGTACCCTGTTGTTTGGTAGCCTCTTTCTTGGTAGAACTCTTTACTCATGGTTTTCAAGAATTCTTTGTCTTCTATAGTAGTTGCCAAATCATTGTCTTTAGTGGTTACCTCAAATACTGTGTTGCCGATGTTGTCATCCCAGAGATTAAGAGCTTTCTTATTGTCTTGTATGATGTGCTGCTGTGCACCTTTTTCAAACAGTCTTTCTTTCACAATATATTTATGTGGTTGTTGTGCAGAACAAGTTGTTCATCCATTTGATAGGAAATGTGTTTTAAAGGAAGAAACTGAGTAGGACCTCCTGTCCTTGTCTTGTCTAGGCAGACATTGCCTATGATGACCCATCCTAGATCCAGACGCTGAGTATATGGTGCATTGTGTGGACCGTTGATTTGATGACAAACTTTGTGCATCCTTAGGATGTCTTGACCAAGTAACAGCAGGAAATCGGCACTTTCATCGAGGGCTGGTATTTGGTTGGCAATGTGCTTTAAGTGAGAATGGTGAAAAGCAGCTTCAGGAGTAGGGATCTCTTCTTTGATGCTTGGAATCTGGTTGCACTCAGTAATAGTGGGCAAAGATATTTCCACATTGTCATTCAGAAGAGCAACTACAAAACCACTGGCTCTCCTAAGACTTCTGTAGTGCCGGAACAATTGCTTAGAGTATAAGGCAGAGCATCTCCAGTTATGTTCAACAGTTCAAAAAACTGTGTTCTCTCAAGAGATCTGTTACTCTGATCATCCAGAATAGTATAGTTTTATGGCCTTTTCAGGTTGACCTTTGGGGTATACACGGACCAAGTATATCTTTGCACAAGATTTGTCGCACAATCCTTCTCCACAGACCTCTGTACATGTAGAGAACATTGGGGTGGTAGGTGCTGCTTGATCTGGGCGTTCCCCACCTTGCTTTGCCTCAGGAAGATTGTTTGTGAGCGTAGTAGAGTTGTGCGAATATTGATGAAGAGCTTGCATATTATCTTCACTGTCACACTCTATACATTTGATGATCGCTTTACAGTCCTTTGCAAAGTGTTCTGTGGAGGCACAGCATTTGTAGCAAACCCGAAAATTTCTTCAAAAGTTCCTTACGTTCTTGGAGGGTTTTCTTTCTGAATCCGATACATTTCTTAAATGGATGTGGTTTGTTATGTATTGGACACTGGCGATTTGGGTCCTCAATTCTCTTGTTTTGATCAGTCTTTTCAAGAACTGTAGCAGGTGCAGGTACAACATTAGTCCTTTTCACTAATGCTGGACCTCTATGGTCTCTGTGCGACTTACGTGTGTTCGTAAGTCTTGGAGAGAGTGTACAGAGAAGGTTACAGTCCCCATATGAGACACTTGTGTCATTTTTAGTGTCTGCAATTCTTTTGATGAACTCGTAGGAAAAAGGAGGAAAGGCAACTCTATGTTCTTCCTTATACTTTGATCCTATCGCTGCCCATCTTTCTTGAATTCCATATGGTAGCTTGAGAACAATAGATTTGATGCCATGAGAGGTGTCAAGGTAACTGAGACCAGGTAAGTTGATATCAGCCTTAGCAAGTTGAAGCTCTAATAGAACATCGCTGAGTTCTTGAAACTTTAGATTGTCGCAAGCAGAAATCCTTGGGAAGCTTTGTAACCGTTTGAATAAAGCATCTTCAATGGCCTCTGGGCTGCCAAAGGTATGTTCACGTCTGCCCCAAGCAGCATTAAGGCCTGCAGCAGGGTTGTCAATATGAATAGAGATGAGCGAATCGAACCAGGCGAACCGGAATTCGATACGAATTTCAGGAAAAATTTGATTCGCGTCGAATCCGAATATTTGCCTACTTCGGGTGCGCAAATCGGATTTTTCACGATCAGCCGGCAAAAGTGTCCCTGCAGAGAGCTCCGCTATTTCTGACAGTTCTCTGACAGAAGGAACACATGTACAGCGGTTGAAACATTGTATCTATTGGTTTCCATTTAGGATACAGATGTTTTTATTCAGAAACAGATGTTTCAACCGCTGTACATGTGAAGGAGCTGTCAGAGAACTGTCAGAAATAGAGGAACTCTGCAGATACACTTTTTGCCGGTTTGGAATTCTTATTTTCATCCTACTTCTTCTTCTTCTTCTTCATCCTCATCCTCATCCTCAGAAGAAGAGGAGGATGAGGATGAAGAAGAAGAAGAAGAAGTAGGATGAAAATAAGAATAATTCCAAGCCGGCAAAAAGTGTATCTGCAGAGCTCCTCTAAGTGTATCTGCAGAATAGAGGAGCTCTGCAGATACACTTTTTGCCGGCTTGGAATTATTCTTATTTTCATCCTACTTCTTCTTCTTCTTCATCCTCATCCTCATCCTCTTCTTCTTCTTCTGAGGATGAGGATGAGGATGAAGAAGAAGAAGAAGTAGGATGAAAATAAGAATAATTCCAAGCCGGCAAAAAGTGTATCTGCAGAGCTCCTCTAAGTGTATCTGCAGAATAGAGGAGCTCTGCAGATACACTTTTTGCCGGCTTGGAATTATTCTTATTTTCATCCTACTTCTTCTTCTTCATCCTCATCCTCAGAAGAAGAAGAAGAGGATGAGGATGAAGAAGAAGAAGAAGGATGAAAATAAGAATAATTCCAAGCCGGCAAAAAGTGTATCTGCAGAGCTCCTCTATTCTGCAGATACACTTAGAGGAGCTCTGCAGATACACTTTTTGCCGGCTTGGAATTATTCTTATTTTCATCCTACTTCTTCTTCTTCATCCTCATCCTCAGAAGAAGAAGAGGATGAGGATGAAGAAGAAGAAGGATGAAAATAAGAATAATTCCAAGCCGGCAAAAAGTGTATCTGCAGAGCTCCTCTAAGTGTATCTGCAGAATAGAGGAGCTCTGCAGATACACTTTTTGCCGGCTTGGAATTATTCTTATTTTCATCCTACTTCTTCTTCTTCTTCCTCTTCATCCTCATCCTCATCCTCTTCTTCTTCTTCTGAGGATGAGGATGAAGAAGAAGTAGGATGAAAATAAGAATAATTCCAAGCCGGCAAAAAGTGTATCTGCAGAGCTCCGCTAAGTGTATCTGCAGAGCTCCGCTATTTCTGACAGTTCTGTGACATTCACTCCATACAGCGGTTGAAACATTGTATCTATTTGTTTCCATAAATGGATCCATTTATGGAAACAAATAGATACAATGTTTCAACCGCTGTATGGAGTGAATGTCACAGAACTGTCAGAAATAGGCTATTTCTGACAGTTCTGGGACATTCCCTCCATACAGCGGTTGAAACCGCTGTATGGAGTGAATGTCCCAGAACTGTCAGAAATAGGCTATTTCTGACAGTTCTGTGACATTCACTCCATACAGCGGTTGAAACCGCTGTATGGAGTGAATGTCACAGAACTGTCAGAAATAGGCTATTTCTGACAGTTCTGGGACATTCACTCCATACAGCGGTTGAAACATTGTATCTATTTGTTTCCATAAATGGATCCATTTATGGAAACAAATAGATACAATGTTTCTACCGCTGTATGGAGTGAATGTCACAGAACTGTCAGAAATAGGCTATTTCTGACAGTTCTGGGACATTCACTCCATACAGCGGTTGAAACATTGTATCTATTTGTTTCCATAAATGGATCCATTTATGGAAACAAATAGATACAATGTTTCAACCGCTGTATGGAGTGAATGTCACAGAACTGTCAGAAATAGGCTATTTCTGACAGTTCTGGGACATTCCCTCCATACAGCGGTTGAAACCGCTGTATGGAGTGAATGTCACAGAACTGTCAGAAATAGGCTATTTCTGACAGTTCTGTGACATTCCCTCCATACAGCGGTTTCAACCGCTGTATGGAGTGAATGTCACAGAACTGTCAGAAATAGCCTAAGAAATAGCGGAGCTCTGCAGATACACTTTTTGCCGGCTTGGAATTCTCCTTCTTCTCATCCTTCTTCTTCTCATCCTTCTTCTTCTTCTCATCCTTCTTCTTCTTCTCATCCTTCTTCTTCTTCTCATCCTTCTCCTTCTTCTCATCCTTCTTCTCATCCTTCTTCTTCTTCTCATCCTTCTTCTTCTCATCCTTCTCCTTCTTCTCATCCTTCTTCTTCTCATCCTTCTCCTTCTTCTCATCCTTCTTCTTCTCATCCTTCTCCTTCTTCTCATCCTTCTTCTTCTCATCCTTCTTCTTCTCATCCTTCTCCTTCTCCATCTTCTCATCCTTCTCCTTCTCCTTATCCTTCTCCTTCTCCTTCTTCTCATCCTTCTCCTTCTCCTTCTTCTCATCCTTCTCCTTCTTCTCATCCTTCTCCTTCTTCTCATCCTTCTCCTTCTTCTCATCCTTCTCCTTCTCATCCTTCTCCTTCTCATCCTTCTCCTTCTCCTTCTTCTCATCCTTCTCCTTCTTCTCATCCTTCTCCTTCTCCTTCTTCTCATCCTTCTCATTCTCCTTCTTCTCATCCTTCTCATTCTCCTTCTTCTCATCCTTCTCCTTCTTCTCATCCTTCTCCTTCTTCTCATCCTTCTCCTTCTCCTTCTTCTCATCCTTCTCCTTCTCCTTCTTCTCATCCTTCTCCTTCTCCATCTTCTCATCCTTCTCCTTCTCCTTCTTCTCATCCTTCTCCTTCTCCTTCTTCTCATCCTTCTCCTTCTCCTTCTTCTCATCCTTCTCCTTCTCCATCTTCTCATCCTTCTCCTTCTCCTTCTTCTCATCCTTCTCCTTCTCCTTCTTCTCATCCTTCTCCTTCTTCTCATCCTTCTCCTTCTTCTCATCCTTCTCCTTCTCCATCTTCTCATCCTTCTTCTTCTCATCCTTCTCCTTCTCCTCCTTCTCCTTCTCCTTCTCCTTCTCATCCTTCTCCTTCTTCTCATCCTTCTCCTTCTCCTTCTTCTCATCCTTCTCCTTCTCCTTCTTCTCATCCTTCTCCTTCTCCTTCCTCATCTCCAAGGGCATTCAAATTAAAGGTACAGTGTTCTGCACTAATTTAAAGGCTCTCTGAAGCCTAGAAACCCTTTTTATAAGTTAACTTCGTAGCGAATAAATTCGCATCGAATCGAATTTCTTCCTGAAATTCGGCGAATCAGCCGAATCGAATTTTTGAATAATTCGCTCATCTCTAAATATGAACTGCTTTGAGCCTCTTGATGCGTTCAGTAGACTGGGGACCTAGCCATCTGATGAGTAGATCTAATTCCTCTGTGGCATTCATGTCTAGGTTACTCATTGTTGGGCCCTAAAAGTGGATTCCCAGCCTCTGTAATTTTCAGGCTTGTCATCAAACTTGGTGAGGCCTGTCTTAACAAGCTCTCTGCAGAGCATGTATTTAGCAAACTGTGACATGCCTGTGTTTTCTGATTTTGGGTGCATGACTGCAGGTGGAACAGAGTTGGTTGTGACGGTTGGTGGATTTACGTGGAGTGACTTAGGAACGTATGTTGCTGCTAAGGCATTCAATGCCGGAGCTGGATTAAAGACCATTAGCATTTTGGTTTGTAGAGTAGTGCCTTTGCTAGGAGGTACTCTGTTGGTGCCAAAGTAAGATGGACGGTCTATTAAATACACACCAGTGTCTGCGGCTAGCTGAGAAGCTGCAGCCTGATGTATTGGAGGATATAAGGGCAAATCGTCTTGAGGTACAGTAGGTGCAGAGAAGAGACTGAGTACTTTGGCTGCTGTGACAGGGAGTTGACGTTCTGGAGAGGTGTGTGAAGAATCTGAGACATAAGATACAACTGAGTGTCTGGAACTGTTGTCTCTTTCGTTTTCATTAGCGGCTTGTTCTAAGACCCTTGCCATGGCTGTTGCATGCTCACATTGTTTTTCCAAAACTTCAATTTCTGCCTTTTGGTGTGTGGCTTCAGCTTCTTTCTCTGCTTTCTGATGTGCAGTCTGAGACTCCAATTCTGCGGCCTGAGCCTTCATTTCTGCGGCCTGAGCCTTCATTTCTGCTGTCTTAGCCTCCATTTCTGCTTTCTTATGTGCGGCCTGAGCCTCCATTTCTGCTGCCTGAGTCTTCATTTCTGCTGTCTTAGCCTCCATTTCTGCTTTCTTATGTGCGGCCTGAGCCTCCATTTCTGTGGCCTGAGCCTCCATTTCTGTTTCCTTTTGGGCAAAAGCTGCCTGAATTTTGGAAGCTTCAGCATTAGCACTGGCTTTTATTAGTTATTGACTGAGTGTAGAAGACCTTGATTGTAGGGATTTGGAAGATCTTGAGGAGCATCTAGTAGACCCAGAGAGATAAAATCTGGATTCATGGAGCTGTGTTTTTCTCACTTCTGCCTTTGTCTTTGTTCGCACCACTAAATTGTCTCTTTCAAGATTGAGCTCCTCAAAACTCATTAATTCTTCCAATGACCTTTGAGTGTTGTACCGCTTTAATAGAGCAATATATTTAACACACAGTCTTTGATAATTCTCATAAGCAACATTCAATTGCTGGATAGCGCCCTCTAGTTGTATTGGCTCATGAGATTGTTGGGAGAGAGCAGACATGCATTTAACAGTATTAGACCATAAGTCATTAATATTAGACAGCAATTCTAACTTGTCAGCATTAAGATGTTCTTGTGTTTTTCTCTTTTATCCAAGTCCTGCTCTGGATGAAGCTCTGATTGTGGTTGTGTATTGGTTTCCCCAGACTGTATTACTTTCCTGAAACATCTTGTTAGCAAGGAGAGGGGTTGATAGAAAGTTTACGGAGAAATGTATCACTTTTTCTGTGGCTGAGTTCACGTTTCCTAGGCAATGATTGCAGAAAGGTTTTCTTTTTCTTTCTTATAAGTTCACAGGCAAGCCATGTGGTAATGCATACAAATGCAGTGAATAAACTTGCAGTTGTAAAACATTCACATCAATAATTTGTCCTGACACTGATGACTGTTATAATGGGATATACTTGGTGTTATGATCCGCCAGGTGGTGCCTCAGGCTGCCCACTTGACAGACCTACCTAGAGCGTGGAGTCTAAGCCCCGGTCTGTGCTTTCACCAGGGCCCCTGATGGTGGGGATGGACTTGTAACAGACCAGGGCCAGGTCACGACCTCCGAGCAGGCCCACCAGTGGCAGAGGGAGCCTCCGGGGATGTATGCAGGTACCAGGAGAGCCAGATGTGAGGACGGCGGGACCTAGCAGGATGGTCACGAGCCGTGGTCCCGTGGGGTAAGCGAGGTACCAAATCGGCAGGCGAAGAGTAGTCAGGTCACACGCAGGGTCAGCAGGATAAGTCAGTCCGCAGAATGGTCAAACAAGCCGGGGGTCAGGAAAGGAGAAGGCAGAGTAGTCAGGGCAATCCGGGTCACTAATCAGGTACAGGAACTTCAGGATCACAGATAGACCTTGCGGCAATCTGTGACAGTGCAGGGCATCTTTCAATAGTGCGCCCTGCACTGTCATTGGCCAGCCAGGACACGCCCCCAGGCTGTCATTGGCCGCCCGAGGCGCGCCCGCGGCTCCTACTGCGCATGCGCGGCGTCCTGTCAGCCGCGGCCCGCCGGGACCTAGTGCCTGTGTCCCGGCGTGAGCTGTCACAAGTGCACATGCACCGGGAGAGGCGCCGCGATCCCTGACACTTGGAGACATGTACAGACTTGTGTAGAGGTGGCTGCACTCCCTATAGCTGTTATATCCAGTATCCATATAACATCTCACTGTGTATTTTAGCTAGCAAGGATTCTTATGAAGACATTTCACTGATCTTTTGACTGGCCAGGATCCTATGAAGCATTCCACAGATCTTTTGACTAGCCAGGATCCTAGGAAGCATTCCACAGATCTTCTGACTAGCCAGGATCCTATCAAGCATTCCACTGATCTTTTGACTGTTCTGTCTCTCCAATCTAAGCATTGATAGTGTGATCTCTGTAACTTACAGTTGTGATGAGATAGTGATAACTTCAACCTCAGCTCAGGGGCGGACTGACAACTCATGGGGCCCCTGGCAATAGGAGATCATGGGGCCTCTGTGTCCTTGCCCAAACTCAAAAAAGCCTATGAAAAATGAACCAGGGGCATCTGTTGGGGCCCCCTACTGACCCCGGTGCCAAAGTTTCCAAATGGTCAGTCCGCCCCTGCCTCAGCTGGATACCACAGTCAATGACTCATTTGATAAGATCTTGTGAAGTTTATTCCATAAACTGAGTGAATCTTACAACAATGAACATTCAATGGGTCGAAAGATCATAATGTTTCCTGCTTCATGACATGAGGCTAGAGCTGCAATGCCTTTCTGGGAAAGGGGGAGGGCAATCTATACAGCATTAACTAAACCAAAGGGGGGACCCGTGAAGCCTGAGGATGGGGGAACCTGTGATAACTGCGGATGAAGGGGACTGTGAAGACTGAGGATGGGGGAACCTGTGAAACCTGTGAATTGGGGGGCCTGTCAAGCCTGAGAATGGGGGCTGTGAAGTCTGAGGATGGGGGGACCTGTGCAGCCTGTGGATGAGTGGGACTGTGAAGAATGAGGATGAGGAGGCTGTGCAGACAGTCTCACGCCTGCACTATATACACTATACTGTACATTACATACTTCTGACCAAAGTGTTTTTTGTCTCAACAGTTGCTGGTCGCTATGCAGTCCCTCACTATTTTAATGAAGTTGTTCTGTAAGGTAGGCTCAGACAAAGTGTTAGCTTTCTGTCTATTTTCAGTGTACACAAAATCAGATGTAATGGAAGAGATTTATTCTTTCTGTTTCAATCATTTTATTGCAAATTTTTCTTTCCAAGAAGAGAGAACAAGATATAGGTGTTCGGATTGTATCATTCACAAAGTTATTATGGCTCATACAAAAAAGGAAGGGACATATGCATAGCCAGGTACATGTCCCTACCTCCTCCAGGGGCAAACCTGGAGGTAGGCAAAGAAATGCATCAATAATCGAAGCTCTAAAAATACACAATAAAGATTATTCCTCAGTAAATATCAGAGCAGCAACGTACGTATAGTCACTGTGCAGTAACATTAAACAAAATAGAGTGAGCGGTCGAGCCAACCCCTCTGATTCCAAAGAGGCTGCGGGCTCACCTGGGTCCCATCGGGTCAGACTAAGACAATGTAATCATTTGGATCTCCCCCCGATGGGGCCCACGGAGGTCAAGGCATCATCAGCATCAAACATAGAAATAAACAAAATAAAATAACACCATAATACAATGTTATGGTTAGCACTTAACAATAGATGTCCAGATACAGAACCAGGGAGCATCAATGCTCAAAGCAGTGAGCCCCTCAAATCAGCCAAGACAGCCATGGACAAATCACAAGAAGAGGTAAAAAATTAGGAAGGGAATAAAGGGGAAATGAATGAAAAGAGGGGTGGGTGGAGAGTTGAAGGAAGGTAAATGCAAAGGACAAACATAAGCGGGGGAAAAGGAGAGGAAAGGAGGGCAGAATGAAATCAGAAGAGAAAGAAGAAGAAGAAAACCAGTCCGTCTGAGGGTCCAGCATAGATCAGCCCAGGAGTCAGTTCCATCCTTCTGCGACCTGAAGGTAAGTGAGCCATTGGATCCATATTTTGTCAAATAGGGATTGTTTGTCCCGCAGAGCACTCACCAATTTTTCATTAAGCATAATCCAAGTGAGCTTATGCTTAATCAATGCTGTATCAATGATTGGATTTTTCAAGTTGTGGCAATGGCGATTTTTGCCACCAAAAACAAAGTAGATCAAGGTTTGTGTGTCTGGGGACTTTGTCAACCGGCATATTTAACAAAGTAATGCAAGCATCTTTGGTTATGTTGACCATGGTGGCCGAGAATATGAGGGAATGTATCCTCATCCAATAACGGCACACTTTGGGGCAGGTCTACCATATATGTAGAACCGTGCCTGTCTAGCCAAAGCCCCCAAAGCATAAAGCCGACGATCCTAGGAACATTTGTGAGAGGTGGTCTTAGACCAGGTACCATCTTGCATACATTTTATATCCCACTTCTCTCAGGGCAACATTTAATATGCCTCTGTGAAAACAAGAGATCTAGAACCGCCAGTCTTTCTCCTCAATAGACACATCCAGGTCCCGCTCTCAGGCAACTTTATAAGAAAGTTTGGCCGATGGGGTGGTCAAGAGTTTTTACAGTATAGAGATGCTTCCCCACAATTGAGTTCCTTGCATACATCTGTTTTCAAACATAGAGTGTACAGTCTGATCAGGAACTTCTTCGAGGAAGACATCTCCAGTCTATGCAAAACAGGCGAATCCCCTTATGGTCAAGGAAGTCTCCTATTCTATACAGTCCCTTATTGATCCACCAGGTAAAATTAGTGGGGTTCAGTCTAGCCGCCTAGACAGAGTGTTGTTAAGAAGCGGGGCCACCAGCATGTTTGGAGAATGCAAGGGCTTACGTTTGCAATTCAAGTCCCACAGACTGAGGGAACGAATGAGGGAGAATGGCTTTACGACGATGTGACGGAAGCCACAGCACCAGATCCATGGGAAGCAGATCACAGGCTTAGGCCTCGATGGACACCCTCTTAGGCCTATATCCCCAATGATGAAGTTGACATAACTTCAAAAGTTGTGCCGCAACATAATATTTTCGAAAATCTGGGACACCCAAACCTCCCGCCTTTTTTGGGGAGTACAATGTGGCTTGGACCAATCTGTTGCCCTTAGCGCTCCAGATGTAACGGAAAATTTTTGCTTGAAATTGCTGAATTATAGCCAATGAGACAGGGATGTGTAGTGTTCTAAAGCAATATAGCAGTCTGGGTAAAACCGTCAGAGTCTCGTTCGCCTCTTCCTCTGCCTGAAGAAGATGAGGTTTGAGATCTTGACAATGTCGGTGGCGATGTAGAGATGAGACCCAAATGTTTGAGAAGAATTTCTCCATCCAGGAAAGTGGAGAAGGAGTATGACTTGCTTTGGTAGTAGAAGGACAGGTGAAATGGGAAGGACTAGTGATATGTAATTCCCCGTTGTAAGGGTAGAAGAAGAGGCTTTAAGGACCTATGTTTCTGTACGGTTTCCGGCGAGATATCTGCAAACATTTGCACGTTATGACTAGAGATGAGCGAATCGAAGTAGGCGAAGTGGAATTCGTTTCGAATATTAGGAAAATTTCGCGTCGAATCCGAAAATAAGCAGACTTCGGATGCGCGAATCGAAATTTTTCCTAAAATGGCGGCGACATGTGCGGCGACGGAGCGGGGATGTCTGGGAAGGCGCGCAGACAAGGCGCGCTGACCCATAATGCATTCATTCATGACATGTGATCGCATTAGCCAATCAGCAGCCAGCCAGCCAGCACAGTGTAATGGTCGAGCTATAAATGGCGGCCATTTTAGAATTCTCCATTTGCCTCCAGTCATTCAACAGAGGCAGACCTGGCTGTATGCAGGGAGAGAGTTAGGGACAGAGAAACGTTACTTAGGGACACAGAAACGTTAGTTAGGGCCACAGAATTGATACTTATCCATAGAAACGTTACATAGGGCCACAGAAACGTTACTTAGGGCCACAGAATCGTTAGTTAGGGCCACAGAAACATTACTTAGGGACACAGAATTGTTACTCAGGGACAGACAGAATTGTTACTGAGGGATACAGAATTGTTACTGAGGGCCACAGAATCGTTACTTAGGGCCACAGAAACGTTACTTAGGGCCACAGAATTGTTACTTAGGGACAGACACAGAATTGTTACTGAGGGACACAGATTTGTTACTGAGGGCCACAGAATCGTTACTTAGGGCCACAGAATTGTTACTTAGGGACAGACACAGAATTGTTACTGAGGGACACAGATTTGTTACTGAGGGCCACAGAAACGTTACTTAGGGCCACAGAAACGTTACTTAGGGCCACAGAATTGTTACTTAGGGACAGACACAGAATTGTTATTGAGGGACACAGAATTGTTACTGAGGGCCGCAGAACCGTTACTTAGGGCCACAGAAACGTTACTTAGGGCCACAGAATTGTTACTTAGGGACAGACACAGAATTGTTACTGAGGGACACAGAATTGTTACTGAGGGCCACAGAACCGTTACTTAGGGCCACAGAACCGTTACTTAGGGCCACAGAATTGTTACTTAGGGACAGACACAGAATTGTTACTGAGGGACACAGATTTGTTACTGAGGGCCACAGAATCATTACTTAGGGCCACAGAATTGTTACTTAGGGACAGACACAGAATTGTTACTGAGGGACACAGATTTGTTACTGAGGGCCACAGAATCGTTACTTAGGGCCACAGAAACGTTACTTAGGGCCACAGAAACGTTACTTAGGGCCACAGAAACGTTACTTAGGGCCACAGAATTGTTACTTAGGGACAGACACAGAATTGTTATTGAGGGACACAGAATTGTTACTGAGGGCCGCAGAACCGTTACTTAGGGCCACAGAAACGTTACTTAGGGCCACAGAATTGTTACTTAGGGACAGACACAGAATTGTTACTGAGGGACACAGATTTGTTACTGAGGGCCACAGAAACGTTACTTAGGGCCACAGAAACGTTACTTAGGGCCACAGAATCGTTAGTTAGGGCCACAGAAACGTTACTTAGGGACACAGAATTGTTACTCAGCGACAGACACAGAATTGTTACTGAGGGATACAGAATTGTTACTGAGGGACACAGAATCGTTACTTAGGGCTACAGAAACGTTAATTAGGGCCACAGAAACGTTACTTAGGGCCACAGAATTGTTACTTAGGGACAGACACAGAATTGTTATTGAGGGACACAGAATTGTTACTGAGGGCCACAGAACCGTTACTTAGGGCCACAGAAACGTTACTTAGGGCCACAGAATTGTTACTTAGGGACAGACACAGAATTGTTACTGAGGGCCACAGATTTGTTACTGAGGGCCACATAAATGTTACTTAGGGCCACAGAATCGTTACTTAGGGCCACAGAAACGTTACTTAGGGCCACAGAAACGTTACTTAGGGCCACAGAAACGTTACTTAGGGCCACAGAAACGTTACTTAGGGCCACAGAATTGTTACTCAGGGACAGACACAGAATTGTTACTGAGGGATACAGAATTGTTACTGAGGGACACAGAACCGTTACTTAGGGCCACAGAAACATTACTTAGGGCCACAGAATTGTTACTTAGGAACAGACACAGAATTGTTACTGAGGGACACAGATTTGTTACTGAGGGCCACAGAAACGTTACTTAGGGCCACAGAAACGTTACTTAGGGCCACAGAAACGTTACTTAGGGCCACAGAAACGTTACTTAGGGCCACAGAATTGTTACTTAGGGCCACAGAATTGTTACTTAGGGACACAGAATTGTTACTTAGGGACACAGAATTGTTACTCAGGGACAGACACAGAATTGTTACTGAGGGATACAGAATTGTTACTGAGGGACACAGAAACGTTACTTAGGGACACAGAAACGTTACTTAGGGCCACAGAAACATTACTTAGGGCCACAGAAACGTTACTTAGGGCCACAGAATTGTTACTTAGGGACAGACACAGAATTGTTACTGAGGGACACAGAATTGTTACTGAGGGCCACAGAACCGTTACTTAGGGCCACAGAAACGTTACTTAGGGACACAGAATTGTTACTCAGGGACAGACACAGAATTGTTACTGAGGGACACAGAATTGTTACTGAGGGCCACAGAACTGTTACTGAGGGCCACAGAACTGTTACTTAGGGCCACAGAACTGTTACTTAGGGCCACAGAAACGTTACTTAGGGCCACAGAAACGTTACTTAGGGCCACAGAATTGTTACTTAGGGACACAGAATTGTTACTTAGGGACACAGAATTGTTACTTAGGGACACAGAATTGTTACTCAGGGACAGACACAGAATTGTTATTGAGGGACACAGAATTGTTACTGAGGGCCACAGAACCGTTACTTAGGGCCACAGAAACGTTACTTAGGGCCACAGAATTGTTACTTAGGGACAGACACAGAATTGTTACTGAGGGACACAGATTTGTTACTGAGGGCCACAGAATCGTTACTTAGGGCCACAGAATTGTTACTTAGGGACAGACACAGA
Organism: Staurois parvus; assembly: GCF_062004578.1. NCBI lineage: Eukaryota > Metazoa > Chordata > Amphibia > Anura > Ranidae > Staurois > Staurois parvus. Next base: position 1,089,427 of record NW_028318568.1, on the reverse strand, counting down.
ATTGTTACTGAGGGACACAGAATTGTTACTGAGGGACACAGAATCGTTACTTAGGGCCACAGAATCGTTACTTAGGGCCACAGAAACGTTACTTAGGGCCACAGAAACGTTACTTAGGGCCACAGAAACGTTACTTAGGGCCACAGAATTGTTACTTAGGGACAGACACAGAATTGTTACTGAGGGACACAGATTTGTTACTGAGGGACACAGATTTGTTATTGAGGGCCACAGAAACGTTACTTAGGGCCACAGAATCGTTACTTAGGGCCACAGAATCATTACTTAGGGCCACAGAATCGTTACTTAGGGCCACAGAAACGTTACTTAGGGCCACAGAAACGTTACTTAGGGCCACAGAATTGTTACTTAGGGACACAGAATTGTTACTCAGGGACAGACACAGAATTGTTACTGAGGGATACAGAATTGTTACTGAGGGACACAGAAACGTTACTGAGGGACACAGAAACGTTACTTAGGGCCACAGAAACGTTACTTAGGGCCACAGAAACGTTACTTAGGGCCACAGAAACGTTACTTAGGGCCACAGAATTGTTACTTAGGGACAGACACAGAATTGTTACTGAGGGACACAGAACCGTTACTTAGGGCCACAGAACCGTTACTTAGGGCCACAGAAACGTTACTTAGGGCCACAGAATTGTTACTCAGGGACAGACACAGAATTGTTACTGAGGGACACAGAATTGTTACTGAGGGCCACAGAACTGTTACTTAGGGCCACAGAATTGTTACTCAGGGACAGACACAGAATTGTTACTCAGGGACACAGAATCGTTTAATTAAAGAGTATGTCAGACAACATGCAGAGGAGTGGCAGAGGAGGCAATGTTTTAGGAGCGAGCAGACGTGGCAGCAGAGGAAGGGGTCGAGGCAGCACTATTCGCAGCCAGAGGCCAGTGCTCCCGGTGTCATCCAGCGGTCGTGTCTCCACCGACAACCCTGCCGTCATCGATTGGTTGGCTCGGTCGTCTTCCTCTTCCCAGGTCACCTCTGACACCTACAGCCAACGGTCGGTGGGTACGTCAGACACAACCGTTAGTTGGCATGGCCCGGGAGCAAGCCCACTGAAATCACGTGTCCTCTACCTGCCCCTGTCCTTTGGTGTTCCCTCACCAAGCGAAGTATCGCATGCTGTGGGCTCAGCCCCACTGTACAGTGAGGAAGAGCTAACATAGGGCGGTCAGGAACGGGGGGAGACATCCGCCTCTTCAGCAGCCAGGCGAAGAAGTAGTGGCGAGGAGAGTGGCTCGGTAGCCGGTCTAGAGACAGGTCTGTCTCCTGACCCACATGCAGCCGAGGGGGCTAGTAGTGAGGCGGAGACCCTAATTGATGATGATGAGGCTGATCGCACTTGGCAGCCTCGTCGTCATCAGGCTATTGCTTCCGCATCATCAGGAGAAGAGGGTGGCAGCTTGGCAGCGAGCAAAACAGTCGGTGGGTTGCCCAGGAGGCAGCAGGGTCACAGCAGTGTCAGTGGAGGCAAACGGCCACGGAGTACAGCACCAGCTCCACTGCAGCCTACCACCACGGCCAGTAGTGGTGCCGGTGTGCACGGAGGAAGCAGCAGTCAGCCAGTGAGGAGTATCGGGGGCAAAGTTTCCTACTCGGCGGTGTGGCAATTTTTTGTCAAGCCGCCCGAGGAAGTAAACGTAGCCGTATGTCGACTATGTGGCCAGAAAGTCAAGCGTGGCCAGGGGGCCCATGTTGGGACTACAGCGTTGCGGCAGCATATGCAGCGTCGCCATTTGGTGGCCTGGGAAAACCGTGATAAAGATACGGCGGTTCTGTCCGCCCCAGCCCCCGCTCCATCACCCGCTCCGTTACTTGCTCCGTCACCCGACGTCAATCGCCCTCTATCAGCCAGTCAAGGCTCCAACACCTGCTGAGGGGAGTTGTCGCTCGTTGCCATCTTCCGCTCGTTCAGATGCTCCTTCTCCTGCTACTCCTCTTCACGGATTCCGTCAGCAGTCTTTCTTGGAATCCGTTTCCAAGAGACAACAGTTTGCGAGCACGCACCCGACGGTGCAAAAGCTGAACGTCCTCCTGTCCAAGTTGCTGGTGCTGCAGTCCCTCCCTTTCCAAGTGGTGGACTCAGCACCTTTCCGAGAAATGATGGCTTGTGCCGCGCCGCGGTGGAGAGTGCCAAGCCGGCATTTCTTCGCCAAAAAGGCAGTGCCAGCCCTGCATTCACATGTAGAAGAGATGGTGGGCCAGTCTTTGAGCATGTCGGTCTCTGCCAAAGTGCACGGCAGCGCCGACGTGTGGAGCTGTAACTACGGTCAGGGACAGTACATGTCATTTACGGCCCACTGGGTGAACGTGGTGCCGTCACAGCCGCACCAGCAACTTGGACAGGTCACGCCGCTTTTGCCTCCACGTTTGCACGTCCTTGGTCCACAAAAGATGTCCGCCTCTACCACCTCTTCTTCCTTCGTGTCCTCAGCCGCCACCCCCGTGCCAAGTCCCATTACCCGACCGGCATATCACATGTGCAGGGCGCAACGGTGTCACGCTGTGCTGCACCTGGTATGCCTTGGCGAACGTAGTCACACAGGGGAGGAACTTCTCAGTGTAATGAACAGAGAAATCGACAGATGGCTGTCTCCGCGCAAACTGAAAATCGGAACCATGTTGACCGACAACGGAAAGAACATGGTGTCTGCTTTGCGTCAAGGAAGGTTGTGCCATGCGCCTTGCATGGCTCACGTGTTCAATCTGGTTGTCAAGCGGTTCCTAAAATCCACCATCCCACTGCAAGACATCCTTAAAATGTCACGTAAACTTTGCATGCATTTCAGCCATTCCTACACCGCAAAGCACACCCTCCTTGAGCTGCAGCGGCAGAACGGAATTCCACAGCATCGCCTGATCTGCGACGTTGCAACAAGGTGGAATTCAACCCTACACATGTTAGACCGCCTCTACGAACAGCGAAAGGCCATCACCGATTTCCTGATGTTACAAGCGGATAAAGGTACTCCCCTGTGTAACTTAGATGTCAGCCATTGGCAGCTCATGCGTGACACCTGACGCTTGCTCAGGCCCTTTGAGGAGGCCACGCTATTCGTGAGTCGGCAGGACTATGGGATGAACGACGTCATTCCTTTGTCGCACGTCCTGGAACAAATGCTGTTAACAATGGCTGGTCAGGGTGCGGTAGACGTGGCGCACAGATCTCAACGCCACATGACCCCTGTGGGGGCAGGACAGGAAGAAGAGGAGGAGGTAGAGGAGGACATTGGTGCTCAGGAATTATTGAGTGAAATGGGTGGTTTTTCCACTCAGCGGACAGGAGTGGAGGAGCAGGAGCATCTGGTAGAGGAGGAGGAAGAGGAGACAGAGGACCCAGACGCACCGTGGCAGTATGCTGTGGAGATGGAGGCAGGGAGTCCCTCGCATTCCTTGGCACAAATGGCCCATAGCATGCTCGCTTGCTTGCGTACCGACAGCCGAATAATAACCATCAGACAGAGGGATGACTTTTGGTTGTCCACCTTGTTGGACCCTCGCTACCGTTCAAAAATGGTGGCCTTTTTCACACCTGCTGAGAGGGAGGCCAAAATAACGTACTATAAAAACCACCTATGTAGTCAGCTGGTCTCTGCCTGTCTGCGCCAACGTCCATCCTCAGACACTGTGGGCCCTGTGCGCTCGCGTTCCGCTGCCATGGCAGCAGGGGAGGGGTGGGGTGGTAGGAGCAGTGGCAGCTCCACCAGCAGCAGCTGCCTCAGTCTGCACTCGATGATGAGTAGCTTTCTTCACCAGCGCAGTGAGGAAACTACTAACCAGCCGCAGCAGCAGCATCAGGTGGACCTGGAGCAAGACCTCAAACAACAGGCTTAGGCCTACTTGGACAGCACCCTGCCAACCGAGGTAGACAATCCCCTTGACTACTGGGCAACGAAACTTGACCTTTGGCCCCAACTAGCTGAATTTGCCCTTGAAAGGCTGTCATGCCCGGCCAGTAGCGTGGCATCGGAGCGCGTGTTTAGTGCGGCAGGAGGTATTGCAACTCCGCGGAGGACACGACTGTCCACCCAAAGTGTGGAGAGACTCACGTTTGTGAAAATGAATCAGGCGTGGATTAGTCTGGATTTCAAACCACCAGTTCCTGACACAACTGACTAAATCCGCCATGAATCATGCCCCAAACATGTGCCACTTTCAGGTCTCCTCACACTGCTGGTGTGTTCCATTTTTTGTCATAGGGTGCTGGCAGATTACGGGCCTCCCATAGCTGCTGCCAGGCCCCTAATCTGCCATGGGCCCCTATACCGCCTCCTCATGCTGCTGCCAAGTCCAGAGTCTCTCATGGGTCCCTGTACGGCCTCCCATTGCTGCTGTCTCCATCGCCACACTCTGCCATGTGCCACTTTCAGGTCTCCTCACACTGCTGGTGTGTTCCATTTTTTGTCATAGGGTGCTGGCAGATTACGGGCCTCCCATAGCTGCTGCCAGGCCCCTAATCTGCCATGGGCCCCTATACCGCCTCCTCATGCTGCTGCCAGGTCCAGAGTCTCTCATGGGTCCCTGTACGGCCTCCCATTGCTGCTGTCTCCATCGCCACACTCTGCCATGTGCCACTTTCAGGTCTCCTCACACTGCTGGTGTGTTCCATTTTTTGTCATAGGGTGCTGGCAGATTACGGGCCTCCCATAGCTGCTGCCAGGCCCCTAATCTGCCATGGGCCCCCGTACCGACTTCTCATGCTGCTGCCAGGCCCGTAATCTGTCATGGGCCCCTGTACTGCCTCCTCATGCTGCTGCCAGGTCCAGAGTGTGTCATGGGTCCCTGTACGGCCTCCCATTGCTGCTGTCTCCATCGCCACACTCTGCCATGTGCCACTTTCAGGTCTCCTCACACTGCTGGTGGTTTCCATTTTTGTCATAGGGTGCTGTATGGCCTCCCATTGCTGCTGCCTCCACCGCCACACTGTGGCTCCACACTCTGGTTTTGGCCCCGTGACTGCCCAAATGAGTGAAGTGTGCGGTGATTCTAAGATCGACGGCACTCATCTGCATGTCATACTGACTGTCAGTATTATTTCTCTTCCCCAGCAGACTCCAAGGGCATTTAAATTAAAGGTACAGTGTTCTGCACTAATATAAAGGCTCTCTGAAGCCTAGAAACACCCTTTTATAAGTTAAATTCGCAGCGAATATATTCGACTCGAATCAAAATTTTTCCACGAATTCGCCGAATCAGTTGAATCGAATTTTTGAATACTTCGCTCATCTCTAGTTATGACCAAGCAGCTGGATTGACGGGAGCTCCTGAGCCTTTTGCATGACACTCTCTTTTACCCGGTAGTAGTGGGGCTTGACTCTGACGTCCCTGGGTGGCATGTTGGGACGCACGGCCATGAAAGCTCTGTGGGCTCAGTCAAGCTCCAATTTGTTCTCAGGGACATTATGTGAGCAATTCATTAGTGGCGTTGGCAACATCAGTCACAGATTCGGGGAGAGCCCATATGCGGAAATTATATCTGTGAGATCGATTTTCTAAGTCATCAATTTTTGCCAATGCCTCCTCTAATCTTGCCTAAAGCTCACAGATGCAGTTTGTGTTTTGATTTGTCCTGCCTACTGACACGTCAATCTTATTCTCATGGTATTATTTCTAGTTCCCATGTCCTTGAATTCCTGTTTTAAATCCTCAGTAATCTTCTTACTAGCCTTTTCCAACCCCTGGTTTAATAGGACAGAAAAGTGTGCCAGTATAATGGGGTCACCAGAGTATTCAGGGTGAAGGGCCAGAGGCTAGGTATGAAGGTGCCCTGGGGAGGCCTACAGGCTATTCTGGCTATTAAGGATACTCATATCCCTGTCCTTAGAAGACCCCGATGAGAAGGGGGACTCACCAACAGTGATGTCTCCCTCTATGGGGGTAGAAGGGACCATCTGAGTGGCACTGCAGTCCTATATGCCCTCAAGTGAGGCAGTAGCAGCTCCTGGGTTAGGCTGGGTGGCTGAGGTGGAGCCGGCACTGCCATGTTGGAGGGAACGGCCATCTGGAGATCTGCTTCCTGCGGCAGCTGTGGAGTGGCTTTGGGCTTCCCTGTTGCCATGAAGGGACAAGTCCAGTGTGTCAGGAGGTGCCTTGGGTAGAAGCAAGGTGGATGTTTCCCCTGGCCCAGCAGGATGCAGTTGGATTAGGATGGATTGCGGTGGAGCTGTATCAGGCCATCAGGGAGGGAGGGAGGGAGGAAGGAAGGGAGGAAGGGAGGAAGGAAGGGAGGAAGGAAGGGAGGAAGGGAGGAAGGAAGGAAGGAAGGAAGGGGAGAGGGAGAATGGATGGAGAAAAGAAGAGAGGAAGAGGATGGAGGAGAGGGAAGAAGAGGGAAGCAAGGGGGGAGGGAAGGAAAGGAGAGAAAGGAAGGGAAGGGAAGTAGGAAAGGAAGGAGAAGGAGGGAGGGAATGGATGGAGGAAGGGAGGAAGGAAGGGAGGAAGGAAGGGAGGAAGGAGGGAAGCGAGGAAGGAGGGAAGCAAGGAAGGGGATGCAGGAAGGAAGGGGGGAGGGAAGCAGGAAAGGGAGGAAAGGATGAAAAGAAGGATAAATTTCCATGGATGGTCCATGACTCACTGGCTCAGTCTGAAGCATCAAAAAGAGCTGCCGCTGTTCTGTATGCAGTTTCCCAACCACACATCCCCTTCACAGAAGCTGCATGGACTGGAGTGTAAGTGGGCACAGGGGGAGTCAGAGCAAATCCAGCCTCTCTCTTCTCCCATTGGTGTGGAGGATGGGGGGAGGGGCTGGGCACTGTGTGAGAATGCAAGGGAAGATGGATATTTAATATGAGGCATCACATACCTGGGTGTCGGAGTTCAGCAAAAATCTGGGGGGCTCAGCCCACCTCTCTAGATCGACCCTGAGGAGCACACAGGGGGGCCAGAACAAAAATATGACGGTCAGTCGGGGTGATCGTTGCGGAGCTGGGAGCAGTTACAAGCACCAATTTCACTGTTTGGCTTTCAATAAAGCAGCTGAAAGCCACAGGAGGAATAGGAGGAGAAACGGCTTTCAACTGCGTCATTGAAAGCCATACAGGGAAATAGGTGCTTGTAACTGCCCTCACCGCTGCACTGATCATCCCCGACTTTCCATTTCACCCGCTGCAGGAGGTACCAACCAGGGCTCTGGCCCCCCTACTGGTCTTGGCCACTTGGGCATGCCCAAATGGTCAGTCTGCCCCTGCTCCTAATATATTTCATTCATGGGTCACAGAGGGCCCCTCCCTCAGGGCCTGTGTGCAGTGAACACCAGGATGATACGCCACTGTGTCTGTGGGACTCTTGCTTCTGGCACAGCAATCTAACCATACTTTATAGGCACAAGAAGGCTTTTGTTTTACTTAACCACTCCCCTTTAAACCCCTCCCACCATTAATTCAGTTTGGCCACACTCACCATTACTACTCCACTTAAGGTTCCAAAACATGCCCCAGGTATTTTAAAATCCTAGCAACACCCCAGACACAATGAAAACCATGCCCACTCTTTGCCACAGTGCACTAAGCAGGCCTTGTACACAGGCCTACACATTTCATAAAACACCCTTGGTATAACGTTAGAGTCAACACAATTTTCATAATAAATATATAATAAGTAAAAGCAAACAGTAATACATTTACAATGCATGAACAAAATTAAAGTTTGTGACTGCTACATACCAACACGAAGCAAAAAGTCATTGAAAGAATGCTTGTTTATGACATCAAGTTTTGCCACAAGTGCAAATGCAAACTCTACCATTGTACCGATGTGCATGTACTGTCTGTCTGTTTCCTGTAAGATATAAGCACCTGTCAGAAGAAAGTTTTATGAAACCTAGAAGGAAAGCTGACATTTAAACCTTCAAAAAAGTGACAAATATAAAAGTTCTAGAACAAACAACTGGTAATATCTATAAAAATGAACCATATATTTTCCCTGAAGAAATTTGTATAATAAGGACCAATTTTAGACAAAATAGCCAGGTAAAATCAGTAACCTTATACCATGTAATTCAAGGATAAGTTCACCTTTTAGCAAAACATAATAAATGCACATTTTTATGCAGGTAAAAAAAATGTGCATTTACTATTTTTGTTTCTGGAGCCTCTAAAGCAGGGGTCTCCAAACTTACTAAAGAAATGGCCAGTTTAGTGTCCTTTGGACTACAGGGGGAGCTGTGAAAGTAAACAATGCCCGATCTTTGGTATTGGGGGAGAAATAGTTGGTATCAGTGGAATAAATTGTGCCCCATTGTTGGTGTCAGTGGAATGAATAGTGACCCATTGTTGGTGTCAGTGGAAGGAATAGTGCCCCATTGTTGGTATCAGTGGAAGGAAGAGTGCTCCACTGTTGGTGTGAGTGGCAGGAATAGTGCCGCATTGTTGGTGTGAGTGGAAGCAGTACTACCCCATTGTTGGTGTCAGTGGAGGGGATAGTGTTTCAAGGGCCAGATAAAGGCAAGCAAAGGGCTGCATCCGGTCCCAGGGCCATAGTTTGGAGACCACTGCTCTAAAGCATTGCACCAGGGATCAGCAGATCACTGGTGCCATGCATGTCTCCTGTAGACTTGTCAGTGTATCTGTGTGCCCGTATGTAATACAGGCAAGCAGATACACTCTGACAGGAAAACTCAATGAATTACTACAGCGCTCAACAGGGGGGTGGTTTGTTTGTAACATGTTACACCCTGACTATGGGTGTAAAATGTAACATGTTATGAAAGGTGAATGTATCCTTTAAATTACCAGAAATGAATAATCACCATCCTTTCTGTTATACATGAACCACATTTCAGCAAGAGCTTTTCATGTATCTCCTTACCCACTTCTGTATGTCAGCAGCACAATCCAAACAAAACAGAATACTGAAGTTTGGCAACAATTAACAGAAGTATCTAATTTACTTTATATATACTTTATATGGTACTATACAAGCAGAACACATACAGAACCAAGGAAAGGGAAGAGAAGGGAGGATGCTGTTTGTGCACTAATAATAACTGTAAGCAAAGGCACAAATGTTTTTTTACCCGTCCGATTTATTATTTCACCTGAGAGCCGTTGGTGAGCATCCACATATGTGAGATCACCATCTGTAATCTGATGACTATGGAAAGCCTAACAGTGACCCTGGGTCAATTTAAAAAACTGTACTTTCAGTTTCAGTGACTTCTGTCTGTGAGGGTGTTGTGATGTCATTAATGGGCTCCACCATTGCTAGCAGAAGGCAACAGACACCACCATATCAGAAACTTTAAATATTACAGGGCTCAAGCTGCAATCTCTCTTCTCTTCTAAGGTCATTATTATTCAGATTAGGGTACTTATATCTATTTATGTCGGAGTATACAAGTGTAATATAGAGGTGTTACTAAAGAATTGTGTCTCTTGCATTAATATTCTATACTGTTGAAATATATATATGAATCCAGAGTGTCCAAGGTATCGGGAGGCTTTCAAGGTCAGGGCAACCATCGGGGACAAGCATCATCAAGTGGCCCCTCTGGGGTAGCACTATATTTGGGGGCTTGTCTGGGATGTCTCCCATAGTTAGCCCTAGCAAGCGGAGTCATGAGCCAAAGGGTGAAGACATGATGGACTCAGCCGCCGCAGTTAAGTGAAGGTGAGAGCAAGGCAGCCATCTGGAACTGTGTACGTGGTTGAGATACCAGGCATTGAATAAGAAGTCCATAAGCTGGTAAAGAATCTGGTGCCAGACCAGGGGGCCTATCTCATTGACATGAAGATGGAATTCACTATGGGCTGCACTAGCATATTACTGGAGTGGAACAAAGTTATATCTGCTTGTATCCAGAAGGACAGCATATATTTGGCAAAAGGAGTTGAGGTCCAGGTGATCCCATTGCTGCCCACAGGTGAATCCTTGGGGGATCACCCATGAGCAAAAGTGGAAGATCCTGTGTAGGTGGATGCTGATGCACTCCCAATTAGGTTTTCCCCCTGCCACATGTTACACAGACATGAGCATGCTAGTTGAGAACTTAGTAAAGAATAGCTCTGCTTCTGTCAGTCAAGGATATTGGTAGCTTTGCTTTTTCTTGGGGCGGATTCCGACCGGCCGATTTCATCCCCAAGATGCTGACAAAGTTCGCTTGGAGCGGTGCACCTCTACAAGGTGCACAACGTAATGACCCAATTGTGCTGAAACTAATACTCAAGGGATCACAAGCAACCCCTACTTTCCCTCAGTTAGTGAGAGAGGGGAAGAAGCTTTATTAGAGGAGAGGAATCAAGAACTTAGAGAACTGCCAAAATCTACTTCCAAGAAAGAAAAAGCATTGACTCGGATGTTACAGGTATATGAGTATTTCACCGATGAGGATAGTGACAGGGAGACAGAAGCAGATGAATACACAATTTCTCCAATCATCAAGACTGTCAGTGAGGCAGCCCCAGCCGGCCTGCTGACTCCAGTTGCAGGCAGCCAAACCAGATCAGAGAGGAGCCCATGCTTTAGCCTATGAAGAGCTGAAGTGCATCCATCATAGAAAACCTGGACATTTTAGCGCTCAGTGCCCCAGGAAAAAGACTGAGCCAGACATAACAGATGAAGTTCTAAGGGCAATACAGAAAGTTCTCCTTGCTAAGAAAAGGGGAAACCTCAGGGAAGCCTCAAAGAAGGAGCTAACTGAGGGCCCTGAGAAAAGCCAATGCTCCAAAAGACAGAAGAGTCTGAAATCCAAGCAAAAATGTAGGAAGAAGTCCCTTAGATGTTCATCGGAATCCTGAAAGAAGCCCAATCAAAAGCCACCAGAGCCAGGGGGAAATGTGCAGAGAGTCAATGCACCACCTCAATCTAAAGTCACTGTCAGATCATTCCAACAACTAGCAGGGAGAACAAAGGAAGAAGCCAACCATGTAATGCCAGTTGACTTACCTGAGAAGCTTGTAGGCCCCTCTCCTAAAGTGTCAGTCCAGGTGGAGGGAGAATACACTAAGGCACTGAGACTCAGGTGACCTTGCTATACAGTGACTTTTATGAAACGTATCTAAAATATATCCCTTTATGCAAGTTGGAAAAGTTGGAGATCTGGGGTATTGGCTCTGAAAATTTCTCTATGATGGCTACATTCCAGTTTAAATAACTTTTGGTCCCTTGACCGCGGGGAAGACAGAGACATTGATAAGACAGCAGTTGTATGTTCCAGACTGCCAGGAACAAGACAAAACTCCCTATTAATTGGAACCACCACTGACCAATTATTATTATACAGTATTTATATAGCGCCAACAGTTTGCTCAGCGCTGTACATTATAATAAGAGACAGTGCACGAGACAGTAACAATACAATAATACACGAGGGTTTCGAGGGCCCTGCTCCTTGGAGCTTACAATCTAGGAGGGGGGGATAGTGGTACAGGAGGAAATAGCTGTGGGGGATGGAGTGGTAGGAAAAGTGGAGGAGATCGGTAATTAGGTGAGGGCGGGGTAGGCTTTCCTGAAGAGATGGGTTTTCAGGGTGCGCCTAAAGGTGAGGAGGGTAGGTGACCGTCTTATAGATTGGGGTAGTGAGTTCCAGAGGATGGGGGAAGCTCTGGAGAAGTCCTGGAGACGGGCATGGGAGAATGAGACCAGGGAACTAGAGAATAGGAGGTCTTGTGAGGAGCGGAGAATACGTTTTGGGTGGTAAATGGATATCAGGTCGGTGATGTAGTTTGGGGCAGTGTTATGAACAGCTTTGTACGTCAATGTTAGTAATTTGAATTTTATGCTTTGGGCAATCGGAAGCCAGTTGCGGGATTGGCAGAGCGGGGTGGCGGATACGGAGCGGTTAGTAAGGCGGATGAGTCTGGCCACAGAATTCAGGATAGCCTGAAGCGGGGATAGTCTGAAGCTGGGATAGTCTCTGATGAGGTAGGCCGGTGAGGAGGGAGTTACAGTAGTCAAGTCGTGATATAATAAGGGAGTGAATGAGTTGCTTTGTAGCCTCTGGGGTTAGGAACGGACGTATTTTGGAGATGTTGCGGAGGTGGAGTCTACATGAATTTGTCAGCGATTGGACCTGAGGCTGGAAAGAAAGATTGGAGTCTAGAATGACACCTAGTACTCTGGCTTGTGGGGTGGGGCTGATGGTGCCGTTGTTGGTCGTGATGGAGAAATCGAGGGGGGGCGCGGGCTGGGGGGAAAACTAGGAGCTCGGTTTTGGAAAGGTTTAATTTGAGGAAGTGGCGTGACATCCAATCTGATATGTCATTCAGAAGGCTAGTGATTCGGGCGGAGACTGAAGGGGTGAGGCGAGGGGTAGAGAGATAGATTTGCATGTCATCGGCATAGAGATGGTAGTTGAAGCCGTGGGAGTGTATCAGTTGGCCAAGGGAGGAGGTGTAGATGGAGAAGAGAAGGGGCCCGAGGACAGAACCTTGAGGGACCCCAACAGAGAGGGGGAGTGAGGGGGAGGTGGCAGCATTATAGGTAACACTGAAGGAGCGCTGTGATAGATAGGAAGAGAGCCAGGAGAGAGCGGAGTCTCTGAGGCCAAGGTAGTATAGTTTTTTTTGAAGAGGGGGTGGTCAACCGTGTCAACCTAGTGAGAAGGTTGCTTATTCCTCTAGCTGAGAATACACCTTCAATTGCATCAAGCCTTTCACTGGGTGTTTCGGGAGCAGAGAGCCCCAATGGACAGAGTGGGAAGATTGGGGAGCCAGGGAAAGAGTGCTGGTAAAATAGTCTGTATGAAATCCACAGTCAAGTTGACCTGGGATCAGCCGGGACCCTTTGTCGTCTTGGAGACTGATTCTCAACATGAAGAGATGGGAGTGGATCTGGTCCCTGAAATAATACCCACACAAGCCTTGTCCTGGAATAGAGGGAAGATGCCAGTTAGTCTCCAGAATATTACTGACTCCCCTTTTAAAGCCCCAAATGTTCATTGGACAAGTAAGTTTGAGCACTCCGGTAACACCTAGTGATTTGGTGAAGGGAAAGCCCAGAGAGAACTCAGAAGGGGAGTCTTCTTCCTCGCACAACCCACTATCTCCTAAGTGGGAGAAGAGAGTCAAGGATCAGTTGTTAAGATGGGAAAAGATGTTTTCCAAGAATGAATTTGACGGGGGATGTGCTAAAAGTGTTCAGCATTGGATTTGGCTGCAGGAAGACAGGCCATTTATGGAGAGAGCAAGGGGAATACCTTTGAGTGACCTAGAAGACTTCAGAGAGCAACTTGCTGAGCTGAAAAGGTCAGGAGTCATTTGAGGATCCAAGATCTCTTACGGTTCATCTATAGTTGTAGGGAGGAAGACAAATGGGACCCTGCTGTTGTGTATTGACTACAGAACTGTGAACAGAAGAACCATTCCCAACCAGTATACCACTCCTGGAAACAAAGATTCCCTTCAATGTTTGTCAGTGATGAAATGGTTCAGTGTCATGCATCCAGACGTTCGAGAAAAAACGGTGTTCATCTGCCCATTAAGGTTCTACAAGTTCAATCAGATACCTAAAGGACTATCAGGGGCTCCTGTCACATACCAGTAGTTGATGGAGTGCACAGTGGGAGACATGAATCTAACTGAGGTCTTGGTGTATTTGGATGACAATCATTTTCAGGAAGACTTTGGAAGAACACAAATCAAGCCTTGAGAAGGTTCTTCAAAAGCTCCATGAAGAGGGCCTGAATTTGTCATTGGAGAAATGTCAGTTCTATGAAACTTCTGTCACCTACCTAGGGCATGTAGTTTTAGCAGAAGGGATTGCCACTGACCCTGAGAAGTTAGAGGCAGTTACCACATGGCCCAGACCAAGAACAGTCACTGAACTGAGGTCTTTCCTAGGGTTCTGCTCCTAATATTGGAGATTTGTTGTGATTGCCCACCCATTCAATTAGTTACTACAGAAAGACAAAGGGAAAGGCTAAGGTGAGAACTGCAAGGCAGGTCAAATGAGGTGAGGATCTCAAAAGTCACAAGAATCTATTCAGGAGAGATGGACTTACCAATGTGAGAGAATTTTCCATCACCTCATGAAAAACCTTACGGAAGCTCCAGTGCTGGCTTACACAGAACCTATCATGTGGACACAAGTCGAGAGGGGCCGGGTGGGGATCTATACCAAGAGCAAGTTGTGAGGATACGTCCCATTGCTTACGTAAGCCAAAAGCTTACGCCATCTGAGAAAAACTATCCCGTGCATAAGTTGCAGTTCTTGTCTCTAAAGTGGGGCCGCTGATGACAAATTGAAGGATCAGCCATATGAGGATATCGTTGGCTATCCGCCTTGAAATATCAGCTGAGAATAGGGAACCGAGATGCTGACACTTTATCCCGAAGACCACATAATCTGAACACAGGTTCGGAAAGCTTGAGTAATGTTACCTCTGAGGAAGTCCAGGCTTTGTGCCAAGGCATTGATTATCGGCACAAAGAAGCTGTTGGAGGGTGTTGGGAGTGCCCAAGTGTTACTGTGATCTGTCTCAAGTGAGAAGTGTGGGGCTCCCACTGTTGTCAAAGAGAGACTTGAAGGCAGATCAGAGTGAGGACCGCAGTTTAACCTTGAATGTCCTGAACAAACAAGATTCCAGTCTGCTACTAATCAGTTCCATCATGAACTCCAAGTTTAAGAAAAATGGGACCAGCTGCAGGTACAAGACGGTATCATCTATCAGAAAGGCCCTCAGAAGACTTAAAAGAAAGGTGGCAGTTGCTCCTCCCATAGAAAGACTGACAAGCTGTACTAATGGCTCTTCATGATGGACACAGGCACTTAGAACCAAATAGGACCTTTAGATTGGTTAGGAACCTCTTCTAATGGCCTGGTATGAGAGCAGAAGTGGAGAGCTACTGTCACATGCTTACAGTGTATTCAAAGGAAAACTCTATCAACCAAAGTTGCCCCCATGGATCACCTACAGAGTCAAGGGCCTATGAAGTTGGTATGCATTGACTTTCTGTACCTTGAACCAAAAGCTGGTAGGAGAAGCAATGTTCTGGTGGTAATCAACCACTTTACTTGATATGCTCAAGCCTTCCCCATCAAGGATCAACAAGCAGTCACTGTGGCAAAAGTACTGGTGGAAAAGTTTTTCATGCACTATGGTCTGCCACAACAAATACATTATGACCAGGGTAGAGACTTTGAGAACAAACTTGTTCACAAGCATCCAAAAATCCTGAACTTCCGCATTCCATACACAGGGTGATCCGCAACCTGAACGGTTCAACTGCATTAATAAGCTGGGAACTTTGCCCTCAGGGAAGAAACAGCACTGGGGAAATCTTATTGCAGCTGTAGTTAATGTCTACAACAGCGCAACCAATGATGCCATGGGGAATTCCCCCTATAGATTAGTGTTTGGGAGAGAAGCTTGACTGCTGGTCAACCTAGCTTTCGGAACCTCCATGGATCACACGTCCCTAACTTCATACAAGGGGTATGTTGACCAACTATGGAAAATTTTTCAGCAAGTTTATGAGAGAGAGAGACTGCAACCACAAGCACCTCCCCAGGCTGATAGTTTATCAAATCCGCCTCGAAGAGAAGATTGACCTACTGACAATGTGGCACCGAAATCACTTTCTACCCATTTCATATGCCATCCGAATACCCCAGCTTCCTGACTCCTAATCGAATTACATAATCTAAGGCCTATATCAAGCTGGCAATGTCAAATTAACATTTAAACAAAGGAAGAGGATGAAGGTGATGAGAAGAGATGGTTTCTGAATGGTTGTGACCACAGCTACAAGCGATACTAAAGGTTCACTTTTTTCTTTAAATAAACATGTTATACTTACTTTGTGCAGTGGTTTTGCACAGAGCAGCCTGGTTCCTCCTCTTCTAGGGTCCCCTGCTGGTGCTCCTGGCTCCTCCTTTCTGTCAGGTGCCCCCATAGCAAGCAGCTTGCTATGGGGACACCTGAGCAGGCTTGTGGCCAAGCTGCTGCTCCGTGTGTCTATTGTCCACGCCCTCTCTCCTCATTGGCTGACTTGCTGTGATTGACAACTGCTGTGATTGACAACTGCGGGAGCCAATGGCTCCTGCTTGTTGTCTCAGCCAATGAGGAGACAGAGACCTGGGACAGCCGAGGCTGTTGTGCACATCGATGGATCGCAATGGGGCTCAGGTAAGTATTGAGGAGGCTAGGGGCACTGCTGCACACAGAAAGATTTTTACCTTCAGGCATAGAATGCCTTTACAGCCACTTTCAGGAGAATAATGACACCTCTCTCTCAGTTGGGGGAACAGGAAGAGACCCCTTAGAGCCAGGACACTACCAAAGTTAAAGTCGAAACAGCTAGTCCACCCATCAGAAGGGGCATAGAAATTCAGACTGACCCTAGTGACAAAACTTAAAGCTAATGAGAATTTCGAGTTTGAACCTCAATCTGTTGTTGCTGGTCCTGATTGTGGGCCGGAAACACGGGAGGCTGAGTCTTGTCAAGGCATCTGTAAAGGAGTCCACGAGCCTAAAACTTTGGAGTTGGAGCCTGACCTACATGCTGCTTATCCCCCTCATCAGTTAAACACAAGTACCTCTGATTCAACTCGTGAGCTCTTGCCAAAAGACTGCATTCCAGAATAAGGCAAAACATCTTTCTGGATTGAAAGTGTATTTTAGTGGGTTTTGAGGGGATTGGAAGTTTGGTGTTCTCAGAGAGCAGCAGCCGTAGGAATATAAACAGAAGCAGTAAAAGCAGTAGCAGGAACCTTGGGGTGGAAATGTTATCTAAGGGATATCTTAATCTGTTTCTGGTACAATTTTTGGAATAGGTGGCTAATAATTCTTTTGCACGGATAACTAATGCTTAGATTACCTTAGTAGGCAGTAGGACTGTTGAAGAAAGACTACAACAAAGCTTATGACCAAAACAACTTTATTTGTTGCCATGTTTGAACACATGGACTTGTCTCAGCAGATTTTATATTCTTTCTCTCTCTATCCTGGAACAATAATAATAAAAAAAACACTAACAATTGAGTACTGTCCGTGATACTTTTTTTATTTGCACTAACATATAATTTTGAGGACAAGCTTGTCCTCAAAATTATATGTTAGTGCAAATAAAAAAAGTATCACGGACAGTACTCAATTGTTTCTGTCGCAAATGCACTAATACGGCTACAATCACCTCAAGCAAAAAAAAAAAACACCGAAAGGGAAACTAATGCTAAGTGGGAAGTTGGTACTTTTACATTAAAAGGGTTACTTTTAACATTCACACTCTCCCTAGGCCCTAACCATATCTAAGGTAGAAATCCACATCCAGGTAACTACTTACCTCTTCAAGATGGCAACAACTTTCTTTATTGATTAAAACATTTTGCCTGAAATCTTTTCTGGTGCTGCCGCACTTACATAGCTAGCCTGGTTGAAAAAAGACACAAGTCCATATAGTTCAACCAATAAAAAGGAAGAAAGAAAAAAAAACCCAGTAACTTTCCATATATTTGAATATAATGATAATCCAGGTTTCCCCCTGCCAGAGTACTCCAATTTTATGAAAAACTTCTGTACAAGCAGCACCATAGAACATTTCGAACAGAAGGCTGTAAACATTGGAGGAGACTGTTACAATCAAGAAGAGGGAGTTCTTGCCTAACTTAAGGTAAAGGCTAAGGAAGCTGGCTGGGGTCATTTATTTTTTGTTGAATCTGAAGTTTTGTATATATATTTTTTTTTTTTGTGACACACATTAGGTATGTGTAATGGTGTGTGTTCCATTAAGTGTAGGTGGCTGTTTCTGCTCTTAATCATCTCTGTGGTGTCTTCTTCACAGCCAGACCCCCAGTCTTACAGCACTGTGAAGGTTAACAGAAGCAGCTGCTTTCTTTGTGTCCTTAAAAAATGTACTACATTCCCAAAATGCATCGAATTCTGTGAATGGAGGACGAGCAGTTGAATGACAGGATCTTCTCTAATTCGCAGAACATGATGCATTGTGTGAGAGTAGTAACATAAGCTCTTTGAATGGTGGGGAGGGCAGAAGTTGGGCAGGCATTTGGTGCAACTTTTCGCAGTAGCAGTGGCTGCTGTGAACCTTCACAGTGCTAGAAGATTGTTTCTTTTTGCCTGTTTTTCTTCAGGTCAATATTTAAAAATAAAAATTCTGGTACTTTACCTGACTGTACTCTTGATTTGGAGTTGTACTTAGTCCTGTTGCTGCCATGTAAGTACTTCCTATGGTCTTGATCTTTTCAACACTGCTGAACTTCGGCTTTGATAATAACTGTAAAACAAAATTAAAATACTGTATATTACAGTGATATGTAAATATCTGTAGAATGTATGCACCTTTTCTAGAAGACAAAAAAGGAGTCTATATGAGAAAAAAAAGAACAACTCTGAAAAAAAAATTATTTTCACTTTTTTGTTAAAATGAATATGCTCGGACAGTACAAACACCACCAAACAGACCACTTATTGGAAAGTAGACACCTCAAGGTGATCTCTTGTTTTTGCCACAATTTTTGTAAATTAAAAAACATGCTAGTATTGAAGAGGTTAACAAAATGTAACAACATTGATGGTCAAAAATATAGGTAGTGTGTAGTGTAAAATGAGTCATGGCTTTTTACAATGAGATTTCTAAGCATTTTCAAAAACAGATACCAATGCTCACCAGGCTTATACGTTTACATAACTATTTGTACACAGACTGTGTACACATTGAGGCAATTGAACATTTTGGTTACCCTCCTCAAGAATGGTTAACCAAGTAGGATTTCACGAATAGCAAAGTTCTTTATATTTCAGGATATCTAAAAGATCGAGGCTAACATTTAAGGAACTAAAGATTTATCTTGCATTGGGGAATGTTATGTTCATAAGCCCACTATCGGCAGAACACTGAATAATAATGGCATACATTGCAAGGAGAAAACCACTACTAGACAAAAAGAATATTAATGTTCATCTACTGTTAGCTAAAACACATGAACATGTCAGAAGGCTCTTGGAAATTTGTTTAATGAATGTGTGAGATCAAAAAATAAGTTTTTACTTTAATTAAAGGGTCATATTTGGTGAAAGGCAAACATTGCATCCCTGCATAAGAACCTTATCCTTGCTGTAAAATACGATAGTGGTATTATCATGGTTTCTGTGCCCGTTTTGCTGCCAAGATAACTTTGTACAATCAATGGAATTAAGAATTCTGAATTGTACAAGAAAACTATGCAGGAAAATGTCAGGGTATCTATCCATGAACTAAAGCTCAAGAAAAAGTGAGTCATGCAGCAAGACAATTAACCTAAACACATCTACCAAAAATGTATAAAGCAGAGAATGTTTTAAACTGGGCAACTGAAAGTTCAGATCTTTATCCAATAGATTTGTTGAGGAAAGACCTAAAATGGGCAGTTCTTGCAAGAAAATCTAACATCTGTGAGTTAATGATCTTCTATAAGGAGGAATGGGCCAAAATTCTTCCAAAGCTGACAAACATGATTGATTATCAGTTATCAAAAATGTTTGGCTGCAGTAATTATTGCCCAGAGGGCAACACGTTTACATGAAATTTGCTCCTTATATCTACAGACTGACGGTAGCAGAGGTGGATGGAATTTAAGCACCACATCCCCGTATTGATATACCTAAACAAAAAAGAAAAAGAACACTGGGAGTTTTTAGGTACTGAAGGATTCACCAAGAAAATTACCTCTAATAAGTTTTTGTAACGTAGTTACATAACTGGTGAGGCTGAATAAAGACAACCAGTTCAACCTGTGTGTGTATGTATTATGTCTCTACCACTTCCCATATCCCTGTATATTGTGTTCAGTAAGATGTCCATCTAAACGCTTTTTGAAATTAGCAACATTTTCTGCTGCAACCACTGATTGTGGAAGGGAGTTCCACATCCTTACCACTCTAACAGTAAAAAACCTGTTACGCAGTTTAAAGTTGAACTTGCTCCTTGTCCAACTTCGGTAGTCACGTGTCTTCTTGAGTAACCTGAGACTGAATCCTCCAGCCCTCTTATTAGTTGTCTTGCTCTCCTCTGGAATCTCTAGTCCCAGCACATCTCTCATGAGGACTGGAGACCAGAATGAGATGGCATACTCAAAGAAGAAGTAAAGCCAAAGCTCTTTTGGCTGTATTATAGAGTTGGAGAGCCACACTGAGCCAAGGACTGGAAGAGGTACCACAGCTGGGCAGACTCTTCTCCCCTTTCCTCTTGGATATGGTGGGTGAGGTTACAGTCCCGGCCACTAAGTAGCCAATCAGGATTTTCTTGTGTCATTTCTAGGGGGTGGGATTCCCCCTAGACTGAGGTGGCAATCACACCTTCCCTTCACTCTTGGTCTCCGCCAAAATGGCCATTGCTTCTTTTGTGTTGCAGACACTTTTTGATCTCTTCATTGTCTACCACTAGCAGAGATGAAGCAGTGATCTGTTGCAGTGATGAATGTTCTGCTGCACAGCTTAAAGGGCAGGCATCCACTCTACCCCCCACCAAAGGTTTTTAGTCCTCCAAAAAAAAACATAAGTAGTACACAATGAATGAACAACTTATCTAGAAAGTAGACATACTTTGGGACCTCTTCTGACAAAAGAGGTAAGCAGCAGAACTACCAGTAAGGTATGTTAAGAGATGGACTGGGGGTGTCATACATTGATATCACAATAAGAAGGACTTGTACATTAGGGTGCATTTTCACACTGGTGATGACTCCTCACAACAGATACCTTAAGAATTATAGGATAACCTCTTAAGGGTTTGGATAAATATTTTAAACCTCTGTTCTCTTGGTTCAGTGGAGTGCTGGGTAAAGGGCTCAGTTACCTCCAAAGATTTGGCGGGTGCAGCAGAGGTTTCCTCCAATTCTTCTTTTACAATGACCTGAGGCATGAACTCTGGAATGTCAGGCCTCAGAGCTCCTCAGCAGTTCTTTGTCGTAGATGTGATAGGATGGCATCCATAGACTCAGATAACCACAGTCATACCATGTTGAAGTCTTCCTCCAAGCCTTCCTCAAGAAGTGGTTGCTGTAACTAGGTCACAAGACCAAGACAAACACCTCCCCAAACCTTCAGTTGTAAGGACAGAATCCCAGAAAATAAACTCAGCTCAGTGAAAATTTTGGGCATTGGGCAAGAGGCAACAGCCTCTAAATTCTTGGAGTCATTGGCCATTCCTTCAACAAAAATGACAAGTCTCAAATAAGTGCTTGATTTCAATTTACCTGCCCATCTGCTGATACCCATAGATGTGCTCCGCTTTTGTTTTGTTCTCTGTCTTTAGGATGCATGGGGATGTGATGGTACCCATTTCTCAAATCCAGAATTCAACCATTTGGCCCCAGACAGGCATTTGTATTCTGCACAGGGAGTGGTGTCCTAGTCTATAATGGTCATCTGATGGAGATTGCAGTAGTCGATGCACATCTTGATCGAACCATTCTTATTCTGGACCATCACTATGGGAGAGGCATAAGTAACTCTGGATTATCTTATTAGCCCAGTGCTCTTTAGCTTTTTTAATTGCTCTATCAGATCATCAAGTTCCCTAAAATAATTTGTCGAGGCTCCGCTCTGAATGGCGTGTCTTCTAGCAAATGTATATGATATTGGATACATTTTGCACATTCCACATTGAACTCATCCTTAGAGAACAGCTCTCTCTATCCCAAGAAGAGGCTTGAAGTGTGTCCTTCTATTCAGAGATTGAGACAGGAGTATTCACCGGTTGTAAGTGCTCAACTGGGATCTCATCTTTGGCTACACCCACCAAAAAAGATGGTGAACACGGGTAGCTGGTTTCACTTGACCAAGCAAGCGAACCCAGATTTTTGAGTCAACGAGGGCTAGGAGTCATCTTACTAGATCAGTGTTCATCCCCACCAATGAACACTGCCCGGTGACTAAATGTCCATATAAAAGAACATCTGGGTAGCAGCGACCATAACATGATTTCATTTATTGTTAGCTGTAACAGCAAGCACATATGGGAAAAATAAATACGGTCAAATTTAAGAGAGCTAATTTTCCAATGCTGAGAGATGCTTCTCCAAGACTTAGACTGGGAGGGAATATTGGCATCAATGAACACAACACAGAAATCGGAGTTCTTCAAAAAGACTGTATGTGAAAACACTACAAAATATATTCCCATGGGCAACAAGTTTAAAAGGCTAAAAATCAAACCTATCTGGCTAAAGTTAAAAAAAGCTATAGATAATAAGAAAAGAGCTTTTATTAAATATAAAAATAAAGGAACGCTATAATCATTTAGACATTACAAAGAATATAACAGAATATGAAATAAGGAAAAAAGGCCACAAAAATTGTAAACGAACCATAGATTGCAAAAGATAGCAAGACACACTCCCAAAAATTCTTCAAAAATATTAATAGTAAAAAAGTCCAGTCCAAGCATGTAGGCCCTTTACAAAATAATCTAGAGTGGGTGACTGGGAACAAAGAGAAGGCACATTTTTTAAATACCTTCTTCAGCTCTGTGTATACAAAGGAGCATGGGGGAGCTCTTGTCCATAATGGGCATGGTATTGACACAGCTCCAGATGATCCACATCAACTCACAAATGATCTGATCCAAAAATATTTAGTCAGAATAAAGCACCTGGACCGGATGGCATACACCCACGGGTCCTTAAAGAATTGAGCTCTGTTATTTCAAAGCCATTGTTTCTAATTTTTAGGGACTCTTCAATGACTGGCATAGTACCACTGGACTGGCGTAAGGCCAATGTGTTGCCAGTATTTAAAAAGTGGTCAAAATCTGTACCAAGTAATTATAGACCTGTTATTTTAACTTCTACAGTTGGGAAGATACTGGAGAGTTTAATAAAAGATCACATAGTTGAGTTCTTGCTGGAAAAAAATATTTTAAGCAACAGACAGCATGGATTCATGAAAGACAGAAGTTGTCAAACAAATCTGATTTCTTTTTATGAGGGGTTGAGCAAAACCTTGGACAGAGGGGTGGCGGTGGACGTGATATACTTGGATTTTGCAAACGCGTTTGACACAGTTCCTCCCACACGGCTAATGTGTAAGGTAAAGTCTACAGACTTAGAAAAATCTGTATGTAAATGGATAGAAAACTGGCTAAAAGATCATATTCGGAGAGTAGTGGTTAATGATTCATACTCTGAATGGTCTAGGGTTGTTAATGGTGTACCCAAAGGTTCAGTGTGGCACCCTTACTTTTTAATATATTTATAAACAATATAGAGTCTGGGATTAAAAATACCATTTCAGTCTTTGCAGATGACATCAAGCTGTGCCGTGGAATAACGTCCTTAGGGCTCATGTACACTGCAGCTGATAAACTCACGTTTAGGAGCTGTTCAGCGTTTTTTTCAGCAGCCCCTGAACTCACCCTAATGTTTCCATGTACACATCTTTGTTTACAGTTGTTTACAGGCAGTTGAGTTTACAGTCGTTTTTTTGTACGCAACAAACATGCATTCAGACATCGATTTTATCAGTTTCAAACGCAAAATGCTTGTAAACGCGTCTAAATGCAGCAAATCGCGTTTATAAGCGTTTGCAATTTTTTTAACTCTTCCAGTGCCCAATGCTGTCCAGAGCCTTTTTTCATCATGAAAAATGCATGCAAAGTGTTTTCAAGGTGCTCAGATGGACAAAATCCTTAACACAGGATGTTCCGACCAAGCTTGTCACACATTGTAATGACCAATTCACACCTCAGCGCTCTTCCACCCTTGGAAACAAAAGATATCTAAATGCCCATTCACACCTCAAATTCCTCATGAAGACCCCCTGCCAGGTGATCTTAATGACTCACTCCAGCAGACACCTTCTCACCCTTGGAAACAAAAGAAGTGTTAATGAGCAACTCACATCTAATTATCTCAACACGTACTGCTCTCTCTGCTTCTACTGTGTGTATTTCTCTTAAACAGTCTGAAGTTGTTAATAATTTACCACTTTTCAGTGCATTCTGGGCATTTGGGAGGTTCTCCTGTGCCTATCTTTAAAAAACGCTTCTAAATGCAAACGCACATAAACACGTTATGCAATTGCGGCTAAACAGGCGTTTTTTAACGTACGTTTTCCAGCAGTTAGTTTCCATCGTTCAGAAACGTCCCGTGTACATGGGGCCTTACAGGATGTCTTCAACTTACAAGCTGACCTCAATGCACTGTTTAATTGGGCAACTATGTGGCAAATGAGGTTTATTATTGATAAATGTAAGGTGATGCACTTGGGGACTAAGGATATGCATGCATCATACATATTAGGGGGGTACAACTGGGGGAATCAATGGTGGAGAAGGATCTGGGGGTTCTGGTAGATCACAAGCTTAATAATGGCATGCAATGCCAAGCTGCGGTTTCTAAAGTGAGCACAATCCTCTCTTGTGTTAAAAGAGGTACTGTATAGACTCCAGAGAGAGATATATAATTTTACCCCTGTACAAATCATTAGTAACACCTCATCTGGAATATGCAGTTCAGTTTTGGGCACCAATTCACAAAAAGAACATTGGGGAACTGGAAAAAGTACAGTGAAGGGCAACCAAATTGATAAGAGGCATGGAGGAGCTCATGCGGAAAGGTTAGAGGAACTGAATTTATTCTCTTGAGAAGAGGAGATTAAGTGGGGATATGATCAACATGTCATCACAGAGGACAAGGGGGCGCTCTTTACGTCTGGTGGAAAAATGTTTTTATCTCCAGACACTGAAAGGTTTCTGCACAGTAAGAGCTTAGAAAATGTGGAATAGACTCCCTCAAGAGTTGGTTCTGGCCAGCTCAGTGGATTGATTTAAAAAAGACCTAGATACTTTCTTGGATACACAGAATATAACTGGATACTAACATTTATAGGTATCCTATCCTATTGCCTCTTGGGAGATCAGGAAGGAATTTTTTTCGACTGCAGGAGCAAATTGGATCGTGCTTTGCTGGGTTTTTTTTGCCTTTGCCTTCCTCTGGATCAACTGTGGGTGTAGGATTATAACTTTTTTTTTTTTATGGTTGAACTGGATGGACTTTTGTCTTTTTTCAGCCAGAGTAACTATGTAACTATGACTGCAGCCCACGAAGAGGATACCTGCACCCGGTAAATTGCAAGGATTCATGCAGTGGCCAGAGGAGCTCCTGCAACAGATGTCTGCTCCCAGTGCCATCTTGGATATGCCCTCGCTATTGATTTTTTAAGGCCCTGCAATAGTTGTGTATTTTTATGAAATAGCTATTTTTCACTAAAACTAAAATCAATAATACCGGACACGAACACAACATAACTTACAAAATTCCTGCTAAATTCCTACTAAGGTTTCGTTCACCTGGGGCGTACTAAAGTGTATGTCCATGGAGGGATGTTTTTACCTGCACAGGGATGCCAACGTGTTCCATGCATCCCAGTGTAGGCAGTCCCATTCATGTCAACTGGAATTCTGTGGCTGCATGGGCACTATAAGACATTTAGAGTTCAGGGACATGCACCCAGACCCACATGGATGTCAAATTGGGAGCAACAGCTGTGTTATTGCAGTTGCTACATCCCAATTGACATCACTGAAACTGCCTGCACATGGATGCACAGGGAATACCTGTGCATCTCTATGTGGGTAAGCAATGTCTTGCAGAAGCATACGTTGTAGTATGCCCTGCATGAACAAGGCCTTACTATATTTTTTCTTTAGTTTTTTTGGAGAGATACTCCTGATGTCCTTATTTGGCCTGTCACCTGGAGCCCTCACTGCCATCTTGGGAACATTTTTATTTCCAAGAGAAAGAGTGCAACGTTGACTCTCCACAGGTAGCAATATTAAGCCCTTTACATTGGCCACAGCCAGTGCTTTAAATGTGCTTTGTTTAGCTGCACAGTGATGTCATCAGGAGCCCATATAACGCACCTCATTAGGATGACAGCTCAGTTACAGTTAATGCAGGCACCAACAGAGCACTTCCCAGAACTACGTAGGTGGATGGGTGTTAAGGTACACCCTCCCTGCCATCACATATATGCATATAGGGGTTGTATATGGGTTAAACAGCAATAACAGTAACAAATGGGCATAAGGCCTCTCGCCAACCTGGATAGTCCCAGAGATCCTTTGCCATGGTCTCTCCTTACTGGCCAATTGATTATAAGCATAGTTTGGTGGCACTGGGACTCTGGATCTCCTGTTGGAGTGCTCACTTCCAAATGGGGGTATTTGTATTCCAAGCCATTTGGAAGTCAACTCTCCTCATGCATATTAAATAGGAATAACATGAACGAATGGGCAGAAGGAATACAATAAACCTTGTGAGCTGCTAAAAACAGGTATTATGCTTGTGTGAATCGCTCACATTATTCACAACTCCCATATCATGTGTGTTAAATCAGTCCAGTATACTTCTAATTAAGTGCCGCGCTTCACAATAAACATGAAATAGAAATAAAAATCATACATACAAGTGCAATGATAATTATATAAGCATTAATCATTCATTAATCAAGCATTAATTAAAAGTTCAGTCCAAATATTAGTCTCAATATCAGTTTAGTGCATTCCTGTTTCAGTATGATTCCTCCATTCTCTTCATCACTTGTGCCAAAATATATTATATATAGTGCATCCACAAAGTATTCACAGCGCTTAACTTTTGCCACATTTTGTTATGTTACAGCCTTATTCCAAAATGGATTAAATTAATTTTTTTCCTCAACATTCTACAAACAATACCCCATAATGACAACGTGAAAGACTTTGTTTTGAAATCTTTGCAATTTATTAAAAATAAAAAAAGAACCACATGTACATAAGTATTCACAGCCTTTGCTCAATACTTTGTTTAAGCAGCTTTAGCACCAATTACAGCTTTAAGTCATTTTTATTATGATGCTACAAGCTTGGTACACCTATTTTTGGGCAATTTCTCCCATTCTTCTTTGCAATACCTCTCAAGCTCCATCAGGTTGGATGAGGAGCGTCGGTGCACAGCCATTTTCAGATCTCTCCAGAGATGTTCAATCGGGTTCAAGTCTGGGCTCTGGCTGGGCCACTCCAGGACATTCACAGAGTTGGCAGTAGCCACTCCTTTGTTATGTGGGCTGTGTACCCTTCCCCATATCTGTGCCTTGACACAATCCTGTATCAGAGGTCTATGGACAAATCCTTGGACCTCATGGCTTGGTTTGTGCTCTGACATGCACTGTTAACTTTGGGACCTTATATAGACAGGTTTATGCCTAATCGTGTCCAATCAACTGAATTTCCCACAGGTGGACTCCAATCAAGTTGTGGAAATATCTCAAGGATGATCAGTGGGAACAGGATGCATCAGAGCTCAATTTTGAGTGGAACAAAAAATCTAGGTCAAACTATTCTTAAATTTGTTCCCTTCTACCTCCTCCAACCCATCCTGTCTAACCTGTATAAAAAGATGTGTTTACTTACTTGCTGTTAATATTATAAGATTATAGATTATTTTAATATTATAAGTGTACTGCTACCCCCTTGAGAGTTAGCGGTTTTGGGTCCCCCTTATTCTTGTACAGCTAGGCAACATGCATTTTCCAACTTCCATTCAGTAACCAGTCTATGGGTTTATTTTTTTTGTTGTTTTATTTGGGGTAAACCTGGATAGGGTCTAGGGGTATATGGGATATACAACTCTGATGGCAAACTTTCCTAAATTCTGTAAAAAAAGGATGGATCCTGGACATTCTACTCCCTGGCATCTTGACAGATTAGTAACACAGTCTCTGTAAGCAGCGCTATATAAACCTCTTCAGAACTCAGCTAGAAACTGACCATCCATCTGGCTGTCTTAGAAGAGTATCCCAGAGCAAGAGATTCTAGAACAGACCTGTAGCACTGTCCCAGGGAGAACTGGTTGGGTATAGCACCTAGCAGCCCTCTCTCTTGTAGGCCCTGGGGGTGTAGAGGTACTCACACTATCCTCATGTCCTGTAGCTTAGGGTAATCTGCTTTTGGGCCTTTTGATGAGCTAGTTTATTTCCTGGCTGGCAGGCTGTCCTTCCCCAATAGACTGCAGGGCAGTGAAGCTCCCTCTGTCAATGTCCTTCTCCCATCAATCCAACCTCCAGCCTGGAGGCAGAACCTCACCTTCTCTGGGGATCCCTTGTAGGCTCCACAACAGCACACCAGAACACTCCATCTTCCACCCAACTCCCCTGCTGGCCAGGCTCTCTCATATTTATGTGCTTATTAGGTCACCTTTCAAGGCCTTCTGCCTGGGGATTGGCCAGATTCTCATAAATATACAGATCAGTACCTTCTGGCCCACCCACTAGCTTCTAGAAGCTTCTCCAAGCTTCTAGAATCAGGGGGAGGTACCAGAGGCCTGACCTGTAGAGCCCCCAGCCTGATCTAAAGTAAACACACTGACTCACTCCCAGGCTTCTAAAAAGCCTTTAACTACACTACAAGCTATGTACACAAGAGTAGTGATGGGCCGAACACCCCTGTGTTTGGATCACAGTCAAACATTCGAACCCAATGAACATTCAGCAGCTTTGAACTCAATGCAAGTCTATGGGACTCAAGGGACATAAATCAGTGAAAAAAAATGTTGACATATATCGTACAGACATAACAGCGGGGGGTTTATACACAATCTGGTGGCTGCAGCCACTGGGATTGTGTATAAAATTGACTGGCATTCTCCTGCCTGTCCGGTGGAAGCAGTCGAGCGGCTGCGCTGCCACCCATTTGCTTCCACAGCCCCTGGTAACGGTGCCCCCCCATGTGTGTGCTCCCATCATGTATTCTATGCTTTTTTTGCCCATCTGTGGGCCAGGGGCCGACATGGCAGGTTCTGGAAGGTGGAGAGGAGGCAAACGTCTGCTCTCCTCCCCTTTTTGCTGTGACGTGGAAGGTGATGTTTATGATGCTATACGATATGCATTGCAATACATCCAGTGGAGCCCAAAGGAGACATGCAGGGTCTTTTAGGCCTGTCACCTAAAAATCACATAGGGAACTTTGTGTCCCTTATGTGATGAAAAAAAAAAATTAAGTGATTTTTTTTTTTACATTGCAAAAAAAATAGTTACACCCAAGCACGTAACATCCCCCGCCCCAAAGAAAATTGTTGAAGCCCCTATCCCCACATATACACACATATGAACGTAACCCTCCTCCGTAACTCTAAACTGGTGACCTGTAGAGGCTTTTGAAGTGTTGCCTATGGAAAATATAGGGTACTGAAGATTGTTACCATTTCAAAGGTCATAAAAGATTTGGAACTACCACTATTTTTTTCTCTAGGGTGTCTGCTTTCAGAAAATATATCATGTCTGGGGGTTTTGTGTAATCTTCATGCCTAAAATGATTTTGTAGACATGTGTGCAAAAGATGCAAAAATGGCTCTGTCAGGGCCCCGGGTATGACCAGAGGTGTGTGGACTGACACAGGGAAACGCAGGCTTCAGATATAGTATAAACAATATAATTTATTTAAGACTAAACAATACATAAATGCAGTGCAAGACTAAACATAAACACAGTGAAAACAAACCAAACCAAAACCCCCAACAGATAACAAAAGAACAATACTAAGCGTAGTCGGACTAGCCGGGTCAGGAACAATCAGGCAGACAAGGTACCAAAGGAGCAGACTGGAGAGTGGTCAGGAATAGCAGAGGTCAGGACAGGCAGAGTACAATCAGAGTCAGGGATAAAGCAGGATCAGACAGGAAGCCGACAGGATGCAGGTACAGGGGCTCTTGGGAAAACATACACCAAGGCCCTGATTGCAAGTCTGGCCATTCCTTATATGCACCTCCTGCAATCAGCCTCAGGTGTTTTGGCTGACTGCAGAAGTGAGCCTCTGGTTGCTGAGAGCACCCGCTGGCCAGTCCTGGTACTGCAAACCACAAGGCAGGTGAGTCCCAACACTATTGGCAAGTCCATTCCTAACAGGCTCTGGCAGGGAAAGGGTTAAATATCCCTGGGGGTTCCCTTAAACTACCTGCAAAGTTGCACATCCTTACAATGTATACACCTGCTGCAGCAGGAATTACATTTTTATAAAAAAAAAAACAGAAAAAAAAAAACAACTTTTAAAGTGCGTGGAGTTTCCCCTAAAAGCCATACCAGGCCCTTTCAGGAGTTTCATTTGAAAATAATTTCATCATGTCACAGATTGGAGGGCGTAGTCACAGATGGGGTGTTGTTTTTGCGTGAGTGCTGTTTTTGATGGAGTGCTAAGAAGCAGTTGAACACAGCAGTCTAATCATGGCTTCCCTGCTTTTCACAAGTAAATTGCTGCTATCTGCTCTCTCCACTCTAAGGTGCAAGAACACATAGACTCCTGCCATCGTTGGGTAAATTGCTGCTATCTGCTCCCTCCACTCTAAACTGCAAGAATGTATAGACTCCTGCTATCTCTGGGTAAATTGCTGCTATCTGCTCTCTCCACTCTAAACTGCAACAACACATAGGCTCCTGTTAATTTCAGAACAAATAGTGTATATATATTTTTGTCTATGTTGATTATTTCTCACCTCTTGCTGCACTCTTATTATGACTGTGGCCTGTGTCTGGTCTGTGTTTGAGAAACAACCCTCCCTATTCATGTGATCCTTATCAGTTCCTAATTAGGGCGGGGAAGAGCGCTCATTTGACCATCTTCCTATAAATTTAGATCAACTCATGGGGGGTGGTCACAGATGGGGTGCTGGTTTATTCATGAGTGCTGTTTTTGATGGAGTGCTAAGAAGCAGCTGAAAACAGCAGTTTAACTAAAGCTGGAAAACGCAAGCAACAGAAAGATACAACAGCAAGAAACTCTACTGCACGCTGGACAGACTGCAAGCAAACACCCTGGGAAACATCTCTGACAAGTCTGAGTCCCACTCCGTGTACCTTTTAATATGTCCCCTCTACTCCTCCTTTTCATATTACTATCCTGCGTTCCCAAAATCTCACTTCTTTACCCCTCTGCTCCACCCCAAAACTTGTACATCTCACCCTCACTGCTACCATCTCCCTGCTACTGCTCTCATCACCTCCTGCTGATACTTCACTCACCTGCTCACCCAAACACCAGGACAGGAAGGCACGTGCACTCGTATACATCCCTCTCCCATCTTACTTTCCTCACCCTTCTTCTTCTCCTAACCTCTGGGGATATCACCCCAAACCCTGGTCCTCCAGTATCTGACCCTCACACCAGGCATCCTCTTTCTTCCAGGAATAGCCGCAATCCCCTCAATTTAATATCAGTCCCCGTGCTCCCAAAACCCACCCTCCCTTTTTCATATGCGCTCTGGAATGCCTGCTCTGTCTGTAATAAGCTCACCTCTGTCCATGACCTTTTTGTCTCCCGCTCCCTTAACCTACTAGCAATTACAGAAACCTGGCTTCAAGCAGCAGATTCTTCTTCTCCCGCAGTACTTTCCTATGGAGGCCTTCTCTGGACTCATTCACCCAGACCCAGTGGTTGGAAAGGTGGTGGAGTTGGTTTGCTTCTATCCCCACTGGCACCTTTCAAGTCCTCCCTAACCCTCCCTCTCTATCCTTCTCTTCTTTCGAGACTCACTGAATCCAGCTGTTTTCTCCCATTTCTCTGAGGATTGCAGCGATTTATCGGCCTCCTGGACCGGTGTCCCGCTTTCTTGATGATTTCTCCGTCTGGCTACCCTACTTTCTCTCCTCTGAACTACCCACTATCATTCTCAGAGATTTTAACATCCCTATTGATGTCCACAACCCGGCTACATCCCGACTCTTCAACTTAACCTCATCTTTTGTATTAGCACAATGTATATAGTCCTCCACTCACTCTGATGGGAATACATTAGACCTTGTTTTCTCCCGTCTTTGCACTCCCTACAACCTCACAAACACCCCATTTCCTCTCTCTGATCACAATCTCATCACCTTCACAGTGTCCTCGTCTTCAAACACCTATCACTCCAAGCAGCAAACAACTTGAACCCTGCTCCTTTCCACTCTGCAACTGACCAACTCTATGACAGAATCTCTCCCCTGTCCTGTCCTGGCCATTACTGTCTACAACAGTTCACTTTCATCCACATTAGACTCACTTGCTCCTCTAACAACATGAAGCATCAGGCCCTGACCATTACAACCTTGGCAGACTGACACCAGAAATTTTAAACGATATAGCCATGCGCTGGAGCGATTGTGGCGTAAAACCAAATCTCACCAAGCATTCACCCTATATAAATCTGCTTTCTTAACATACAATTCCTCCCTTCATCCTGCCAAACAAGCCTACTTTGTCACTCTTATTAATACCTTGTGATCCAGTCCTCGTCGTCTCTTCTTTACTTTTAACTCTCTACTTTCTCCACCTCCACCCAGGACCTTACTCACTGCTCAAGAGATTGCAAATCATTTAAAAAACAAGATTGATGCAATTTTTAGGGGCATTGCAATGCACAGACATCCATCCCACTTAGCATACCTTATACTAAACCTCCCTCAACACTTTCCTCTTTTGACCTTGCTACTACCAAAGAGGTCACTAAGGTTTTCTCAGTAGCCCATCTCACTACCTGCTCCCTGGATCCTGTCCCCTCACAACTACTACGGTCACCCTCTTCTTTCATCCTATGCTCCCTCACTCACACCTTCAATCTTTCCCTCTCTACTGCGTTCCCCTCCCCTCTAAAGCATACACACATCACTCCCATACTTAAAAAGCCCTCCCTGGACCCCACCAACCTGAACAACTTAAGACCCATCTCCCTGCTGCCATTTACCTCTAAACTCCTAGAACGCTTAGTCTACAATCGCCTGAGCTCCTACCTCACTGACATCAACCTTCTTGACCCTCTACAGTTTGGCTTTCGCTCACTACACTCCACTGAAACTGCCCTACTAAAACTCACTAATGATCTACTAAGAGCTAAAACCAATGGCCACTACTCCATACACTTACTACTTGACCTCTCTGTGGCTTTTGATACGGTTGACCATCCCCTCCTCCTCAAAAAACTCCACTCTCTTGGCCTCAGAGACTCTGCTCTCTCTTGGTTCTCCTCCTATCTATCGCAGTGCTCCTTCAGCGTTACCTATAACGCTGCCTCCTCCTCTTCACTCCCTCTTTCTTTAGGGGTCCCTCATGGTTCTGTCCTTGGACCCCTTCTCTTCTCCATCTACACCTCCTCCCTTGCTCACTTGATAAACTCCCATGGCTTTAGGTACCATCTCTATGCTGATGACACACAAATCTATCTTTCTACCCCTCACCTCTTCAGTCTCCTCTCTCATTACTAACCTACTAAGTGACATATAGGCATGGATGTCACTCCACTTCCTCAAACTCAATCTTTCCAAAACTGAGCTCTTAGTATTCCCCCCAGCCCGTGCCCCCTCCCCTGACTTCTCCATCAAGATCAATAACACAATCATCAGTCCCTCCCCTCATGCCAGGGTACTAGGTGTAATCCTAGATTCCCATCTGTCCTTTCAGTCCCAAATCCATTCACTGTCCAAATCTTATAGACTTCACCTCCGCAACATCTCCAAGATACGCTAATTCCTAACCTTGGAAACCACTAAGCAACTTATTCACTCCCTTGTTATATCTCGCCTTGACTAATGTAACGCCCTCCTCATTGACCTACCTAATCGCAGGCTATCCCCTCTTCAGTCTATCATGAATGCTGCTGCCAGACTCATCCACCTTACTAACCGTTCTGTATCTGCCACCCCTCTCTGCCAATCCCTCCACTGGCTTCTCATTGCCCAACGGATAAAATCAAAACATTAACAATAACGTATAAAGCCATTTATAACTCTGCCCCAAATTACATCACCGATCTTGTCTCTAAATATCACCCAAACCGTACTCTTCGCTCATCGCAAGACCTCCTGCTCTCTAGCTCCCTTGTCTCCTCCTCTAATGCTCGTCTCCAGGACTTCTCCAGAGCTTTCCCCATCCTCTGGAACTCTTTACCACAATTTATCAGACTATCGCCTACTCTACCACTTTTAGGCGATCTCTGAAAACCTATCTCTTCAGGGAAGCCTATCCTGCCCTCAGCTAATAATGGAATCTTTTACTCTTCCAACCAGTCCATCCCCCACAGTTCCTACCTTTTGTACCACTAGCCCCTCCCTCCTAGATTGTAAGCTCCAATGAGCAAGGCCCTCCAATACCTCTTGTATTGAACTGTATTGTTGCTGTACTGTCTCCCGTTATATTGTAAAGCGCTGGGCAAACTGCTGGCACTATATAAATCCTGTATATTAGTAATAATAATAATCAGATTGTTTAGTTGTATAACTTAAATTTAGTGTCATTATAAACAAAAAAAAAATGTATACGAATGTGTGCACTTTTTGTCTACAGTAACACTATTGGGTGTATTAAAAAAATAGTAGAGCTATTCATCCCATGAAACTACATGTACACAGGGGCGTCCCTAGGGTTGGTTTCACCAGGTACGATAACACTTGGTGACACCCCCTCCGACGATCCCCGCAGAATGGATCGGATCTGTGATCCAATATGCTTAATCCGCAGATCCGATCCATGCTGTGAGGATTGTTGGCTAGCTTTACAACTTACCTGTTTGTGGAGCGGGTCCGGTGTCACCCCATATAGGTTGTATGCCGACCATTCCCGCAGGATGGATAGGATCTGCGGATTGAGCATAATGAATCAGAGTCTGATCCATTATGCTCCCCAATCCACAGATCCGATCCATCCTGCAGGGATCGTCGGCTTGCTTTACAACTTACCTTTTCATGGAGCGGGTCCGGTGTCACCCTGTGCGGTAGGTGTCAACCGGTGTGGCGCACACCCCCCTGCACCTGCCTAGGGACGCCCCTGCAAGTACATACTACTATTTGAAGATAAGGACAAAAAAATTTTCTTTCCAGTTTGAGTGAATTAGGAAAGTTTGAATAGAGTGTGTGATGGACTGCTTGACACCCCAACTGGGTATCTCCGCCAAACTACAGCTTCCTCCACTCTGGAGGAATATAGCAAATTTACCCCAAGCATCAGACAGAATGAATGTTGGAGTAAAACAAGGACTGATTTTATTGACAAACATAACAGCATTTATACACAAAAACCTTCCCCCTAGACAGGTATGGCCCACATTACAAGTCCAAGGAGAAAATTACATTACATAAACAAATAAACAATCAAACACAAGAAATCAATGCAGTCCTTCCCAGCACCTAGTAGTCTGAACTCTGGAGGGATTTAAACAAAGTGAGAGGTTATCCCCTAAACCTAATTACAGCAAACAATAGTTGATGCCAGAAACCCTATAACAGAAAATAAAGTTTCTTAACCCCACATATGCTGGAATTCACGGCCAGCCAGGTACCCAGGGAAGTGATATAACCCTCTTGGGGAAAAGGTTCCTTGTAAGAGGGGGTCTCCTTAGTCCTGGGTTCATAGTCAGTGGGAAGGAGGCTGGCCCCCTGGTGGTTTCTGTGACAGGGTGGATCAGGAAAATCGAAATAATTGCTTATTTACAATGATCCTCAGCTCCATCTAGTTGTTATAATGCAGCCATAATAACATGCCATCTGGAGAGAAATAATAGTAATAGCATTTGATTTTGGCCACATTTGCACAAAACAAATGTACATACAGTTTTACATGTTAAGTTCCAACAGCACTGGAACAGTAGTAGGCAATAAGCTGTCACTAACTTGTATGTCACCTAGTGCAAAATAGTTTTTTCTCAAAAAATGTGATGCTTCACTTTAATCCATATAAAGTGTCATAACATAAATATGCTATTAAGTATGTCTTACGTGTTTCTAGAAAACATCTAGACCTAGTATATAAAAATTTTATATATATATATATATATATATATATATATATATATATATATATATATATATACACACACACAAACTAAACACACATTTCTGGTCATACTTACATCGTCAAAATCTGCAATGATCTCATTTAATAATCTCAGACATTCCAGGCCCTCTTTATTGACATCAGATTCTGTATAAAATTCTTTAAAGTCTGGAATGGACGCAAACATTACACAAACACAGTCATAGGACTGGTGATATAAATCCTGAAAAAAACATATAATTTGGTTACTATAGATTACTTCAAAGTATAATACAAAAACAACCTTCAAAATGTACTTGTGCACATCTGTATGACTGGAAAATAGTTTCTACTTCTCTATGTTAAGGGAATTCTCATACATCTTGCTACAGTTTTTTTGTCATAACTGTTTCCAATTCCTAGGTACTTTTTGTCAATAAATTTGTGGTACATCAATGGGAGCACCTTGGGCTCCAGCTTATGCCTGTCTTCATTTAGGACTGTGGGGAGGAAGATTTGGTCTATACTTCGACCCCCTTTAACCAACATGTGGTGAAATGGCTGAGATATATTGATTATGTCCTGGTTATTTGGGATGGTGACATAGGGCAATTGGAGAGTTTTCTTGTGTATCTGAACCATAACAATATAAAATTAACATACAAGGTAGATAGCGAAGTAATTTCATTTCTTGATGTCTCGATATCGATACAGGAGAATAGACTGACCACTAAGATGTTTAGAAAGGAGACAGCAGCAAATACACTTCTACAATATGCTGCTAGCTATCACCCCGAGAGTCTTAAACAAGGTATACCAATTGGTCAATTTCAAAGAATTAAAAGAAACTGTTCAGATGAGGATCAATATAGAATTGAATCAATTCAACTTTATCAGAGGTTTAGGGAAAGAGGGTACTCACATAGAACAATAAGAAGAGCCAAACGAAAAGCTTCCTATAAGACTAGAAATGAACTAATTAATAAAGTGAATCCAAACTGACAAACTGCAGAACCAACCAGTTAGGTTCACAACAAAATTTGGACAACAGTGGAATGAAGTTAAAAAGATCCTAAACTCACATTGGCATCTATTAACCCAGAATCCAGGAATAGCACAAATTGTAGGTGAAAGACCACTGATGATAGCTAAATGAGCCTCTAATCTGAATGATTTATTGGTTCAGTCAGAATTTAGGAAGGTCCCCAGAGATAACTGGCTAATAAAAATCAATAAAGCGGTAGGTATGTTTCCGTGTGGCCATTGCCAAGTTTGTCCCCTTGTAGATAAAACGGATCCATTTTTTAGTACCGATAAATCTCAAACTTTCCAAATAAAGAATTTCATTAATTGCTCTAGCAGCAAAGTGATTTAGATGATAGAGTGTCCATGTAAAAAGATTTATATAGGAAAAACCAAAAGGACATTGAGAGTAAGAATTGGTGAACATCTGAGAGATATCAAAAATGATCATAAAAATAGAAGTGAGAAGGAGAGAGAGAACCCTTTAGCTCAGCATTTTAAGGATGTACATTGTCAGGGATCCTGCAGCGGTAGCCTCTAGTACTCCACAGACCGGAATCCCCCAAGGCGCGGAATCTAAGCTCCGACCTGCTTGTTCACCAGAGCCCCTGATGGTGGGGATGGACTTGGAGCAGGCCGAGACCAGGTCGCGGCCCCTGGGTTCACCCAGCTGTGGTAGAGGCACCGTTGAAGGTAAGAGTCTGATGTGAGGAGGTAACTGAAGCAGCATCGGGCAGGCCGGGTCGGTAACAGTGGTGGCGGTGTAGTACAGAATCAGCAGGCAGAGGGATAAACAGGTCACAAGCCGGGTTCGTCAACATGAGGTCAGAACGTATGGGGTTAAGCAGTAGAATGGTCAGACAAAGCCAGGGATCAGAGCAAGAGACGGACAGCAAATCAGGATCAGGCAGGGTCGGCAACAAACAATCTACTCACAGAAACTCAGGAACACAGATAAGACCATACGGCACTTGAGCTTTGCAAGAGCCGGGTTTAAATAGCCCACCCGACTCCTGACAGGAGCTTCTGGGTCCTAGTGCTTGCCCAGCGCCGTCATATGTGACAGGCACGCCTGGGTCCTAGTGCCCGCCTGCCTGTACGTTTTGTCAGGATTCTACGCATGTGCAGATTCAATTGCTGCGGCGATCTTCCCATTCCCTGACATACATACACGCTATAAATCTGCCTTCCACACCTACACCTCCTCCCTCCACGCTGCCAAACAAGCCTACTTTCTGACCCTCATCAAAACCCTCTCCTCCAATCCTCGCCGGCTCTTCTCCACTTTCAACTCTCTACTCTCTCCACCCCCACCTCCACCCAGTACCTCACTCACCGCCCTTGAGATTGCCAATCACTTCAAAAACAAGATTGACACTATTCGCAGGGACATCGCTGCTGCTCAGACCTCCACTCCACCTACCTCCTCTCACACAGCAACCCCCTCAACACCCCTCCCCCTTGGCCTCACCACTGTTCAGACCTCCACCCAATCTAACATCCATCTAACCCTATCGAACATCCCTCACACAGTAGCCCCCTCAACACTCCACTCCTTCGACCTCACCACCACTGAGGAGGTCACTAAGGTCTTTTCTGAAGCCCGCCTCATCACCTGTCCCCCTCGACCCTGTCCCCTCACAACTCCTATGATCTCCCTCCTCCTCCATCCTACGCTCCCTCACCCACATCTTTAATCTCTCCCTCTCTTCTGGTGCATTCCCCTCCCCTCTAAAGCACGCACACATCACTCCCATACTTAAAAAGCCCTCCCTGGACCCCACTGAACCCGAACAACCTTAGACCCATTGCCCTGCTGCCATTTACATCCAAACTCCTTGAGCGCTTAGCCTATACTCGCCTAAACTCCCACCTCAACGACAACAACCTCCTCGACCCCCTACAGTCTGGCTTCCGTCCCCCACACTCCACCGAAACCGCCTTACTCAAACTCACAAACGACCTGCTAACTGCCAAAGCTAATGGCCACTATGCAGTGCTCCTACTCCTCGACCTCTCCGCGGCATTCGACACAGTCGACCACCCTCTCCTCCTCAAGAAACTACACTCCCTTGGCCTCAGAGACTCCGCTGTCTCCTGGCTCTCATCCTACCTATCACAACGCTCCTTCAGTGTTACCTATAACACTAACACCTCCCCCCCACTCCCCCTCTCTGTTGGGGTCCCTCAGGGCTCTGTCCTAGGGCCCCTTCTCTTCTCCATCTACACCTCCTCCCTTGGCCAACTCTCACGGCTTCAACTACCACCTCTATGCCGACGACACGCAAATCTATCTCTTGACCCCTCGCATCACCCCTTCAGTCTCCGCCTGAATCACCAGCCTACTGAACGACATATCAGATTGGATGTCACTAAACTTCCTGAAAATGAACCTCTCCAAAACCGAGCTCCTAGTCTTCCCCCTAGCCTGCGCACCCCCCCCCCCACTGACTTCTCCATCACGTCCAACCATGCCACCATCAAGCCCACCCCGCAAGCCAGAGTACTTGGTGTCAAACTAGACTCCAATCTATCCTTCCAGCCCCAAGTCCAATCGCTAACAAACTCATGCAGACTCCACCTCCGCAACATCGCCAAAATACGCCCATTCCTAACCCCAGAAACTACTAAGCAGCTCATCCACTCCCTCATCATATCACAACTCGATTACTGCAACTCCCTCCTAACTGGCCTGCCTCACCACAGGCTATCCCCACTTCAGTTGATCCTGAATACGGCGACCAGACTCATCCACCTTACCAACCGCTCTGTTTCCGCCACCCCCCTCTGCCAATCCCTCCACTAGCTTCCGATTGCCCAACGGATCAAAATCAAACTGCTAACACTGACGTACAAAGCTGTCCATAATTCTGCCCCAAACTACATCACCGACCTAATATGCAAATACCACCCAGCATGCACACTCCGCTCTTCACAAGACCTCCTTCTCTCTAGTTCCCTGATCTCCTCCTCCCATGCCTGCCTCCAGGACTTCTACAGGGCTTCCCCCATCCTCTGGAACTCACTACCCCAATCCATCAGACTGTCACCTGCCCTCCTCACCTTTAGGCGCACCCTGAAAACCCATCTCTTCAGGGAAGCCTACCCCGCCCTCACCTAATTGCCGATCTCCTCCACTTTTCCTACCACTCCATCCCCCACAGCTATTTCCTCCTGTACCACTATCCCCCCCCTCCTAGATTGTAAGCTCCAAGGAGCAGGGCCCTCGAACCCCTCATGTATTGTATTATATTGTTATTGTACTGTCTCATGTATTGTCTCCCATTGTAATGTACAGCGCTGAGCAAACTGTTGGCGCTATATAAATACTGTATAATAATAATAATAATAAGGGAGAATGGAAGGTCTGAAAGTAAAGAGAATTTCTCTATTGAATATCTCCGCAAGGCGGGGCGATTTTGACAAAGTACTTCTTCAAAAAGAAAAATCATGGATATATACTCTGGGTACATTATTGCCACAAGGATTAAATACAGAACTTAATTTTAAAGTTTTCTTGAACTAAGTAAGGAAAAGAGAATTTATTAAATATGTCCACAAGGTTATCTGATAAATGGGAATATATTATACATAAAATACAAAAATATAGTCTGGAGTAAACTTTGTTTAAATTTGGCCATTTCCCTAATGTTCCTCTACAATCATATGTCCCCCAAGGCTCTGTCCTTGGACCCCTCCTCTTCTCCATCTATACCTCCTCCCTTGGCAAACTTATTCACTCCCACGGCTTCAATTACCACCTCTATGCCAAATTTACCTCTCCACCCCCCACCTCACCCCCTCACTCTCCGCCCGCATCGCCCACCTCCTAAATGACATATCAGACTGGATGTCGCTCCATTTCCTCAAACTTAACCTATCCAAAACCGAGCTCCTGGTCTTCCCCGCCCCCTCCATCCTCTCCATCACTACTAACAATGCCACCATCTCTCCCACCCCACACGCCAAAGTCCTGGGTGTCACCCTGGACTCCCACCTCTCCTTCCTACACCACATCCAACTGCTATCTAGATCTTGCAGGCTCCACCTCCGCAACATCTCCAAGATATGCACATTCCTCACCCCAGACACCACCAAACAACTCGTACACTCCCTCATCATCTCACGCCTGGACTATTGCAATCCCCTTCTCACTGCCCTACCCAAACGAACGATATCCCCACTCCAGTCGATCCTGAACTCAGCTGCTAGACTCATCCACCTCACCAACCGCTCCACATCCGCCTCCCCCCTCTGTCAATCCCTTCACTGGCTCCCGGTTGCCCAATGCATCAAATTCAAACTGCTTACTCTCACCTACAAAGCCATTCACAATGCCGCCCCAAACTACATAACCGACCTGATACCCAAATACTACCCTACCCGTGCTCTCCGCTCCTCACAGGACCTCCTACTCTCTAGCTCCCTGGTCTCCTCCTCCCACGCCCGATTGCAGGACTTCTCTAGGACTTCCCCCATCCTCTGGAACTCCCTACCACAATCCATCAGACTGTCACCTACCCTCCTCACTTTCAGGTGCACCCTGAAAACCCTCCTCTTTAGGGAAGCTTACCCCAACATCACCTAGCACCTGACCTCACCTAACAACTAACCTCCTCCACTCCTCCCACCACTCCATCCCCCACAGCCATTTCCTCCTGTACCACTTTCCCCTCCTTCCTAGATTGTAAGCTCGAAAGAGCAGGGCCCTCGAACCCCTCGTGTATTGTATTGTTACTGTCTTGTCTCATGTTCTGTCCCCCTTGCTACTGTACAGCGCTGAGCAAACCCTTTGGCGCTATATAAATACTGTATAATAATAATAATCATATGTTTTTCTATGGGATTTTTATGTAGTGATGACATTCCAACACAAGAGGGCAATGTAAGCGGTTTAAAAATGCTCAATTAAAGCACTATATAAGGCAATGGATGAGTTGTCCCCTCCCAGTTCTGACGAAGTCTGCGATGATTGGCGGACGAAACGCATCAACGTAATGACATCATCATGCTCTGCGTTTTAATAGGCTGCGGTATCCATGAGGGGAAAGAAGCAAGTGCTGTAGCTCCATCTTGGATAAGCACGAGGCAACATAGAATATAGCCAGGCAAACACTCTGAGATTTTCTGGCGATCTAAGTGATACTTCCACCAGTGGCAAGTAATAGTGTATTTAGCTGAGTCACTTTAGACCGCAATTTTTAAACGGGAGTTATATCCCATGTAGTAACAGATTCGCCTAAGCTCCATTTTGAGAGGAATTTTTGGACTTTATAGGTATATACTACAGCTTTGTTCAAAATAATAGCAGTGTGTTGAAAAAAGTAAATAAAGCTCAAAATCCTTCTAATAGCTTTTATTTCCATACATACAAATGCATTGGGAACACTACACATTCTATTCCAAATCAAAACATGAAGAAAAATATATCAAATTTGTGTTGTTCCGCTAAAAAAAATTGAAGAAAAGTGAATATTAGACTGTTCAAAAAAATAGCAGTGTTTGCATTCTTCTTTACAAACTCAAACATTCACTATATAAAATGAAAAATGTTTGAAGATTTTGCTTTCCTTTGAATCACTTAATTAATATTTAGTTGTATAAGCACTGTTTCTGAGAACTGCTGTACATCTGCATTGCATGGAGTCAACCAACTTCTGGCACCTGTGAACAGGTATTCCAGCCCAGGATGATTGGACTACATTCCACAGTTCTTATCTATTTCTTGGTTTTGCCTCAGAAACTGCATTTTTGATGTCACCCCACAAGTTTTCTATTGGATTAAAATCCGGGGATTGGGCTGCCCACTCCATAACGTCAATCTTGTTGGTCTGGAACCAAGATGTTGCACGTTTACTGGTGTGTTTGGGGTTGTTGTCTTGTTGGAACACTCATTTCAAGGGCATTTCCTCTTCAGCATAAGGCAGCATGACCTCTTCAAGTGTTCTGATGTATTCAAACTGATCCATGATCCCTGGTATGCGATAAATAGGCCCAACACCGTAGTATGAGAAACATCCCCATATCATGATGCTTGCGCAACCATGCTTCACTGTCTACTGTGGCTTGAATTCAGTGTTTGGGGGTCGTCTGACAAACTGTCTCCGGCCACTAGACCCAAAAAGAACAATCTTACTTTCATCAGTCCACAAAATGTTGTGCCATTTCTCTTTAGGCCAGTCAATGTGCTCTTTGGCAAATTCTAACCTCTTCAGCACATGTCTTTTTTTCAACAGTGGGACTTTGCGGGGGCTTCTTGCAGATAGCTTGGCTTCACATAGGCATCTTCTAATTGTAACAGTACTCACAGGGAACTTTACACCTTCTTTCATCTTCCTGGAGCTGATTGTTGGCTGATCCCTTGCCATTTTGGCTATTCTTCTATCCATTCGAATAGTAGTTTTTCGCTTTCTTCTACGTCTTTCAGGTTTTGGTTGCCATTTTAAAGCATTTGCGATCATTCTAGCTGAGCAGCCTATCATTTTCTGCACTTCTTTATATGTTTTCCCCTCTCCAATCAACTTTTTAATCAAGGTACGCTGTTCTTCTGAACAATATACACATATATTCCACATATACCCATGGCTTGTGTGAGAAATAAATCATTTGATAGACAACTTTGTGTAAAAAAAAAAAATGTTTTTGTTATTTTCCAGAAACTTGTGGAAAAAAAAATAAGTCTTCCATGGACTCAATATGCCTCTCAGCAGATAGCTTAGGGTGTCTAATCTCCGAAAAGGGGTCATTTGAGGGTGTTTGTACTATTCTGGTCTTTTAGCACCTCAAGAAATGTGATGGGTAGTCAGAAAGTAAAAGCTGTGTAAATTCCATTATCTATACCATAGTTTGTAGACGCTATAACTTTCACACAAAGCAATAAATATACACTTACTGGGATTTTTTTTAACCAAAAACATGTAGCAGAATACATTTTGGCCTAAACTTATGACAAAATTTTAGTTTTTTGGATATTTTTTATGACCAAAATGAGAAAAGTTTTTTTCCTTCAAACGTTTTTCTGGTTATAGCGCCAAAAATAAAAAGTGCACAGGTGATAAAATACCACCAAAACAAAGCTCTATTTGTGCGAAAAAAAGGACATAAATTTCATTTATTTACCGTATTGCATGACCGCGCAATTGTCCGTTAAACTAGCACAGCGCTGTATAGCAAAAAAATGGCGTAAATTGCAGTATCTATACCATAGTTTGTAGACGCTATAACTTTCAGACAAAGCAATCAATATACATTTATTGGGATTTTTTTTACCAAAAACAAGTAGCAGAATACATTTTGGCCTAAATTTATAACTAACTTTGAGTTTACTATATATTTTTTATAGCTGAAAGTAAAAAATATTGTTTTTCTTCAAAATGTTTGGTCTTTATTTGTTTATAGCGTGACAGGTGATCAAATACCACTGAAAGAAAGCTCTATTTGTGTGAAAAAAGGACGTAAATTTCATTTGGGTGCAGCATTGCATAACCGCGCAATTATCAGTTGAATTAGTGCAGTGCCGAGTAGCAAAAAGAGACCTGGTCAGGAAGGGGGGTAAATCCTTAGAGGGCAAGTAGTTAAAGAAGAAAAAGACTTCATCAGGCCATATAATATGGAACTTTACTGCAGATGAATACAGAAAGGAAAT
Organism: Staurois parvus; assembly: GCF_062004578.1. NCBI lineage: Eukaryota > Metazoa > Chordata > Amphibia > Anura > Ranidae > Staurois > Staurois parvus. Next base: position 1,045,042 of record NW_028318568.1, on the reverse strand, counting down.
TCTATTGCCTCATATGGATCATTTTTAAGACGCCGAATGGTTCTTTATTTTAATTCTTTGATTTTAATATGATTGCAACATGTTCACCCTGTCAATGTCAACCTTTTCATGATCTATGTGATCGAATAAATACAATATCGCATCCACTTTTGTAGTGATAATACTCCACATAGGATTTCAATTAACCACTTTCTAGGCGGTTTTGCAGTAGTCAACTGCCATTTTTTCTGTGTTCCAGTATACTCAGGTTTATAATCCACACTTTTATTCTAAGTGAGTCGGAGATATTATTTAGATACGGTTATCGTATCAAATTGGATGGCTCTTTTTCTTTTTTTGACAACACTTATTAAAACCACATGAAAATAAGTTACCCATATTTAATCTTTATCAATAATAATAAAGTTTTCTATTGCGAAGTACATCAAAGAGAACACATTTCCCGCTTTAGGGTTAATAGTTTTAAAATGCTTGTGGACTGCTTGCCACATTTAAGCTAAGACCTCCCTTACATACCCACCTTTCATCGCTTGTTCTACTACTCTTCTGTAATTAGACATTTACTAACTATCCAATACTTTAAATTTCCCCAAGACTGGCTTTTTCAGAGAGGCACAAAGTGCTAAGCCACAATATTTATGCCAGTTCATGATTTTACTGACCATCTTCCACAACTACTCTTTCTACAACACAAATTTTGATGCAAAATTTGGCACCAGCCTTATCCTTTCTTAAATCTTCAGATATTCAAACAGCCAAAACCTCCAATCAGCTGCAGCACTGATCAGTGTATTTTGGAAGCGGCGGAGTCTGTGCTGTCAGAATACAATAACACAGCAGGGAGGATTCCACCATTACTCTCTTGTTCAGCTTTTTTCAATCAACCCGGCAACTGATTGAAAAAAAACCTGATTCATGTATGGCCACTGGCCAGCCTAAAACTGTACATATCATTGCAACTACTTGGTGCACCCAGATGAATTGTACCTTGTACCTTTTATTTTATCCAGGTGGCGATTGTAGTCTCCTCCACTTTGACTTGATGGACATCCCCCAGTGTTTGCAAAGTAAGGCTGACATCCTCTTGTCTCAATGCCAGATCCTCTTCTGGGGTTGTGTCAGTGGAGACCGAAGTCCCATCCACGGACATCAGCTCAAGCTGCTGTTGTGAGGTGCCAATTGCATCCTATTCCTGTAGCTCCTGCGGTGCTGATTGTTGTGGGCAGAGGTCAACCACGCCATGCCCTGATGCCAGTTCTTCTGCGGGGGGCATGCCGGCAGGTTCCTCCTCAGCAGAAAAGTCAATCAAATCCCCAGTCTCTGGAACTGGTGTCTGGGGATAGAAATTCACCATCTCCTGTCCGTGGAACTCAGAAGATGTTACCAGTGCTGGGCAGAGTTCACTAATGTTTGGCCCTGTTGCCAGCTCTCCTGCTGGTTCCTCCTCAGCAGAGAAGTCTATCAAATCCCCAGTCTCTGGAATTTCCACTGCCGATTCTTGGGCATGCTGCCGAACATGTTTTAGCAGTTGCCTGTATGCCCTTTCCAGATGCAGTTCTTTCTTCAGCAGGTATTCCAGATCTAGTTCTAGCTCTGAGACCCCTGTGATTCTGAACATAGCCTCTCTGCCTTCTCGCAACTCCTCCAGGGTAGGTTCTCCTTCATCGCCAAACACAAAATGATCCATAAGGCTCTCCCACAGCAATCCAGGCCCACCAAAGTCATGTCCCTCAGGACATTCTGTTGTCACCCCTAAATCTTCCTGCTCTGCGTACTATCGCAAAACCCGATATCGGTTGTCCAGCTCTATCTCCTGCTGGACCAGCCTGTCCAACTCAATCACCCATTGCGCCTGGGGTTTCTCTCCCAGGAATGGCATCCGTAACTTCCAGTGCTCCCGGCCCTTTTCCCTGGGGTTGGATAGCACTTGCCTTTGTCCATACCAGCAGCCTGGAGGGCTCCTCTCCAAAGCACCTCCCAAATCTGCTGCCTGAGCTCCAGGTACTGATCCGTAGACACAGTCCTGGGGTATGTTGCAAGAACGGTCTGTAACAGCCCTGGGTACTCTGATGCCAGGTCCATATCTCCACTGGGCTGACTGATGTCTCCTTTCCTGATCTTGAATCCCGTTGGTGGTTTGGACGTGTTCACAGCTTGGAAGCACAATCCCACTGCTTGCCACCAATGTAACGGAACCGGACCCAGACCGCACTTGGGTATTTCCGTTAGACTCTCACTTCTCTGTCTAAACACCATCCACGGACTCCCACCGTTAATCATACAGGAAATAGACAGCACCAGACTCTTCTTATTTCCAATGAAATAAGGTCAGGGAGTAATGGAAGAAGTTTATTCGCAAGAATTTTGGACTGTATTTTGACATCCACATTAAGAAGGGAAATCGGCCTGTAATCGGAAACAGCCGACTCCTCTTTGCCTGCCTTAGGAATTACAGGTATATGTGCTTCTAACAATGGAGGTGGTGGATTAGGGTCCGTAGGAAGCGTATTGGGACGTACATGGTCTGCGAACGTTTGATAATATTGTAAAGTGAGGCTATCTGGGCCCAGGCTTTTGCCAGGTTACATCTCTTTCACAACCCAATCATATTCTTCTCCTTAAGTAGGCTTTCCAATGCTTGCGCCTGTGAGGCTTTCAGAGGCTTGGGACAATATTTGGAGAGAAATTCAGCCACTGCAATGGAATTTTGTTGAGGAGCACAAACAGACTGGGTCGGTTTCTTGATGTTATACAGATCCATATAATACAATTCAAATTGTTTAGCTATATCTTCATTTTGGGTGTGTATTTTTTGATTACTGTCCTTAATATGGTGAAACACAGAATGCTGTTTTACAGATTGAGCTACTCTGACCAGCAGTTTGCCACATTTATTGCCATGTTCATAGAACATTTTGTGTTGTAAGACATAACCTTACCTAGCACAACCACATTTTTTGGGCCTCCCATTGAATGAGGTGTGACATCTCCGGCATGTCATTAATCTGAAAGAACTCCAGTACGGTCGTTGAGAGACCCAGAACATTCACAGGAGAAGAATTAAGTCGCCAGAGTTTTGTTCCAGGGGTGTGTTCAGGGAAAGAGATATTGACAGTGATTGGATGATGATCCGATAACACCATAGGTTCAATGGTGGCTCATTGCAAGAAGCAGAGATCTGCCTGAGAGAGAAAAAAATAATCCAGTCTAGAATATTTTTGGTGAAGAGCAGAAAAAAAGGTGTAATCCTTCTCTTGAGGTCTTAGTGTATGCCAAGTGTCATGGAGTGCAAGATCATGGAATTGTTTCTTGATCTGTTTCAGAGCTTTGTAGGGTAATTAAGGTTGATTTATCAAAGGAGGAGTCTAGAATTGGATCCAAGGGGACATTAGTCGCCCCCTTATATAGTTGACCCGCAGGCGAAAAGGCACAAAGGTTCCCGCACATGAACAAAGAAGGCAACTTGTTTTTCGTTGGGCGCATAAATGTTAGCGATTGTCACAGGTCTGGTTCCCAAAGTACCCTTGAGGAAAAGGTATCAGCCTAAGGGGTCTACCAATTTGTCCTGGAGAAGAAATGGAAGTTGGTTTGATAACAAAATAGAAACCCCCTTGGATTTGGCATCCGCATTCGTTGCACGAAAGACTACTGGGAAAGACTTATTGTTCAATTTCGGAATACAATCCAATCTAAAGTCAATTACCTGTAGCAGGACAATTTGCGCCCTAAGTCTCTGAAATTAATCAAAAAACTGGGATCTCTTTTCTGGCACATTCAGACCATTGGCATTCAAAGAGCGAACCTTCAAAGAGGCCGCAGTGGGATTGTGGAGTGGACTTTTCCACGTAACAATGAATGAGGGGGAGCTCGAACAAAGCAAATGAAGGAAGGGAAGAAGAAGAAAAAAAGGGGGGCAGGGGGGAGGACAGGGAAGAAGGAAGAGGGGAGGGGGAAATAAGGAGGGGGAATACGAGAAAACCAAAAAAGGAAAAGGAGAGAAAAAAAAGCGCAAGTGAAGAAGAGAAATTAGTACAAGAAGTAGAGTCAAGATGAATAGATAAACCGGAGGTGACTCTAGGGGGTCTAGGTCATTGGAGGCCACAGAGGTCCGCTAATATCCCAAGGGACCCCTAAATGGAAGTGAGTATGAGCGCCAGGGATGGAGATGAGCCACTGGGGCAGCGGTCTAGATAAAGATTGAGTAATAAGGTAGTGCAAAATCTGGAGGAATAGAATGGAATGTAACATCAGGCAGGAGTGCACATAAGTAATAACATCTAGATAGAGATATATGGTTGAACTGGATGGACTTTTGTCTTTTTTCAGCCAGACTAACTATGTAACTATATCATAACCTGAGGGCCCTTATCCAAGAGAGCCATTACTGCAAGCTACCATGTGTTCTTCATAACCAACCATCCAATTCAATAACACACTTTCTTTGAGTAAAAGGGGGGAAGAAGGGGGGGGAGGTGGGCAACGGGAAGGGGAAGGAAAGAATGGGGGGAGGGAAAGAGGAGGGTAGTGGGGAAGGGGATAGTGGAGGGAGGGTGACTGCTAGCGAAAGGGAATAGAGAGGTTAGGAGCGGACAGAGGAAAAGGGAGGCAAAATAGAGTCAGTTGGGAAGGGGGGGGGGGAAGAGAAGTTTTTGCCTGGCCAAGGCCATGAAGAACCCAGGACTGAGCACCCAAGGACTGTAGAGAACAGCATACAAACTTAAAACAGCGTTTATATACATTAGCAATCTCTACATTAGAAACATTGGGTAGTGTAAGAAAAACCTCAAAAGAAGGGTTACACAGCAAGAGGCTCACTAACAATACTAACAATCCAGGATGAAGAGCCCCGCAACCTAATTAGGCTACGCCACTCCCATCTTAAAGAACCCTTTCACTGTGCAAGGCCCATTAGTTTAAGCTATGGCATTTGACTTTGCCACTTGTAACTGAACACCTCTTTACCAAAGCAAAGAGGGGTGAAATCATTAGTAAGTTAACAAATGCACTGCTATAGAGAAGAGAGAAGGCCTGTATATCCATTGAGGCTGGCTGGGGATATACAACAAATCCGATGCACTATCCACATAGGGGCCCCGATAAGTAGCAGTGCATCTCATATGTTACCCCTAAAACAAGAAAGTCAACAAGAAGACGTTCTTAAATGGAAGTGTAAAGGAGGACCCCACACTAAGGTCTTAAAGGAGAGACAAGGTACAAATGTCATTAAGACTCAGGCCTGTCTCTACGGTGAGGAGGCGATGCATCCAGGTTCTCTGGATCATCATCCCTGCGATGGTGCCTGTCTGGTAGTGATAATGGATGGGATCGTCTGCGTTTGTTGTGGTGTCACTGTGCAATTGGGGTGCTGTTGTTAGTAACTTCAATCCAGGGATCAGAGGTTTAGAAAGAGCTGTACCAGTCTGGGAAAGATGTCCCAGGGATATTCAGAGTATCACAAAAGGCCTGCAAATCAACAGATGTGCAAAGCGAGGCAGTTTGGCCGTGATGCGTAGCTATTAAAAAAAATGGGAAACGCCACCGATACGTGATGCCCTGTGCATGAAGCTTTTCCAAAAGAGGCCGAAGAGCTGCAGGGTTATTGGGGATAAGTCCAGAAATAGTTTGATTTCAAATCCATTAAACAATAAGCAGTCCTGGTCTCTGGCCTTCCGAAGAATAGCCTCCTTGAGAGGGAAACCCACCAAACAGCAAATTATGTCCCTGGGTGGGTCCAAGTCCCTTCCTCTGGGGTGCAGGGCTCTGTGGACCCATTCCAATTCGACGAGGATATCAGCAGGCCTTTCTAGGAGATTATTAAATATTGTACTCACAGTCAGCTGCAGTGCAGGTTGATCTATCGTTTCGGGTATGTCTCTGACCCGAATGTTGTGTCGACGACCTTGATTGTCAAGGTCTTCCAGGTGTCAGTGCATGTCCATGAGGTGAGATAGATGTAATCTGCTTAACGTCCTGCACGTGTCTCTCCGCCATCTTCTTGGCTGAACTGATCCCTCCCGCCATGGCTTGGACATCTAAGCGAAGCTCGGAGACAGCTGTCGCAAGGGCAGATTTTATATCTGCGGCGATGGTCTTCAAGACCGCCAGACTAGCCAGCTGGGGAGAGGAAGAAAAACGAGGTCCTCTGTCGGCATCTGCTGCCCAAGGAGCATGGTGGGAGAGAACGCAAGGTCTCTGGCATCTCCGTGTGTCTAGTTCAGAACTGCGTGGGTATGTTGCCGCTGGGTTGTGTATTCAAGTTACAGGGAGTGCAAGATGTAGAGGCACTCCTGCTCGACTTCACCATGATAAAGCCAGATATTAGCCCTTTTGTAGCGTATTTTAGATCCCTGTGCTCTGGAGCTCAGCAGTTAAGCGGCCATCTTCGGTGCACTCCTAGCCATGCTCCTAGGTTACATTCTTCACCTTTGGCTAGGAGAAAAAGATATAATGCATTTTTTTCTTCATTCAGAAGAAAAAGAATACGGGGTGAATTTTACTAAGTGATCACTGTGATAACCAATCACAGGCTATCACAGCAATCATGTGATTGGGAGGCGGTCTTCGCAGCTTCCGATTATTCGTACAATTCAGTCACAGCTCAGTCTCTGAGCTGAGAGCTTGCTATGGCACATACAACAAAGTGCATATGTATAGATTGGAAGAAATTGCTCCTCCATGACACATCATATATGTGTCACACCTTTACAGAATTTTTTGTTTCTTTTGTCATTTATTAGGGTCTTTTTTTTTTACATTTAATGTTTCCCTGTCCTATTCTCTGCTTAGGTTAAAAATATCCTCTTCCTGCCTTGTGTCTCTAAATTTGAGGGCTATTTAAACAAAAAGTGTTTGTTTTATGTGCCGGAATGTTGGCAGTATAAGATCACTTCAGATTCGTAAAATTACATCCGTTTACATCCCTCAATGTACAGATCTGTTTTCACATACCTAAACTGAAAACATTTCCTGAACTTGTTTCAACACATCCCAGAATGCGTTGTAAGCATCCAGAATGCAATGTATGACCTTTGCTTGTGTGCCAGAACTGTGTTGAGGCGTGTTTGCAGTATTATTCTGTGACTCCATGTTTTCAGAATGGTGAGAGAAGAGAGAGGTATTCTAGAGGTTGTAGAGCTTGTTCTGCTGCTGAGGAGAATCTGAGGGTCTGAGGTAGGATGAGAATCAAAAGAGATAATTTTGTGTACATGCACATATAAGGGGGCTTCTGATTGGCAAACTGTTGGTACCAAATCACTCAAAATCCTGCCTTGAATATTCATGTATAGGACTACAACCCACTGCTTCTAGTTCTTAGCCTTCACCATATTGTGTCAAACTCCTTGTCATAGGCGGTCACTGGAGGTCAGTGGAATGTTTGGCTCCCATGTCCCTACTGACTTGGACTCCTCCCATCCTGGCATTTATATGGGCAGTGCCTACATCCATTACAACACTGATTATAAAAGGAGACCCAACACCCAGTTAAATAGTTCTCTATTACTAGACTTATTTGGAACAGAACCATTAGTGACAGAGTAGCTATCTACACTTACATGAACACATCCCAGAAACTATCATCTGGTGACCTCAAGCAACAATATGCAGCAGTTCAAAGCTAACCTGATAAATTTCAAAATTTTACATGAATATCAGCTGAGATATTTATATATAATATCTGACTAGATATTTGACTGTTAAAGGGAATTTCTTCAGAAGAATGCATTTTGGTAACCCTAAGGTAGGCAAGCCAACAAATTAAATATGTGAATGTGGCATATTTTTGTACATAGTGAGCCATCAAGTATAAAAAGTCCCCATATTTTTCTAAATATCAAACAAGGCAGACTAGACATTCTGTGAGCGGCCCATGAAAAAGCTAACCTATAACTAACCTCTCTACCGTCTCCTAGAGCCCTCCTATACAGGAAGCCACACCAAAAAAAAAATCCAGCAATCCTAATCATACTTTTTTCATCTGGTACTAGAATTATTGCTCTCACTCTGACATTCGCAGTGATACCTCACATGTGTGGTGCATTTATATATGCATGCGAGACCTACATGTGTGTTTGCCTTTGCATGTGAGCACAGGGAGACAGAGGCACTTAAAAAAAATATATATTTTATTTAAATCTTTTTTGCACTGTCCCTATAATTCTTTTAAGAAAATGTATTGCTATCATAAGGGATGAACAACAACTCTTGTGATAGCATGGGCCATGACAGGTCCTTTTTATGGAGAATTCTGGGGTCTACTAGATGCTTCATCTGTCCTCTGGCCATCAAAACAGCCAATCAAACTGAGATAAGATTGGCAGCTTTATAAGCCGCTTGTAAATAAACAAACTGAAACTAGAAGTGACTAAATCCTCTTTGCTTCCAGTTTTTGATCTCACAGAGTTCCTCACTCTCTGGTCAGTGCAGCTGATGGCGCCGTTCAGATCAGTCCTGGAGTGGGAGAGCCTGGGAAAGGCAGCGCGGGAGGGGGGAAATGCCTGTGAAAGTGATCCAGCAGTTGTCTAGCCACTCAGATGACTTTTACTAGAAAAACAATCGCTAACAGAAAAAAAAAAACGGTATCAGACCATGGTTGTAGCCTCAACCATGATCCCAGTATAACCACCTCAAATAGATGTCATATGGCTTAGTATTTTGCCCCCCTCCCCCTCAAAACATTGTGTACTGTCAAGAAGTAACAAAACAAATTCACATGAAGATGTTTTATTGCTGCTCTTAAGTAATTTTTATTTACTTCATGGATACTTGGAAAGAAGACAAAGTTATGTAGCGCTTAATTTTTAGGCAGTTGCCCAGTTTAAAAGGGGCCTTTAGACTGCATGAAACCTTAACGTGTTAATACAGTGGTTCTGGACTGGCCAAAAAACAAGGAGTTTTAATTAGACTGAACAGAGCCAGACATAACATGGAAGGTGCTTTTGGTATCAGTTCTAAAGTGGAAGGTAGACATGTACACGCAGGAAATTTTTATTTCAGATGCATTTGTTCATTGAAGATTTAATTCAGTCATATTCGTTATGTTGAACCAATTCATTTTCAGAATTAATTCTGTCTCTTCGAAATTCCTTTTGTATATTCATTGGTTTGGGTGGAATCGAAACAATTTTGCAGTTTTTCTGGAAGATTACCATATATTTGAAAAATTATTGTATGGGAAGGATTTGCATCAGAAGGATTTGATATTTTTGGATGCTAGTCCAACCAACCAAGAGAAATGGCATGAGCTGATTGAACAATATTGATTGTTGTCATGTGCATCCGAATAAATGAATGGACCGTAATTTGGACACGTTCATTATCCGAATCCAAATTATCAAAAGAGTTTGAAAATTTTTTTAATTTCCCCATGGGCCTGAACTACTATTGCATCATGTGACATTATCCAAATTAAAAGAATGTGTGCATTAATTTCATTATATTTTTTTCTTCAGATTCGTTTCTATGTCCATGTGGACATTCGTATACATTAGAATCTCTGCAAATGAAAAAAACAATTGAGTACTGTCCGTGATATTTTTTTTATTTGCACTATAATACAATTTTGAGGACAAGCTTTTGGGGTATGTCCCCTTCTTCAAAGTCCAAGCAGTACTATTACAAATCACAAAGTTTAAGCAGAATGTTAGAAGGGATGAAAAAAAAAAAAAAAGGCTACAGATAAGATACAGCTGTCAAGGTCCTACCTTTCTTCAGAGCTTGTGCATCTCCATGAGCTGGCATCCATCTTGGTTTTCTGCAAAGCATGGTGGGAACCTTTATGCCTTCAGGCTTCTGCGGCTCCTCCTCAGAAGGGTGTGGTTGAGCACATTTAAACCTGCTGTCTGCAAGTGTGCTCTGCACTTGTGTCCTGTATGTTGCCCTGTTGCAAGCTCTTGTGTTGTTCCCATTGCTCTCCTGGTAACCGACTCGGCTTGGACAAGACTACTCTCTGCGTTAACCCTTTATCTGACCTCCCGTTGCTGAACCCGGCCCGTGACCTGAGTATTCTTTGCCTACCGTCTAGTACTGTCTGCTCCGTTGTTATTGACCTGGCTTGTCTGACTACTCTACTCGTGTTCCCATCTAGCTCCCACCAGCTGTACGCCATTGGCGGCAGTCGTTATCGCAGCTGGGGTCACTCGGGGGCCGCGACCTGGTCTCAGGCTGCGTCAAGTCCATCCCCACCATCAGGGGCCCTGGTGAAGGGTAGCCTGGGGCTTAGACTCCGCGCCCTGAGGGACTCTGGTCTGTGGGTAGTGGCTGTCGTCAGTCGCAGCGTGACCGTACCATAGGCCTGCCTGCCCATTCCAGCGTTCCTGCCCTGACAACAGCAAAAGGAGGGGGGAGGGGGGGATACTACACTCACACAGAGGGGGTCAAGCTAGCTAATAGTCATAAAACTGTTGGATAATGAGTGAGGAATCCCATGTCCAAATTAAGGCCGTTATCTCTTGTGTCAAATAGAATTATCATTCTTAGTTCAAAAGTTTTTCTTTCCTGAATGGATTTTAATTTTCCTTTCAGAACTAAAACATTGAGGTCTCCCATTGTGTGGCCTGGTTGTGTGAAATGGTGTCCTACAGGTGTGCAGAGGTCACCTTCTTTATGTTCCTTGATGGTATGTCTGTGCAAATTCATCCTTGTTTGCAACTTCTGTCCTGTTTCGCCAACATAAGATCCTTTGTTGCATTTTCTGCACTGGATAAGGTACACAACATTACTGGAGGTGCAGCTGTATGATCCGGAGATATTAAAGATCCCTTTTGAGTTTCTGACACTTTTTGATGGATTGATTTGTTTGTACAGTTTGCAGCGTATTTTATTGCAGGGTTTGCTTCCATTATTTGTGACATCACAATCAGAAGGAAGTTTCCTACTAGTTTATTTCTGAGGTTGGGGGGTTGTCTGAAAGCCAGTATTGGGGGTTGCTGGAATATTTCTTTCAGAGTTCCATCCTCTGTTATCATGGGTTGTAAATCTTTGATTATTTTTCTTATTCCTTCTAGTGCTGGGCTGTATGTGGTTACTAGAGGTACACGGTTGTTTGTTTTTTTCTCCTTGTACTTTAGTAGATTTTCCCTTCGGGTTCTCAAGGCTGTGTTTATGCTGGTGTTGACAGTTTTGTCCTTGTAACCTTTCTTATGGAAGGAGTCTGCTAGTGTCCCGAGATGTTTATCTCTGTCTCTTGGGTCAGAACATATTCGGTGGTATCTGATGGCCTGACTGTGTATGATGGCACGTTTTGTGTGTTGGGGGTAGAAGCTAGAACTGTGGAGGTAGTTGCATCTGTCAGTGGGTTTCCTGTATATTGAGGTGTGAAGCGTATCATCCCTGATGTATACTGTGGTGTCTAGGAAGTTGGCGTGTGTGTTTGAGTATTCCATTTTTAGTTAGATTGATAGATGAAAAGTGTTCATCAATGAGTAAAATTATTTTAGGTTTTCTTCACCTTCTGTCCATATGATGAAAATATCATCAATATAGCGATAGTATCTGTATGGTTTTTGTTCCATGCTGTTCAGGAATCTTTCCTCCAGGTCAGCCATAAATAAATTGGCATATTGGGGTGCCATTTTACTTCCCATTGCAGTACCCATACATTGAAGATAGATGTCTTTATTAAAAGCAAAGTAGTTGTGTGTAAGTATGAATTCAATGAGCTGTGTAACATCCTCAGCAGTGTATTTGTGGTTTGGTGAGGATGATAAGGATCAGTGACATGCAGCTAATCCATCCTTGTGAGGGATATTACTATACAGGGATACTACATCCATAGTCACTAGAAGTGTGTTAGATGGTAATTGCTGTATGTTGTTGATCTTGTTCAGAAAGTCAGTTGTGTCTTGCAGGAAAAATAGCAGTATTCATGACTAAGGGTTTTAAAATTTTATCTACAAAGCCTGAGATTTGTTCGGTGAGTGTATTCATACCTGTTATGATGGGTCTGCCTGGATTTCCTGGCTTTTTTTTTTCATCCCTTCTAACATTCTGCTTAAACTTTGTGATTTGTAACAGTACTGCTTGGACTTTGAAGAAGGGGACATACCCCGAAAGCCGAAAGCTTGTCCTCAAAATTGCATGTTAGTGCAAATAAAAAAAATATCACGGACAGTACTCAATTGTTTCTGTCGCAAATGCACTAATACGGCTACAATCACCTCAAGTGAAAATGAAAAACAAATTGAAATGAAATGCACATGTCTAGTGGAGGGTTTTACTCTGTACAATGCAACCTGATGTAGAAATTGTCATCAAAATTGTCCTGGCCTGCTGTGTAATACACAACTTTGTGAACCCTTCATCACTTGAAGATGTTGCTAATCACTCAAATCTGAATGTTTAATTTTGTGACTTGCATTCATGACAAAATGTGTTGAACATTTGCAGTGCTTTTGTGGATTACTATTAGTTTCCTTGAGATCCAGGTGAACCCCAGGGTAGTGGCCATGATATCCTGGGTGTCACCATTTCTTGGCAAATGGTCCTATGGAGGCAACCTTGTATGTGTTTTTTTTAACCGTTCTTAAAAAGCACAGAAACAAGCTTCTCCCCTCCTCCCTTCTCTCAGCTAGTAGGTGTAAACAGCTCCAGACTGCTGTGACCCATATGATCTACTAATGAATATGAAGTTTTAAGAGCTTGATCTATTTGTTTTTCAAGATGATGATTGTCAACATAATGAAGGGCAACTTTAAAGGGCAATGTATATATATTTTTTTATCTGGAACCATTATTGAAAAAAAAAGTTTGAGTTTAACATTTCCCAGAAGTCCATAAAGCCTGAAAAAGTAACATAACTATCCCCAAAACTTTACAAACTAGTTTGTCTATCTAGGGTACTCTCCAAAATTTCTGCAGGAAGCTTTTACAAAAAAATACAAAGGTAGGGATTTACTAAAACTGGAGCACTTAGAATCTGGTGCGGTAGTGCATGGTAGCCAATCAGCTTCTAACTTCATCTTGTTCAGTTAAGCTTTGGCAATAAAACCTGGAAGCTGATTGATTTCTATGCAGAGCTGCACCAGATTTTGCACTCTCGAGTTTTAGTAAATAACCACCAAAGTCTCTTGCTGGGTTACTGCACTGCAAAAAGTGCAAGTCCTTCTATAACAACATGAGTTTTAGACTTGTTTTCCCCAATCCATGCCCTTACCCTTTATTTTGCATTCTTTATTTAAAGGTTTTCAATACAATAAAATAAAAAATATCCCACAGGAAAAGAAGATTAGCGCCCATGAGCCATATATTGACAAATAATTATTCTTGAAAATACAATTAGCGTTACAAATAGACATAGCATGGATACATTGATATAACATCTAAAGTCCTCAAAAAAGAAGGCGTGCACATAAGGAATCCGACCAGGGAAAAATAGGAAATGCACATAGAAAAGAAAACATGTAAAATGTGGAAAATTCTCTCACACCTGTCCAATAACACCATCATAAACAGGTCTCAGAATAGTAGGTGTTTGAGTCTTATTCTTTCAGGTGTTCTGTGAAACCTAGCCTTATGATTATGCCATGCAGGAATGACACATTTCACATTACAATTTCAGTCTATGAGTCCAAGATTTCTATTAATAGGAGGCAGACATAGACATAAAAACACACTAAGATTTAGCCAAAGTAAAGGAAGAAAAACATGAAAATGTAGAAAAGCCAAAGGACAGCACACTTGGCAGAAGGGCAGCTCAACAGACCAGCCCAAGAGAAAGAAGGTAGAAAAAGAAGGTAGAAAAAAAGGGGGGGGGGGGAACTAAGGAGAGTGGGGTCAAAGTCCCCTTGCTAGAATTTGTCTGAACTCCCTGCCCTGTAACAACTTGTTACTTCCTCCATGTGATAAATATCATTAATATGGTGGATCCATTGCTGAATTGAAGGGGGACTGGCAGACTTTCAAAGTGCAGGTATGCATAACAGGGGCAGCCTTAAGTAAATGAGGTATTACAGATTTCTTGTAGGGCTTCAAAGGAATGTCATTGTGGTGTAAAAGGAAGTAGGCAGATGATTCTGATTCGGTGTGTACATTTCTGAGTATATTTCGCACCCATGTCCAGAAGGCTTGGATAACTGGACTTGACCAAAAGATAAGGAGGAGATCATCACCTGAGTCTCCAAATCTCCAACACATTGCTGGGGTAGATGGGTACATTGCATGAAGTCTCACAGAAGTCTGATACAATCTCATGACCAATATGTACCCTGGGTCTTGACATGTAATACAGATAGATGATTTGTAGGATAACAAAAGTGTTTCGGAGGGCTCTGCATTTGTCAACATGAGTTGGAGGTCTTTGGAGGTCTCCCAAAAGTGCAGATGTACGCTCACCTCCTTATAAGCCTGCAATTAGGCTATACATGCTTTCGGTTCTCCTCCTTTGGAACCTACTTGATTGGAACTCTTGCTTTGAGATAATAGATATCCGTAATTGACGATATGTGCTATGGGATAAATCCCTTCTCCAGAGGATACAACTCCTCTATATTCTCATCTCCATGCGACTCTCCACATAGAAAAAAGATCTCGACATGGTGTTTTATCTTTTATAAAGATCGGCTTTATTGGCTCAGAATATAGCACTCACATATGTTGTATTCAGACAATGGTAACACGAATGTGAACCGAATCCTCCGCTGACTGTCGGAGCTATCATAGAGGAGTTGTATCCTCTGGAGAAGGGATTTATCCCATAGCACATATCGTCAATTACGGATATCTATTATCTCAAAGCAAGAGTTCCAATCAAGTAGGTTCCAAAGGAGGAGAACCGAAAGCATATATAGCCTAATTGCAGGCTTATAAGGAGGTGAGCGTACATCTGCACTTTTGGGAGGATTCACAAGCAGTCACGGATTTATAAGCAAAATAGATTGAAGGTCTTTCAGCACAAAGTCACTTATATTACATGGGACATTTTTTTCATTATTTTTTCACTGTTGTTTTTATTCAATTATGCACATGAATTATTTGAATTGATATAAGTATAAGATTATTATTATTTATAATTTATGTTTAATCACAGATATTATTTTTAATTATTGAGGTTTTTATTAATTTAATTCAATATTTTTTGATGAAAATATTCTTTGATGATGATTTTTTACATATTTTTATCATTTATATACTCTTTTGTATATGATTGTCAGGATAGAGATTGAGTGATTTAAGTATATTAATTGGTGGTTTGGGAGCGCAACACTATATGACTTTATTCACATTTTGTCACATTGGTAGTTATGTGCTAGAGGTTTGCGATCCAACTTTAAAGTGTATAATAAGGAGTTTTTTTCTGCTTTCTGGCTCGCAAGATACTTCTAATATTTTACCCTCAAAACCTAGTTTTGGCCAGCTCATAGATTGTTTTAAAACAGAGCTTGCATTCCTGAATGCACAAAATATAACTGGATACTAACATTTATAGGTAATAACACCAGGGGCAGTTGATCCAGGGAATATCTGATTGACTCCTACAGATCAGAAAGGAATTTTTTTTCCCCACTAGAGAGAATTGGATCATGCTTTATTGTTTTTTTTTTTGCCTTCATCTGAATCAATTATAGGTATAGGGCATATGGAGGTTTTCTCTTTTTTTTGGGGGGGGGGGGGGGGATCAGGGAAGTTGGCCTTTTGATAAGGTGCTGCATACAGTAGGGAACATAAATATTTGATTCCTTGTGCAAGAACAAGATAAATATTTGGCGCACTAAGAAGAAAAATAACAGATGTATACTGTGATGGCTAGTATGTTAATCACACAAGTAAAGTCCTTAAAGTCCAAAGGGATATTCCAACAATGCTTGACTCAGTGGCAGCAAATTCAAAAAGAGCTAGAAGAGACTCCATGTGAACCATAAAAGAGAGAGAAGCAGCGTCATCTAAGTGCAGCAATGTAAGCTAATTATTTATATATATAAATTTATATAAACAAATTATTTGCTTATATTGCTGCACACAGATGGTGCTGCTTCTCTCTCTTTTATTATTTGATTCCCTGCAGATTTTGTACATTTGCCCACTTACAAAGAAATGAAGGATCTATCGTTTTTATTACATGTGTATTTTAAATGATAGAGACTGAACATCAACCAAAAATCCAGAAAAAAACACGTGATATAAATGTTATAAACTGAGTTGTTATAGTGAGTAAAATAAGTATTTGATCCCTAAGCATAACATGACTTAATACTTTGTGGAGAAACCCTTGTTGGCAAGCATTGAGGTAAGATGTTTCTTGTAGTTGGTTACCAGGTTTGCACATATCTCTAGAGGGTTTTTGGTCGACTCTTCTTAACAGACCTTCTCTAAATCCTTAAGGTTTCTTGGCTGATGCTTGGCACCTCAAAATTTCAGCTCCCTCCATACATTCTCTATAGGATCTGGGAGACTTGCTAGGCCACTCCATGAACCTAATGTAATTCATCTTGAGCCATTCCTTTGTTGCCTTGGTGGTATGTTTTGGGTCATTGTCATGCTGGAATAACCATCCATGACCCATCTTCCGTGTTCTGACTGAGGGAAGAAGGTTCTCATTCAAGATTTTGCAATACATGGCCCCGTCAATTGGCCCTTCAATGCGGCAAAGTTGGCCTGTACCTTTAGCAGAGAAACAGCCACAAAGCATATTATTTCCACCATTTGCTTGCTAGTAGGGATGGTGTTCTTTGTCAGCATTTTCTTCCTCCAAACACAGCGCGTCGAAATAAATGTCAAAGAGCTCAAATTTGGTCTCATCTGACCACAGAACTTTCTCCCAATCCTTTTCTGAATCATTTGGATGTTTATTGGGAAAATTCAGACGGGCCTGTGCATGTGTCTTCTTGAGGAGGGGGACCTTGCAGGCGCTGCAGGATTTCAATCCATGGTGAGGTATTGTTCCACCAATGGTTTGTTTGGTGACTGTGGTTCCAACTGCCTTGAGATCATTCACAAGCTCCTCCCGTGTATTTCTTGGCTGATCTTGCATGGAGCTCCAGACCATGGACGATTGATGGTTATTTTGTATTTCTTCCATTTGCGAATAATCGCTCCAACAGTTGTCTCCTTCTCACCAAGCTTCTTGCTGATGGTCTTATAGCCCATTCCAGCCTTCTGCAGGTCTACAATCTTGTCCCTTACGTCTTTTGACAGCTCTTTGGTCTTGCCCATGAGGTTTGAATGGAAGAAAGATTCTGTGGACAGGTGTCTTTTATACACATGACAAGTTGAGGCAGAGGTTATTCACACACAGCAGGTAGGAGTTGATATTCTGCATATGCAAATTAAAAAATATGCCTATACCATTCTATTCACTCTTCACAGTGAGGAGCAGACCCCCTAGACTACTGCGTGTCCATTCTAGCCATACCTTGCACAATACACTCTATAATCTATCTCACAATAAAACCTGCCTGGTCTCGCCCTTTGGAAATGTGGTCTACAAAAGTCGTTTACAGTGTGCACTTACAGTGAGTCTGTAAAATGTGTGGCTTGTTTCTGTGAAATAATACACTTAAAAGGTTCCTGGTGTGTTTACTTACAACCTAGTAAAAGTGATTAAATTCTATCCTTGGGGTCACAACAATATTTTGCCCTTTTTTTCCATCCGTGAAATAAATACATTCTATGTTGATATATTTTATTAAAAGCTTCCTGGTGTCTGATCCTGTTCAAAAAGCAGCCTAGTGAAAGTGGTTAAATGCTGTGGACATACTCTTTTGATATTTTGGGGGCTTGTTGCAGTAAAAAAATATACTCTAATATTGATTTCTTGACTATAAAATTGCTGGTGAGGGTCCTGTTGACAAGGTGGCCTATTAAAAGTTTTTAAATACTGTGCAATATTTGGGTGCTTTTTACAGTGAAATAAATACACTCTTATGTTAATTTCTTGCTTTAAAAATGACTGGTGTGGGTTCTGTTGACAAAATGGCCTAGCTAGGTGTCTAAAGTGCACATACAGTTTTTGGGGGGCTTTTTGCACAAACTAATTCCACTCTTTATATGATTGTTGATTTTGTCTGGTAGGAGTTCTATTCAAAATGGGACCTAGAACAAGTGTTTAAATACTTTGTATATAGGTGCTAAATGTGCTAAAGACTATGCACCTGTTCTCAATATTTTGAGGGAGGGGGGTTTCAATGAAATGGATACATTCTAATTTTTTTTTCTGAAAAAGCTGGGTGATATGGGTCCTGTTAGAACGTAACCTAGTAAAGATGCTTAGAGTTAGTACAATATTTTAGTCTTTTCATTGTAAAATAAAACACTCTAATTTTGATTTCTTGATTCTAAACCTGCCAGTTGTCTCCCTGTCAAAACTATGGCCTTCTAAAGCACCTTACATAGTATGCATAGACTGAACAATTTTTGATTTTTTTTCTATGAAAAGATACTCTAATTTTGATAACACCTGTTGTCTCCCTCTTCAACTGCAGCTTACTTAGGGCTGTATATAAAAAAACAAATGCACATCCCGTTAAAATGTAATACTCTTTCATAAATTTTACATTCACAAAGCTACTACCTAAAGTTCATGTAGGGCATAGTACAGTCAGTGGTCCAGCATGGATACCCAGTGCTCAGTGAATGTGATGGGTAAAATAGTTTGCACCCTTGATGCATTGAACTTCCTCTGTTCATGACATGCAGCAGGGCTAGTACCCAGGCCATTTACAGTCACCTACATTCAGTGGCCCAGAGTCTACATCCAATAGGTAATCAATATAATTTCTTGTAAGCGTTTCATTTACAGCTTTACTTTCCCTATCCACCATGTTTACGTCATCAGGGATGATATTATGACAAATAACCCAAAAATATAAAGATAGCAATTTTAAATGATAAAAATGCTAACCTCGAAATATTGTTCAAAGAATATAATTAAAAATTGTTGGTGAGAACATGGGGTAGTCTGGACCCAATGTTTCTGCTATTACAGTTCATGTTTCTGCTCTTTCTAGTTTTAGAGACTGCTGGTTTTCACTCCATGAATAAGGAGCTCTAATCTGGTTCTGTCTGTGTTCAGAACTGGACACTTTTTTTTAGCATTATAGACATTCCTATCTCTACACTCACCTACAGGGTAGGACTCAAAGTAGCCATCCAGTTTGCAAAGCAAGAGTCTAAGCTGGCAGCCTGATCATGCAAGGAACAATAATGAAAAAATATACACAATTTACAAAAGATAAATTAAAGCCAAAAAAAAATTCTACATGATAAATACAGTTATAAAAAAAAACTCTGCCTCTCACTTTGGGCATTTCAGACCTTAATTTTTTTTAATCAGAAATGAGGTTTATTAATGGTGAAGTCATACAAATCTCAGAATGACAAAGCATATACAGAATGGTATCAAAGACTCAAACATTAACAAACCAAACAACACAATAAAGAAAACCTTCCAGCGCAATCAATTAGACAGGAAATCCAGGAGTTTATGCAACATTACAAAGAGAACATATTACAATCAGACGAAATGGCAATATTGCATATACAGAAGAATAAGAGTATTCCCACAACAGTGGACCCACAGAAAACAGAGAGCACCCCGCCCCCCCCACCAGGGAGTTCAGGAGAGACAGAAAATGGCTTTGAGAAAGTGATAATCAAATTGCAATCAATAGCAACTACAACAGCCTATGCATGATTAAATCAAAACGGGCTAAACCTGGAGTGGCCAACCAAGCATCCCAAAGTTTCTCAAATTTACCCGAACAACCTCTATGCTGGTAAATGAAACGATCATATTGTAGAATTCCCATATTTTGCTTCCAGTAGGCAACAGTGGGGGAGTGTCAGAGGTCCAGAGCACTAGAAGTGCCTTGCACGTCTGGAACAAAGCCTTGGAAAGGGCCTCTAATATAAATGTATCCTGCGTTACTGAATCTAAAACACCCAAAAGGCACTGCTTAGGATCTAGAATTAAGTTAGTTTGAAACACCAAATTAAGGGTAGTTACCACCTCCTCCCAATACCTATGAAGTTTTTGACATCTCCACAACATATGTATCAAATCCCTGTGGTCCCGCTTGTATCTGCCACACAGGGGGTCCTGACGTAGCCCCATCTTGTACAATTTTGCAGGAGTATAATGAACCCTAAGTAAAATATATAGTTGAGAAATGCAGTGGGAAACAGTCAACAAACTAAGACGTACGGAATGCAAGGCAGCCTCCCACTGGTCATCCTCAAAAGTCTCAACATCTCATTCCCATTGTCAGTGGGCCCCAAGACCTTAATAAAAGGATGAACTCTTCAGATCTTAGTCCAAACCCTTATGAGCAACCCCATCAGGAAGCTATCATGTGTAATGGGTAAATCAACTGTGGCCTGGGCATTCCACCCCCCCCCAACACACAAGGGGCATGTATACATGCTGCTTCAGGGTGGAGGATGCCTCTGATGCTTGTTATTGGCCAGTACAGTGACAGCTTCCTGGCAGGCTTGCTTGTAACAGCGTATACCCAGAGACTGACGCAGGCCTCCATTTTGTTGAGAATCTCCATTTTCTCCCCTCATACTTTCCCCCCTCCCTCTCTGAGAGGCACAGTGACATATGGCAGCGTGTGTGAGTGTGTGTGTGTGTTAGGAGTGTCACAGGAGGCCAGGGCCCAGCAGGGGGAACTACAAATTGGGCTGTCAGGCCTAAGAGAGGGAAGTTGAAGACGTCTCCCTTTTTAACATCAGTACCACCTGGGGAGACCCATGCCCTTTCGCTCTGAAACTTGGATCTGCTAACCCAGGACTTTGGCAAGTACCTTAACCCTTTCACCTCTCTCTGATATCTCTTTGCTGTGCTGTCGGTCTCTGTATATTTATATATATATATATCTTAGTTACATCTTTTTCTGTAAATATTTTTATTGCACCCGTTTGACCTTTTAGTAATAAATCTTTCCTTCTGAAAGTGTTGAACTGTTTCTATAGCTCTTAATTGCAATTTATGAATTCCTGCCTCTAAAGAGAACGCTACTGTGTTTGTTTAACCCTCTGTATAATCGACATCGCCGAGTTCAGCCCCACCTGGGAAGAACATCTGGTGCATCTGTCACAGGTTCTGGACAAACTGACAGCCGCCAATCTGACTGTCAAACCCAGCAAGTGTCAGATAGGCATGACAGATGTCCAGTACTTGGGACACCAGGTAGGAGGAGGCACCCTGAGGCCCGAAACAGGGAAGGTGGAGGCCATCCTGGCCTAGCCTACCCCACAAACCAAGAAACAGGTCATGTCATTCCTGGGGACAGCTGGTTACTATCAGAAGTTTGTATGTAACTACAGTAGCTTGGTGAAACCCTTGACTGACCTGACCAAGAAGAAACTACCCAAGGTGGTGTCGTGGACACCCGATTGTGAGAAGGCCTTTCAGGCCTTGAAGGAGGCACTGGCCAGCGCCCCTGTGCTACAGGCTCCAGACTTCATCCGCCGTTTCCTAGTGCAGATGGATGCCACTGCATATAGATTGGGTGCAGTCCTGAGCCAGGTGGATGGTGCAGGAGAGGAACATCCCATCCTCTGCCTGAGCTGGAAGCTGCTTCCCAGGGAGGTAGTATACGCCACGATTGAAAAGGAGTGTCTAGCAATCGTGTGGGCGCTCCAGAAGTTACAAATGTACCTTTATGGGAGGCACTTTACCGTGATCACTGATCACAATCCTCTGAGCTGGCTAAATCGTGTTGCTGGGGAGAATGGCAAACTACTTCAGTGGAGCCTAATTCTTCAGCAATACGATTTCACCATACAGCATAAGAAGGGCAGCATCCATGGCAATGCTGATGAGTTATCAAGACATGTCAAGCCGGCAGAAGTAGGTTGTGTCAGGAGGGAAATTGCAGTCGCCTCCAATGCAACCACCTGAGGGGGGAGGTGTAACAGCGTATACCTAGAGACTGACCCAGGCCTCCATTTTGTTGAGAATCTCCATTTTCTCCCCTCATACTTTCCCCCCTCCCTCTCTAAGAGGCACAGTGACATATGGCAGCGTGTGTGAGTGTGTTAGGAGTGTCACAGAAGGCCAGCAGGGGGCTAGGAGCTATAAAGTCCCCAAGGGAGCTGGGGCCTAGCTGTCCAAAGAACCTGTGCAATGTAACACCTCGTATAAGATAAGGCAAGCTTTCCCAGGAGTTCAAAGAACTATCCCAGGAAACACGACCAGATAACCTGTGTTAAAATTCATTTTTCCCCTATGTCTCATATCTTGGAATATGAGAGACTTACATAAAAACTGGACATATCATCAGATTGGCCACGAGAAGACGAACAGTTTGGTAGGTCACTTGCATTGTCTCGAATACATAGGAAAGCAGAAAAGTAGATCTCGTGAACCATTCAGTGTATAATTTTATAATTCATATCTAATCAATCCTCAGACGTGTCTGCATAATAATCTACCTGCGGGTGAAATGTCACTTGTGCAAATGGAAAGTTATGGGCCAAAATATGTTAGGAGAGATTTTGGCTCTAGTTGAGGTATCCGCCCAGACCTCCACGCCCTAAACGGGGTATTGGTCCTTGACTTCAGAGACACTCCCTGCTGGGGAACTACAAATTGGGCTGTCAGGCCTAAGAGAGGGAAGTTGAAGACGTCTCCCTTTTTAACATCAGTACCACCTGGGGAGACCTGTGCGCTCTGAAACTTGGATCTGCTAACCCAGGACTTTGGCAAGTACCTTAACCCTTTCTCCACTCTCTGATATCTCTTTGCTGTGCTGCTGGTCTCTGTATATTTATATATATATCTTAGTTAAATCTTTTCTGTAAATATTTTTATTGCACCCGTTTGACCTTTTAGTAATAAATCTTTCCTTCTGAAAGTGTTGCACTGTTTCTATAGCTCTTAATTGCAATTTATGAATTCCTGCCTCTAAAGAGAACGCTACTGTGTTTGTTTAACCCTCTGTATAACCGGCCTGCGGTGACCGTTTTATACAGACAATTATCTCAATCATTATAGTGTTATAGCTGATATCGCCGAGTTTCCTCTTTCTCTGTACAAAAGGAGGTGGTGGTAGTGTGAAGGGTTAATTGCGTAATTAACCTGACCCAGTAACAATCGCATTCAGGCTGCCGGTACATCGATTGTGGTCCAATTAGCTGTAAAATCATTGTGCAGGGTGCAGCTGGGTGTGGCATTGTTACGCACGTGACAGCGCGGTTTTAGATTGGCTAGTCCTTCGGTCACGAG
The DNA here is from genome assembly GCF_062004578.1 of Staurois parvus. Lineage (NCBI taxonomy): Eukaryota > Metazoa > Chordata > Amphibia > Anura > Ranidae > Staurois > Staurois parvus. Next base: position 1,021,881 of record NW_028318568.1, on the reverse strand, counting down.
TTTGGTGAAAAGGGCTGGGGTTTGATGCCGCGGCCGTCACATATTGGTGACAGCGATCGTGGGATCGTTACATATTGGTGGCAGCGATCTTGCGTCCGTCACATTGCTCACATGGGCTCTAAGATCCCAATATGCCCAAGGTCACCCTTAATGGCAGATATGGCAAATGGGGGGGAAGGGATGCAACTTACACCTAACACAAAGTAGCATGTGGTTAATGCAACACAAAAGGAAACTTTGCCTGTGTCAGCAACAAATGGCTAATCAATGCCCAACTCTCCTCAGGAGATCCCCAAGATTCCTGCTCCTCACTGCCACTACTTCAACACTCCTTTCATATTCCTCTATTGCTTCAAGCTTCTCTATGGCATTCCACGTGTTGGTGTAGGGAAGGAATGGACTGCTGTGCAATATAACAATAATTAGATCTTCTGGTCAAAAAAATGGCAGCTTGGTACCTGCCACTGTGGGGTAGCACAAGCCACCCAACAAAACAACACATTAGTAGGCCAAAAATATGGCTCGATATGCTCCCTACATGAGAATAAGTAACAATCTGCTTTAGGAGTAAAATGGGTGCATTTGCAGGCCAAAAATATGTCTGTCATGCACCCTAGAGGAGGAATAGCCCACAGTAGCAGTCCATTAAAAAGTGCATATATTCATGTCTGGGGGTGAAAGAGGTGGAAAGGGTGCATTAGCAGGCTAAAAAATGGCTATTATGCACACCAGAGGAGGAGGAACAGAGGAGGACTGCATGCCTTTTGCTGCCAACTTGTCTTATTGAGAAGCTGCTCCCAACAAGCTCTTTACTTCAGAGTCATATGTTTCCTCGTGCAGGTGGTACCTAAATGTTTTTTACTTTTGTCATAGATGCCAAAGCACATCCTCTACCCCCCCACACACCCAGAGTCTGCACTCATGTACACCTTGTACATGCCCCTAGTGCCCATACTCACATTTAACTTGTACAACTATGCCCACATTCACATACACCTTGTATATTTTGCCCCCCCGTGACCACACTCATAAGCACCTTGTACATTGACCTGCCCAGTGTCCCCATAGTCAAATACACCTATTAAATCCCTAGCCCTTAAGTGCCCACACTCACATGCACCTTGTACACCCCCTCTCCCAGTGCCTATACTCACTTTGTATATACCCCCATGCCCATTCACAGGCATCTTGCACCATCCCCCCCAAGTGTGTGTCTGTGAAGCTCCGCACAGCTTTAGTCTCTGACATCGCTCTACATTTCTCCTTACTTGCACGGATGAGGGAGGGGCTGGGGGTGAATTATGCAGTGGGAAGCGGAGCTGCCACAACAAGCAGATCACAGAAAGGAGGTAGAGAGTGTAAAAAGAGAGACGGATCAAGGGCAAAGAATGACAGTCTGTGCGAGTACTGCAGCAGAGCCGGCCATCCTCAGGGGAGATGGAGCTTGGCTGTGACAGTTGTCCAGCCCAGGGGAGCCAGTGGAGCTGTAGGAAAATCAACTTGGGAGCTGCTGAACTGCCCTGCTCTGAAGACCGCTCACTCCTGGGGGTCCCTTCTTCCAGGGAGGGGGTGGCACCGCCCCCCTGAAAAATGCCGCCCAAGGAAAATGCCTTGTTTGCCTCGCAGTAGATACGCCCCTAGATAAGTGGATGCTTGGGAGTTCAGGAAATGTAAGATTGCAGTTTTTAAGTATTCGTTTGAATTGTTTTGTCATTTTATTAAACTTTTAAGACAGTACAATGTGTTACTGTGAAAAAAACAAGTTCAGGCCTATTACCACAATGTCACTGCTAAAATTACCTAAAAAATCTAAATGTAGCAGCAAATACAAATCTGTTATGCATACAAAACAGACATCTAAAACCCGTAAGCTGCTTTCCCTACTGAGAGTATTCTCACAGACATCATCAGCTGATGACTGCCATTAGTAGTATATAAAAAAGAAAGTCCAGTATTTATCCCATAGTTTGTAGGTGCTATCCCTTTCATGCAAACCAAACAATATACACTTGGAATTTTTTTTATCAAAGACATTTTATTTTGGCCAAAAAATATGAAGAAATTAGAATTTTAAAATGTATTTATGGGATATGTTTTATAGCAGAAAGTAAAAAATAGTTTTTTTTCTAAATGTATTCCTTTGTATTGCAAAAAATAAAAACCCAGCAGTGATCAAATACCACCAAAAGAAAGCTCTATTTATGTGAAAAAAATTATATAAATTTTGTTTGGATACAGCATTGCATGACCATGCAATTACCAGTTAAACTGCTGTATAGCAAAAAATGGCCTGGTCATTGAGAGGGTAAAATCTTTCGGAGCTGCAGTGCTTAAAGTTCATAATTTACAAAATTTCCAAAACAATGAATTTGATGAATGGCATGTCAATCAATACCAAGGCAGACTCGCTAACACTACTCATATCCTTTTTGTTTCATTAAATCATTAACACATTATTAACATTCTTTACATTATTTTAATTTGATAACAATGAAAAGAAAAAACGTTTGATTCTCATACTTTACAACTGCAATATTCAGTTTTTTTCTAACCTCATTTTTCAGATTTCGTGCTAGGAAGTGTTCAGCCACGTGAGCAGGGAGCACATTCTCCAGAAGTACCCGATTCAAGCTTTCCATGGTTTCAGTTTCTTCGCACTCTTTTTTGAATTTATTCTTCCACAAGAAGTCTAGCCTACAGTAATATTCATTCTATTGTAACAAGGACAGAAGTAAAGAAGAGACAGGTAGTTTATCCTGCAAGAACCATAAAGTAAGAAAAATTGCAAAGTTTGAAAAAAAGAGCATCAATTATATATTGTCTCAAATTTAAGTGGACTTATATTCAAATAATATCACCCACTCAATCTGCCAACATGTAGCCCATGAATCGAATGATAGCAGATGGCCTGAATTATTTAGTGCCCATTTAAACTGCTGCATTTTAATGTAATTGCTACAGTGCGCTAAATTGCATGTGTTATTGTTCCCCATAATAAAAATCGTTCCTGTTCCCCTTTCTGTGCTGCAGTGCAATGCATTTGAAAAAATATGTCCATTTTGTTCTTCACTTTAGTGCACTATGAAAGGCCATAGAAATCAGATGCAATGCACAAACAAGCATGTAATATGTGTTTTTGTGCATTAGCAACAGGTATTAACAAGCCTTGATTAATGGCTGTTAACTTTAGCCAATCTTACTCCTAAATGCATTAGAATTGAGCATCAACAGTCATCAATACCTCATGTCAATGCACAAAGGCTAAGCAGATTGATACATGACAACACACCTAACTAATGGTACAAAAACATACTTTGCACAGCTGCATAGATATCATATGAAACAAAAGCAGAAGATGCAGATTCAAGTGTAGTATAACAAACAAATAAAAGAGAGCCAAATGGGCACTCACATGATGAAGCATTAACTCAAGTCTATCAGCCACAACATTCCAGGCTGTCTTGTCATCTAGATCTTAACGCTCTGCAAATCACTGTGTACTAAAAGATAGCCAGTCTGCAGTGAGACATCAGAGCATCTGATCACACTTAGGGCAGACGGAAGGCAGCTGGCAAATCCCAAGACACATATTGTGGACTGGAGAAGTGAGTGGGCATGGTAGAGGGTGGCACAATGCATTTCAAAGGCAACAGCTTTTTTTTTAAGTCAGCGAGACCATGTTATGGCATCACAAATCTTGCAAATGTAATACATTTTTTTCGATTTTAAATGTAGCTTGACCTACCCTACATACAGCAGAAGTACTCCAATCTGATTAATCTTAAATTGACAAAAGGCTTTTTTGGCTGGAACACCTGATTGTTTTTTTAGCAGTGATAGGCCTAAATTCGGTGGTGGAAGTAGCAGCAAAAACAGATCTGAAAGCTATAGAATATTTACTTCAAATAATCAAAGCCAAAGTGCTCAACTTCCTAGCAGTGTGCTAGGTGTAACCCTGGGCTCTGAACTATCCTTTTGGCCCCACATCCAATCACTGTCCAAAGCTTGCATCCTCATCCTCCGCAACATCTCCAAGATACGCCCCTTCCTAACCAATGATACTTACAACTTATAAAGCCATCCATAATTCAGCCCCTAGTTACATCACTAACCAGGTTTTAAAATACCAACCAAATCATTTTCTTTCTTCCTCCCAAGACCTCCAGTCCTCTAGCTCCCTTGTCACCTCCTCCCATGTTCGCCTCCAGGACTTCTCCAGAGCCGCTCCCATCCTCTGGAACTCCCTTCCCCAATGTGTCCGACTATCCCCATCTCTGTCCACTTTTAGACGAGCCCCCACCTAAAAACTGTACATGTATTACACCCCCCACCTAACAACTGTACATCAGCCCATCCCACACAGTTATTACCTTTTGTATCTCTCGACCATCCCTCTTAGATTGTAAGCTCTATTGAGCAGGGCCCTCTGAACCTCCTGTATTAATTTGTATTGTAATTGTACTGTCTGCCCTTATGCAGTACAGCACTGTGTAAACTGTTGGAGCTATATAAATCCTGTATAATAATAATAATAACACAAAACACTTAAAAAACACAAGCCAACATTCCTGAGATGAGGCAATTTTTATCCTGAAATAAAAATTAGAGTGTCATATTTCAATGCCAATATCCACAGGTGCACAGCAGCACAGTGGCGTGAGAGTGGCTTGATCTGGCTACAATGTAAGAAAAATACAATTCAGCATTTTGAAAATATCCACAACATATAGCTTATTCCCCCCAAAAAAATCCACATCAGGTGGTTCTAAAGGCAGAAGCTTTTTTTTTTTTTTTTTTTTAACCTTAAAGCATTCTATGTATTAAGGTAAAAAAACCTTCTGTGACCAGTTTTCCCCCAGCCCCCACTCTATATGTACTTGAGCCCAATCTTGATTCAGTGCTGTGCTCAAGAACAGCAGCCCTGCTCTCTCTCTCTCTCTCTCTCTCTCTCTCTCTCTCTCTCTCTCTCGGACTGATCAAAGAATTCAAAGGACTTCAAAGGCCTGCTGCTGTTAATCACAGCCTATGAGGAGAGAGCAAGGGGGTGGAGCCAATTCACACTGTTTGTGTGTCAATAGATGCACACAGTGTGGCTTGGGATTGAGCACACATGAGTTCACCGATAGCCAGCGGTTTGCTGTGGGGGCACTAAAATGGCAGGAGGAGCAAGGTGCGCCGGCGGAGGACTCAAGAAGAAGAGGGTCAGAGCTGCTTTGTGCAAAGCCAGCTTTGTTAATAAAAAAAACAAGTTTACAATAACTTTAAAGTGTATACATTTTACAGAAAAATAGGAAGAAATATAGACAGCACTGCAGTAGTTTGAGTAGACAGCATTTTGAAAATGACACACAACATGCAGCTTTACATTCTAAAAATCTACATGAAAGTGTAAATATTTTGCTTAGAAAGGAAGAAATATGGCACAGACATATTGCAACAGTTGGAGTAAGCTGCGTTTCAAAATAACACACTATATGCAGCTTTACATCTCAGAAATCCACAATAAAGTGTAGTTTGGGAAAAAATGCAGAATTTGTACATAATTCACTGACAATATTTAAGCACTTTTGATAAGTCACATTTTGAACTAGAGAGATGCTAGTCAGTTTGTAATCCAAAAATCACAATTAGAGTGTATTTGTTCACATAAAACGTCAGATAATTATTTACAGACTCCATACACAGTACTTGAGCACCTTTAGTAAGTTGCACTTTGAGCAGAAGAGAAAACAGTCAACTCTTAATAAAAAAATACCATTAGAGAGTAGTTATTTCACAGAAAAGAGAACATCAAACTATTGTAGGTCGTCCGTACACAGTATTTAAACATTTGTACTAGGCTGCATTTTGACCAGGAAAGACAACAGTCAGCTTTAGTTGAAAATGAATGAGCCTTAGGTTTATTATTTCAGTGCAAAAAGCCACCATAATATGATAGGGACTATGTGAACCGTGTTTAGGCACTTTTACTGGGCCACATTCTGAAAAGGAATGATGCTAGCCAACATTTATTTAAAAAAATGAGCTCTAAAGTGGCTTGCTATGGTGGCGTGGCGTGGCATGGCGTGGTGGCAGGAATTGGTTATGGTGGCAGACCAGCAGTTGTGGCAGGAGCTGGTAATGATGGCAGGTCATCAGCAGTGAAAGGAGCTATACAAACAAGCCTAAAATAGTGAATGGTACTATGCTGCCACAATTAACATAACTAACACCATGTCATTGTAATATAATAATCTGTATATTTGTGTCAACATTAGTAAAAAATAAAATAAATATAACTAAAATACCAATAAAGTCCTTATTAAACATGTTCAGTCTCTGTGTTATCTCACGTTAATAATAATTAATTGTAATTAATATTTCTGTCAAGCATTAGTGTTTATACAGTGCATGCACTGAAAATGCCAAAAATCAGCAAGACCCCAATACTGTAACATCCAAACGTGCCACCTCAGTGCTCACAATGCTCTCACGTCACTTACAGTATATTTTAATACTATAACTGGATACTAATATTTATAGGTAAAGTTGATCCAGGGAATATCCGATTGCATCTTGGGGGATTTGGAAGGATTTTTTACCCCAACTGGGACAAATTGGATCATGCTTTATTGTTTTTTTTTGCCTTCCTGTGGATCAACTGTGCATATTGAATTGTGTATATGGGAGTCACTTATAGTATATTTTAATAATTTTCTTTTAAACATTTTCTTTACAATTCTTTCTTGTCAATTATCGTCAACTTTTCCAAAATTATTCTCTCTATTACCCATCATCAGACCAACCCTGACCACTAATTTCCTCTATACTTCATTTACTGTTAATTTCTCACCTCCACCACTCTCTCTTAGTATACACACATTTTTCCCTTGTAGATCGAAACCTGAGATCTTAGATGTAAAATATAATGTAAAAAAAATTTCTCAGGATCAGGAGAAACTGCACTAGTATTGACACCTATTTATCCCAAGCTGCTATCCTTAAAAACAGATTTTCAGAAAAAGGATACGTTGAGAGTACACTCAACAACACCATTAATGAAGTTGCAATGATTGATAGAGATGATATTTTGAACAAAGAGATCAAGCAAAGACCATCTAAATTATGTTCCTTTGTTACGAATTTCTCGATACAACATAAAGCGATTGAAAAAATTATTAAAGACAATTGGAAGATATTGAAAGCAGACCCTTTGCTATCAAGCTTTTTACCTGATAGGCCGGAGATCACGTTTAGAAAAGCTATGCCTTTAAGCAATAAAATAGCCCCAAATGTGATCAACCCTCCTATCAACACTACTTTCTTTGCAGAATTAAAAGGGTTCTTCCCATGTAATAAGTGTGTAATCTGTCGTTGTAATAATATCAGAAAAAGGAGACTGGAGACCTTCAGTTCAACATCAACAGGCAGAACATTTACCATAGACAGCTTCATTACATGTAATAGCAAATATGTTGTGTATTTACTCCAGTGCCCCTGCAACAAGCAGTATGTGGGCCGAACAACAAGAAAATTAAAAGACCGCTTGAGAGAACATGTTAATAATATTACAAAGGGACTTAAGGATCATTCTTTATCCAAGCATTACCACCTCTGTCACAACAGAGATCCCTCATCACTTAAGTTTGCAGGGATATATATCACCAAAGCACATTGGAGAGGCATGAATAAAAAGAGGGCAGTATCACAACAAGAATCCAGATGGATATTCAAACTTGATACCTCATATCCAAGAGGACTCAATGTAGAGTTCAGTATCAATTGTTTTATTGACAACAGTTAACATTATCCATGGAGTTTTAGATTTATTTTATTCACTGATGCCCACCATTGTTTTTCTATTTTGGTTATGTTTAATCATAGCTATTCTATTCTACATCATTATCATTTCAGATTTTGATTTTATCTATTTACAGTTGCAAGAAAAAGTATGTGAACCCCTTGGGATTACATGGAGTTTTGCATGAATTGGGCATAAAATGTGCTCTGAACGTCATCTAAGTCACAACAATAGAAGAACACAGTCTGCTGAACATAATACTACACAAACATTAGATGTTGCCATGGTTTAATTGCACATAACATGTAAACATTCACAGTGCAGGGAGGAAAAAGTATGTGAACCTTTGGACTTAACTGGTTGACCCTCCTTTGGCAGCAATAACCTCAACCAAACGTTTCCTGTAGTTGCAGATCAGACCTGCACAACGATGTAGAGTAAATTTGGACCACTCCTCTTCACAAAACTGTTTCAGTGTAGCAATATTCTTGGGATGTCTGGTGTGAATCGCTCTCTTAAGGTCATGCCACAGCATTTCAATCGGGTTGAGGTCAGGACTCTGACTGGGCCACTCCAGAAGGCGTATTCTGTGCTGTTGCAGCCATTGTTTTGTTGAATTACTTGTATGCTTTGGGTCATTGTCCTGTTGCATCACCCATCCTCTGCGGACCTTCAGTTGGCGGACAGATGGTCGTACGTTTTCCTGCAAAATGTCTTGATAAACTCTGGAATTCATTTTCCCATCAATGACAACAATCCGTCTAGGCCCTGAGGCAGCAAAGCAGCCTCAAACCATGATGCTCCCTCTGCCATGTTTTATAGTGAGGATGAGGTTTTGATGTTGGTGTGCTGTGCCTTTTTTTCTCCACACATAATGTTGTGTGTTCTTCCCAAACAACTCAATCTTGGTTTCATCTGTCCACAGTATATTTTGCCAGTAGTGTTGTGGAACATCCAGGTGCTCTTTTGCAAACTTCAAACGTGCTGCAATATTCTTTTTGGACAGCAATGGCTTCCTCCGTGGTGTCCTCCCATGTACTCCATTCTTGTTTAATGTTTTCCTTATTGTAGATGTGTCAACAAAAATGTTAGCATGTGCCAGAGATTTCTGTAGGTCTTTAGCTGACACTCTGGAATTCTTCTTTACCTCATGCAGCATTCTGCGCTGTGCTCTAGCAGTCATTTTTACAGGACGACCACGCCTAGGGAGAGTAGCAACAGTGCTAAACTTTCTCCATTTGTAGACAGTCTGTCTTACCGTTGACACATGAACATCAAGGCTTTTGGAGATACTTTTGTAACCCTTTCCAGCTTCATGCAAGTCAACAATTCTTGATCGTAGGTCTTCTGAGAGCTCTTTTCTGCGAGGCATGGTTGACATCAGACAGTGCTTTTTGAAACCAGTAAACCCAAAACAGGTGTGTGTTTTTTAAGGGCAGGACAGCTGTCAGCAACACATCCAATATCATCACACTGACTGGAGTCAAGGTTGGCTCACTCCTGGCTCCAATTAGCTCTGGGAGAAGTCATTAAGCTTGGGCCTCACATACAGTCAGGTCCATAAATATTGGGACATCGACACAATTCTAACATTTTTGGCTCTATACACCACCACAATGGATTTGAAATGAAACAAACAAGATGTACTTTAACTGCAGACTGTCAGCTTTAATTTGAGGGTATTTTCATCCAAATCAGGTGAACGGTGTAGGAATTACAACAGTTTGCATCTGTGGCTCCCACTTGTTTAGGGACCAAAAGTAATGGGACAATTGGCTTCTCAGCTGTTCTATGGCCAGGTGTGTGTTATTCCCTCATTATCCCAATTACAATGAGCAGATAAAAGGTCCAGAGTTCATTTCAAGTGTGCTATTTGCATTTGGAATCTGTTGCTGTCAACTCTCAAGATGAGATCCAAAGAGCTGTCACTATCAGTGAAGCAAGCCATCATTAGGCTGAAAAAATAAAACAAATCCATCAGAGAGATAGCAAAAACATTAGGCGTGGCCAAAACAACTGTTTGGAACATTCTTAAAAAGAAGGAACGCACCGGTGAGCTCAGCAACACCAAAAGACCCGGAAGACCACGAAAAACAACTGTGGTGGATGACCGAAGAATTCTTTCCTTGGTGAAGAAAACACCCTTCACAACAGTTGGCCAGATCAAGAACACTCTCCAGGAGGTAGGTGTATGTGTGTCAAAGTCAACAATCAAGAGAAGACTTCACCAGAGTGAATACAGAGGGTTCACCACAAGATATAAACCATTGGTGAGCCTCAAAAACAGGAAGGCCAGATTAGAGTTTGCCAAACGACATCTAAAAAAGCCTTCACAGTTCTGGAACAACATCCTATGGACAGATGAGATCAAGATCAACTTGGACCAGAGTGATGGAAAGAGAAGAGTATGGAGAAGGAAAGGAACTGCTCATGATCCTAAGCATACCACCTCGTCAGTGAAGCATGGTGGTGGTAGTGTCATGGCGTGGGCATGTATGGCTGCCAATGGAACTGGTTCTCTTGTATTTATTGATGATGTGACTGCTGACAAAAGCAGCAGGATAAATTCTGAAGTGTTTCGGGCAATATTATCTGCTTATATTCAGCCAAATGCTTCACAACTCATTGGACGCTTCACAGTGCAGATGGACAATGACCCAAAGCATACTGCAAAAGCAACCAAAGAGTTTTTTAAGGGAAAGAAGTGGAATGTTATGCAATGGCCAAGTCAATCATCTGACCTGAATCCGATTGAGCATGCATTTCACTTGCTGAATACAAAACTGAATGGAAAATGCTCCAAGAACAAGCAGGAACTGAAGACAGTTGCAGTAGAGGCCTGGCAGAGCATCACCAGGGATGAAACCCAGCGTCTGGTGATGTCTATGCGTTCCGAACTTCAGGCTGTAATTGACTGCAAAGGATTTGCAACCAAGTATTAAAAAGTGAAAGTTTGATTTATGATTATTATTCTGTCCCATTACTTTTGGTCCCTTAACAAGTGGGAGGCACATATGCAAACTGTTGTAATTCCTACACTGCTCACCTGATTTGGATGTAAATACCCTCAAATTAAAGCTGACAGTCTGCAGTTAAAGCACATCTTATTCGTTTCATTTCAAATCCATTGTGGTGGTGTATAGAGCCAAAAAAGTTAGAATTGTGTCGATGTCCCAATATTTATGGACCTGACTGTACCTTTTCCTCTCTGCACTGTGAATGTTTACATGTTATGTGCAGTTAAACCATGGCAACATCTAATGTTTGTGTAGTATTATGTTCAGCAGACTGTGTTCTTCTATTGTTGTGACTTAGATGACGTTCAGAGCACATTTTATGCTCAATTCATGCAAAACTCCACATAATCCCAAGGGGTTCACAAACTTTTTCTTGCAACAGTAGGTATTGGAATTTACGCCATTTTTTGCTATACAGCGCTGTGCTCATTTAACTGACAATTACATGGTCAGTTATGTCATTTTTTTTTTTCCCCCACAAATACAGCTTTCTTTCAGTAGTATTTGATAACCTCTGGATTTTTTTATTTTTTTTGCTATAAACAAAAAAGACAGAACATTTTGAAAAAACCCCAATATTTTCTCATTTCTGTTATAAAAAATATCCAATAAACTCAACATTCACCATAAAGTTAGACCAAAATGTATTTTCCTACATGTCTTTGGTAAAAACAAAATCCCAATAATTGCACTAGTTTTTCTGTAAACGGAAAGTTTTCTACTATAGGCGTAATGACTACATAATGCACAATAATTATATAGATAGATGTCTTTCCACAAATATAAAGCAAGTGATATTGACTACATAACAAAGCCTAAATGGCATAATATATTGCATAGGATTACCAAGAAAAATTATAGCCATAAGTTGAATCATTTTAATACTTAGGATTCTCACTAGTTTTGTCTTCAGTTTCTGTCGGTTTTGCTTCTCTTGGCTTTTCTCTTGTAATCGAGGAAAGGGCTATCTCTTACAACTGTCCAGCAATAGTCAGCAAGCATTGATGGGCTCCATTTACCTTGATATCTTCTTTCCATAGCTGCAATGTCTTGATGGAAGCGCTCTCCGTGTTCATCACTCACTGCTCCACAGTTTGGTGGGAAAAAATCCAGATGCGAATGTAGAAAATGAATTTTTAGAGACATGTTGCAACCCAGATTTCTGTAAGTCTGGATGAGTTTTTCTACCACTTTCTTGTAGTCTGGTGTTTTATTGTTTCCAAGAAAATTTGATGTCACTGATACAAATGCTGTCCAGGCAGCCTTTTCCTTTCCACGCAACAGAGAAAGAAACTCATCATCATGAATAAGTTTACGAATCTGTGGCCCAACAAAGACTCCTTCATTTATTTTTGCAGCACTAAGTGCTGGAAATTTGCTAATCAGGTACTTGAAACCTGCTTTATTCTTGTCCATTGCCTTAACAAAGTTTTTCATTAATCCCAACTTGATGTGTAATGGAGGTAATAAGATCTTATTGCTGTCTACAAGTGCTGGATAGTTAACATTTTTTTCTCCAGGCTGCAATGACTGGCGTAATGGCCAGTCTCTTTTGGCATAGTGCATTTCTCTCGCACGACTGTCCCACTCACAGAGGAAGCAGCAGTACTTAGTATATCCACCTTGAAGTCCAAGTAGGATAGCAATCACCTTCAGGTCACCACAAATCGACCATTGATGTTCATCATAGTTGATGCACCTTAAAAGCTCTTTCAAGTTTTCATACGTTTCTTTCATTGAAACTGCGTAAGAAACTGGAACTGACGGCAGCTGATTGCCATTATGGAGCAAAACAGCTTTAAGACTCGCCTTTGAAGCATCAATGAACAGCCTCCACTCATCGGGATCATAGCATACGCCGATGGCTGAGATTAAACCATGAACATTGTTACATACAGCAATATCACCTTCCTGGACGAAGAATGGGATCAGATCTTTCTGACGATGATGGTAGAAAGACGTACGAACATCACTTGCTAGGAAATTCCACTGTTGTAGTCTTGACCCCAAAAGCTCTGCCTTGTTCTTCGAAAGATCCAGGTCTCTGATAAGATCGCTCAATTCCACTTGTGTAATGAGGTGTGGTTCAGTGGGTGTGGATGGAAGAAAGTCTGGGTCATGTGAGGTTGACGGTTGATGACTACACGCTTCAGGTTCTTCCTCACTTGACTCAACCACGAAGGATTCTGGTGCTTTAGGAATTGGTAGCCCCTCTCCATGAGGAACTGGACGTATTGCCGATGGAATATTTGGATAGTGCACAGATAACTTTTTCTTCTTATTTAGCCCTTTTGTTGGAGGCACCATACAAAAGTAACAATTACTAACATGATCTGTTGGCTCTCTCCAAATCATTGGCACAGCGAAAGGCATAGATGCCTTTTTTCCATTCAACCATTGCTCCAGTGCCGTCCCACAAGAATTGCAGCATATATGTGGTGCCCAGCTCTTGTCCTGGTCTCCTATCTTGCAGCCAAAATACAAGTTGTAGGCTTTCTTAATCATTCCTGTTATCCTCCTTTTTTGTGAGATAAAAGTTATTTCACCGCAGATATAGCAGAAATTATCTGCTTTATTCACACAAGTTCGAGGCATTACTGAGTAGCCTATATAAGCATAAAACGAAATGTAAAGACGCTGTCGAACTACAATCAGCTACAGATACTGCAGCTTTTATGCAGTGAAGTGATGCAATTAAAGGCTAATATTGCATCATCTCAGTATACATGCAATTTTCTATTGGTCACCAGTATCAATTGCGCAATATGCAGCTGAAGTTGCATCATAAATTTGAATGGCTTACGTCATTAGATGGGTGAATATATCATGGAAACTAGAGCCAATCAACATTTTTTAGGGTCATTTTCGTTTTCAGCACCCCAAAATTATGTAAGATTAGCTAATTTTATGCCCAAAACATTTTACTTGTTGAACAGTGTTGTATATTAATTGGTTTATGTGAAAGTTATAGTGTCTACAAACTATGGTATAGATAATTGAATTTACACTTTACTTTCTGACTGCCTATCACACTTCTTGAGGTGCTAAAATGCCAGGGCAGTACAAACACCCTCAAATGACCCCTTTTTGGAACTTAGACACCCTAAGCTATCTGCTGAGAGGCATGTTGGTCCATGGAAGATTTACTTTTTTTCACACGTTTTTGAAAAATGACAATTTTTTTTAATACAGGGTTGTCATTTAAATGGTATATTGCTCACACATGCCATGATATTCGAAATTACACCCCAAAATATATTCTGCTACTTCTCCTGAGTATGGGTATACGCGTGGTATCCCCATTCTCAGAAGTAGCAGAATGTATTTTGAGGTGTGTTTCCAATTATATCTATGGTATGTGTGAGCATTGTATCATTTAAGTGACAACTTTGTGTAAAAAATAGGGGGGGTTGTCATTTTCTAAAAACTTGTGGTAAAAAATAAATTCTTCTATTGACTCAACATGCCTCTCAGCAAATAGTTTTGGGGGTCTGCTTTCCAGAAAGAGGTCATTTGGGGGACGGGGGGAGGATTGTTATCTTGGTGTTTTGTGCCCAGCATTAGAAGCTACTGCCACATATCACTCACTCTTCTAACTACCTGAAGACCAAGCCTATTGACACTTTTTGTTTACATGAAAACAATCAGTATTATTTGCTAGAAAATTACTTTGAACCCCCAAACATTAAATATTTTTTTAAAGCAAACGCCCTAGAGAATAAAATGCTGCATGTTGCAATTTTTTATGTCACATAGTACTTGTGCGCAATTTTTCAAATTCAAATTGTTTTTTAAAAAATGCACTTGATACGCAAAAACACTGGTCAATAGTTTGGTAAAATATAAAAGATGATGGTATACCGAGTAAATAGATACCAAACATGACATGCTTTAAAATTGCACATGCCCAGTGCAACGGCGACAAACTACATACATTTTTAATATGCATAGGCAACGCTTTAATAGCCTTTACAGGTTTACAATTTTAGATTTACATAGGAGGTCTAGTGTTAGAATGACCACCCTCTATCTTAAGTTCGCGGCTATACCTCATATGCACTGTGCAAACGCTGTTTACATACCCACATGGGGCCAACGCTTGCGTACGCTGTTTTTTTAATTATTTTTACACTGTCTCTTTCATTTTTTTTCTTGATTACTTTTATTATTATCACAGGGAATGTAATATCCCCTGTGATATCAATAGGCAGTGACAGGTATTCTTTTCTGACAAATATGGAGTCTCTTAGACTCTAGATATCTCCTCTACCCTTAAATCATCTGATCTTACCAACCAAGATTGGTGTGATCAGATGCTTTCCCAATTTAAAAATAGCAATGTTTGTATCCAGCGAAACTGAAGTGATGAAATGCTTGTAGCTTCCAGTTTCTTAGACTATAGAGATGATTGGCCCCATTCCGGTCCGCATCAGCTATACGGTCAGCTGGCGAAAACACTGGCTGCATTCCCAGGTTCCCCGATGGCACAGGACTCCACGGGAAAGTCATGGATGGCAGGGGGGGGTTGGATCGCCTCCTACTGCTTGTAAAAACCAATAGGCTTGCTTCTACATGCAGCTGCAGGCATCATCCTGGTATAACCACTCAAAGTCCAGTGATGTACCAGTACGTCACTGGTCCTTGTTGGGTATGTATGTTATATTATTTTTTTTATGCACCCTGTGGGCTGAATAAAAAAAAAGAGAAGCAATTTCTGTCAGAAAAAGTTTGTGGTATGCCCACCATTAGAATATACCACCCTGCATCCACCCACTTCTAATGGTGGGTATAATAAATGTTTTTTTTTCCGTTCAGCCCATAACTAAACAAAAAAAAAAGAACCTAACAGATTCCTCTATTCACATCCATCGATGTGGATGAAGAAATCACTTTTAAACATATGCTGAAGCATAGAAGCGATCCACCCCAGGCCCCCATGCTTGGCATATATGTTCTTTTTTAACTGCAGATGAAAAAACTCATCCAATAGCGCTGCACACACTTACGTATATTCTGAGAGAAAGACCCTGTTGCTGTCAGAATAAACAGATCAGTGCTGCAGCTGAATGGCATTCCTGCAAAGAAAACCGCAACGGTTAACAATAAAACAGTAACTCATTAAAACTTTTTTATTGAAATCAGTGCCAAGCAATTTTTGTAAAATATATATGCCAAAGCATAGGAGTGATCCACCCACTGGCCATTCCAGGCCCCCATGCATGAGTTTGTATGTTCTCTTTTTAACTGTTTTAGACTGTGCCGTGCTGCACCCTATATTAATACTCCACTAGTGTATGGTAGCAACAGAAACAGTTCTTGAGGCAAAGGCCTGGTTGGCCAGGACAGGAGGGACACAGCACCTTCTGGATACAAAAGGGCCATGATGATCCCTTCCAGGAATTTTAGGAAGGATCCACTTTTTCCAGTTGCTTTGTAAAGCACAAACACAATGTACAGAGCCAATTGAAATAAATATACAGACACGTTTTTGTACCAGCGTCTGGCTTTATAGGAAACTAAGTACAGCTTTATTATCTGGTCATTGTAGTCCACCCCTCTCATGTTAAGGTTATAGTCCTGGACACAGAGGGTTGTCTCAACAACATCAGCTGCCGTGGCAATTTGGATGGTCGTATCTGCGTGAATGAAAACATCCTATTTGTCCTTTCACTTCACTATGAGTAATTCATAATTTTTCAAGCAGGCTTTCTCTCCCTTTTTAAGAGGGGTATTTACAAGCCGTTGGGGGAAGCCCCAGCGATTAGATCGCATGGTGCCACATGAGCCAATTCCAAGATTGTACAAATGTCTAAATAGTGGCAAGCTTGCATAACTTTGTCCATGTATAAGTGGTACCCCATATAGAAAAAGGGTAACACCAAGTCCCAAACTATCTTGCCACTGATCCCCATGTAATCTGGGCATCTGGGGGACTTCAAGTGGCTATTCTTTCCCTCGTAAATCTGAAAATTACATGTGCAGCATGTTGCCCTCTCACAGGTCTTATACATTTTGACCCCATATCTGGCATGCTTGCTGCAGAGATATTGTTTGAATGCAAGATGGCCAGAAAAATTAATGAGGGATTCATCAACACAGATGTTTTGCTGGGGAGTATACACATCTGCAAATTTCTGCTTAAGGTGATTTATGAGTGGCTGAATTTTGTGGAGCCGGTCATATTCAGGGTCACCCTGAGAACGACTGTCAGGGCAGGGCTGTGGAACGGACAGGTAGGCCTAGTGGCAGGGTAACGCACTGGCTGACGACAACCACCACCAACAGACTGAAGTCCCTCAGGGCGCGGAGTCTAAGTCCCAGGCTGCCCTTCACCAGGGCCCCTGATGGTGGGGATGGACTTGACGCAACCAGGGACCAGGTCGCGGCCCCCGAGACACCCCAGCTGCGGTAATGGCCGCCGCCAATGGCGTGTAGCTGGTGAGAATGACAATAGCGTAGTCAGACAAGCCGGGTCAATAACAACGGGACAAAACAGTACAGAACAGTAGACAGAGAATCACAGGTCACGGGCCGGGTTCAGCAACGGAAGGTCAGATCAAAGGGAAACACAGAGAATGGTCTTAGTCACAAGCCGAGTCAGAATACCAGAAGAGTCACGAGCGTATACACAGAGCTGTAGCAAGACAAAGACACAAGACACAAGTGCAAAGAGCATGTGCAGATCCCAGGCTTATATGTACTCAGCCACACCCCTCTGGGGGATGGACCTCAGAGACCTGAAGGCATAAAAGATTCCCATCATGCTCAGCAGAAATCCAAGATGGATGCTAGCACATGGAGTAACATAACCTCTGGGAAAAGGTAGGACCTTGACAACGACAGAGTGTATTGTCATTGAAATGCATAAATCGCATTTTATTCTCATATCTATGCCTGGCCATGGCAGCAGAGAACACGGGCATATGATGAATTGGGTCTGTGCATCAGTACAACCACAATTAATTTTTTTTTAGTAATGCAATTGTTGAGGGTTAAGCCCAAAAAAACTTTACATTCGGAAACTGTAATAGGTTTCCATGAAAATGGTCTGGCAAGGTTTGAATGTGGGTTGGCAGTGATAAATTGTGTGTATAAATTGCTTTGATCCACAATGAATCCATAGAGATCTTCCGTGAAAAACAGCTCAAAAAAATTAATGGGAGTAGTTAAATTTGCTGTTTCCACCTGCATTCCGGGTTGGTCAATGAATGGGGGAAGTATGGGTGCTGCAGAATTTGTGGGCTGCTAATCAGGATTTGCAAGCACATCCGGAAGGACACTATGGGCCTGTGTTCGAATTCTTGGTGGCTGTGGTACACTACTTGTGCTAGCCACTGCACCAGCTTGTACTGCACTTATGGGACTCACCATGTCACCAAGTGCTACTGCAGTGCTGGTACAGTATGTATAAGACCAGGATGTACAAGGTCGCTGGTGCTCACCAGTTCACCAAAAGGTAGAGCGGCACCAGTACTGGCACTCTGCTGCATATAAAAATCATCATGCAATTGTAACACCTCAGCAACCTGGGAATGGGGTCGGGTATGTATGCCTGATCTTAGCAGGGAACTCTTCTCCATCATCTAAGCTATCTGTCAGGGTGCCGCTGCTCTACAGGTTTGTATTCTGAGGCGGATTCTGTCAGTGAGGCTGCCCCTTCGCTCTCATCTGACATGCTCAGAATCCTGTAGGCCTCTTCACTAGTGTACCTTTC
Organism: Staurois parvus; assembly: GCF_062004578.1. NCBI lineage: Eukaryota > Metazoa > Chordata > Amphibia > Anura > Ranidae > Staurois > Staurois parvus. The sequence continues at coordinate 1,003,370 of NW_028318568.1, read as the reverse complement.
GCTGGACATTTTGGTCACTATATTAATAGGTACCTAGTGTGACTCATGGGAAAAAGAGCACCTGGCTGTCAGGGACTGCTTAAACCACTACAAAAAATTTTCCTGCTAGTGTTAACAGAGATCAGACCTGATCTTGCTAACCTTGCAGTTTTGTGTTTAATGTATCAACTGACAGTGATCTAATGACACTGCACTTGCTGGGGGAGAAGGGGGGGGGGGGTGAGCGTAGATACTAAACTTAGGTGTTGGCAGGTTCCAGGGCTGATCCTGCTAACACTGCATTTTTGGGGACACTATACTATTGTGAATGCTGGTATAGTGCTGATCTGATCAAAGATAGTGATCTGTTCAGGCGCTATACTAGCAATGGCGTTTTATTGTGTATGTGACCGTGTTCCTGGCAATCAAAGGGTTAAATGTGGCGGGCAATCTGACGCTATCTGGGAGCGACGCTAACTGATTATAATGCTATCTGAAGTTGCCTGTGACACTAATACAGTGATCAGTAAAAAAAAATCTATACACTGTACTAATGACACTGGTGACAGAGCAGTGAAGGGGTTAACTGGGGGGGAGGTGATCAGGGGGTTAAATGTGACCTAGCAGTGCTTTTACTGTATGTGTGTAGTGTTTTGACCCACGTGGATCTGCTTTCTTCTCTCTCGGGAACAGAATGTGCTCCAGGGAGAGAAGATTGCATCATTTCTTGTGACTGTGTAATGTAAACAACAGGCGCAGGCTGAGATCTGATTCAGTACAGCCGATCAGCAGATCCAGACCAAACATCATTGGTATGAATCTGCTGAATGATCGGTGTGTAAGCCGTGTACCGGGGTGGGCTCCCCAGGATACAGTGAAGTCACGAACGAGGAAAGCAACCCCAACACCAGCTTTTGCCACAACAGAATTTTACTTAGATGTGGCAAATAAACACAACCATAAATGCTGGAAACATACAATAAATTTACATCCACCCAGCCCAAAGGCTGAGACCCTTGTGCTGCACAGCACGGCGCCTTCTGATGGATGAAGGTAGAAAGTGAAGTAATTTACCTACTGGCGGGCACAAATAAGCTGCCACACCTTACCTGTTATTACCCTAAAAGAGCAGGAAACAGTGTATGGGTGTATGGTATGGGCTAGCCTGCGGTGCAGCACAACAGCTTACAATCTTACACAAATCTATAGTATTCCCTCTCCCACAACTGGTCCTGGAGCATGTGTCTGAGTATTCCTTCTGAGCAAAACTCCAGTCTGGCTTGAATTTGTAGGATTTTATCAGCTCTCCAATGTAAAATGTCACTTTAAGTTGTGGAGTCCTTCCAATAATCAGTAACAACAATTGTGGCCTGACACAGAGACCCTAACTAACTATAGGCCTGGACTCAGTCTCAAGGCACCAACACTGAAATGAGGTGTGGGCACGATCTTACCAACCCGGGTCTGCTTTACATGCGCTGGTGACTCTGAACAGAACAAATGTCTCTCCAACAAGCATGCGGTCTTGCCGTATATGTTGCTTAGTTCCTCTGCTCTCATCAGCCTTCCTGGCAGCAATCTCATCAGCATTCCTGGCAGCAATCTCATCAGCTTACTGGCAGCAATCTCATCAGCTTCACTCAGCTGCAGCTCTGGTTACTGAGGGACGCTTTCACACCTGGATGTCATCAGATTCTCAGCTCACACGGCCCCTTATTCACCATGCTCCAAAACATGGCTTTTCCCTCTCCTTCCTGTTCTCTCCAACTCTGTGTGCAAAACCCCACCTCTTTATGAATATACAAATATCTATGCAGTCTGAGGCTGTGTTAGAAAAACAGTGACATCGTGTGGCTAAACCACAGAATGTCAGTCAAAACATTAATTTATTTCCACACAAACAGTATTCAAACAATGAGAGCTGTTTCCCCATCTCACAGGTGCTGTACCGAACCACAGCACCGCCGGGCCGGAAGACGTGCACCAGCACCCCCTTCCCATGCATGCAGCAGGAGCGCGGATCATGTATATTCAAGTGATGTTGCACAGGGAGTACGCCCTGTAGCAGTAAAACTGCTATAGCACAGATGCTAACTGGCTAATGTAACTTAGTTGTTTTTGATAAACCATGTGTGTCCTGTGAAAGCAGTTGCCCTTTGACTGATATTCCAGTCACCTTTTTTCTATTGTATTAAGACATATGCTGCAAGGACCGAAAGTGACTTACTGTACATTTCAGAAAAATACTGCATGCGGTAATTTGGAAGTTTTAGTGAATGCTAAAAATGTTTTTGAAAGACACTGAGCGGTATTTTACTGCATTTCTTAAAGTGGTAGATACTTTGTGAGGCTTTGTGAATGAAGCCCATTATGTATGTTGTTGCACTGCAGTACATCCACTCAAAAAGGTCCCATTCACACTAGCAGGTGTGTGTTATAGCATGAACAACACATAATGGGGTTGATTTACTAAATGTAAATAGGCTGTGCACTTGGAAGTGCACTGCAAGTACAATGAAAGTACAGTTGCTGTAGATCTGAAAGGAACATGCAAGGAAAATAAAAAAACAACATGATTGGATGAAGAAATCAGCAGTTTCGCCTCATTTCAAAGCTTTCCTTCGGATCTAAAGCAACGGCACTTACAGTGCACAGTATATTTACCTTTAGTAAATCAACCCCATTGTGTGCATTGTGCATGTGCACTGCAGTGCACTGTTACAATGCATTGCAGAGCTTCCTTTTTCAAACTTTTTTTTTAAACGACATTCATTTAACTCTTGACAGCACTTTGTGTAATGCACTGTGTTTCAATAAATTTGTGCCTCGCTTACATACAGTTTTGAGTAACTTCAATTTTCACAATTTTACAAAAAGCACAATATAAAATTTACAAAGACTTGCTTTAATAAATGTAATACAATATTATCTTTTACATTTAGTAAGACTTTTGTAGGTTATGTTTTTTTTGTACACTAATAATGAGTTAAGTGCATTTTATGATAAGCATTGTTTTGATAACAGCTGTGCAACTATTATGGGACCTACCCATCTTTTTACTCTACCCTTCCTGTGCTTTCAGAAAATGTATAGTTTTGGGGACCTTTCACAAACTCCAAAAGCTGTAAGTATAAAATGATAAACAAGTAAAAAATTCCAAAAATGGTCTGGCCATCTGAGGTCAAAGGTGGAGCACAGGGCCTGGCAGTGAAAGGCACCAGGGAGGTTCGCCTGCAGTGACAATTTGGGGAGTGTCACATTCACTGCTTTCTAAATATGCCTTTGGGAGATAGATATGAACAGACAAAAATAAAAAATTAAAAAAAAAACCACATACACACACACTATATTGCCAAAAGTATTGGAACGCCTGCCTTTACATGCACATGAACTTTAAAGGCATCCCAGTCTTCAACTTTTCTGGGAAGGCTGTTCACAAGCTTTAGGGGTGTGTCTATGGGAATGTTTGACTATTCTTCCAGAAGCACATTTGTGAGATAAGGCACTGATGTCGGACATTTTATGGGGGAGATGGCACTGGCTGACAAAATTGTAGGATTGTGGACAGGGTATGGGTCCCATACATGGTGACTGGTTACAGGATGAGGGGCATTGGGTGGGAATTATTTCATTTTTAGGTCCACGTCTGTAAGTCAGACCTCATTAAGTAGTATTGAAAGGACAACTTTGACTTACAACCTTAGGATGCCTTGGATCATACTATACACCTAGCTAGGTTCAGAGTTACCATGGCCATCTGAGTGCACTGTGTGTTCACATTGGAAAAGGACTCTGGAAAGCCCACAAGGTTGCAGATGTATAATTTGATCCATCTTCACAATTGGTTACATCTAGAGGTGGTAAACTTGCTCAGATTGTGGAGCATGTGGTTTGCAACCCTTTCATCAGAACCTTGTTGGCTAAGATACATAGTCTCAATAGGTGTACAGTCTCCAAGAATGTAAATGAGCTGGTGCCCCTTGTGGAGCAGCATACTGATAATGAAGACTATCCCTGGAAAAACAACATCATCCTCGAGTAAGACTTTCTTTCCATTAAGAGGGCACACATGCTCTTATGGGGGTTAAGATACCCATGGGTACCACATACAGTATATATTGAATGGCTAGCAATTATATAAAAATGACAGATGTGACAGATGGTACACAATAAATATCAGTAAATAGAGACAACCTATCTGTTTAAACCTACTATAGTATTGATCTGTTTATGTGTCTTGGTTTTATAATAATGTTTTAAGATCAATGTTTAACTTGGAACTCTCTTCCCTTCGTTGGATCACAAATTATTCAAATTAATATTATATTTCCATGTTCTTGAAATGCATACCTCTTTTTAAATCTTTTTGTTTCTATATTATGGAATTTTGTCTTCTAACTATCCGTATTTATCATGTATTTCCATGCACACACCAAATGCAATGATTTTGTTTTCTGTCCATTTACTATAACCCTTTCCTCTAATCTAGAGCTAAGTTGATATACAGTATTTTTATTTTAATCAAGTAATTTGAGAAGGTTTTCTCATACTAGCCCTGATGAAGAGGCTACAACCTCTTTTATTTGCCTTCTGGTTCCTGCCTTTTATCTTGTTCCTGATTGACTTCTTGGCTCTACCCTATGGTATGGGTGACCACCAACTCTGTTCATGACTTTTGGCCCTTTGATATCATCTATGTATACTGACTATGTGCTTGTGTGTAGTATGGCTTGTTCTGGTCTTAGAAGTTTCCAACCACCCTGACCAGCAGTCTTATGCTAGTCCTGACAGTAAAGTTTATGTTTTCACTTTTGAGTTTATTCACTTTTTCTAGACTTAAATATTCATGGCTTACCTGTCTGCTTAGAACTAGCAGGGTCACAAAAAATATAAAAAGAGACATTGATCCCATTGTCTTCAGGTCTTTCAATACACCCGGTCTGCAAATAAAAATACAAATTCTATATATCACATCACAATAAATTAGCCAGATTGTAAAAATAGATAACTATGTTGCTATACTATTTATTAAAAAGATATACATACAAGAAAAACACACTGTACAATATGCCACTGTTTAGAAGTTTAAACCAGAAAGATAAAAAAAACACATTACTCAAAGGTGTTGATTAACTAAATATCATCTTACATAGAGCGTTTCAAATAGTATCAAAGATATATATAGTTACATAAATTGAAAAAAAAAAACACAATTCCAGTTTGGTTAGACCAAAAGAAAATAAAAAAAAAATAGAAAACACCTATATACAGAACCCTATACCCACAGTTAATACAGGATGGGGAAAATCTCTTATAAAGCAAGGTCCAATTTGCTCTACCAGAAGGAAAAAATCCTTTTTGAATCAGATATTCCCTGGATCAACAATCTCTAGTGTTTTTACCTGTAACTGTTAATATCCATTTACATGTTGCACATTCAAGAGGCCAGAACTAGTTCCTGAAGAAGACTATTCCATACTTTCACAGCTCTAACTGTAAAGAAGCCTTACTGTATGTGGAGGTTAAAGTTAACTCCACCTTTTGGACCATTTTACATGTTACAACCATATTTAGGGTGTAACATGTTGCCAAGTGGACCTCCCCACCCCCAAAATGGCCCCCACTTCAGAATTTGGGTTCTTCTCACCCACAACAGCTGTCATAGAATGAACTCCTGTCTGCCAGACAGACTGTTTTTCTCAGTGGAACACAGGTGTGGAGATTAATGCATTCGTAAACATGAACACTTCCGCTAGTTCAGTAGCTGAAAGCCAGTACCCTGGTACAGACATAGAGCTGTAGAGTCTCCTAGATTGTAAGCTCTAACAAGCAGGGCTCTCTGTTTCCTCTTGTACCAAATTGTGTTGTAACTGTAATGTCTACCTTCATTTTGTAAAGAGCTGCACAAACTGTTGGCACTATATAAATCCTGTATAATAATAATAATAATAGAAAGAGTCTGCAGGAGACTATACACTGCACCCATGATTTGCTTTGCAGACTTATTTGCAAAAAAAGTATATTTTTTGCTGCTAATATATATTATGAAAGGTAGACTTAGCCTTTAAATCTCTTTTCCTCCAGATGCAAAGAGTGCCCCTTGTCCTTTGTATCTCTGCACCAAGTTCGCTTCTCTGGATCACTGATGTATTTATACATGATGATCATATCCTCCCTTAATCACCTCTTCTCAAGAATATTAATTCAGTTCCTCCAATCTTTCCTCATAGTTGAGCTCATCCATGCCTCTTATCAGTTTGGTTGCCCTTCTCTGCACTTTCTCCAGTCCAATATCCTTTTTTGTGAACTGGTACCTAAAACCAAACTTCATATAACAGATGAGATCTTGCTAATGCTTTAAAGGGTGAAATTATGAGTCTCTCTCTCCTTTGGGAGTCTATACCTTATTTCATACAAAAACGTTTTTTACTTGGTTTAGAAACTGCAGCCTGGCATTATATGACAAGTCTGTGATCTACCAGAATTCCTAGATCCTTCTTAATAATTGACTTCTCCAGCATGTATGTTTTTAGCCCCCAAGTGCATAACTTTACATTTATCAATGTTAAACTTCTTTGACAAATAGTTGCCCAATGAAACAGTCCATTATAGTCTGCTTGTAAGATGACATCCTGTAAGGACATTATTCCAATGTATAGTTTGGTGTCATCTGAAAACACAGAAATGATAATTTAAAAGTCAAACTCTATATAATTTATAAATAGGTTACAAAGTAAGTCCTAACACTGAAAAGTTGGGTACACCACTAATAAGTGTATTTTAGCCAGTCTTCTATCCATTTTCAGTCTGAGATTTCTTTGCATGTCAAAAAACAAACAAAAATTCCCAGCTCATTTACCAGCTAACAGTTGTTGTAGGCTGGCTGGTAAGTGAGCTGGGAATTTTTGTTTGTTTTATTTACATGTGTCACTTTTTTTTTTTTTACCTTGTGCTCATTGCTGCATAGTTTAAGGTTGGGGTGGTTGCCATTTGTTTGTATTGTTGTTGAATTGGTGAGGGGACGCACTAGATACTTTCAATGCCATTGTGCTATGGCTAGGTGTCCAGTTTTTCTCTATACCTTTAAGGATGGGTGCTTTCCCTCCAGGTATACCTGCTCTTAATCTATCCATTATTACAGTATATATGTGCTCCAACTAAGAGGACTCTCAAAATTTAAAGAGTTTGTACTGCAGTACACTGGGGTGCCATGATGTGGCTTACGCATAAACTAAACCCTCTGGTGAACTGTTAAACAGAGTTAATTCAGTTTGTTGCAGACTGGCTGGTAAGTGTGCTGGGAACTTGTGTTTGTTGTTTTTTGACATGCATCACCCTTCCATGTGTTCCTTGCTACAAAGGCAAGTTATAGGTTGCCATTTGTTTGCATTTTTGAGCTTTCTTTGCCTATATACAGTATTTTATTTTACCCATTAGCAATGCATGGGGAACTGTGTCAAACTCTTTTTCAAAGTTCACATTTACTATATCCACAGCCACTCCATTGTCTAAGGGTGGCCATACATGGATCATCATTTGGCAGGGACTGACAGAATTTTGATGGGCAGGCTGGTTGTACTATTGACCGGGTTTTTCCTGAATGATCAGTGCTGCTGTCTATAGCCTGTTAACCCATTGGTTGAACAGAAAAAAAGATTAATGTATGGCTGGCCCAATCTTTTGCTAACACCCACATAAAAAGAAAGATTTGTTTGACTATGCTGGTCTTTTGTGAATCCATGCTCCCTATTGCTTATAATATTGTATTCTAGCAAAAACTCTTCTATGTGTTTTTTTTTGTGTTAAACTCTCAAGTATCTTTCCGACTACACAAGTTAAACTAACCAATCTGTAGTTGCTTGGTAAATAATTAGTTCCCTTTCTAAATACAGACAACACATTGGCCTTGCACTAATGTAGTGGTACCTGATCATTAAAGAGGCTCTAAAAAATAGCAATGTTGGCTTCATTGCAGCTTGGTAACAGAGCTCAACTTGAGGACAAATGGGTCTATGGCCCTTTATTCATCTATATTCTGTCTAAATGTTTCTGAACCATATCAATTTTAATCCATTAAGGTTCTTTTGGGACTATTTTAATACTATCCATATTATGAACATAAGTTCCCCCAGTTTCCTTTGTATATGTAGAGCTTACAAAATCATTTTTTAAATTTTCCTGTACTTTGTTCCTAGTGACCAATGTCGAGTTGTCTCAGAACGAGGCTTCACACTCAGACCTGATCTTTTTAACTAGAAATATATTTGAAGAATTTTTGGGGGCTTGTCCTCTATTTAGCAACCTGTCATTTGTTTTGAAATTTTGTGGCCTTGATTCCCTTTGTATACATTTTGTTATAATCTTTGCAACTTTCAAATGATATAGTTATACATTTGGTAAGGTTGAATAAAGACACCAATCCATCCAGTTAAATATGAGTGTGTGTGTGTTTGTCACTACCATTTTCCATATCCCTGTACATCGCATTCCCTAAGAAGCACATCTAAAAGTTATTTGAATTTTTACAAACTCCCCGCTGACACCACCAACTGTGTTTCACATTCTTGTTGCTCTAACAGTAAAGAACCCATTACGTAGTTTAAGATTGAACCACCTCTATCCTACTTCATCATGTGGCCACCTGTCTTCTTTAGAGACCTTAGGTTACATAGTTTCCTCTTGATGCTAGAGTCACGTTTAAAGATTTGTATATCATGATTAAATCCTGTTAAGTGCTTCTTCTCCACATTAGTACACCAAAAAAATCTTACAGTGTACCGTCTCTTTACATTTTTCAAGATTCATTTTTTACACACTTCTCAAACTTGTTTGCTAAAATACCTCAAATAACAATAAACACCCAACGTGCACAGTAGGGGGCTGCTCCCATGCTATGTGTACAATACAATAGCTTGCCTAGCAGCCCTCCAAAGGGCAAAAAATGACCATAAAAATTCATCTTCATAGACATCAATGAAGCAAGTTTAAATTCTGCAGCTTTTAAAATAAATTTGTCAAATTAAGATTAAAGTGAATTTCAGAAGAAGAACTACTACCTACCTTACATGGTATACAGCGGGTAAAATAAGTATTGAACATGTCACCATGTTTCTCTGTAAATATATTTCTAAAGGTGCTATTGACATGAAATTTTCACCGTGTCGGTAACAACCCATGCAATCATTACATACAAAGAAACAAAACAAATGAGTTCAGAAATTAAGTTATGTGTAATAAAATGGAATGACACAGAGAAAAAGTATTGGAAATGCTAACTGAAATTTATTTAATACTTCGTACAAAATCCTTTGTTGGTAACGACAGCTTCAAGACTCCTCCTGTATGCATTGCTCAGGTGTGATTTTGGCCCATTCTTCCCCACAGTCTTCAAATCTTGAAGGTTTAGTGGGCCTCTTCTATGAACTCTGATCTTCAGTTCTTTCCATAGATTTTCTATTGGATCCAAGTCAGGTGATTGGCTGGGCCATTCTAGCAGCTTTATTTTCTTTCTTTGAAACCAATTGAGAGTTTCCTTGGCTTTGTGTTTGGGATCATTGTCTTGCTGGAATGTCCACCCTCGTTTCATCTTCATCATCCTTGTAGATGTAAAATATAAAATATAAACAGACAAGCGAGTGCTAAAACACAAGCTGCTAAAGCACCAGAAAGGTAACCAAAAAAACCTCCAAGACACATATAATATATAAAAGGTGCAGCGCTAAATGGGACAAAAAACTAATGACCATAAAAGAAAAATGCGCAATATAAAGTGCAAATCAAATACTGTTGATGAACCAGTCTTAAGTAAATATCCAAATGAAATGCTATTATAGCTGTTGTGATAAAGTGACAATGATAAATGACTGTCAATTCCACAAAAGTGACAATAGAATGTCCATGAAAGTGACAAGGTGCAAAAATGGTGCTATTGCGACATAGTGCTATTGTAATATATTGCTAATAATGAACCAATCATAAATAAACATCAAATAAAGTGCTTATGATAATAAAGTGACAGTAGTGAACAAATGACAATAAGTGGCTGTCAATTCCACAAAAAATGACAATTCAATGTCCATAAAGTGACAAAAGTGGAGATCCAGGTAAATATGATCTCAAATCGATGTTTTGCGTACTAGAATCAATATTCGGTGATGTGCCAGGAATGTGGTAAGATTACGCACTCACCAAATGCGTAATAATAATACGCATGTATAAGTAATGTGGTCAGCCGGAGGTCCCTTTAAGGATGCACACAGCCTGGTCTGGAATCCCCCTCTCCTGGGTCATCTGCAGTACCTCAGCCATCCTCCGTGATGGGCTCTGTGGGTTTGTTAGCTCATAAAGAGCCAAAGAAAAGGATGCCCACAGTGTATTAATTCTTAATCAACATTTATTTATTCCACCCATAGAGTAAAAGTAAGGTTATAGCACAAACAAATGCACTGACCATACAAAATCCAAGATGGCCACTGGACCTGCTTGAGACCCCGGCAGCATGACGTTACGGTGTACAGCCCCTCCTTGACGCGTTTCGTGCCAACGCACTTAGTCATAAGGGGTGTGCTCGTACTGCCGGACATCAAACATGTCAATTTATAGCGAAAATGGCACAACGCATATCACGTGCGCCATTTTGCCAAAGGTCTGGATGTGGGCGTGCATGCACGGGCGCCATCTTACAGTAGATTTTGACATAAAAGCCACACGGTCCACCAGGGAAATGAGGGAAAAACTATTCCCGAGGATGAATAAAATATAAGATGTTCAAAAGAATGTATTATCCAATCGTAAGTGACTTATATTTGGAACGGATCATCTTAAAACTTAAAACGCAATTACATAAAGGAAAAAACTTTTAGCAAGAATGATGGGTGATGCGCATGTGCAAAAAAAGACCCACGTATAAAAATATAGTTAATTAATTGGGTATCTTGAAAGCTGATCCTGTTCTTGCCAGAATTTTACCTGATAAGCCAGAAATTACATTTAGAAGAGCAATGGCATTAAGGAATAGAATAGCACCTAATGTGGTTAATCCTCCTCTACCCACGTCTTTCTTCTCAGAGATGAAAGGATTTTTTCCATGTAGCAAGTGCATGATTTGCCTATTTAATAACAAAAGGAAAAAGAAGACAGATTCCTTTATGTCTTCTTCTGCTGGTAAAGAATATAATATTGAGAAGTTAATTTCATGCAACAGCCGATTTGTTGTATATCTATTAAAGTGCCCATGCCGGAAGCAATATATCAGACGCACCACTAGGAGGTTGAAAGACAGGTTGTGTGAACATGCCTATAACATCAGAAGAGGTTTTAGGGAGCACTCTCTCTCCAAACACTATAGAGTATGCCATAATAGGGATCCATCCACATTAACCTTTATAGGCATTGACATTATTCAGGCACATTGGAGAGGGACCTATAGGAAGAGAGCCGTTTCCCAACTCGAGTCAAAGTGGATTTTTGAAATGGGCACTCTTAGCCCAGGAGGGCATAATGTTGATATGGATATCAACTGCTTTATGGATAACTGCTGAATTATGTCTATTTTATCTCCACCCAATTGTATACTTAGTTTTTAATTAATTATTTTATGCTCTCTTAATTGGCTTTTACTCCAGTCATCATTTCAAATTTTTAGCTATCTTATTCTATATGTTTTTCCATGCTGTTTTTATAAGTTTTATGCTATCTCCGCATTTTGATTCAGCAATTTACTTATTTTACACTATTTTATATGATATATTCTTATTTGTTATTGTGTAGAATTTATTATTTTAATTTTTTATATGCGTTTATTATATGCACTATATTCCAGATGGTTAATTATGTATGCTTGTATTCAATTTTTTTGGCCATACTGTCCACTAGTTAATAATGCTAATCATAATTTCATACTGCTTATCATGTGACTTTAAAACATACAGTATACTAGGATCTTCTTTTAAACGCACACTATTATTTGATGTGCTTTTTGAATCATCTAAACCTAATACATCTGAAATTGATGTCACCATAGCAAGCACAATGAATTAATGCCTGCCATTTATATTTTTATACGTTGGTCTTTTGTTGCGCATGCGCATCACCCATCATTCTTACTAAAAGTTTTTTCCTTTATGTAATTGCGTTTTAAGTTTTAAGATGATCCGTTCCACATATAAGTCACTTACGATTGGATAATACATTCTTTTGAACATCTTATATTTTATTCATCCTCGGGAATAGTTTTTCCCTCGTTTCCCTGGTGGACCGTGTGGCTTTTATGTCAAAATCTACTGTAAGATGGCACCCGTGCATGCGCGCGCACATCCAGACCTTTGCCAAAATGGCGCCCGTGATATTCGCATGCTCCGTTTTTGCTATAGACATGTTTGAAGTCCGGCAGTACTTGGCACGAAACGCGTCAAGGAGGAGCTGTACGCCGTGATGTCACACCACCAGGGCCTCGAGCAGGTCCGGTGGCCATCTTGGATTTCGTATGGTCTACTGTAAAATTTAAATCTACTGTAAGATGGCGCCCGCGCATGCACGCCCACATCCAGACCTTTGGCAAAATGGCGCACGTGATATGCGTATGCGTCATTTTCGCTATAAATTGACATGTTTGATGTCTGGCAGTACGAGCACACCCCTTATGACGCGTCAAGGAGGGGTTGTGCACCGTAACGTCATGCTGCCGGGGTCTCAAGCAGGTCCGGCAACCATCTTGGATTTTGTATGGTCAGTGCATTTGTTTGTGCTATAACCTTACTTTTACTCTACGGATGGAATAAATAAATATTGATTAACCACTTGCACGCCTGAGGATTTACCCCCCTTAATGACCAGGCCTTTTATTGCTGTTTGGCGCTGCACTAATTCAACTGATAATTGCACGGTCATGCAATGCTGTACCCAAACGAAATTTACGTATTTTTTTTCACACAAATAGAGCTTTCTTTTGGTGGTATTTTATCACCTGTGCGCTTTTTATTTTTTGCGCTATAAAGAAAAACAACACGAAAATTTAGAAAAAAAACAATATTTTCTACTTTCAGCTATAACAAATATATCGTAAACTCAAAGTTAGTCATAAATTTAAGCCAAAATGTATTCTGCTACATGTTTTTGGTAAAAAAAATCCCAATAAGTGTATATTGATTGCTTTGTGCGAAAGTTATAGTGTCTACAAACTATGGTATAGATACTGTAATTTTTCCCATTTTTTGCTATACAGCGCTGCACTAGTTTAACTGACAATTGCGCGGTTATGCAAAGCTGCACCCAAAATTTATGTCCTTTCTTTCACACAAATAGAGATTTCTTTCCGTGGTATTTAATCACCTGTGCGCTTTTTATTTTTTGCACTATAAACAAAAAACCCCCAAAATTTTGAAGAAAAAAAAAAACAATATTTTTTAATTTCCGTCATAAAAAATATCCAAAAATCTCAAATTTCGTCATAAATTTAGGCCAAAATGTATTCTGCTACATGTTTTTGGTAAAAAAAATCCCAATAAGTGTATATTGATTGCTTTGTGTGAAAGTTATAGCATCTACAGACTATGGTATAAATAATTTGAAATTTACACAGCTTTTACTTTCTGACTGCCCATCACATTTCTTGAGGTGCTAAAATACCAGGATAGAACAAACACCCCCAAATGACCCCTTTTCGGAAAGTAGACACCCTAAGCTATCTGCTGAGAGGCATATTGTGTCCGTGGAAGATTTATTTTTTTTTCCACAAGTTTCTGGAAAATGACAAACATTTTTTTTTACACAAAGTTGTCATTTAAATTATTTATTTCTCACACAAGCCATGGGTATATGTGGAATTACACCCCAAAATACATTCTGCTACTTCTACCGAGTATGAGGATACCACACGTGTGAGACTTTTTGGGAGCCTAGCCACATACAGGAGCCTGAAATCCAATGACCATTTTGAAAGCCTGAAGGTGCGTAACTTCTTCATTTCACTTCCTCACTACCTATCACAGTTTTGAAGGCCCTGACATGCCAGGATAGCACCAAACCCCCCCAAATGACCCATTTTTGGAAAGTAGACACGCCAAGGAATTTAAAAAGAGGCATGGTAAGTATTTTGCAGACCTCATTTTTTCTCACAAGGTTTTTGATTTCTTTCTTCATTTTCCAAAAACTTGTGGCAACAAACAAGATCTGAAAAATACTCATCATGCTTCTTATCAAATTCCTTGGGGTGTCTACTTTCCAAAAATTGGTCATTTGGGGGGGGTTTGGTGCTATTCTGGCATTCCAGGGCCTCCAAAACTGTGATAGGTAGTCAGGAAGTGTAATGAGGAAATAAAGCCCTTTAAAAGCCTGAAGGTGCTTATTGGATTTATAGGGCATGTGTGAGCAATAAATTATTTAAATTACAATTTTGTGTAATTTTTTTTCTTGTCATTTTCCAAAAACTTGTGGTAAAAAAAATAAATTCTTCTATTGATTCAACATGCCTCTCAGCAAATAGTTTGGGGTGTCTAATTTCCAAAAAGGGGTCATTTTGGGGGGTGGAGGCATTTTATGCCCTGCATTAGAAGATGCCACACATCACTCACTCTTCTAACCACCTGAAGACCAAGCCTTTTGTGACACATTTTGTTCACATTAAAAATATCAGTATTTTTGCTAGGAAATTAAAGTGAACCCCCAAACATTATATTTTTTTTAGAGCATACACCCTAGTAAATAAAATGATGGGTGCTGCAATTTTTTATCTCACATAGTACTTACACAGTGATTTTTCAAACGCACTTTTTTTGAAAAATATAGATTTTTTTTAATTTTAATGCACAAAAACACAATATATTGGCCAATTATTTCATATGATATAAAAGATGATGCTATGCTGAGTAAATAGATACCAAACATGACATGCTTTAAAATTGCACATGCCCTGTGCAATGCGACAAACTGCATACATTTTTAATTTCTATAGGCAACGCTTTAAAAGCCTTTACAAGCTACATTTTAGATTTACAGAGGAGGTCTAGAGCTATAATTACTGCTCTTGATCTGACGTTCGTGGTGATACCTCACATGCATGGTGCAATCGCTGTTTCCATACTGGCACAGGGTCAACGCTCACGACCACAGGTACGCGCATGCGCGGGTGGGTGAGGGTACTTTTTTTCTGATTTATTTAATTATTTTTACACTGTCTCTTTAATTTTTTTTTTATCACTTTTAATGTTATCTCAGGGAGGGGGGCATTTTCTCCCACTGCTTGTAAAAGCAATCCTGCAGCTAATTAGCCACTAGGAATGCTTTTACATGAAAGCCCATCGCCAGCTGAAAAAAATGATACTAGGATGATGCCTGCAGCTGCAGGCATCACCCTGGTATAACCATTCAAAGTCCAGTGATGTACCAGTACGTCGCTGGTCCTTGTTGGGTGTATATGCTATGTTCTTTTTTTCTTTATGCAGCCTGTGGGCTGAATGAAAAAAAAGAGAAGAAATCTCTGCCAGAAAAAGTGTGTGGTATGCCCACCATTAGAATACCTCCCTGCATCCACCCACTTCTAATGGTGGGCACACATGAAATGTGCCAACAAATATAAAATATATATACCGAATGTCAGGAATGGACTTGCCAGTAATGGTAGGACTCACCTGCCTTGTGGGCTGCAGTACCAGGGCTGGCCAGCGGGTGCTCCCAGCAATCAGAGACTCAACCCTGCAGCCAGCCAAACACCTGAAGCTGATTATGCAGGTGTATTTATGGGATGGCCAGACCTGCAGTCTGCGCCTTGGTGTGTGTTTTCCATGGGCCCCTGTACCTTGTAAACCTGTGTTCCTGTTCCTGATTCCTGTGTTCCTGTAGTGCGTTCCTTGTTGCCGACCCTGCCTGTTCTGATCCATGCTGACATTCTCCTGCTCTGACCCCCGGCTCGTCCCTGACCATCCTTCTGCCTGATCCTCTGTACCGTGCTGCCCGTGAGTTACTGAACCCGGCGTGTGACCTGACTACCCTTGTCTGCTGCTTGTACCGTGCCTGTCCCCACCGTTACTGACCCGGCTAGTCTGACCACGTCGCTCCTGACTGTCATCCATCCATCCCGCTCGGACCTGGACCTGCCAGCACTCTCTACCACAGCCGGACGCACTCAGGGGTCGCGACCTGGTTCCAGTCTGCACCAAGTCCATCCCCAACATCAGGGGCCCTGGTGAATAGCAGGCTGGGACTTAGAACCTGCGCCCTGGGGAAATCCGTGCTGTGGGCTTGGCCTGCCTGACCATTCCACCTCTCCAGCCCTGACTGCACTGTGTACCTATTGGTTTGTTTGTTTGTTTGCTCTGTGTACCTATTAGCTTAAGGTTAGCTTGTTTGCATTGTGTTTGTTTATTTGTGCAGCTGATAATAAATATTATTATTATAACATATCTGAAGCCTGCGTTTCCCTGCGTCAGTTCACATACCTCTGGTTATACCCGGAGCCCTGACACTGAAGCATAGGGACCATCCACCCACTGGCCACCCCAGGCCCCCATGCTTCGGCATATATGCTCTTTTTTTAACTGCGGATGAAAAATCTCATCCGACAGTACTGCACACACCTACTTATGTCTATTCTGAAAGCAAGACCCTGTTCCTGTCAGAATAAACAGGTCAGTGCTGCAGTTTGACATTCCTGCTAAGAAATCAACAATGGTTAACAATAAAACATTAACTCAATAAAACAACTTTATAATTGAAATATCTCTGCAAGGAAAAGTGTGTGGTGGTATGCCCACCATTAGAAAACCTCCCTTCATCCACCCACTTCTAATGGTGGGCACACATGAAATGTGCCAACAAATATAAAATATATATGCCGAAGCATAGGGGCCATCCACCGACTGGCCACCCCAGGCCCCCATGCTTCGGCATATATGCTGTTTTTTTAACTGTGGATGAAAAATCTCATCCGACAGCGCTGCCCACACTGATTTATGTATATTCTGAGAGCAATTTCCTGTTGCTCTCAGAATAAACAGGTCAGTGCTGCAGCTGAAAGCATTCCTGCAAACAGAAATGGTTAACAATAAAACAGAAACAATAAAACAGTAAAAGTAGAACAATCACAAAAATGACAACAACAAAAAAACTATAACTATTTTTGGTTTTTAATTTTTTTTATTTTTTGGGGGGATTTGTACTTTGAATTTTTTTTTTTTTAACTTCTTTTTTTTTCAAACTTTAAACTTTTTAAAACAGATGGTAGGGTCACTCCAAATACGATAGCCAACTTCCTGACTACCTAACATCTTTCGAGACCCTGTGTAAATGTGCCCTGAACTGTGCCATGCTGTACCCTATACTAATACTCTACTAGTGTATGGTAGAGGTGCAAGCAGGTCTTGATGCAGAGGTCAGGTTGGTCAGGACAGGAGGGACAATAATAGCGGCTGTCATGCCTAATTCCATGTCTGCTACAGACACAACATCTTTTTTGGGGTCTTCTTTGGGTTGGGGTACCAGGAATGGTATCGGGAAAATGCCTCTCATGCAGCCGGCTAACTGCATCTGGGATGGGGGTTTGAGGCGCACCATCTTCTGGATACAAAACGGCCCTGATGATCTCTAACTGGAATTTTAGGTAGGATTCCGTATGTCCAGTTGCTTTGTAGAGAACAAAAGCATTATATAAAGCCAATTGAAATAAATAAACAGACACTTTTTTTGTACCAGCGTCTGGCTTTTCGGGAAACGAAGTACGGCTTCATCATCTGGTCATTGTAGTCCACCACTCCCATGTTAAAGTTATAATCGTGGGCACAGAGGGGTTTCTCAACAACACCAGCTGCCGTGGCAATTTGGATGGTCGTATATGCGTGAATGGAAGACAGGAGGTAAACATCCCGTTTGTCCTTCCACTTCACTGCGAGCAATTCTTCGTTTCTCAAGCAGGCTTTTTCCCCATTTCTAAGATGGGTATTTACAAGCCGTTGGGGGAAGCTCCAACGATTAGATCACACAGTGCCACATGCGCAAATTCCCAGACTGAACAAATGTCTAAATAGTGGCACGCTTGAATAAAAATTGTCCACGTATAAGTGGTACCCCATATGGCAAAAGGATGACACCAAGTCCCAAACTATCTTGCCACTGCTCCCCATGTAGTCTGGGCATCCAGGGGGCTCCATGTGACTATCTTTTCCCTCGTAAATCCTGTATAGCCTGTTGCCCTCTCACAGGTCTTATACATCTTGACCCCATATCTGGCACGCTTGCTGGGGATATACTGTTTGATTACAAGGCGGCCACAAAATTGAATGAGGGACTCATAGATGCAGATGTTTTTATGGAGAGTATACAAATCTGCAAATTTTTGGTTAAAGTGATTTACGAGGGGCCGAATTTTGTGGAGCCGGTCAAATTCAGGGTCACCCCGAGGACAACTGAGTGTGTTGTCGTTGAAGTGCATAAAACGCATTATCGTCTCATATCTATGCCTGGCCATGGCAGCAGAGAACACGGACATGTGAACAAGCGGGTCTGTGGACCAATACAACCGCAATTGATTTTTTTTATTAATGCCCATGTTGAGGGTTAGGCACAAAAAAACTTTAAATTCGGAAACCGTAATGGGTTTCCATGCGAATGGTCTGGCAAGGTTTGAATTTGGGTTGGCGGCGATAAATTGTTGTGCATATAAATTGCTTTGATCCACAATCAATGCATAAAAATCACCTGTGAAAAACAGCTAAAAAAAATCAACGGAAGTATTTAAATTGTCTGTTTACACCTGAATTCCGGGTTGGGCAATGAATGGGGGAAGTAAGTGTGCTGCAGAATTTGTGGGCTGCCAATCAGGATTTGCAAGCACATCCGGAAGGATACTAAGGGCTCCATGGGCCTGTGTGCGAATTCTTGGTGGCCACAGGACACTACTTGTGCTTGCCACCGCACCAGCTTGTACTGCACTTATGGGACTCGCCACGTCACCAAGTGATACTGCAGTGCTGGTATGTATAAGACCAGGATGGACTAGGCTGCTGGTGCTCGCCAGTTCACCAAAAGGTAGTGCGGCACTAGTACTGACACTCTGCTGCATATGAGAGTCATCATACGTTTGGACCACTTCAGCAACCTGGGAATGGGGTTGGGTACGCCTGATCTTAGCAGGGACCTCTTCTCCGTCGCCTGAGCTATCTGTCAGGGTGCCGCTGCTGTCTAAAGATTCGTATTCTGAGCCTGATTCTGTCAGGGAGTCTTCCCCTTCGCTCTCACCTGACATGCTCAGAATCCTGTAGGCCTCTTCACTAGAGTACCTTTGGTTGGACATTTTGGCCACTAAATTTATAGGTACCTAGTGCGACTCACAGGAAAAAGAGCGCCTGGCTGTCAGGGACTGCTTGAACCACTACAAAAAATTTGTTTCTGTGAACACTGCAGTTTTGTGTGTAATGTATCAAGTGACAGTTATCTACTGACTAGGGGAGAAGGGGGGGGGGCGTAGGGGCTAAACGCAGGTGCTGGCAGGTGTTGGGGCTGATCCCGTTAACGCTGCGGTTTTGGGGATACTATAGTAATGTGAACGCTGGTATAGTGCTGATCTGATCAAAGATATTGATCCAATCAGACACTATACTAGCAATGGAGGTTTAGCGTGCAAGTGAGCGTGTTCCTGGCAATCAAGGGGTCAAATGTGATTACTTGTGTACTAGCAGCAATCTGATGCTATATGGGAGGGGCACTGACGCTAACAGTATCGGAAGTCACCAGTGACACTAATACCGTGATCAGTAAAAATCTGTTCACTGTAATCAATGACACTGGTGACAGGGCAGTGAAGGGGTTAACTGGGGGGGCGATCAAGGGGTTAAATGGGATTACTGGTGTACTAGCGGGCAAACTGGCGCTATCTGGGAGGGGCGCTAACACTATTGGAAGTCGCCAGCGACACTGATACAGTGATCAGTAAAAATCTGTTCACTGTGATCAATGACACTGGTGACAGGGCAGTGAAGGGGTTAACTGTTAACTGGGGGAGGCGAACAGGGGGTTAAATGTGACCTAGGTGTGTTCTAACTGTCAGTGTAGTGCTTTGTACTCAAAATTCTTCTGTATTCTTCTCTGTCTGGAACGGAATGTGCCCAGGCAGAGAAGAATGACGTCATATCCTGTCCTGTGTAACTGTCAACACAGGACAGGATAGGACAGGGACCGATCATCCGATTTCAGTCGGACATCATTAGCTGAAACTGAATGATTGATCCCTTGGGGATCAAATGGTGACAGCCATGAAATAGCAGGGGCGTGCGCGCGCCCCCCCTGCCCGCGAAAACCTCGGGAGCGCAGAGCACGTTTAAAAACATGCTTTTGCGCAGCCGTGCCGTCCTGCCACCGTTTTAATGCAGTGGCTGTGCGGCAAGAGGTTAAGAATTACCACACTATGGGCATCCTTTTCTTTGGGTTTTTAGGAGCTAACAAACCCACAGAGCCCATCACAGAGGACAGCTGAGGTACTGCAGATGACCCAGGAGAAGGGGATTGCAGACCAGGCTGTGTGCTTCCTTAAAGGGACCTCCAGCTGACCACATTACTTATACGTGCGTATTATTATTATGCATCTGGTGAGTGCATAATCTTACCACATTCCTGGCACATCACCGAATATTGATTCTAGTACGTTAAGCACTGATTTGAGATCATATTCACCTGGATCTCCACTTTTGTCACTTTATTGACATTGAATTGTCATTTTTCTTGGAATTGACAGCCACTTATTGTCATGTGTTCACTACTGTTACTTTATTATAATAAGCACTTTATTTGATGTTTATTTATGATTGGTTCATTATTAGCAATATATTACAATAGCACTATATCGCATTAGCACCATATTTGTCCCTTGTCACTTTCATGGACATTCTATTGTCACTTTTGTGGAATTGGCAGTCATTTATCATGGTCACTTTATCACAACAGCTATAATAGCATTTCATTTGGATATTTAATTAAGACTGGTTCATCAACAGTACTTGATTTTCACTTTATATTGTGCATTTTTTTGATGGTCATTCATTTTTTAGTCCCATTTAGCGCTGCACCTTTTATATATTATATATATCCTTGTAGATGGCAGCAGATTTTTATCAAGAATGTCTTGGTACATTTTCCATCATCCTTCCTTAAATTACATAAAGTTTGCCAGTACCTGTTACGATCCGCCAGGTGGTGCCTCCGGCTGCCCACTTGACAGACCTACCCAAAGCGTGGAGTCTAAGTCCCGGTCTGTGCTTTCACCAGGGCCCCTGATGGTGGGGATGGACTTGTAACAGACCAGGACCAGGTCACAACCTCTGAGCAGGCCCACCAGTGGCAGATGGAACCTCCAGGGATGTATAGGTACCGGGAGAGCCAGATGTGAGGAGGACGGCGGGACCTAGCAGGATGGGTCACGAGCAGTGGTCCCGTGGGGTAAGCGAGGTACAGAATCGGCAGGCGGAGAGTAGTCAGGTCACACGCAGGGTCAGCAGGATAAGTCAGTCCGCAGATAGGTCAAACAAGCCGGGAGTTAGGAGGGGAGAAGGCAGAGTAGTCAGGGCAATCCGGGTCAAACACAGGAGAAGGCAGCGTAGTCAGGACAATCAGGGTCAATATTCAGGTACAGGAACTCAGGATCACAGATAGACCTTGCGGCAATCTGTGACAGTGCAGGGCATCTTTAAATATTGCGCCCTGCACTGTCATTGGCCGTCCAGGCCGCGCCCCCGGGCTGTCATTGGCTGCCCGAGGCGCGCCCGCAGCTCCTACTGTGCATGCGCGGCGTCCTGTCTGCTGCGGCCCGCCGGGACCTGGTGCTTGTGTCCCGGCGTGAGCCGCCGCTAGTGCGTGTGCGCCGGGGGAGGCACCGCAGCGATCCCTGACAGTACCGTATGCTGAAAAACAGCCCCACACCATGATGTTCCCACCTGCAAACTTCACTGTTGGTATGGTGTTTTTGGGGTGATGTGCAGTTCCAAACATGATGTGTATTATGGCATCCAAAGAGTTCAATTTTGGTTTCACCCTACCAAACTATATTCTCGCAGTATTTGTCAAAATGTTGTGCAGCAAACTTTAAACGAGCTTCAACATGCTTTTTCTTCAGGAATGGAGTCTTGCGTGGTGAGCGTACATACAGGCCACAAATGGTCCTTGGCTTTTGGACAACTCTTCTGATAATTTTTTTCATACCTTGCGAGGAGCACCTTGTCGTGGTCGGTTTATGGTGAAATGATCTTCTTTTCCCTTCCAGATTATGGCCCCAACAATGCTCACTGGAACATTCAGAAGTTTAGAAATCCTTCTGTAACCAATGTCATCAATATGTTTTACAACAATAAGGTTGCAAAGGTCTTGAGAAAGCTCTTTGCTTTTACCCATCATGAGATGTTTCTTGTGTGATGCCTTGGTAATGAGACACCTTTTTATAGCCACTGGTTGAGACTGAAGCAGGTGATATTAATTTGCACTCACAAGGGGCAGGATTGCTTTCTAATTACTGATAGATTTCAGCTGGTGTCTTTGCTTTCCATGCCTTTTTGCACCTCCCTTTCTTCATGTATTCAATACTTTTTCCCTGTGTCATTCCATTTTATTACACATAACTTAATTTTTTTAACTTATTTGTTTTGGTTTCTTTGTGTGTATGGATTGCATGAGTTATCGACATGTGGTTAAAATTCCACATAGATAGCACATTTAGAAATATATTTATCTAAAAAAACATAATCTTTTTATATAATCAGCATTAGAGGATAGGACAAAAGCTGTCAGCATGCTATTTTCAGTTTATTTATAGTTTTGCACTGTACAAAATATTAAAAAACAGCCTGATTCGTCTTCTGGTGCTGCAGGGTTTACCATTGTGTAAAACATTAGTATGGCTTTTTTGAATGGAGCATGGGGGTAGAAAAGGTGGATATAGTTGGCACTTGATGAGTGCCTTTCAAAGCTGCAGCTGCTCTTATTAACCCCTACAGCACTGGAAAATCACCACTGCAGGGCTATCTACAGGCAGAGGATTTCAGCTTTTAACCTAACACAGCAGCAACCAGCACACAGGACAGTTTTTACTCATGGTAAGTATTGTGCCTGGCACTGTTTAAAAAAAATCACTTCACTTTAGCTTTAGGCCCCATTCACACTTGGGCATTTTGAATCCTGGGCAAAATTTCCACGATGCTTCCCTGTGATTTCAAAACACTCTGCTAAAATGACAAATTGCAGAACCGGGTGTTCAGGTGCCATTCTTTTTAATGGTACCTGAAAACATGGTGTGGTTCTGCCTTATCTTCTTTTTGGCAACGTGCTTCGCGTGATGCGGTTTGTCACTATTGCAGCGTGATTTATCGTGTGACATTCGTGGCAGAACCACACTGCATTTTCAGGTGCCATTTAAAATAAATGGCTCCTGAATACACGGTTCTACGATTTGTCATTTTAGCAGAGCGTTTTGAAATTTTGGGCAGAATTACAGCGATTCTGTCCATGATTCAAAACACCATAGTGTGAATGGGGCCTTAAAGCTGTGCCAGGTGTGAGAACTTCTTCAGTGGTGTTTGAGCAGCGGTTAAGGGTGGATTTTTGCTTCCCCTAACTCTGACTTGCTATCACTGGATGATGAAGTAAGTAAAAGAGATGAGAAACATTTTTATTGTATGTTTACTTACATTTTTCTCTTACACACATGCACTGGTGGACTGATTAAGGGGCCAAAAGCCCCTTAAAATAGGTCACCAGGGAGGGAGAGACTGCCTGCTACCACATTCATGGGGGGCAGGTAGGAAACACATAAGCCCCTTCCTTGCCAGTACCTGTATAGAAGGGATGCTAAAAAACCTAATGTTGGTCAGTATTGGGCTGGGATGCACTGTGGGATCCTCATCTTTAGGGAGATCTCGACCTCCCTCAAAACATCACACTATAGCCGAAAGGAATGTGGGCTGGTATCAGCATGGTAGGGGCACACTCAGTACTCCCTAAATATGAAAATACCAACCTCTATACTGGCGTGCAAGGCTGGGGAAGAAGAGGTACATGCTTTTTTTTTTTTACAGAAAAAAAATTAACCATGGAGGTATTGAACCTGTTTGAAAAACACGTAATTAGCACTCTTTATGAGCAAAAAATTCACAGCTCTAAAGAAACCCTTTAAATACACATCAAATACTAATAAATCTTGCTTGTTTTAATTTCTGCAGTGCGAATCTAGTTTAATGTATATTTCTGTGGGTCATTCTTGTTTCAAAGCTAGCAAAAGCCACTTCCATAAGTATAGTAAATGTGGAAAATTAAAAACATATGATTTTTGTACTTACTTTAAAATCTTTTTTCTTGAAGCCTCTTCTGGGACAAAGGAATGTAGTAATTCTTAGATACTGGGGTTATACAGTAGCTTTTAGGAGGTTGGGACACTAGCAAACAAAAAAGTTAACCACACTTCCAACCTTCGTGCCTCAGTTTTGCTCCTCAATGAACGTCAAGAAAAAGATTTTTCCATATGTACAAAAATATTTTTTTTCTTTATCATTTATTGAGGGACAAATGAATGTAGCATAATCATTTGGAATTCCAAAAGCAGTCCAAGTGAGAAGCGGTCAACAGCCACAGTGGAATCCAACAGAACTGAATGCCATTCTTCCATGGTATCAGAAGGGATCAGAAACTAACTGAAGGACATACAAAAATAGAACTATCATGACCAAGGGGAGAGCATTGAGGATCGACCTGGCAATCCACATCAAGACAGGAAGATACGACTGGGAAACTGCTACGTGAAGAAAGATGGGCCTCATTTAGCATTGTGGAGGGCAACCAAACATCCACCATGATGAAAACAAGTGAAATAATAAATTACTTGAAGAGGAGAAAGAATCAACAGCTGAGGAGGTCAACAAACAAGAAATGGGTAGCAAATCAATCCCAGAGATATGCAACTCAAAAGATATATTATGTCCAAAGAAAAAAAATATTTGGACAACTGGAGTAAAAGCCTAAGTCTACCTTATGTAACTCTTGACTAGAAGGAAAGGAAACTTCTAAACATCTAAGGAAGATGTTACCTGATAGACAAGGACTCCTTTAAAGACACATACAGTAAGTGAGAGCCCCATCAGCAGAAAATCTAGTAAAGAGAGGGAACTAACTTTAAGCACAAACATTTAGAAAGTAGTAACTCTAACTCATCAACACCAGTATAAAGTTGAAGTATGCAGAGGTGAGGACATATAATAACACAAGCTGGCATAGAAAGACATCCCAACCATGTTTGTTTTTTTTTTTTTTTTAAATTAAACCCTATAAAGGAACAGAGTCCTCTGTAGAATAGATGTGGTAGAAAGCACAGTACTGGTACTAGGAATATTATTCTGATTGAGAATAGAAAGGGGAAGAAATGTAAGAAGACTTCTTCAGAAGACTGTTTCCTGGGAATAGAAGAGGAACTACAGTATGTTCCAGCAATCAAGTCCCATGAAGAAAGAAAGTGTGTATACAGAGACACAGTCAACACTGACAGCATAAGGCAGTAGGTCACCCAGTCAGCTACAGGAGGAGGTCTCACATTGTTCCTGAGGTGAAGATCTAGTAGCCTCCACACGAGATCCAGAGGAGGACTGTGATTGTACTATTGTAGTAGCAAATTAAGAATGGTGCTTTTCCTCTCCATCCACAGATTTCCTGTGTTAAGGCAGGTGTACATTCCCACCACCAGAGATATCAAGAATTACATTGCCAAGGGTAGAACCAAAGAGACATCTCTGGCAAAAAAAACCCCAGATACTCCTTGAGTGTATCCTAGATGTCCCAGGCACAAAACTAAAAGTAGATACTGTATGTGTGATTTGTTTAGTTACGAGTCCGCAAAAAAACGAAACAATGTTTTTTGTCATGCATATCTCCACCAACTAGAGATCCCTTCGCATGTGAAGAGACATTACACTCATGCAGGGGTGGACTGGTAACTCATGGGGCCCCCGGGCAATAGGGGATCATGGGGCCCCTGTGTCCTTGACCAAACTCAAAAAAGCCTATGAAAAAGGTACCAGGGGCATCTCATGGGGCCCCCTACTGACCCCGGGCCCTCGAGCAGTTTCCAAATGGACAGTCCGCCCCTGCACTCATGCAAGACACAAGCTTCAATGCATGTAAGAGACCATTACAGTTGAATCGTAGAATGCCAGACATTTGCTTCAAAAGCTCCAGAACACAGAGCTTTGTACTTGAAATAAAGGGGTCTCCTTTAATAGATTTTATCCACAGGGACATGGATTCACAGATCTGAGTCACCAATAACAGGTGACTGAGACCTAAGAAGGGAGTCTAACAGTCTGTCAGTGAAATCTGTAAAAGTAAGAACACCATCACCCTGTTGAGTGGTATGTTTGTTAAAGTGAATGACTGCAGTGTCAACAGTAGGCAGAGACTACTAATTAACAAAATCCCTTTCAAAGGGAAATACAGTATCTCCTTTACATTGTCAGGATAGCCTGATTCCAAATGGTTATGTAATGTAATGGAATGGAATGCTGTAATGAAATGTTTCAAATATTGTGTGGAATGACATTTTTGCAGCTAGTTCAAAAAGCCACAATGCCTGGGACAATAGGCCGATTCTTCATCTGAATGCACTACATCAGTCAGGTTAGAAACAACACCTTGTAAATCTGAGTCATTTGAAACTTGCTAAAAGAGAGACTCTTCAGGAGTAGAGTGTGAGGGCTTTGAATCTGAATCAGATATAACAATATCTGGATCAATATACCCTGTATATTACACCGAGTATAGAACATAAGATGTGTGGGGAGAAGTCACCTTTTTGTTGGCGGGGGTGTGGAGAGATAGGCACGTTTTATCACATAATGTGGGAATGTCCAAAGATACAAATATTCTGGAGAGAAGTGGTACACCAAATTAAAAAGATTACGGAAATTGATATTAGTCTGGACCCTGGAACCTGCCTTTTACATAATACAGAAATAGCAGTAAATAAATATAAAGAATCAGGAATATGGTATTTTTTCTAAATGCAGCCAAGGGATTGATTCCAAAATTTTGGCGTCAAGTAGAAGCTCCAAAAAAACAAGACTGGATAGTTAGAATGGACCATATTGTAAGATTAGAGAAACTGTTTTATGCCCAGGAAGATGGTATGGGGATATATCAGGCGAAATGGAAAAAATGGGAAGAGTTTAGATCAAGTGTGAATGGACGAGAGTTAGGCCTCTCTTTTTCTTGCCCCCTTATGATGAGAGCACGATTTAGAGCCTCTTTTTTCTCTTGCCAAAGAGCGGTGGATGTAGGGTGGGGTGGGAGGTTAGGGTGGGGGGGGTCACTATGGAGCTGCTAGTGGGGGGTTGGGAGAAATAAGGAAAATATGGGAAATGAATGTTTAAATTAGATACTGTTGTTATATGAATGTAGAGAATTTATATTGTGGATTTTAAATTTCCTAATATTTTGAAAATCAATAAATATTTAAATTAAAAAAATATATATATACCCTGTGCCTGGGACAAACAGAGGTGAGGGTCCAAAGGGTCAGAATTAGAACTGTGAATGGTGCAGGAGCACTCTTAGAGCTTCTCTGAGTAGATTGTTCCAGTACTTGTGCACAGACTGATAAAAATCCTAGGTGGATATTAGGGATCTTTTGACACATGGGAGGTCTCATCCTCACACTTCAGAACTATAGAAGGGTCTGCTGAGAAAGAACCTATAGTACTAGGTGTCCAAGCACCCATGAAGAAGTATGGGCTTAGATCACACTTTGTAGTGGACTGCACTCTGTGTGCCTTTAAAAGACATGTTTTACCCCATAGTAGAAAAACAAATAAACCCAAGCAAATGATGTAGAAAAGGGGCCTATGTGTTCAGAAGTGAAGTCTCTGAAGGCTGGCAATGACAGCTGATATATGAAGTGTTTCAGAAGCAAGAGCAGCAGCAGGAAGGTGCTTCCGCTAGTCTGAATGGAGGGAGAAAGAAGTCTTGATTGAAGTCACCAAAGTGAAAATATCTGCTGTGTATAAAGTGTCTTGATTGAAAAAAATAAAATAAAAAAGACTGGAATAAAAAGGCTAGGAAACATTTGACCAAAATTTTGACTTTATTAAAGAGTAACTCCACTTTTGCTGAGAAAAAAAAAACCTCTGTGAGTGATCAATGTACATTGCATGGCTGTTAACAAACTTTGTTGCAGACTGGATGTCGCTCCATTTCCTCAAATTGAACCTTTCCAAAACAGAGCTCATAATTTTCCCCCCAGCCCGTGCCCCCCCCACCCTCTCCATCACGACCAACAACGCCACCATCAGTCCCACCCCGCAAGCCAAAGTCCTAGGTGTCACTCTTGACTCAAACCTGTCCTTCCAACCCCATGTCCAATTGTTGGCAAACTCATGCAGGCTCCATCTCCGCAACATCTCCAAAATACATACGTTCCTAACCCCAGACACTACTAAACAACTCGTTCACTCCTTTATTATCTCACGACTCGACTACTGGAAGTCCCTCCTCACCGGCCTACCTCATCACAGACTATCCCCGCTTCAGTCTATCCTGAACTCGGCGGCCAGACTCATCCACCTCACCAACCACTTTGCTTCTGCCACCCCCCTCTGTCATTCACTCCACTGGCTTCTGATTGCCCAACACATTAAATTCAAACTACTAACACTGACATACAAAGCCATTCATAACGCTGCCCCAAACTACCTCACCGACCTGATACCCAAATACCACCCTACCCGT
The DNA here is from genome assembly GCF_062004578.1 of Staurois parvus. Classification (NCBI taxonomy): domain Eukaryota; kingdom Metazoa; phylum Chordata; class Amphibia; order Anura; family Ranidae; genus Staurois; species Staurois parvus. The sequence continues at coordinate 974,657 of NW_028318568.1, read as the reverse complement.
AATCTTCGCTCCTCACAAGACCTCCTACTTTCTAGCTCCCTGGTCTCCACCTCCCACGCCCGACTGCAGGACTTCTCCAGGATTTCCCCCATCCTCTGGAACTCACTACCCCAATCCATCAGACTGTCACCTTCCCTCCTCACCTTTAGGCGCACCCTGAAAGCCCATCTCTTCAGGGAAGCCTACCCCACCCTGACCTAACAGCCGATCTACACTCTACACTCCTCCTACCACTCCATCACCCCCAGCCACTTCCTCCTGTACCACTATCCCCTCCCTCCTAGATTGTAAGCTCGAAAGAATACGGCCCTTGAACGTCTCGTGTTTTGTCTTGTTACTGTATTAAAATAACTAAAAGTCAACTCACACATAAAACATTTATTAAATATTATATAGTGAATACAATATCCCTTCAAGTCGTGTCACTATCCTTCCCCTGAAGTACCAAAATATTAATATATTAACCGACTTAAATACACACAAAATCCACAAAAGAAAATCAAAGAGAAAAAAAAAAAAATTGTCCAAAATCTCAAACACAATGTCCAAAAATAAAGTCCAAATCTTGATAGATAAGTGTTCACTAATCCAAAGTGAAAATGAATGCCAGAAGGTCTTCATATACCTCAAAAAAGAAGAAAAAATCCAGACATAGTGTATTATCTTAGGTAACAAAAATAGTGTCACACGTGCAGCATGCAAAAACACTAAGGTGTCACAGCACTCGTTTCAGGATTATACCCAATATGTATCACTGCAAACCATATCCAAAGTGCATAATTACCCTAATTCCAATATAAACAGCATGTAGACAAAATAGGCATGGAGTATCCCCTTGTTCAGCCACTTCCCTTAGACCTCACACATAGACCAAGGATCAGTATATGAATCAAAGTAAAAAATAGATTTTATTATATCCACTTACATTAAAAACTAGTACAGCCGGCTTCCTGGTCCTGATGATATGTACACAGCAGGGCACGCAACGTAAGTGACGAATTGTCGTTCCCGGAAGTGCCGTGGTGGCCATTTTGGAGTCTGGAGCGCATGTTGTTTGGCTGTACTGGGACTCTTACTGCACCCCTGGTGCTTTTTGAGCTAAAAGATCAATGCTGGGAGAGATTTGTGGGGGTTTACCACTAAATGGCTGTGTACATATCATCAGGACCAGGAAGCCGGCTGTACTAGTTTTTAATGTAAGTGGATATAATAAAATCTATTTTTTACTTTGATTCATATACTGATCCTTGGTCTATTTGTGAGGTCTAAGGGAAGTGGCTGAACAAGAGGATACTCCATGCCTACTTTGTCTACATGCTGTTTATATTGGAATTAGGGTAATTATGCACTTTGGATATGGTTTGCAGTGATACATATTGGGTATAATCCTGAAACGAGTGCTGTGACACCTTAGTGTTTTTGCATGCTGCAAGTGTGACACTATTTTTGTTACCTAAGATAATACACTATGTCTGGATTTTTTCTTCTTCTTTGAGGTATATGAAGAACTTCTGGCATTCATTTTCACTTTGGATTAGTGAACACTTATCTATCAAGATTTGGACTTTATTTTTGGACATTGTGTTTGAGATTTTGGACAATTTTTTTTTTTTCTCTTTTATTTTCTTTTGTGGATTTTGTGTGTATTTAAGTCGGTTAATACAGTCAGGTCCATAAATATTGGGACATCGACACAATTCTAACATTTTTGGCTCTATACACCACCACAATGGATTGGAAATGAAACAAACAAGATGTGCTTTAACTGCAGACTGTCAGCTTTAATTTGAGGGTATTTACATCCAAATCAGGTGAACAGTGTAGGAATTACAACAGTTTGCATATGTGCCTCCCACTTGTTAAGGGACCAAAAGTAATGGGACAGAATAATATTCATAAATCAAACTTTCACTTTTTAATACTTGGTTGCAAATCCTTTGCAGTCAATTACAGCCTGAAGTCTGGAACGCATAGACATCACCAGACGCTGGGTTTCATCCCTGGTGATGCTCTGCCAGGCCTCTACTGCAACTGTCTTCAGTTCCTGCTTGTTCTTGGGGCATTTTCCCTTCAGTTTTGTCTTCAGCAAGTGAAATGCATGCTCAATCGGATTCAGGTCAGGTGATTGACTTGGCCATTGCATAACATTCCACTTCTTTCCCTTAAAAAACTCTTTGGTTGCTTTTGCAGTATGCTTTGGGTCATTGTCCATCTGCACTGTGAAGCGGCATCCAATGAGTTCTGAAGCATTTGGCTGAATATGAGCAGATAATATTGCCCGAAGCACTTCAGAATTCATCCTGCTGCTTTTGTCAGCAGTCACATCATCAATAAATACAAGAGAACCAGTTCCATTGGCAGCCATACATGCCCACGCCATGACACTACCACCACCATGCTTCACTGATGAGGTGGTATGCTTAGGATCATGAGCAGTTCCTTTCCTTCTCCATACTCTTCTCTTCCCATCACTCTGGTACAAGTTGATCTTGGTCTCATCTGTCCATAGGATGTTGTTCCAGAACTGTGAAGGCTTTTTTAGATGTCGTTTGGCAAACTATAATCTGGCCTTCCTGTTTTTGAGGCTCACCAATGATTTACATCTTGTGGTGAACCCTCTGTATTCACTCTGGTGAAGTCTTCTCTTGATTGTTGACTTTGACACACAAGCACCTACGTCCTGGAGAGTGTAATTGATCTGGCCAACTGTTGTGAAGGGTGTTTTCTTCACCAGGGAAAGAGTTCTTCGGTCATCCACCACAGTTGTTTTCCATGGTCTTCCGGGTCTTTTGGTGTTGCTGAGCTCACCGGTGCGTTCCTTCTTTTTAAGAATGTTCCAAACAGTTGTTTTGGCCACGCCTAATGTTTTTGCTATCTCTCTGATGGGTTTGTTTTGTTTTTTCAGCCTAATGATGGCTTGCTTCACTGATAGTGACAGCTCTTTGGATCTCATCTTGAGAGTTGACAGCAACAGATTCCAAATGCAAATAGCACACTTGAAATGAACTCTGGACCTTTTATCTGCTCATTGTAATTGGGATAATGAGTGAATAACACACACCTGGCCATGGAGCAGCTGAGAAGCCAATTGTCCCATTACTTTTGGTCCCTTAACAAGTGCGAGGCACATATGCAAACTGTTGTAATTCCTACACTGTTCACCTGATTTGGATGTAAATACCCTCAAATTAAAGCTGACAGTCTGCAGTTAAAGCACATCTTGTTTGTTTCATTTCAAATCCATTGTGGTGGTGTATAGAGCCAAACATGTTAGAATTGTGTCGATGTCCCAATATTTATGGACCTGACTGTATATTATTGTTACTGTATTGTCTCATGTACTGTCCCCCACTATAATGTACAGCGCTGAGCAAACCTTTTGGCACTATATAATGTATAATAATAATAATAATAATTTCTACCTTTTGTAATTCTGGAGGAATAACTGTTTGTCTGTGTCCATGTGAAAAGTGATTCTGTATGAGAGTGACTTTATAATTATCAACCAGCTGCTACACCTTCAGGACTCTAATGAGAAAGGCTGCAAGGCCTGCATCCCTTTAGAAACAAAAAGCAGCTGCAAAAAGTAAACTACTAAAGTAGGTAATAACACACTCAAGCAGAGTAGCTTCACTTGCAAAAACATAATTTTATTGATATCCCAATAATAATAGCTCAGGGTAATGATGTCATCACATCCGGAAATAGCTTCACAAGCTCTTTGCATGAGACATGTGAGGAGAGCCTTATGACGCCAGGGCAGCTTTATCAACCCCGGAAGAGTCTTCTGTTAGCTGGTAACATGACTACATACTGTGTTCAGTGGTATGGACAATGCACAACTATTGAAATGAATGCAATGCCGATTACACAGCAAACGGAGCCATTACACAAGGAAGGAACTAAGAGAGGCTGAACTGTTGGCAACCCTTGTTGTACGGTAGTAGTAAGTGTGAGAAACATTTACATATGATCTATATGTCATCTTATCCACACTCTACCAATTCAATTCCTCTCCTATAACTGACATGGTCTTCCTATCTGCTAATATCGTCTCTTGACATCATAACCACTGAATGTACTGATGGTCAGGCAGAGTTATAGCCTTACCATCATTTTAGGCAATTACCTGGATGAAATTCCATTTTGTTCACAGGACTTTGCCTTTACCTATACTTTGATGAATTTTCACAATGCTCTATAACCAGCTAAGACTCTAATTCTTTGCTACAACTATGCTTTGACCCCTTATTTGGTTTATTGATGCTTGATAGACTTATTCTGTGCTTTGATCCATATAGAAAACACATCATTAAGTATACCCTTTACCATATGCTGTTTACTACCCTTTGAGGGGAAATTGTTATTGCCCATAAGTGTTCCTCATTGGGAACATTTAGTGTCAGCCACTATACCACACTTATGTCTTAATAGACAGCATTGGTGCTTTACAACCTGGATTTTTTTGGTTTTAATGGTGTTTTTATGTGATTGTGTTAGGTTGTTCACTGTTTGAAGATATCACCTATTTTTATCAGGATATTAATAAAATTCTGTTTTTACATGTGAAGCTACTCTGCTTGGGTGTGTTGTTACCTACTTTGGTAGTTTACTATTTGCGGCTGCTTTTTGTTTCTTTATGCAATTTTTACGTTAACACCCACACCTTAATTTGGGTGAGTCTGAGAGCTTGTTTTAAGGTTACCTGGCCTTGTTATGATGGCACTTATCCATTTATATTAGTCTGCATCCCTTTAGACATGATTTCCCTTTGGAATTATCTCAGCCAAAGTGAAATGTTTGTTCCAGAGGATGCCAAAAATTAATGTAGATTTCTGGAAAAACCAGCAAGCCAATCACAAAAGCAGGCAATTTCTGGGGGGTGTTCTATACACCATCTGTGTACAGAACACCTCCGGGTAGCCATATTTCATTGCATTTTACAGAAAATTACAATGCTGCAGATTGAAAGGGAAGGCTCATTTTTAATTGCAATATGACTTATGTAGCAATTGTATATGATATATTATCATTTTTTATTTTTGTTTGCTATTTTATTCCCATGAAAGTGGAGTTACCCTTTAAAGCTGAACTGAAGTAAAGGTGTCCAAACTCCCAGGACACTAGCAAAAATGGGGGTACAACAGTTGAAGGCAGGGCTATACAGGGTCTTTCTTACCTTTTCATTTTTGCCAGTGCCTCATGAAAGGTTAATCTAAATGTCTAAGAATTTAAACATTCCTGTCTTTCAATGGACGATAAAGAAATGGACAATTATCGGGTGAATTCAAGGCAAATTTTGTGCCGATTCCTTAATTAATGCACCCCATAAATACACTACCACACTGAGTGCATTACCCAGTGATTCATGGGAAAAATATGCATCAATGCTCCCTTTGAATGCTTTACAACTTAGAAAAACAACAATATCTATAATACAGCATACCTTTCTAGAGGTATTGTAGCATACAGGTATCTGTTGTAAGCTTCAAACAGAGATACATGTGTGTGAAGAAGGATAACATTGTACACCACCAGAGCAATAAGCATGGTAATCATTTTCAGTTCATAATTTATCCGTAGAAAAGCAGAGCAAGAAATGAATCCGAGTATACAGCTGTATATAAAGTACTGTAAAAAAAACACAAAAGAAAAAACAGATCAAATAACTTTAGTTTGTTACATTTATACAGTATAATTGATGTGGCACGCTGTTTAAACTAACACTGATAACAGAATTTTAGTATATGCTTTTATTATGAGAAATTGACATAAAAACACGAAAGGCTGGCTGCAACAAATTCACTTCAATTACTGAATTTAACATGTGATAGAGATTAGAGATATGGTTCGAGTTTGCACTGATGTGTGGTACAACCCAAACTCTTGCAATTTGAGGAATGTTTAGTTGTGGTAAAGGCCAGATGTGTAGATATGTAGATCATACAGACAAGTTTTCAGATTCAGAGAATAGAGTTCAGTATAGAATTCAGAGCCTTATCAATTGCTCTACATCTAGAGTGCTTTACATGTTGACGTGTCCATGTAATAAGATTTACATGGGGAAAACTAAGAGGCAACTTAAAATATGTATAGGTGAACATTGTAGAGATATAAAATCTAAGGAACTAGATAGTAATCTGGCTCAACATTTTCTAAAATTTCATGGTAGTAAATTGGAAGGTATTAAAGTGAAGGGATTTTAAGCCCTTAATTTTCCATTAAGAAGAGGAGCGTTTGATAGGGAATTGTTAAAACGTGAAAAACACTGGATTTATAAACTGAACACTTTGCACCCTAAAGGGTTAAAAGCTGAACTAGATCTCCAAGTGTTTTTGCATTATTAAAACCTTGTGTCTGACCGGTCTAAGATCTCTTTTTCCATTGGTTACATTTAAGTAATGCTAGTGATCATTATACCCTGTTCCTCTTGGTTTGCCATAAGAAGTACTAATTTATTTATCCTCTTGGTTGCTTAGAAGTGTATTGACTCTTTGTATTGACCATTTTAAATGATTTGCTAATGGGTAAAATGGCAGCATATGACTGACATATATAGGCGGAGTTTTGCTTGATATAAATGAGTCTGCTAGCCAGTTTCCCATTGGTCCTGACGAAGCTGAGTAAGATACGCCCATCGGCGAAATGCATTGACGTCACATGTCAGTGACGTCATGGCTGGCAGCACACAATGGGGACACGGAGCACCACTCTATCCTCGGTGCAGACCAACCATCACATGTACCCTTTAGGAAGTGGAGCCTGGTCTGTGGAGGTCCTGATATGGCGGTCGCCTTGAGGACTCCAAGTACGGAGCCGGAGAGCAATTAAGGTAAAGCTACACTATTTTCAACTGATGGAGGAGTTGGTGAGTGGCACATTTACTCACACCTGGCGGACACGCTGGACACATATGAAGGCAGGGTCCTGCCAACAGAAGTCCATATATGGCGGTTGCCTCACAGACTCACAAGTCATTCATCATCCCAGGATAGTGACTTTACATTTTGCATCCAGTTGGCAGTAAGCTGCATATTTCTTCTATATTTGAGGACATGGCACTCATGTCTAAGAACTTTATTATAATCATAGCCACTGCCCTATGTGGACCTACTACTCTACTATTGCATGATACATTTTGAGGCTGTGTCTCTTGGTCCTAGGAATTGGCCTTGTAGGCTATCCGGATTGCATTTACTGCCTTAATCACCATTACCTTGATACAGGCATTCACATGTAGAATATATCCAATGTCTATTTTCAGTTGTCAAGTCTATTTTCCTATAGACTGAATGTGTATTATGTGTATCCTTCCCAGCTGGGCTTCTATTTCAATGAAAGTAGAGGTTACATTGTTCAATTTTAAGGATTGGTCTATGCATTGATATTGCATTTTTGTATGATACATGTATCCCCACCAAGGTGGTGCACCCCGATGTGTTTTGCTGTATGAGCAAAAGACCTTTGAGTCGTTGTCTCTACAGCATATTAGATTGTATGGCCTAGCCATGATGTCTCTTATTTATTTTTATTTTTTGGTTTTATGTTGTTTTTTGTACTGTCATACTGAAGTGATGGCTATCAGCAGTCTTTACTTAATGTTTCACATTGCTATTTTGCTAATCAAAGCATATTTTGATTACAAGTTTAAGTATAGCATTATCCTTTATGTAACTGCTTTTTTCTTGAGAATTTCTTGCTCACATTGTTTTGTAGGCTTTTTTGGTTATTGGGCAATACTTTATACTTCTAGCGATACCTATTACGGTTAATGCCTCCATTTTTTATATTTATTAAAATTCAATATTGAGTTGGCCTACCCTTTGCAGCTATAACAGCTTCAACTCTTCTGAGAAGGCTGTCCACAAGGTTTAGGAGTGTGTCTATGGGAATGTTTGACCATTCTTCCAGAAGCACATTTGTGACTGATGGTACTGATATCAGACAAAAAGACCTGGCTTGCAGTCTCCACTCTAATTCATCCCAAAGGTGTTTTATTGGGCTTAGTTTAGGACTGTGCAGGCCAGTCAAGTTCTTCCATCCCAAACGCACTCATCCATGTCTTTATGGACCTTGCTTTGTGTACTGGTTCGCAGTCATGTTGGAACAGGAAGGGGCCATCCCCAAACTGTTCCCACAAAGTTGGGAGCATGAAATTATCCAAAATGTCTTGGTATGCTGATGCCTTAAGAGTTCCCTTCACTGGAGCTAAGGGGCCAAGCCCAACCCCTGAAAAACAACTCTACACCATAATCCCCCCTCCACCAAACTTTACAATGCAGTCAGGCAAGTACAGTTCTCCTGGCATGTCCATCGGATTGCCAGACAGAGAAGCGTGATTCATCACTCCAGAGAACATGTCTCCACGGCTCTAGAGTCCAGTGATGGCATGCTTTACACCACTGCATCCGACGCTTTGCATTGCATTTAGTGATGTAAGGCTTGGATGCAGCTGCTCGGCCATGGAAACCCATTCCATGACACTCTCTATGCACTGTTGTTGTGATTATCTGAAGGCCACATGAAGTATGGAGGTCTTTAGCTACTGACTCTGCAGACTCTGTGTGCTTCAGCAGGTGCTGTCCCCGCTCTGTCATTTTACATGACCTACCACTTCGTGGCTAAGTTTGTTATAATACCACTAACAGTTGACCGTGGTGTATATAATAGCAAGGAAATTTAATTGATGGACTTATTGCACAGGTGGCAACCTATCATGGCACCATGCTTGAATTCACAAATTCTTTCACAAATGTTTGTAGAAGCAGTCTGCATGCCTAGGTGCTACACCTGTGGCCATGGAGGTAAATGGAAGACCTGAATCCAGTGATTTGGAGGGATGTCCAAATACTTTTGGCAATATAGTGTATGTGTGTTTGTGTGTGTGATGCCTGTTCATTTTGAAGAACCCATTAGGGGACACCCTGTTCCTTAAGAACTGACCAGAGTTTAGTTATTAGCTTTGATCAGTAGATGTTTTGTTTCTTTTATGCTGAGGACTTGGGGGCTGTACAAAGCCCTCCTGCATTGAAACTGTGTTTGTTTGCAGCTTTGCTAAATAAGGCTACGTTCACACTAGCGTTGTGTGCAGGCGGCAGAGAGGCGTTTGGGAATCGTTTTTACTGCTTCCCAAACGCCTCTGCCAATTCTGCACATTACAGCACATGGTGCTGTTCTAACGGGAGCGTTTGCGTCGCGGCAAAACGGACACCTCTGGTCGAGTCAGGAGGTGTTGAAGCCTCTTATTCTCGTCTATGGTGCCGCTCCGCAAGCGCCCGGCTGGCATTTGCGGTGCGGTTGCGGGGCGTTTGCGGAGCGGTAACACCACTCAAACTGCATTATAGACGTTTGTGGGGCGTTATTAACGCTCGGAAAATGCCTAGCAACCGCCGCTAAACCGCGCATGCGGCGTTTGCGGAGCATTTGCCGATCGTTAAAAAACGCTCCGCAAACGCCGGACCAACGCTTGCCAAACGCTATAGGGGCGTTTGGCAAGCGTTGGTAAAACAGCCAAGTGTGAACGAGCCATAACAGTGCAGGACAAACCTGCTTAGGCTGTTCCTGGGAATCCCTGTCTTATGTATAGTTTTCTGCTGCCACTACCAGTTGATCCTCTCTCTCTTACAATATATATGATAGTTTTTTTTTAGAAAGGGGTTCCTGAACATGGTGGAAGGTGGGTGGTGACCACAAATGAGAGTATGCTCTAGTCAGTTATTGCTCTTGTGTGCTGAGAAGGGAGGTGGAGCATATCCAAGCTTGTCTGTCCTACACAGACAGGCCGCAAAGCTAAACTGATGCCTGAGAATCTGAAATTGTGAAGCGACAGACTGGAGTCTCTGAAACTAAGCAGGGAGAAATGTGTATATGTGCAGACAACAGGTCCAGCCTGCTGACTTGAAGGAATCAGTTAACCAGAGAGGCAGAGACTGAGGCAACTCCATTTTAAGGAGGAAAAGACAGAGTGAATAAAGTACATAGACCAGATAGCTTACACACACATGTCCTCAAAGTGTACAGCTCTGTTATTTCAAAGTAATTGTTTCTCATTTTCAGACACTCTTTAATGACTGGCATGGTACCACTGGATAGGTGCAAAGCCAATGTAGTACTACATTTAAAAAAGGATCAAAATTCTTACCAAATAACTGCAGACCGGTTAATTTAACTTCTATAGTCGGGAAGATACTTCAGAGTTTAATCAAAGACCACATAGAGAGTTTTTGTTAGAAAACAATTTTTTAAAGCAGAACTTCACTCTCTCAATCAACATGGACTAGTTTTAACCCTTATGCTGTTAGCATTAGCAAATAGATAGGAAAGTATATCACATTTACTTATTTTAAACTTTTTTTCATGCCCAGTTGCCTTGGATGATTTCATTTATCCCAGCAGTCCTCGGGGGGGGGGGGGAGGAAGGGTTCTTAGCTCAGCCTATGCCTGAGCTAAGGGCAGATGGATCCCGGAAGTAAACAATACATGAATCATCTGCCCTTACTCAAGATGGCCACTGCAATAAATGCCAGGGGGTGTTTTTCAAAATGATTTCTTAGCAAAAACAAAAAACATGGAGACATGGATGTATGGGTGAGCTTGCTTTGCATAAAAAATTAATTAAATAGCATTTTTGGTTTGTGGTGCTCAGATGCAGTGCAGTACCACTTTAAGCAAAAGAAAGCACGGATTCACAAAAGACTGTAGTCAAACAAATTTAATTTCTTTAATTTAATGGGATGCCTCAAGACTGTCCATAATTTTAAAAGGGCACCCCATTCTAAAAGTTTTATATAACGCAGCAACATCAGAGGTGATTTATTCTTCCAAAGCAAATACACTTTTGCACACTGGTACCGAGTAGTATTCCAGTGTTTCTCTTCTCCCTCTTCCTTCCTGTTTTTCTCCATCGCTGAGGTAATGTGACCCCAGCACTGATGGAGAGGGGCAGGGGAGGATCAAACCAAAATGCTGTGCAGTCAGCTGACATCCTCCTTATCAACTGATGTCATTGGTTGTAAGGACGCCAGTGGCTAGAAGGTCGTAATGGTGCAAAATGAAAACCTGTGGCTTTGTGTAACAAAAAGGCAGGCTTGTTCCACCCGCTTGTATACAAGTTTTTGGCAATTTTTAGACATTTTGCCAAGGCACCCCTGAAGAAACCTCAAGGCACCCCAGGGTTCCTGGGTACCCTGGTTGAGAAAGGTTGTGCTTGCCTGTTTATTGAGATAGGCTATCAAGAAAAAGTATAAACAGTTGTAATATGGACAAACTGGGTACAGACACAAATAAACTATACCCCCACCCCATTAACCTTCAGGCCCCATGTAACACAATCAATGTTGCGAATGATATTTTCACACAATTCCTTAAACAAGCCTGTGACAGGGTAACTCAGATTCTCTGTGACTGCAACTGGTGGAAACAGCATTGTAGTTCCAAATCCAAGCTGCTCAAATCCAACTCATTCTTATCACATTAACATTTTATTGACCATGTGATTACTTTCACATGACTTCCAACTTGCATTGTTCTATTACTCACCTTACATTTGTGTCAATTGGATAAGTGTTCATAGGTTGCCATTGAAACAGTATAACAGACAGACCAAATACTGCCTTAAAACCAGCTGTTTTTATTGTATATATGAGTTTTTATCACAACTCTGAACCTATTTATGTACATATTAAAATTATGTATGATGTTATAGAAAAAGCAGGGAAAAGGGAAGAGTAAGGGTCTACTATGCTGAAGAGTGGATACTTAGAATTAACACACTATTCTATGTTCTGATTTCATTTATCATGTAAAACATTCTGACATGTTATAAGTTCTACTTACCGGTAGAAAAAAAAAGTTTTTTTTTTCAAGCCAAAGCTTATCGTTTGTCCATTCAGGAAAACTGATATTTGACATGTTGGGCATTACATTTATAGAAATGAACGCATCATCAAGGAAAAACTGCAATAAATAAATATATATAATATGGTTATTTTAAAATTGTTCATACAGTTTGACTGTAACATTATCGGATAACCTATGTTACTTACTGTACTACTAACATTTTAATAACATGACCTAGGTATGTGATTGTGTAATTTGCTGAGTGAACTGTTTTGCCACATAATATACTGTATACTGCTCAAGTTATAAGAGTCAATAAGCCTTTACAGTAACGTTAGACAATGCAGTACATCTAGTATATGAAAACTAGAAATAATAAAACATGAAATCATATCTATTTATCCATACTGCATTTTTCAAATTGTTCAGTCTGATATACTGGTTCTGAACATAAATGCATACATTTAAGGAGTTTTATGGAGAAAACATACACTTTCATTTTGTAACATAATCATTGTAATAGCAATACAAACAATAGTTATTTTTGACAATCCAACACAAACTTGCGTGAAAAAATCTTTCATGTTGTGCTGCCTGTATGTTGGACATCTCTTTTCACAACTTCCTGGATCTCCTGCACACTTTGCAGCTTCTTTTCTACTGTTTTCTTTTGATTTCTTTGGACTACATATCCCACTATATGTTAATGCCTGAAAGCAGTGATTCCTGTACTGACTCTGCCCCTTGAACCTCCTCCTCTCAGCACTTCCTATAGGAAGACAAGCTTTATAAATCTGTGACACAGGAGTGCCTATTCATAGGACATAGTAAATATGTCTCACAAAATTCAAGGAAGTAAATGTGTAGGCACTTGCAGTCTGCTTTCTTAACTGTAGGTGGTGCTCAACTGGAGTGGTATTACAGCTGGAGGGGAAGTCCAGAGAAACTTGATTTATCTATGGTTTCCTTGGTCCACTGGAGCAGCGTTCTGGTTGGCTACGATGTACTGAGGTGATCCTGGGAGCCATCTTGGGTCAAGCAAACGCTAATTAAGCCCCTGCTCCCAGGTTTTAGCACGTATTTGTGAAGTGGCTAGTGTAGGTAGAGCTCACACACTTGTCAGGGACAGCACTAGTGGTAGGGAAAGGTTCTAGAGGAGCAGGGGCCTTCAACTAGACCTCCTCAAGTACCCTCCTTGGTTGGACTGGCCATGCTGCACTCCATCTCCCTTGGCATGCTCCATCCCCAAATATACAGTACCTGGGGCATATTGTGGAGGTGGGAGGGTCTTCGCTGAACCAGCTAAAGTTTAGGCAGTGCAGGATTGGCAACCTCCTAAAACTCTCAGTGAGCTGCACTCTTATCTAGGCCTAATGGGGTATGACAGGAGGTTTATACCCAAGTTTGCACAGATAGCAGAACCCTTGACTCAGTTCCTATGTAGCCAGGCAATGCAAAAGTAAGGAGGGGCCTTGCCCTTTATTCAGTCCCAGTGGAGAGAGCCCCAGAAGAAAGCCTTCAAAGCTCTCAAAAAGAACCCTACATTGGCCGCCCTGTTGGACTATGCTAATTATCTAAACCCTTCCGGGTGTATACCGATGGAAGTCTGCAGGGTCTAGGGACAGTGCTGGTGCAGGAGCAAGACGGACATGAACAAGTGATTGCATATGCTAGCCGCTGCCTGCAGTTCACAGAATGCAACCCTCACAACTATAGCTCCTTTAAACTGGAATTACTGGCCCTAGTGTGGGCAATCATTAAACAGCTTGCAGAATACCTCACAGGAGCAGAGAGAGAGTTTTACACGGACAAAAGCTGCTTGCCTACCTAGAGATGGCTAAACTTGGGGGGCTGGAACAGAGCTGGGTTGTCCGCTTAGCTCCCTGCAAGTACAAAATATTCTACAAGCCGGGGAAGTTCAATGGGCATGCAGACGCCCTTTCTCGATACCCGGTGGAGCACCCAGGTGAGGAAGTAGACCTCAACAGGAAAGAAGTGGAGCTGTCATCCCCACTGCTGCTTCTCCCTGCAGACTCAGGGACCATTCAGAACACCTTCAGAGGCAACTTCCGAGCTGCACACCCTAAAAGATTGGGCCCAAACCGAGCAGCAGGACCACAACCATTTGCAGGTGCAGCGCTTTCTGGGCCGACGCTGCAAACCTTCCTTCTGGGAATATCAGAGACTCTCTAATCCAAGCCGTTTCTGAGACAATGGGATCACCGTGAGAACTGAAACACTGTTCTTTACTGGCAGGCCCAAATCCCCACCGAGTAGGAAACATTTTGCAGCTCGTGATCCTCCAGTCACATGTCCTACAGTTTGGCTGGGTGATGCACACTACCAGTGGCCATTTTGGGGTTGACAGGACGGCAGCATTGGTCTAAAGATACTTTTTCTGTGCACTGCTATTGGAATGGGTACAATGAGTATGTTGGGAATGTGTGGCCTGCACTGTCCACAAAACCCCAGCAGAGAAGGTCACGCTGATTTCCATCACCACCTCAGAGCCCTTTGAATTAGTCACCATGGACTTTTTGACGATCTTCAGATCCTCAGTGGGGTTCCGCTATGCCCTGGTATTCATGGACCACTTCATCAAATACGGTGTCGGGCATGCTCTATATCCTGGAACAGAATCAGAGGTCACTGACACCTACATGTAAGGGCCGTGGTGTGGACATATAACAATACCGTACACCGGGTCACTGGTTACACACCCTTCTTCTTGATGTTCGGTCGGTATGGCCGCCTGCCAGTTGATCTTCTGTTGGGCTCCCCAGAAAACTCCCAAGAATGCATCCCTGCTACATGAGTGCAAGAGCACTGGAAACGGCTGCAAAAAGTCAAGTGGGTGGTGCTCAGGAAACACAAAGACTTGGCTGAGGTCGCTGGGTGGTGGTAAAAAACTCAAAATATGAAAGAGGCAGCAAACTGAACCCTAAGTGGGAGCACGCTTTGTAATGGATGGAAAAGCAACCTTTTCCCTCTGACACGGTTATGCGATGTGGTTTTGGAGGACCCTACACTTGTCAAGCGTCGGCTCCACTGCAACCCACTGTGACCATGCATGCTGAAACATGGCGGTTACTTTGGCAAACCTTTCAAAAAACAGCAAGAACCCAGCTCCATGGATTCAGGAAGTCCCCCATGAGTGGTACCTGCCGCCCGTGGAGTTGGGAACCTGCGCTTCTGTGGGCCCTGAAGTTGTGGATCCGAGCCCTGAACCTAGACAGTTCAGGACCTTTGGCTCTGCAAGACACAGGTTTCGCTAAGTCCAACTCTAGCCCAGAGGAAGGGGATGCAGCAGGCTCTGCCGACCTGCAACCTTATGAGGCTTTGGAGGCAGAAGACAAGGGCTCTGGCAGTGACCCACAGAGGACATTTGGGTTCCACCATCTGATTAGGCCTAATCATGGACAATTACCTGCAAAGTTTTCTGATTATGCTGTTTAAGTTCTCTTGCATTGGTATTGCATTGTTGCTGTTTTATACTGTTCTGTGCAGTGTTCAATGCTGAGGACAGCATCTGTCAAAGGAGGAAGAGTGTAGGCAGGTGCAGTCTGCTTTCTCAAATTTAGGTGGCGCTTGACCAGAGTAATACTACAGCTAGAGGGGAGGTCCAGAGAAATATGGTTTCTCTAAGGACCCATCTTGGGTCATGCACAGCCTTTTAAAGTCCCTGGCCTCAGGTTTTGACATGCATTTGCAAAGTGGTTAGTGTAGTGAGCTTGTCAGGGACAGCACTAGCAGTAGGGAAAGGTTCCAAAGGAGCAGGAAATGAAAAGGGGCTTCACCTACACCTCCTCAAGCTCCCTCTTGGGTTGGACCAGCCACGACTCATGCCACCTCCCTTGGCAAGTGTTCTCTTCAGCTTGGGCCTACTACCTCTGAATCTCTGCTACATTAATTGTAAGTTTCTGGACAGGCATTTCACCCAGCCAGGCTGTTGTACTGTTCTGCAAGTCTTCAGTACATCATTTTCTGCACTTTGGCCTCAGTGTGATTACTGTCATTCACCCCGCTGCACCTACCCCACAAACGTATAGGGTCTTCAAAAATCAGGCTTACAAAATCCAAGAATGTTCAGATTAATAGGTGTAGGCTACCACAAATTTCAATTCCATTGACCATAGATACGCTTAAATGCTGAGTACCGTGCTGAAAAGGATACTAGAAAGTAACATTTTAAGTTTATTACAAATTGAAAGTGTGAGATAGAAAATTCATGTTGTAACCCCACATCACATAAAAAGCTGCTTGAGTTTAGTGAGCGTCTATATAATAAAATAGTGCTAACTTTAATTGTATTTTTTTGGCTTGTTAGACAAAAACCTTTTAAATTTTGGAAACAAATATATGAGTTCAGTATTGAGCTGGCCCACCCTTTGCAGCTATAACAGCTTCAACTCTTCTGGGAAGGCTGTCCACAAGGTCTAGGAGTGTGTCTATGGGGGTATTTGACCATTCTTCCAGAAGTGCATTTGTGAGGTCAGGCATTGATGTCAGACAAGAAGGTCTGGTTCGCAGTCTCCATTCTAATTCATCCTAAAAGTGTTCTATCGGGTTGAGGTCAGGTGCGGGCCAGTCAAGTTCCTCCATCCCAAACTCATTCATCCATGTCAAACCCAAACACGTCCATCGGATTGCCAGACAGAGAAGTGTGATTTGTCACTCCAGAGAACATGTCTCCACTGCTCTAGAGTCCAGTGGTGGTGTGCTTTACAACACCACATCCGACGCTTTGCATTGCATATGGTAATGTAAGGCTTGGATGCAGCTGCTTGGCTATGGAAACCCATTTCATGAAGCTCTCTATGCACGTATGTTGTGCTAATCTGAAGGCCACATGAAGTTTGGAGGTCTTTAGCTATTGACTCTGCAGACAGTTGGAAACTTCTGCACACTGTGCGCTTCAGCAGGCGCTGACCCCGCTCTATCATTTTATGTAGCCTACCACTTCGTGGCTGAGTTGCTGTTGGTCCCAGTTGCTCCCACTTTGTTATACTACCGCTAACAGTTGACTGGAATATTTAGTAGCAAGGAAATTTCACGGATGAACTTATCCCGGTACCTCGCTTGAATTTACTGAGCTCCTCAGAGCAACCCATTCTTTCACAAATGCATGCCTAGGTGTTTGATTTTATACACCTGTGGCCATGGAGGTGATTGAAACACCTGAATCCGATTATTTGAAGGGGTGTCCCAATACTTTCGGCAATATAGTGTGTGTGTGTATATATATATATATATTTTATACATGTGTGTTTTTACTATTTCAGCATACCTGAATACTCCTGAAGAAGCAAATATGCTTTCAAGAAATGCATCAAGTCTAACCACCTAGCCTCTCATGAATAATTAAGATTTAAACTGTAAACACGAAAACCATAATGTTCAGTAACTAGGTGACATGGAATTAGGCAATTCAATTTATATGGGTTATCTGTAGCAGATATTATGTTTTTAACAGGAATCATGTGATGTAATTTGAATTGATATTTATGCTAAACAAAATTATGCCTTTTGATATATATGAAAAAATTGGAGACAAGGTGCTTAATAGGGATGAACTAATCGGCCCTGGTTTAGTTTGCAGGCCATGTTTCCAATCCAATGTAAAGTCTAAAAATTGCAAACTTTAATCTGAACCCTACTGAATATATGTGGGGTGAATTTTGAAAATCAAATCTGTCCATTTTCAAGTCTAATAGGCAGGGGATTGTTAAAAAAAGGGCATGGGAACTGGGCACTGCAATAGGCAACATTTACCAATGCAAAAACATATTTTTAAAACACAGCTGAGAGAGGGTCGCTTTGAGCGTCACATTTCCACTACATGTGTAACATAGTTCCTACTTTGACACTGCATTTCCAGCATTTGCTAGAGGACACTGGAAATATTTTACGTAGTTTACTGTATATGGACAACAGTACCACCCAATATTTTATAATTATTTTCTTGCGCCATACTGGAGATGATGACTTTGTAGGTGAGGGAAAATATTTTACTAAGTACTTCTTGAAATGATGGCCCAATGTGGTCTCTCACATGTTGAGATAGTGGGATGTAGAGGATTATGTGTGGTGCAGTAAAACATCATATACAGTGGGGATCGAAAGTTTGGGCACCCCAGCTAAAAATTTGTATTAATGTGCATAAAGAAGCCAAGGAAAGATGGAAAAATCTCCAAAAGGCATCAAATTACAGATTAGACATTCTTATAATATGTCAACATTTAGGATCATTATCCATTTGTAGAAGCCATCCTCTCTTTAACTTCAGCTTTTTCACAGATGGCATCAAGTTACCATCCAAAATTTGCTGAAATTGTATTGAATCCATTTTTCCTTCTACTCGTGAGATGTTCCCTGTGCCACTGGCTGCAACACAACCCCAACGCATGATTGATCCAACCCCATGCTTAACAGTTGGACAGAGGTTCTTTTCATTAAATTCTGTGCCCTTTCTTCTCCAAACGTACCTTTGCTCATTCCGGCCAAAAAGTTCAATTTTAACCTCATCGGTCCACAGAACTTGTTTCCAAAATGCATCAGGCTTGTCTATATGTTCATTTGCAAAGTTCAAACGATGATTTTTGTGGTGAGGACGTAGAAGAGGTTTTCTTCTGATGACTCTTCCATGAAGACCATATTTGTACAAGTATCTCTTTATAGTGGAATAGTGTACCACAACTCCAGTGTCTGCCAGATCTTTCTGGAGGGATTGTGCAGTCAAACGTGGGTTTTGAATTGTTTTTCTCACAATCCTGCGAGCTGTTCTGTCTGATATTTTTCTTGGTCTTCCAGATCTTGCTTTAACTTCCACTGTTCCTGATGACTGCCATTTCTTAATTACATTCCGAACAGGGGATATTGACATCTGAAAACGCTTTGCTATCTTCTTATAGCCTTCTCCAGCTTTGTGAGCTTCAACTATTTTCAGTTTCAGTCTTCTAGACAACTGCTTAGAAGAACCCATGGTGCTGATTGTTGGGGCAAGGTCAGAGGAGTCTGGGCATTTAAAACCTTTGAGATTGACATCACCTGGTCTTCCCAGACGATGATTGAGAACAATCCATGACACTGGCAGGTCTCAGCTTGACAAAGGGGGCAGTGCATGCTATAAATTCTGCAGGGTGCCCAAACTTTTGCAGACGCCATTTTTTTGTTTTCTGTTATTTTGAAAGTGTAAATGATGGAAATAAAATCTAACTTTTGCTGACATATTATAAGAATGTCTAATCTGTAATTTGATGCCTTTTGGAGATTTTTCCATCTTTCCTTGGCTTCTTTATGCACATTAATACAAATTTTTAGCTGGGGTGCCCAAACTTTCGATCCCCACTGTAACTGTGATATCAAGTATATGATACTGCTCCATTCTGGTGCTACACCACTACCAAGGTGTGACACCTAATGTTTTCACAGCTATCAAATTCCTGCAATTTTTTTCCACAAAGTAAATCCTGCATTATGCCTCAAAGTTTTCAGTATGTTCCGGAGCTCCAACACTGTAAATGTGCCACATAATGTTTCTGCAGCTGCTCCTCAGTTGCAGTGTGCTGTAGGCAAAATCATGCTCTATCACCTATTTTTCAGCATATTCCAGTGCTCCATCAATCAAGAATATTTGTGGCAATTGTTTTTCTGAAAGAGGGCACTTTAACTGTGATTTCTACATTAAAATCGACCAAGTTTTTCCATAATAAACTGCAACCTAATAAACTTGCTTACATATTGTGCATGGACAGCTTTTGGTGAATTAATAAACTCCGTTATTGATTTTTTTCATTAAAAGCTACTTAGTGTCTCTTCTGTTCAAATAGTTTTTTAATTATTGTGTATAAAGTCAGCACATTTCAATCCATCAAGACCTCATGAAAAGACTTCATGACCATTCCAACAAAACTGGTCAGAAGGCAGTCTCTCTCCCATTTGGTGTTCCCTATATTTCTCCATGATTGATGTAATTTTTCTTTTACACTTAGAATGAAGACCTTTCAACTTGAAGCCTTATTAGAGTGAGTAGAATTTTATGTTTTTTATGGTCATCTGATTAATGGGCTCTTAGCAATATGTGTGACATTCAAGCCATTTATATATGGTCTCGGTGGCCTCTGTAGAAATCTGTGTTGACATTTCTGTACCATAAATTAGAGGTTAAATTGACCTGCAGACCAGAGGATACTGTGTAAGCTATACATATGTGGTCTTGCTTGTCCCTGTAGAAGTCTATGTGTGGACTTTTCTTCTACAGATTACAGGCTAATTCTACCTTCTTTCTCTATATCTGTAGAGCTCAAAGTTGTTTATATAGTGTTTATAGATTGGCTATATCACCCCAACGTGCTGGCTCCAGTCTATCGATGCAACTACTATGCTGGGAAGATTTTACCAGTCAAGAGCCTTTCTTGTGATTCCCAATGTTTATTTCTCAGGGTTGTTCTATCCTTCCAACAGTGCAAGAAGCCATTGATGAGTCCCCTTTGAATATGATCTAGAGGATCTAAAACCACAATATATTTAAGGATAAAGTGGATGACCTAGATGACCTTTATGGACGAAGTGGATAAAGTAATGATCATGACCACCAACTACGTGTTTGCGTGCTGATAGTAAGTGACAGTTGTTTTCAGAATCTTGCAAGGATTTGGTGCATGACCCTTCATTAATGGATGGGAATATATCGGTGTATAAAATTGTGCCACGTCAAATAGAAGATATTAAGTGACATAAGACAGCTGTTAAGGAGGATTTGAGAGAGCAAATTTGGTCTGGCTGATCAACCCTAGTGGGGGACAAAAATCACTGCTTGACTTCATTTGCTATTGGAGGTCAGAAAAGGAGGTGGGCATATTGGAATGATCACATGGTGGTGTATATGTTTTCACTTGGTGATATATTAAGAAGATCTTTGGTTTACACATTATGAAATGACAGACTATGCTGTTCTAAATTAATGGGACATTAAGGATTGATATATGTACTATAATTTAATGCAGTGGTCTCAAAAATTTTCAATCAAAGGGTCAGTTTACTGTCATTCAGAATTTAGGAGGGCTGGATTGTGGCCAGTGGGAGTAGAAAATATCCAGGCCCAGTATCAGTGAGAATAAAGTGACCCTTAAAGCGACCCTTTATTACAGTTCCTCATGTTTTGGTGACCCCCAACCATAAAATTATTTTCATTACTACTTTATAACTGTAATTTTGCTACTATTATGAATTGTAATGTAAATATCTGATATCAGGATGTATTTTCAATAGTTCCTTCTGTGATTGTACGAGAACATTTTTGTGCCTGTCCCTTTGGATATTTTTGCATGAACTGTCATGACCAGCCCTCGAAAGCGTAGTACTAACAATCAGATTATCAGAAAGTGGTTTCATTTTGCACCCTGGTCAATCGACTGAAGGAATTTGATGGGAACGGAAGTTAATCTGATTGCCAATTGGATCTGATAGTAAAATTGAAGTGTGTATGGCCAGTTTTCCCCCCTCCCCCCCAGGTATATCAGCCCTCTCCCACACCAAGTCGTCTGTCCTGAGGCTCCTTGTATGACCCTGGAAAGTTTGGGATTGCTGGTCGCTGTGTACTTCCCTCTAGCGGGCCGTTTGCCCCGGTGCCAGCCCTCGTACAAGTGCTGTGAGGAGAAGCCTCCGTGGGAGGTGAGTGGCTGTAGGGCACACGTTCTGCGGGTAACCAGATCCCCCCTCCCGAGAGACAAGGGGGAGCCCGGCTCACATCTATCCAGCTGTTGTGAGCAGCTGCCCACCCAGGCAAACATACAGCAGGTGCAAGGGCAGCCAATTGGCAGCATTGGGGCACCTCTGACCCGTCCCTTGCAGGGGAGGAGCCTCCAGCCTGGCTGGCCACTCATAATGCACATGGAAGAGGGAGAGGGCCAGTTAATGTGCTGGTGTTAGTTCAGCGTGAGAGGATCGCAGCAAGCTGGGAGTGCTGGACACCATGCCAAGCCCCTCCGGCTGCCCTCACCACTACCTCATAGAGTCTATCTACATGTGGAGACGGATAGAGGAGCGGTGTTTTCCGATGGTCTTAGGTGACCCCTGTGAAAGTGTCGTTCGACCCCCAAAGGGGTCACGACCCACAGGTTGAGAACCGCTGTCTTAGAGACATTTCCTAGCAGCCATCTTACATCTCCTCCAGAGGACTCCACACTTATTCAGCTGCAGTTCTGTCGTCAGCCTATCGGAAACATCGCCGTTTTACTCTAACTCCCCTGCAATAAAAGTTGAAAAGAGGACCTAGCACCTGCATCAATGAGTTGTTAAGGGAGGAGTGTTAGCTGTCTGCCTAATTATACCTCAGCCACGTATAGTGGGGGCAGAACAGTAAAAAGGCAATTTCAAACAGGCTTGGACACAGAAGAACAGTAAAATGGCAGCTCCAAACAGGCTTAGAACAGAAGGCCAGCAAAACAGTGGCTCCATACAGGCTTACACACTGAAAGCCAGTGAAACAATAGCCTTTAACAGGCTTTCACATTGCAAGACATCATGTCAGAAAAAAAGTCAAAGCCATTAAAGACAAAGTCCCAAGTCTCGGTTAGCTCCAGGAGCTCAAAGAGGTCACTGTGCAGTGACGTGGTCGCTATTGCCTGCGCAAGCAGAAGCTGCAAAGGTAAAGGCTGCCTTTGCCGAAAAAGAGATGCAAATGAAACTAGAGAAGCTACGTATAGAAGCTGTGTTAGAGAAATTGGCTGCAGAGAAGGAAGCAGTGGCAGCAGTAGCTGAGGCAGACATCTTAAAGGAACTTGCAAACCCCACCAGTGAGAGACTCAGCAACATATTTGAGATTAAACCTCATCATCATGACAATTTGCAGCATACTACAGACTATGTGCTGCAACATGCCAAGCCAAATGACTGCCTGCATTCAGCTCCAAGAACAGAGTCGTCTCCTGCAGTCCATACACCCTACATTAAGCTAGAAAATAATCACATACTGGTCAGCCTTCAGTGAAACCTGCATCCAAGCTATCAAACCCCTATGATACAGTCGCCCACTTCAGAAAGGAAGGGTCATGGGGTAGAAATCACAGCGACAGCATTTCTGATGACCATAAATACCCACCAAGTCCTCCACACAACAGAATACCTCCAGACTACTCACACAAAGATGAAGGTATGTTGGACTTCCTCAAGTTCTTTGCACACCGTGAGCTGTGGACAAAAGAGCTCACAAGGTTTAATGACCAACCTGAAGGCTATAGAGCATGGTGTTCATCCTTCAAAAATGCAATAAAAGATCTAGATCTATCTGCAAGTGAGGAGGCCAATCTCTTAGTCAAATGGCTGGGGAATGACTCACCAGAACATGGAAGGAGAATCAGAAACATCAATGTTAACTTCCCAAGTAGAGGACTGAGCATGATATGGGAGAGAATTGAAGAGTGTTACGGTTCCCCAGAAGCCACAGAAAATTCACTCTTCAAAAGTATAGAGGACTTCCCTAAGATTCCTAACAAAGGCTTCCAGAAGCTGAGAGAGTTAAGCGACCTGGTGTCAGAGCTCCAAGTAGCCAAGGAATAAGGAGATTTGCCAGGCCTTGACTTTCTAGATACAGCCCAAGGTGTTAATCGCATCATGCAAAAACTGCCTTACAGCAAAAACATAGCGAAAGCATAGCGTCCCTTTCCCACCATTCTCTTTCTTTACAGACTTTATTCACCAACAAGCAAAGATTAAAAATGATCCAGTTTTGACTCTACTTACCCTACTTCAAGTCGCAACTTCAAAGACATATCTGCTGCAGTACACAAAACAAGCATATCACCAACAGAGAACCCAAGCAGAGAGTGTCCCTTTCACAAAAAGCCCCACCCATTGCTAAAGTGCAGAGGTTTCAGAGAAAAAACTCTCCAAGATCGCAAGATCTTCCTCAAATAAAACAGAATTTGCTACAGGTGCTGTGCATCAACTTCGCACCTTGCAAAGAACTGCAAAGAAGGCATAAACTGTTTAGAGTGCAACAACACAGAGCACAATACGGCTCTACATCCAGGGACAGCGCCATGGACTTTTACCCCCTCAAACCAGGCTGAAGAGCACGGCGGGGAGCAGCGAGACACAGTACCTCCTGTAGTGACAACCCAGTGCACCCACGTCTGCAGAGAAGGTCTCTTTGGCAAATCCTGCTCCAAGATTTGTCTTGTCACAGTTTACCCCATAGGTCACAGACAAAAATCAGTAAAGCTGTACGCAATTTTGGATGATCAAAGCAAAAGATCACTTGTTAGTTCAGCCTTCTTCGACACCTTTAAAATAGAGGGAGCCAGCTCTTCATACTCTTTCAAGATTTGTACGGGCATGAGTTAAGAAACTGAGAGAAGGGCCATTGGTTACCAGATCAAATCTATGGATGGCCAAACATCCCTGCCTTTGCCGACCTTAATCGAATGCAATCATTTCCCAACTGAAAGAGGGGAGATCCCTACGCCTGACATGACATTTCACCACAGACATCTTAAGAGCATAGCACATCTCATCCCTAAGCTTAATCCCCAGGCTCAGATAGCGCTCCTGCTTGGGAGAGATATCATCAGAGTTCACAAGGTGAGAAAACAAATCAATGGCCCCCACAACTCCCCTTATACCCAGACGCTGGACCTAGGATGGGTCATTATAGACAATGTTTGCCTAGGAAATTCTCACAAACCAACCAGCATGAACTCTCTTTTTACAAAGACATTGGAGAATGGGTGTCCATCCCTTTTCCAACCTTGCCCCAACAGATTCCTTGTAAAAGAGAAACCTGCAAGTGTCATACATTCCAACCTTTACACCAGAAATTTTCCCTGCGATGAAAACAACGATCAGTTAGGATGCTCAGTTTTCCAAAAGAAAAAAGAAGACCACAAAATTGCCCCATCTACTGAGGATCAGATCTTCTTGAAGATAATGGAACAAGGATTCTACAAAAACGAGGCAAACAGCTGGGTAGGTTCCCTGCCTTTCAAAACACAGAGACCGTGCCTTCCTAACAACAGACTACAGGCTCTAAAATGCTCTTCTGCTTTCAGGCACAATTTTCAAAGGAAACCAGAAATGAAAGAGCATTTCTTCTCGTTCATGAGCAAGTTGTTTGAAGACAGCCATGCAGAGGTGGCCCCACCTTTGAAAGAGAAAGAAGAGTGCTGGTACCTACCTATTTTCTGTGTTTACCACCCCAAGAAGCCAGGGAAACTCCGAGTAGTATTTGACTCCAGCTCCCAGTATGAAGGAATCTCTCTCAACGATGTACTCTTAAAAGGACCAGATCTCAACAACACACTTCTTGGCGTTCTCATCAGATTCTGCAAGGAAGCCATTGCCATAGTTGCTGACATACAACAAATATTTTACAGTTTTCAAGTCAAGGAAGAACACAGGAACTTTCTGAGATTCTTCTGGTTTAGGGATAGCAACCCCACTAAATACATTATCGAATACCGCATGAAAGTGCACTTTTTGGCAACAGCCCATCGCCTGCTGTTGCAATCTATGGACTTAAGCTATCTGCCCAGGACGGTGAAAAAGCCTATGGGCAAGATGTTAGACAGTTCATTGAGAGACTTTTATGTAGATGATGGCCAGAAGTCACTTCCATCGGCTGAAGCTGCAACCAGTCTACTTAAGAGGACCCAAAGCACACTTGCCTGTTCAAACCTTATAGGTTGCATAAGATAGCTTCAAACAGCAAGGCTGTTATGGAGGCCTTCCCTTCTCAAGATCATGCCAGTGATTTGAAAGACCTAGACTTGGCAACATACTTGCTACCCATGCAGCGCAGCCTAGGACTCAATTGGGATTTCAAGTCTGACACCCTCACCTTCCAGGTCGACAAGGAGCCAAAGCCTTTTACACGGCGAGGTGTCTTATTTACCGTAAACAGTCTGTATGACCCACTCGGGTTTGCAGCACCTGTGACCGTCCAAGGTAAGATTCTGCTCAGAGAGCTTGCTGCAGACACATGTGATTGGGATTCTCCTCTTCCTCCAGAGAAAGAGACATTATGGGTAGCATGGAGAGACTCTTTAAAGGCATTATTTAGCCTACACATACAGTACATAGCCTATATGCTCACATTTTCCCTGCAGAAGTTCAGTCTAGAAATCTATGTGTATTCTGTGATGCTCCAGTAAAAGCATTAGCCGCTGTAGCCTACCTTAAGTCAGTGGATATCAAGGGTCAAGTCCATATTGGATTTGTAATGGGTAAGGCCAAGCTAGCACCATGTCCGGAAACCACCTTTCCAAGATGAGAACTTTGTGCTGCTGTTCTATCAGTGGAGCTAACAGAACTGATTATGTCTGAAGTTGATGTAGAACTTGAAGACACAGAGTTTTATACAGACAGCAAGGTAGTGCTGGGATACATTTACAATGAAAGCAGGAGATTCTATGTCTATGTACATAACAGAGTCCTGGAGGATCAGGAAGTTTACGCAGCCTACCCAGTGGTATTATGTATCAACTGATCATAACCCAGCAGATCATGCTACAAGGGGTGTGCCAGCATTCCGCCTTAGAGATACTACATGGCTCACAGGATCACCCTTCCTGTACAAACCAGCGCCTATCAATCCTGAAAAGGGCACATATGTACTGTTGGAGCCTGATACTGATGCAGAAATCTGCCCTCGGGTCTCAGCACTACACACAACAATTTCTAACAATTTCAAATTGTTGGGATCAAAGTGCTTTCATAGATTCTCCACTTGGAAGTCTCTATACAGAGCTATAGCTTGCTTAATTCACATTGCCAGATCTTTTAAAGCCACACCTACAGGATCAAGACATTGCAAAGGTTAGCATTATTGTCGCAAGGCATACACAGTGGACGAGCTCACACAGGCTAAAAATGTTATCATCCATTGTGTCCAATAAGAGACTTATGCACTAAAAATAGAATGCCTTCAAAATCACAAGAATGTTCCAAAAGAGTGTCCTCTAAAGAAACTTGATCCCTTTGAAGACTGTAAAGGACTGTTGAAAGTTGGAGGGCGCATTTCCAACTCAAGACTTAAAAGTGTTGAAAGCAATCCAGTAGTGATCCCAAGTCACCATATTGCTTCACTCCTTGTGGAACATTACCACTTACAGACCAAACACCAAGGGTGTTTGTTCACAGAGGGAGCCTTACGTGCAGCTAGACTCTGGATAATGGGAGGCAAGAGACTCTTGAGTACAATTATGTTCAAATGGATCACTTGCCGTATGCTTTGTGGCATGTTTCAAACTCAGAAAATGGCTAACCTCCGTGCAGACTGACAGCACAGAACCTCCCTTCACAAATGTCGGTCTCGATGTGTTTGGGCCCTGGGCTGTCATCACACGGCAAACTAGAGGAGGCAGTGCTAACAGCAAACGTTGGGCTGTCATGTTCACTTGCATGTGCATCAGGGCTGTACACATAGAAGTCATTGAGTCCTTAGACACATCCAGCTTTATAAATGCCCTCAGACGTTTCACTTCGATTAGAGGCCCTGTCAAACATATTTGCTCTGATAGAGGTACCAACTTTGTCGGAGCTTGCAAAGAATTGAATATCATTTCAACCCTTGAAAAAGAACGTGTAGAGAGATACCTTTCAGAACAAGGTTGTATATGGACATTTAACCCACCACATGCTTCCCATATGGGAGGTGCTTGGGATCGCATGATCGGCATAGCTAGAAGAATCCTAGACTCAACATTTCTACAGTTAGGAACTTCAAGGCTCACACATGAGACACTGACGACCTTCATGGCTGAAGTAGTGGCTATAATAAATGCCAGACCCCTGACGTCAATACCCAATGAACCAAAAGATCCTTTCTTGCTCAACCCTTCCACTTTGCTTACCTAGAAAGTTGGAGTAACCACAGCTCCTCCAATCGACCTCGACACTAAAGACCTATACAGATGCCAGTGGAGACGAGTGCAAGACATCTTTTGGAATAAGTGGAGGAAGCAGTACCTATCCAGTCTATAGATCAGAAACAAATGGCAAGTCAGCAAGCCCAACTTGGAACCTGGCACCATTGTTCTTGTGAAATACGCTCAGTCAAGGAGGAACGAATGGCCTTTGCGTCTGATAACCCAAGTGTTTCCAAGAGAAGATGGGAAAATCAGGAAAGTTGAGGTTAAGGTCATTAGGCAAGACAAGCCTAAACTTTTCCTCAGACCCGTGACTGACCTAATTGTACAGAAGGACCATCATAGTTGGTATCCATGGGATACCAGGCGGGGAGTGTCATGCCTTCAACATATGCTTATGTCATGTTCTTTGTTAGTTTATTACGCTATGGAATGTAAGGTAAATTGTAATATTGCCATCTAGTGGCTCTTTTGTATAATTAAAGGTTTATAGATTATTTTCTGTAGTTACACATATTGTTGCTTAACCACTTGCCTACCGGGCACTTTTACCCCCTTCTTTACCAGGCCAATTTTCAGCTTTCAGCGCTGTCGCACTTTGATTGACAATTGCGCGGTCATGCAAGATTGTACCCATATGAAATTTTTATAATTTTTTCTCACAAATAGAGATTTCTTTTGGTGGTATTTAATCGCCGCTGGGCGCTTTACTTTTTGCGCAATAAACAAAAAAATTGCAAAAAATTAGAAAAAAAAAGGTTTCTTTGTTTCTATTATAACATTTTTCAAACAGGTAATTTTTCTCCTTCACTGATGTGCGTTGATGAGGCAGCACTGATGGGCACTGATAGGCAGCACTGATGGGCACTGTTAGACAGCACTGAAGGGCACTGATAGGCAGCACTAACAAGGTGGCACGGATAGGCAGTACTAACAAGGTGGCACTAATGAGGTGTCACTGATACGCGACACTGATGATGGCTACTGATAGACAGTACTGATAGGTGGCACTGACTGGCATCACTGCTGGACACTGACTGGCGGCACTGCTGGGCACTGACTGGCACAACCGTTGGGCACTAACTGGTGCCACTGACTGGCAGCTCTGCTGGGCTGCACTGATGGGCACTGGTGGGCACAGGTGGGTGGCACTGGTGGGCACAGGTGGGTGGGCACATGTGGGTGGCACTGCGGGGCACAGGTAGGAGGCACTTCTGGGCACACTTGTGTGACACTGCTGGGTGGCACAGGTGGGTGCACTGCTGGGCACAGGTGGGCTGAGCTAGTGGGGGCACTGCTGGGCACAGGTGAGCGGAGTTACTGGGCGCACTGCTGGGCACAGGTGGGCAGAACTTGTGGGTGGCACTGCTGGGCACCGATCATTAGGGCACTGATCATCAGTGCCCTGATGATCGGTGCCGATCCCCGCTCTAACAACTGCCGGTTCTCGGCAGTACTTTCCTCACGATCTGACAGCATGAGGAAAGTGCAGCCGAGAACCGGCAATTGCATTTCCCGGTGATCAGCGTGTCATTGGACATGACTGATAACGTGGTAAAAGGCCGCTGTGATTGGCCTTTTACCACATCACGTGATCAGCTGTGTCCGTAGGACACAGCGATCACAGAAATCGCCGGGTGCGCACCCCAGGGGAGAGCTTGTTCTGGGAGGACATCATAAGACGCCCACCCAGAACTGGCCGGCCGCAGTGCAGCTGTCATTCGGCTATCTGCGTTCGGCAAGTAGTTAAAAGCTACCGTAGTTTTCCCATCATCATATGGTCTTCACCATGAGGTCTTAGAGACATTTTCTAGCAGCGATCTTACATCTCCTCCAGAGGACTCCACACTTATTCAGCTGCATTTCTGTCGTCGGAAACATTGCCGTTTTACTTCATCTCCCCTGCTATAAAAGTTGAAAAGTGGACCTAGCGCCTGCATCAATGAGTTGTTAAGGGAGGAAGGTTAGCTGTCTGTCTAATTATACATCAGCCACCATTGGTATTAGTGGGAGGATTAGTATCCATCATTGGTATCAGTGGAAGAAATAGTGCCCCATTGTTGGTGTCAGTGGGAGGAATAGTGCCCCATTATTACTGTAAGCGGGAGAATTATGCCTCACTGTTGGTGTCAGTGGGAGGAAGAGTGCCTCATATCACTGAGAGTAAAAAATTCCCCAAGGGCCGGATAAAGTCTAGCGAAGGGCTGCATCTGTCCCTTGGGGCACAGTGTGGAGACCACCGATTTAATGCATTATTGGGTTGTGCTGCATGGTAAAAATTGCCTTGTCTTTTCCCCTTGTTGTCAGGGCTCCGGGTATGACCAGAGGTGTGTGGACTGACACAGGGAAATGCAGGCTTCAGATATGGTATAAACAATATGATTTATTAAGACTAACAATACAAAATGCAGTGCAAAACTAAACATAAACACAGTGCAAACAAACCAAACCACCTACAGATAACAATACATACAATGCAAGAGTCATCAGGCAGGCCGGGTCAGTAGCAAACGGGCAAACGGAGTACCAGGAAGAGGCGGGAGAGTGGTCGGGGTCACAAGCTGGGTTCAATAACTCACGGGCAGCGCGGTGCAGAGGGTCAGGCAGAGAATGGTCAGGGTCACAAGCCAGGGATCAAACAGGAGAAGTCAGCAGAGGTCAGGATCAGGCAGGGTCGGCAACAAGTCAGGCAGGAACAGGAACACAGGATACAAGATACAGGGGCCCATGGAAAAACACACACCAAGGCCCTGACTGTGAGTCTGGCCATTCCTTAAATACAACCCCTGCAATCAGCTTCAGGTGTTTGGCTGACTGCAGGGGTGAGTCTCTGATTGCTGAGAGCACCCGCTGGCCAGCCCTGGTACTGCAGCCCACAAGGCAGGTGAGTCCCACCATTATTGGCAAGTCCATTCCTGACAGTACCCCCCCTCAAGGAGCGGCCTCAGGACGCTCCAAACAGTCCTAGCTGGGCAAAATGTTCCACCGCCCGGCGGCAGGCACCGGGCCACAAGGCAGGGCGGCAGGCACCGGGCCCCCAGGCGGAGTGGCGGGCACCGGGCCCCCAGGCGGAGTGGCGGGCACCGGGCCCCCAGGCAGAGCGGCGGGCACCGGGCCCCCAGGCGGAGCAGCAGGCATTGGGCCCCCAGACGGAGCGGCGAGCACCGAGTCATCTGGCAAGACAGCGGGCACTGAGTCATCTGGCAAGATCGCAGGCACCGAGTCAGCTGGCAAGACCGCGGGCACCGAGTCATCTGGCAAGACCGCGGGCATGAGTCATCTGGCAAGACCGCGGGCCCCGAGTCATCAGGCACGACAGCGAGCTTTGAGTCAACCGGCATGACAGCGGGCTCCGAATCAACTGGCACGACAGCGGGCACCGGGTCATCAGGTACCAGATCGTCTGGCTCGACAGCGGGCACCGGGTCATCTGGCTCGACAGCGGGCATCGGGTCACCAGGTACGACAGCGGGCACCAGGTCATCAGACATTGGATCGTCTTGCTCGACAGCGGGCACCGCGTCATCTGGCTCAACAGCGGGCATCGGGTCACCAGGCACGACAGTGGGCACTGGGTCATCAGGCATCGGGTCATCTGGCTCGACAGTGGGCATCGGGTCATCAGGCACGACAGCGGGCATCGGGTCAGCAGGCACGACAGCGGGCACTGGGTCATCAGGCATTGGATCGTCTGGCTGGACAGCGGGCATCGGGTCACCAGGTATGACAGCGGGCACTGGGTCATCAGGCATTGGATCGTCTGGCTCGACAGCGGGCATCGAGTCATCAGGCATGACAGCGGGCACTGGGTCATCAGGCATTGGATCGTCTGGCTCGACAGCGGGCATCGGGTCACCAGGCATCAGGTCATCTGGCTCGACAGCGGGCACCGAGTCATCTGGCAAGGCAGTGGGCACCGAGTCACCAGGCACGACAGCGGGCTCTGAGTCAACTGGCACGACAGCAGGCACCGGGTCATCAGGTACCAGATCGTCTGGCTCGACAGCGGGCACCGGGTCATCTGGCTCGACAGCGGGCATCGGGTCACCAGGCATCAGGTCATCTGGCTCGACAGCGGGCACCGAGTCATCTGGCAAGGCAGTGGGCACCGAGTCACCAGGCACGACAGCGGGCTCTGAGTCAACTGGCACGACAGCGGGCAGTGGGTCACCAGGCATCAGGTCATCTGGCTCGACAGCGGGCACCGAGTCATCTGGCAAGGCAGTGGGCACCGAGTCACCAGGCATGACAGCTAGCTCTGAGTCAACTGGCACGACAGCGGGCATCGGGTCACCAGGTATGACAGCGGGCACCGGGTCATCAGGCATTGGATTGTCTGGCTCGACAGCGGGTATCGGGTCACCAGGCATGACAGCGGGCACTGGTTCATCAGGCATTGGATCGTCTGGCTCGACAGCGGGCATCGGGTCACCAGGCATCAGGTCATCTGGCTCGACAGCGGGCACCGAGTCGCCTGGCATGATAGGATCATTAGGCTGGATCAGTTCATCAGGCTGGGTACAGACATCAGGCTGGGTAGAGACATCAGGGTGAATTGCGGGTGCCAAGGCACCAGGCTGAACCACGGAAGGCGGGTTCTCAGACGGCAGGCTGGACGGTTTGGATACTGGCAGGATGGTACTGGTTGGAAAGAATTTTCGCTTTTTTCTGGTTTTAGTTACTGGAGCACTGTAAGTAAACGCAGGTCTGTAAACAAATGGAGCAGCTAAAGACAGAGAAGAGCTGGAGGATAGAACAGAGGAGGGAGCAGTTGCTATAGAGGACTTCTTTACAGGGTTAAAGGCAGGATAGGTGCAGCGAGTGGGAGCAGAGGACTGATATGTGGTAGTTAGCAGAGTATACTGGGCCGTCACTGTGGGTGCTGTCGAGGATGCAGGAATAGAGCTTTGAAGAAATAGATTAGAAGCAGGACTGGGTTCTTGCAAGCTGACTGAGGCTGGGTGCAACAAATCTGTCCATGTCTGCAGTACTGGTTGAACAAAACTCAGCTTACACCAGTGTTTCTCAACTCCAGTCCTCATGGACCCCCAACAGGTCATGTTTTCAGGATTTCCCTCAGATGAAACAGCTGTGGTAATTACTAAGGCAGTGAAACTGATCAAATCACCTGTGCAAAATAATGGAAATCCTGAAAACATGACCTGTTGGGGGTCCATGAGGACTGGAGTTGAGAAACACTGGCTTACACATAGCCTGTCTGATCAAAGACTGCACTGCGTTTATGCAATCCATAAGCACATGTGATGGACAAGCTGCATAATGCTCATGGAAGCAATCTGGATCATCCTCCAACAACCATACTAGTGATTCCACTTGATCCACACTAAATGGGGGAAAAAAGTCATTCCTGCTTTCAGGGGTACAGGACCGAGCCAACTCAGCACAAACCTGGATCAATGGCTGCACCTCAGAAAACTCTGTGCCCTGATCTACTAGGCAATGAGCGATCCTTATACACTCTAGTAGTTGATCTCTGGGATACTCCTTCAGAGTCTGATAAGCATAGTCTTTGTCATCAAACACTAGCAGAGATAAATACACCACCTCATCAAGATCCATCCTTCCCAGCAACAATATGCCAAGATGGCTTCCCTGTGCAGCCACTTCTGGTCAGGATTGGCCTTGGTGTAATGTCAGGGCTCCGGGTATGACCAGAGGTGTGTGGACTGACACAGGGAAACGCAGGCTTCAGATATGGTATAAACAATATGATTTATTAAGACTAACAATACAAAATGCAGTGCAAAACTAAACATAAACACAGTGCAAACAAACCAAACCACCTACAGATAACAATACATACAATGCAAGAGTCATCAGGCAGGTCGGGTCAGTAGCAAACGGGCAAACGGAGTACCAGGAACAGGCGGGAGAGTGGTCGGGGTCACAAGCTGGGTTCAGTAACTCACGGGCAGCGCGGTGCAGAGGGTCAGGCAGAGAATGGTCAGGGTCACAAGCCAGGGATCAAACAGGAGAAGTCAGCAGAGGTCAGGATCAGGCAGGGTCGGCAACAAGTCAGGCAGAAACAGGAACACTGGATACAAGATACAGGGGCCCATGGAAAAACACACACCAAGGCCCTGACTGTGAGTCTGGCCATTCCTTAAATACAAGCCCTGCAATCAGCTTCAGGTGTTTGGCTGACTGCAGGGGTGAGTCTCTGATTGCTGAAAGCACCCGCTGGCCAGCCCTGGTACTGCAGCCCACAAGGCAGGTGAGTCCCACCATTATTGGCAAGTCCATTCATGACAGTACCCCCCCCCCTCAAGGAGCGCCCTCAGGACGCTCCAAACAGTCCTAGCTGGGCAAAATGTTCCACCGCCCGGCGGCAGGCACCGGGCCACAAGGCAGGGTGGCAGGCACCGGGCCCCCAGGCAGAGCGGAGGGCACCGAGCCCCCAGGCGGAGAGGCGGGCACCGGGCCCCCAGGCAGAGCGGCAGGCATTGGGCCCCCAGACAGAGCGGCGAGCACCGAGTCATCTGGCAAGACCGCGGGCACCGAGTCATCTGGCAAGACCGCGGGCACAGAGTCATCTGGCAAGACCGCGGGCACCGAGTCATCTGGCAAGACCGCGGGCCCCGAGTGAACCGGCACGACAGCGAGCTTTGAGTCAACCGGCACGACAGCGGGCTCCGAATCAACTGGCACGACAGCGGGCACCGGGTCATCAGGTACCAGATCGTCTGGCTCGACAGCGGGCACCGGGTCATCTGGCTCGACAGCGGGCATCGGGTCACCAGGTACGACAGCGGGCACCAGGTCATCAGACATTGGATCGTCTTGCTCGACAGCGGGCACCGGGTCATCTGGCTCAACAGCGGGCATCGGGTCACCAGGCACGACAGCGGGCACTGGGTCATCAGGCATCGGGTCATCTGGCTCGACAGTGGACATCGGGTCATCAGGCACGACAGCGAGCATTGGGTCATCAGGCACGACAGCGGGCATCGGGTCACCAGGCATGACAGCGGGCACTGGGTCATCAGGCATTGGATCGTTTGGCTCGACAGCGGGCATCGGGTCACCAGGTATGACAGCGGGCACTGGGTCATCAGGCATTGGATCGTCTGGCTCGACAGCGGGCATCGAGTCATCAGGCACGACAGTGGGCATCAGGTCACCAGGCATGACAGCGGGCACTGGGTCATCAGGCATTGGATTGTCTGGCTCGACAGCGGGCATCGGGTCACCAGGCATCAGGTCATCTGGCTCGACAGCGGGCACCGGGTCATCTGGCTCGACAGCGGGCATCGGGTCACCAGGTACGACAGCGGGCACCAGGTCATCAGACATTGGATCGTCTTGCTCGACAGCGGGCACCGGGTCATCTGGCTCAACAGCAGGCATCGGGTCACCAGGCACGACAGCGGGCACTGGGTCATCAGGCATCGGGTCATCTGGCTCGACAGTGGGCATCGGGTCATCAGGCACGACAGCGAGCATTGGGTCATCAGGCACGACAGCGGGCATCGGGTCACCAGGCATGACAGCGGGCACTGGGTCATCAGGCATTGGATCGTTTGGCTCGACAGCGGGCATCGGGTCACCAGGTATGACAGCGGGCACTGGGTCATCAGGCATTGGATCGTCTGGCTCGACAGCGGGCATCGAGTCATCAGGCACGACAGCGGGCATCAGGTCACCAGGCATGACAGCGGGCACTGGGTCATCAGGCATTGGATTGTCTGGCTCGACAGCGGGCATCGGGTCACCAGGCATCAGGTCATCTGGCTCGACAGCGGGCACCGAGTCATCTGGCAAGGCAGTGGGCACCGAGTCACCAGGCATGACAGCGGGCTCTGAGTCAACTGGCACGACAGCGGGCACCGGGTCATCAGGTACCAGATCGTCTGGCTCGACAGCGGGCACCGGGTCATCTGACTCGACAGCGGGCATCGGGTCACCAGGCATCAGGTCATCTGGCTCGACAGCGGGCACCGAGTCATCTGGCAAGGCAGTGGGCACCGAGTCACCAGGCACGACAGCGGGCTCTGAGTTAACTGGCACGACAGCGGGCATTGGGTCACCAGGCATCAGGTCATCTGGCTCGACAGCGGGCACCGAGTCATCTGGCAAGGCAGTGGGCACCGAGTCACCAGGCATGACAGCTGGCTCTGAGTCAACTGGCACGACAGCGGGCATCGGGTCACCAGGTATGACAGCGGGCACCGGGTCATCTGGCTCGACAGCGGGCATCGGGTCACCAGGTATGACAGCGGGCACTGGGTCATCAGGCATTGGATCGTCTGGCTCGACAGCGGGCATCGGGTCACCAGGCATCAGGTCATCTGGCTTGACAGCGGGCACCGAGTCGCCTGGCATGATAGGATCATTAGGCTGGATCAGTTCATCAGGCTGGGTACAGACATCAGGCTGGGTAGAGACATCAGGCTGGGTAGAGACATCAGGGTGAATTGCGGGTGCCAAGGCACCAGGCTGAACCACGGAAGGCGGGTTCTCAGACAGCAGGCTGGACAGTTTGGATACTGGCAGGATGGTACTGGTTGGAAAGAATTTTCGCTTTTTTCTGGTTTTAGTTACTGGAGCACTGTAAGTAAACGCAGGTCTGTAAACAAATGGAGCAGCTAAAGACAGAGAAGAGCTGGAGGATGGAACAGAGGAGGGAGCAGTTGCTATAGAGGACTTCTTTACAGGGTTAAAGGCAGGATAGGTGCAGCGAGTGGGAGCAGAGGACTGATATGTGGTAGTTAGCAGAGTATACTGGGCCGTCACTGGGGGTGCTGTCGGGGATGCAGGAATAGAGCTTTGAAGAAATAGATTAGAAGCAGGACTGGGTTCTTGCAAGCTGACTGAGGCTGGGTGCAACAAATCTGTCCATGTCTGCAGTACTGGTTGAACAAAACTCAGCTTACACCAGTGTTTCTCAACTCCAGTCCTCATGGACCCCCAACAGGTCATGTTTTCAGGATTTCCCTCAGATGAAACAGCTGTGGTAATTACTAAGGCAGTGAAACTGATCAAATCACCTGTGCAAAATAATGGAAATCCTGAAAACATGACCTGTTGGGGGTCCATGAGGACTGGAGTTGAGAAACACTGGCTTACACATAGCCTGTCTGATCAAAGACTGCACTGCGTTTATGCAATCCATAAGCACATGTGATGGACAAGCTGCATAATGCTCATGGAAGCAATCTGGATCATCCTCCAACAACCATACTAGTGATTCCACTTGATCCACACTAAATGGGGGAAAAAAGTCATTCCTGCTTTCAGGGGTACAGGACCGAGCCAACTCAGCACAAACCTGGATCAATGGCTGCACCTCAGAAAACTCTGTGCCCTGATCTACAAGGCAATGAGCGATCCTTATACACTCTAGTAGTTGATCTCTGGGATACTCCTTCAGAGTCTGATAAGCATAGTCTTTGTCATCAAACACTAGCAGAGATAAATACACCACCTCATCAAGATCCATCCTTCCCAGCAACAATATGCCAAGATGGCTTCCCTGTGCAGCCACTTCTGGTCAGGATTGGCCTTGGTGTAATGTCAGGGCTCCGGGTATGACCAGAGGTGTGTGGACTGACACAGGGAAACGCAGGCTTCAGATATGGTATAAACAATATGATTTATTAAGACTAACAATACAAAATGCAGTGCAAAACTAAACATAAACACAGTGCAAACAAACCAAACCACCTACAGATAACAATACATACAATGCAAGAGTCGTCAGGCAGGTCGGGTCAGTAGCAAACGGGCAAACGGAGTACCAGGAACAGGCGGGAGAGTGGTCGGGGTCACAAGCTGGGTTAAGTAACTCACGGGCAGCGCGGTGCAGAGGGTCAGGCAGAGAATGGTCAGGGTCACAAGCCAGGGATCAAACAGGAGAAGTCAGCAGAGGTCAGGATCAGGCAGGGTCGGCAACAAGTCAGGCAGGAACAGGAACACAGGATACAAGATACAGGGGCCCATGGAAAAACACACACCAAGGCCCTGACTGTGAGTCTGGCCATTCCTTAAATACAACCCCTGCAATCAGCTTCAGGTGTTTGGCTGACTGCAGGGGTGAGTCTCTGATTGCTGAGAGCACCCGCTGGCCAGCCCTGGTACTGCAGCCCACAAGGCAGGTGAGTCCCACCATTATTGGCAAGTCCATTCCTGACACTTGCATTTAGACCTAGTAAAACCATTAACACAATGTGCAGGGTATCTGTGCAATATTTCTGTCTCTTTTCTCTAACATAATATACTGTACAAACTGCCTAATCTCCCGCGCCAAAAGTTTATAAAAACTGTGCTGAAAATTTGTATATTTTCCCCTCATCTGTATGGGAAAGGAAGCCAAATCTTTTTTATTGTAAGATGCAATATTCTTGCTGTCTGGCTTGCCTAGACAAGTCTGTGAAAACAGACTTAAAAGTTGTCGTGCAATCTATTTGCTCTCAGAAATATAAGGATAATAGAAACGATACGAATGGGATTTTTTAGGAGCATATATTACACGCCAACACTAAACATTGATTAAATGTTGATTAAAATATTACAATTTAGGGGGGCGTGTCCAAGATGGGGACTGGAGTGGCTGCATAATTCAGAGCTCCATCACCTCACCAGCTAATCCGCTGCCATCCTGGAGGTAGCGGACCCACAGTGAGCACCGGAGGTCCTACCATCCCTGCCTGCACCCAGAGGAGGAGAGCTGAGCAGATTTGACCCCTCTCCACAGCAACAAACTTCCGCGGCCTATTGAGGCCTAGCGCGGCCTCGCCCAGTTCCGTTCTTGGAACCATCCATGCTGTATTGTGAGTACAGCCTGCTGTTGGGGAGGGCTATTGGCGGCCATCGGATCCCCATCTGGGCTCCAGGGACTGTGACCTGCAATTGTGAGCCTGGAGGCCCTTCCTCAGAAAAACATGGCCCCTACTGAGCCTAAAGGCCTGCTGTGGCCTGCGGCCACCTAGGGGAGAGGAATATGGGCTCCCTACACCCCCTCTGGTGGGCTCTGGAACCAGCACCCCAGAGGATCTGCATAATAATGGCCCCTGTGCCCTATCTGCAGCATGTCTCAAGATAATACAGACTGGGCATCCCCATCCTGTCTCACGCAGGATACCGTAGCTCATCCATCTGCACAAGACAATGAATATGCACAGCAGCTTACAAAGGGGAAATTGGAATCTTGTCTGGAGACTACGTAGACCAAGTTGGCTGCTAAATTCCAATCAGAATTCCACAAGAGGACAAACGTCCTCTCTCAGGAAATAGCTGAGCTGGGCTCCAGAACAGATAGTTTATAAACAAAACATGATGAGCTCAGCCTAGCTTATGGTGAGCTCTCCAGAGACCATGATCATCTACAAACGGCATTTATGCAGTTGCAGGCACAGGTTGAGGATCTCGATAATCAAAATCACTGGAACAATCTGCATGTTCAGGAAGTTCTGGAGACTGTGACTGACCTTTCGCAAGCTACAACTAAATTGTTCAAGTCTCTCCTTCCAGACCACGGCCCTAGATCCTTTACATGTGACCGTAGCCATAGAGCTCTACATCCAAAATCTCCTAACGATAAACCTCTTCGGGACATTGTTCTGTGTATGAAAGATTTCCTGACCAAAGAAGACATACTCAGGGCTGCTCGTAATACCCCCGCGATCTCTTTTGAAGGTTCAACTCTGCAAATTTTTTCGGATGCCTCTCCGGCTACGTTGGAGAAGCGCAGGAAAATGAAGGAAATCACATCTGCCCTTTTTTCAGCTCGTATCCACTACAAATGGGGCTTTCCCTTTAAATTGATAGTTTCACACAATGGCAGCAGATACACAGCCACATCTCTTCTCGAGGGCCAAGAAATCCTGGCTAAATTAGGCCTGGTGGATGCTCCTTCACCTCAACGTCCACCTCCCACCCCTCGGGTATCTCCTATCTGGAACACTTCATCTCCATGAAGGAAGAGTCAGACAAGAGCCGAGATAAAAGGGTTTTGCTCATTTGCATATAATTCACTATTTTGATAAGATACTGAGACACGCTGCAGACACATCATATTCATATATGTCTGTTAATTTTGATTTATCCCTTAGCTACCTGGACGCTCAAAAATTTTGCATGGGTCTTTGGACCCTTAATTTACAGCCCATATGCTGATTCTATGGGACTACTTGATACGTGACCCCACCTTGTTCCCGAGCATGGCCGGAGATGTCACTGCCCAGACATGAAGTGGCCGCTCCACTTCTTATGTTTTAAGGTGGCGGGGTTTGGGCCCGGTTGGCCCTTTGATGTTAAGTTTTTCTGTCTTTTCAGGAGAGGCAGCTAGCCTACCTGATCCATGGTTTGTTGTGATTTCTTTAGTTATAGGGGCTCCTAGAGCCCTACTTCTATTGTTTTATGTTTTTGTTCTTTTGATAATTTTGGTACATTATGGTAGTCATACACAATTTTGTGGACATCCCTGTCACGACCTTGGGACTTGGATGCTCCATAAAATGATACTGACAGATTTCACCTTACACGATGTAGATCCGGATGCTCCACTGATTAGACAAACTTTTTTTGCTACTTCTCAGATGGTTATAATAATGTTGACTGATACTATTTTTCTATGCCATGGTGGTTCATTGTATCTCACATAATGTCCAGGGTTTCAATTCCCGAAATAAGAGCAAAACTGCCTTCCTCCAGTATAGACGCCTAGAGGCAAAGATAATTTTATTACAGTAAACTCATTTTGCAGGGGTTTTACACCTTACATTCTACTAAAAGCAGAGGCGTAGCAATGTTTCTTCACAACTCATTTCCCTTTGATGTTCAACATGTTCATCATGACCCTGAGAGCAGATTTAACATTATTAAAGGCACCCTTTCAGGTTGTGAACTCACGATAGCCAATGTTTATGCACCAAATTCAGCACAAGCATCCTTCTTTTCCCATTTCTTTAAAGTTTTTGATACGTTTCTGTCCTCTCATTTATTGGTGGGAGGTGACTTTAATTTGGTAGCTAATCCCCTCCTAGACAGAAGTTCGTCTTCACCTTCCCGAAATCCATCACCAAAAAACTAGAAACATTTCAACTGGTAGACTCCTGGAGGGAACACAATGTAGGACAAAGGGATTATTCATTTTACTCCCACCCACATGACTCTTATGCTAGGCTGGATTATATCTATTGCTCCCCCATTCTGCTGGCCAACTCAAAGAAGGCTTGCATACATTTATGTCCTTAGTCGGATCATAATATAGTGGCACTGTCTATCACCTTCATAGGTCTAGCACCTACTCCCTACTCCTGGCGACTAAACGATTCTATGCTTACAGATGTTAACTCCCATCAAGAAGTAGTTACTTCTATCCAAGAATACTTTCAACTGAACACAACTCCGCTACTTTGTGGGTGGCCCAGAAGGCAGTCCTGCGAGGCTGCCTTATCTCCATGGCGTCATTTAGGAATAGGGAGCGTTGGAAACAAAT
The DNA here is from genome assembly GCF_062004578.1 of Staurois parvus. Classification (NCBI taxonomy): domain Eukaryota; kingdom Metazoa; phylum Chordata; class Amphibia; order Anura; family Ranidae; genus Staurois; species Staurois parvus. The sequence goes on along the minus strand of NW_028318568.1, from coordinate 933,494 downwards.
TCAGAATCTTACCCAAGAATTAGAAACACATTATAGAACTCATGTTGGCAATCCATCTCTCCTGAAAAAAACAATGAGAACGCAAAAACATCTAGAATTGAATACTTTACTATCCCAGAAAACTGAAAAGGCTTTACGCTGGTCTAAGGCCTCTTTTTTATTACATAGCAACTCAGCGTCTACTATGTTCACACGGAAAATTAACCATTCTATACGGCCCCCACATATCTGTAAGTTACAAACTAAAAACGGTAACATCTCCTCTTTACCTGGGTACTGGGTATTTTTTTAAAATTTTATTCCACCCTATTAGCTCCCCCACAAACGACTTCCACTCCCCCAGACGGCTCATGGCTTGATTCTCTACCCCTCCCTGTTCTCATACCCTCTCAGATATCCTCCCTCAATGCCCCATGTACCTTGGAGGAAATAACCCGTGCGATTAGCGCACTGCGAACTTCCACAGCACCGGGCCCAGATGGGATCATGGCTAGTTATTATAAACATTTTGCTCCTTTTTTGATGTCATTGTTCAATGATATTTTGCAGGGCGGCAAGTTTCCTGAGAAGACGCTGTTGGCTAATTTGCATCCATATCGGTTCTCACTCTAAATTTTACCAAATCAGTTGTCATGCCTATTAATGTCACCGATTCCCTGAGTGCATCTCTCCACAGCTCTTTCCCATTTCCTTGGGCCACAGACCGGATCTCATACTTACAGTGCAGGAAGTAAGTATTTGATCCCCTGCTGATTTTGAATGTTTGCCCACTCAAAAAGAAATGATCAGCCTAAAAATCGAATGGTAGGTTTATTGTAACACTGAGAGACAGAATTGCAACAAAAAATTCAAACAAATGCATGTCTAACAAATTATGCACTGATTTGTATGTTCATGAGGGAAATAAGTATTTGATCCCCTATCATTCAGCAGGATTTCTGGCTATCAGGTGTATTTCATACAGGTAACAAGCTGAGATTAGAAGCATTCTCTCTTAAAGGGAGTGCTGCTAATCTCATTTTGTTACCTGTATAAAAGACCCCTGTCCACAGGAACAATCAAACAATCAGATTCCAAACTCCCCACCATGGCAAAGACCAAAGAGCTGTCCAAGGATGTCAGGGACAAGATTGTAGATCTACACAAGGCTGGACTGGGCTACAAAACTATCACCAAGCAGCTTGGTGAGAAGTTGACAACAGTTGGTGCAATCATTTGCAAATGGAAGAAACACAAAACAACATCAGTCACCATGCAAAATCTCACCTTGTGGTGTGTCAATGATCATGAGAACAGTGATGAATCATCCCAGAACTACACATGAGGATCTTGTCAATGATCTCCAGGCAGCTGGGACCACAGAAATCAAGAAAACAATTGGTAACACACTACGCCGACAAGGATTGAAATCCTGCAGTGCCCACAAGGTCCCTCTGCTCAAGAAAGCACGTCCACGCCCATCTGAGGTTTGCCACTGAACATCTGAATGATGCAGAGGAGGACTAGTTGAAAGTTTTGTGGTCAGATGAGGCCAAAATCGAGTTCTTTGGCATCAACTCAACTCGCCGTGTTTGGAGGAGGAGGAATGCTGCCTATGACCCCAATCACACCATCCCAACTGTGAAACATGGTGGTGGAAACATTCTGCTTTGAGGGTGTTTTTCTGCTAAGGGGACAGGACAACTGCACTGCATCAAAGGGACGATGGACAGGGCAATCAAATCTTGGGTGAGAACCTTCTTCCCTCACCAGGGCATTGAAAATAGGTCGTGGATGGGTGTTCCAGCATAACAATGACCCAAAACACACGGCCAAGGCAAGAAAAGCAGTGGCTCAAGAAGAAGCACATTAAAGTCCTGAAGTGGCCTAGCCAGTCTCTAGACCTTAATCCGATTGAAAATCTGTGGAAGGAGCTGAAAATTTGAGTTGCCAAATGTCAGCTACCAAACCTTAATGACTTGGATAGGATCTGCCAAGAGGAGTGGGCCAAAATCCCTCCTGAGATGTGTGCAAACCTGGTGGCAAACTACAGGAAACATCTTTGTGATTGCCAACAAGGGATTTGCCACCAAGTACTAAGTCATGTTTTGCGAAGGGGATCAAATACTTATTCCCTCATGAACATGCAAATCAGTGCATAATTTGTTAGATATGCATTTCTTTAGAATTTGTTGTTACTATTCTGTCTATCAGTGTTACAATACACCTACCATTTGATTTTTAGACTGATCATTTCTTTGTGAGTGAGCAAACATTATTTCCTTCACTGTAGGTATCTATCTTACTCCCAGCTACTCGAAACTATTTGCAGTTAATTACCCACCATGTGTGTCATGCCTCTCCACTTTGTTAAAGATCTGGCATGGATACCCTATGTCATTTGTGGGCAGAATCACGGCAGTGAAAATGAATGTTTTGCTGAACTTACTTTACTTATTCTGAGCATTCCCAATCTCGGTCTTGAAAACATTTCTAGATCGTTTTCAATGGATGATTAATAATTTTATTTGGCGTAACAAATGTCCTCATTTTACTTCATCAGTCATATACCAGTCGCAATGGGCGGGTGGCCTCGGACTCCCCAATTTCTGTCGGCCCGCTTTGCACAACTATCGCAATCGGCGACTATTAACGCTCAGGTCTCTTGGATCAGATTTGAATCTCAATCAATACGTCCATTCTACCAGGTATATTATGGACAAAAATTCCCCCTCGCTCGTTGTTGACCCATAATTCCATTGTTGCCCACTCACTGATGCTTTGGTCCCGTTATAAACTTAAATTAAATCTTGTCTCCTCTTTCTCACCAGGTTCATCATTTTTTGGAGACCCAAATTTTATCACAGCATTCTCGTCTCCACAGGCATTCTATTGGTGGTATGATCAATCATTTATCAGATTATCGGATTTTCAAAGAAGAGGGTCTTATATCACTTTTGAGATGTTACACACACTTTTCGATATCCCACTCCGTGAATACTTTCGTTATCGGCAGATAAGACATTTTTTCAGTTCACATTTTGGTCTGACACCTTTGTCCCCGATTACATATTTCGAACATATTATCCGTGACTCTCCTAGGGGTAGGGGTCTTATTTCAGATTTGTATCGCCTTTTTTCGGTAACTATTCATTATTCATTATTGGCTACACAATATTGAACCATATTTCATATTATTTCATTATATCTGACATCATTATATCAATAAAATAATACTCACTAAAAAAGTGCAAAGAAATAGTGCACTGGGGAAAGCCAGAGTGATACAATGACAATAATGAATGGGGCCTATTTGTTGTGAAAAGATAGAAAACAATAAGGGGCTATTGAAAAAAATGAATGGTGTTCTAAACCTAATATGATTTATAGTGGAATTCAAATACACCACAAAAATCAAAGTACAGTATATTAAAGATAAAACGTGGGGAGACATAGGACATTATTACAAATTGAAACAAAATGGATCTATTTGTTACATGCCTTACAGTATCCAGGACTCAATGATTCCAATAGTTATAAACCATTTTTTTAAACTTGCCCTGGATCAAACTGCTTTGGCCGATCACGATGGACAGGGCTCATATCCAATTGTGACCTTATGTTGTAGGAAGTGTACCTCCCTGGGGTCCGATATGGGGCTCATTCTGAATGGTGGCAGTCGATGGCAACCGTACGGACATGTAGGGCATATGTGGTTTATTCTGGGGGGGTGCTGTCCCCCAGTGTTACCCAACGCCTGATTTTGGAGATTCTGCCAAGACATGGTGTTTCCTCACTCCAACTTTCATATTCTCCCAGAGAATAGGGTGGGGACACACATCTCTCGACATCTATATGGGTGTGTACCAGATGGCGATTTGAGCCTGTTTACCCCCTAGTGGCCTCCTTATAACTATCTCTCTTTAAACTGCTAGGTGGTGCTGTGCGTGGCTTAGATCTATGTTACCTTCCAATGCTCATTGGGTAGGCTTGGAGCCTCCCATTTAGCAGTCAACTTAGGGTATCTTTCCTGTGGTTGGTGGTGATTTGAGGACGGATGATAACCCGGTGCGCATGCGTGGGCTTCTATAATATGTATGCGTCCGGACATGATATCAGACGCCAGCCGGGTAGAGGGGCTATAAGAGCTGAGCAGTCAGCGGCCAGCTTGCTGTAGTCTTAGAGGACCCATAGATACACACATGGACCTTTCCATATGTAAGTGCTTGACCAGTTGCAAGCCAAACTTTTAAATGTATTTTCTTATTTAATTAGAGGGCTTAGTATTTATGTATGTGGTCTAATTTTTTTCAATTTACAGAACTCAAGCGGGTCTGTTTATGGTGAACGTGTGATTTTGTTTTGAGGGCAAAAGGTATTCAATCCATTTTTTTAGGTGTTATTTTGAGAATCAATAATAATGTTTACAGTAATTGATCCCTTTTTTGCCATAAGCAATCTTTATCTTTAATATACTGTACTTTGATTTTTGTGGAGTATTTGAACTCTACTACAAATCATATTAGGTTTAGAACACATTTGTTCCAATAGCCCCTTATTGTTTTCTATCTTATTACATTATTTCATTATTGTCATCGTATCACTCTGTCTCCCCCCCAGTACTCTCTGGTCACTATATCCCTTCTGCGGTTTGCCTTGTGCTGCTGTGGATCTGCCCAGGTGGACCCTATGGTTTTTCTCCTATAATTCCAAGTGGTCAAGTCCCTGGCAATCTGGGTCTGAGGTGTGTGTGGACATGGCAAATTGGGTAGTAGGGGAGGTTTGTCCCCCCTGTCTGTATGCATGTATGCATCATTATTGTTGATGGATATTTTCTTTTTTGTATCTCTATTAGTACCCTATGCACATGTTTTCTTCCTAAAGAAGCCAAGTTGGAAAAACAAGTAGAAGAACATGTGTATGAGGATTTCAGTTCAAATCATCAAACGACACATACTGGATATACATTATGGAATTACACTATTTATTTTGTAGATTTTTTTATGTATTGTAAAAATTAATTGTATTATTGTAATCAATGTTTAGCATTGGCGTGTAATGTATGCACCTAAAAAATCCCTCTCCTATTGTTTCAATTATCCTTATATGCTATAAAGCTTACCTGTAGGTAAAATGAATATCTCTTAAATGTTCACCATTTAGAAGATATTCTACGGAGCAGCAGCTGGTGACAATACCAGCGAATGTGCTCGGAACAAACAGCATACCTGTGCTGTTCCTTCATAGCCGAAAACCCCTGTGCACATGCACTGGAGTGATGTCATCAGCGGCTTGGCCATCCAAGCAGCTGCAGCACGGGAATTTGGAAGGAACCCCGGGTGAAGATGGAAGCCTTCTGCAGTGGTGACAGTGCACTACTGGAGGGCTTTGTTCGAAGGTAAGTCTTTGCCTACTGTATGTACAGTATACTAGCACATTATGATATTACCTTGCAGCAAGAAACTGTTTTTTTCTTCTGCAAATGAGTTTACTACCACTTTAACTTACATCTCCCACCCGTACATAAATTAAAAAGGAGCTCCACTCGAAAGGGGAAGTTCCGCTTTAAGGACTGGTCCCCCGCTCCCCGTTAAGGATTGGCACCTTTGGGAAGCGGGTACCCAAAATTGACAGGCATCCACAACCAATTCCGTTACCGATTGCCTAGGTGATCGGAAGTGGATGTTGTCCTCCCCTCTTGTCACATGCCCGTAGTTTTCTGGGGCATGTGACAGGTCCCAGAAGACTACAGGACTATTCACAAAGTGTAGTGCTATTTGCGCATGAAGTTGCAAGCTGTCATAGCTGGGTGCCCACACTGAGGATGCAGGTTCCAGGAACACAGGGCAGCCAGTGAAATGGGGGGGGGGGGCACTGAGGGATCGAGGGACAGGTAAGTGTCCATTTTTTAAAAGTCAGCAGCTGAAGTTTTTGTAGCTGCTTACTTTTATTTTATTTTTTTTATTTTCGCTGGAACTCTATTTTAATGTTTCCCTCAGAAATAGAGAAGTGTCTAAAAAAGGACTAAAAGCCATGCAACTCATCTGTAAAACTTGTTCTTCATTCTATGAAAAAGTGACCCATATTTTTCGAGATGCAATGTGCTTATGCTTTTCCTCAAAAATGTGGTATATTTATAATATATATATATTGTGGGAACTCGCTTCAAAGTGGTAGAGCTTTTCATTTAAAGCACACAGCGACTCGCTTCTTTTAATGGCCTTTTTGCCCAATTTTATTTAAACAAATGTCCCATAACATAAAGCTTCCCATGCAGGGGTATCCACCATCAAACAAAACAACGATTCAGCCTCCTGGCTTATACTCAGATATACAATCTTCCACTGGCCTTCCTCTTCAGGCTTATGTCTGACTCCTGCAGACTTCTTCAAGAATTATGGCTCTTGCACACAGCTGGCCACTAGCACATAGCTACTACCAAGCAGCTCCTTGCCGCTTTTGGCTTCCACCTCTTCTTGGTGGAGCCCTCCTGACTCCTATCTGCCGGGGTGGAGCCCAGATCTCTGATCCTGACTCTCTGAAAAGGCCTGCACACACCTGTGCAATCAGTCTCCTGGCCATTCCCAAAACCTGGTCCCAGGATTGGAGATTTCATCCCTCCCAGATCTCTTTGAAATCTCCAGGCTCCAGATCCCAAAACAGACCTTACAAACAAAGGAGGAAAGTGAAAAGCCACTTTCCTCTGTATCAAACACTTAGCCTGGAGCCCCTCAACCTGCCTTGTTGAGAATCCTGGGTGACAGATTGCCACACTGTCACAATATATATATATATAAAAATATATATAGAACAATATAAGGTCTGGGATTAAAAATACAGTTTCAGTCTTTGCAGATGACACCAAGCTTTGCAGTGGAATAACGTCCTTACAGGATGGCTCCAATTTACAAGCTGACCTCAATGCACTGTTTAATTGGGCAATTCTGTGGCAAATGAGATTTAATGGTGATAAATGTAAAGTTACACACTTGGGGGCTAAGAATATGCATGCATCATACATACTGGGGAAGTACAACTGGGGGAATCAATGGTGGAGAAGGATTCTGGTAGATCACAAGCTTAATAATGGCATGCAATGCCAAGCTGCGGTTTCTAAAGCGAGCAAAATCCTCTTTTGTATTAAAAGAGTTATAGACTCCAGAGAGAGAGATATATAATTTCACCCCTGTACAAATCATTAGTTAAACCTCATCTGGAATATGCAGTTCACTTTTGGGCACCAATTCACAAAAAGAACATTGGAGGACTGGAGAAAGTACAAAGAAGGGCAACCAAACTGATAAAGAGGCATGGAGTAGCTCAGCTACTGTATGAGGAAAGATTAAAGGAATTGAATGTATTCTCTCTTGAGAAAAGATTAAGGGGGGATATGATCAACATGTATAAATACATCAGTGGTTCATATAGTGAACTTGATGTGGAGTTGTTCACCCTTAAGTTACCACAGAGGACAAGGGGGCACTCTATGTCTGGAGGAAAAGAGATTTAATCTTGAAATATGGAAAGGTTTCTTCACAGTAAGAGCAGTGAAAATGTGGAATAGACTCTCTCAAGAGTTGGTTCTGGCCAGCTCAGTGGATTGCTTTAAAAACCTTGAGGTCATTGCAGAGGACAAGGGGGCACTTTGGAGGAAAAGAAATTTAATCTCCAAACACAAAGGTTTCTTCACAGTAAGAGCTGTGAAATAGACTCCCTCAAGGCCTGGAATCTTTCCTAGAAACACAGAATATAACTGGTTACTAACAATTATAGGTACAGTTGATCCAGGGAATATCCAATTGCCTCTCGAGGGATCAGGAAGGAATTTTTTCCCCTGCAGGAGCAAATTGGATCATGCCTTGCTGGGATTTTTGCCCTCATCTGGATCAACTGTGGGTATATGATTAGAACGTATTTATTTTTTTTAAATGTTGTCTATGATCTCTGGTCCTTGACCAGGTACTTATCCTACTCTTCTCCAGTCCATGATCAGATTCCACACATTTCCAACATTCAATGGCCACCTGTCTCTGCTTTTTACTACGTGCCATCATCTGTTTGTGCTCTGCCTCATCTACACAGCCCCACTTCCTTTTGGTCTTCAGCTTCTGCTCTGCCTCTTCTTTCTTCACTTCCAGTCCTTCATAAGCTCCTGCTCTGTAGCTTTTCTTATGGTTAGCTGCTGATCCTCCCTCCTAGCACTGAATAGCTCCCACTCTCCCTCCCAAAGAAATCCTTTTGCTTCTTCTGCCTCTCCCTGGACTGTGCACATCAGATACAAATGAGACAACAAATATGAATAAATAATACTTGTTCTTAGTCTGTCTGGGGAATAATGCATTTCATTGTATTATAAATCATTCAGAAGCCCACGATCTGTTCACCATGAATTAACCTGTTAAGAGATAGTTACACATATAAAGGCTAATCCTGCTGATCAGACTTACCATATTAAGAATTGCCATACTTAAGATGATCGTTGTAGAAGTCATAATAAGGAAAATTCGCAGCCATGGTCTACTGAGAACTAATCCTGATGATTTAAGTATCCATAGAAATAATGAATATGTTTTTTTACTACACTGCTGTAAAAGAAAAATATAGACATGTAATATGTTACAAGTTATAATGTTAATGTGTTTGCCACAAACTGCAAAACTGATTTTTAAAACAATTATATTACCTGATCATAAAGATATAAACTAATAAAATCTTTTCCATTAAAACTAATATAAATAGAGTAAACAAATGAAAAAGAAAACAGCATGTAAAATAATGCATATTTGAAAAGTTCTGGAACTGCATACCACTTCCAATGGGTAAAATCAACTTTATTATTAAACAATAGCACAGACACTCCACCCAGAATACAAAATTTCTAAGCACCAATATGGGGAAAAACATACAAACTATATTGCCAAAAGTATTGGGACGCGTGCCTTTATACGCACATGAACTTTAATGGTATCCCAGTCTTAGTCCGTAGGGTTCAATATTGAGTTGGCCCACCCTTTGCAACTATAACAGCTTCAATGTTTCAGGAAAGGCTGTCCACAAAGTTTAGGAGTGTGTCTATGGTAATGTTTGACCATTCTTCCACAAAAAAAAATTGTGCTACTAATGATCACCACACTGTATATTCAAATATGGCCATATGTATAAAAACCCACATAAATATATAAATAGTAAATATACTGACCCAACAGTCTTGCCTGTAAGATATAGTAGAATACTGTATATGTATCCGAAAAATAATAGGTATAGGCCGTGCATTCATGAGTGTGTACATACTGAGAAAACATCCATCATGGCTGACTGGAACACAAGCTAGGGGCTGCTGCGGGCCGGAAGCGTGACCTTCATTGACTTCCGGGGTATCATAGGAGGCGGTGTAGTGGGAATAAATGTAGGTCATATAAACATATCATATGAATCTGCAGGAGGTTCATGCCATCTAAATAATTGACAGTATGTTCTTTAGTATTAATATTGAACACCTTTAGGTTTAATGTAGAAAAGAAACTTCTGAATAACTATAGATGTATTGACCAAGGTGGATATATTTAAGTGATCTGTAGGCAGATGAAAGACATGGGGGTCAGGACTGAATTAGAAGAAGAGTCAGAGTGGTTAGAAAGCAGCTGTGCATCTGGAGAAATCAGTGGCATCAGATTCTGTATGAATGGGCAGACTGCTGGCATCATCACAAACAGCAACTTTTCCACTCCCAGGAACCAGTGCATTTTAGGCTATAACAGTGGCCTTAGGCATAAAGTCATAATTATACAAGAATAGCTTGGTAAAGAAGAGTGCCCCATGATATCTCATAGCAACTATGACCATGTAACCTGCCAGAGTTCGAGCAGTTTTTCAAATTAAAATTAGACAAAATCATAGTTTCCAAATATATAAAGCTAACAGAGACCATTCCACAGACACTTCAATTGATTTCAAAGATCCATTTACTTAATATCGACTTGAAGGGGATGCATACTTATAAAGTCAGCTATTTTGTGACTTTTCATTAATTAAATAATGGAATTGAAATTAATTTAAATAATGTATTTAAAGATATGATTTCACTTTTAAAATTCCAAGGTGCTAAATACTTTTAAAGGCACTGTATACAAACTATTAAATTTGATCCAATAAACTACAATTACGTCACCCTTCCAGGTTCTAGGGATGGGTTGGGGTTTTGTATCCCTCATTAGACTTCAAGAAAAGGATTTTATGGCAAGTACAAAAATATTTTTTTTTCTTTATCACTTATTGAGGGACTCAAGAAATCAGTAATTCTTTAGCAATCAAGTCATCCAAACGAGGGGTGGGTTACAGCCTTTAAGAAGTTTTCTTGCATATGTGGAGATCGTACAACAAATGAGTATTTGAAGGAATCAACACAAGTAATAAGGCTAGACAAAAAGCAAAAACAAAGTAAAGAACTAACCAAGCATCCACAAAAAAGAGGTGGAACAACACACTACCTCAACAAGAGAAAATGATATAAGCAACTTATTTAGTCAACAAGAAAGACATTTTTGCTGGGCCAAGTCACAGAGGAAAAAACATATTCCAAATGGAAAGTGCAAAATAGACAAGCCATGTCAGAATGCATAGGTCTAGCATAGGTAACCCTTGAGTTCAGGGAAAGGAAGTTTGGACAAACATAGCATGTCTCAAGGAAAGACAGGTCGATCAACAGAGAAGGCTTAGGCTGAACACTCTCAACCCTTGACTTCTGAGAAAGGGAGGTCCACAATAAGAATTGATGTTATCTGATAAGGGTACCAGTCTTGTAAGAAATAGTCATTGATGTGAGGTCCCTCAAAAAATAAAATGTTAATGAATAGAGATGAAAGACCATTAAGCTGAAGAAAAATTGAAGGGTACTAACCCGAAATACTCTTGAGGGAAAGGGTAGGGTGATCAACAACTGCATAAATATGGGGTAGGCAGGAATAAGGGTATGCCATTGCCCAAACTTGTGTACAGGAACACCAGAAGCAGAAAGATGGGTAGGAATCATTCTAACCAACACCCATAGGTGTTTATGGGTGTGATAGCCACACTGCATCCTGCCTAACCACTTACCAACTATAAGATTCTAAGAATCCTCCAATAGTCAGTAGCCCTGTGAAACTCCATGAAGAGCTGAATCCTTTTATTGAGGAGCGAGGGATATAAATCCTAATACCAGTACTAGGAACATTTGCGTGATAGACAATAGGAGGATGAAAGGAATCCAAGGATTCTTCCTAAGAAGACTGTAGCTCTACCACAGAAATAGAACCATACTTACCAGATTCCAGACCTACACTATGTACCCAAGAGGAAATCTCCAGAACGGTACCAATGTGCCCTGTCTGTCTACCATTCAGGGGAGTACAGGACCCTCAAACAATAGATACTTCCTTCCTTTTGAGTGCTGAATCCTCAAGCTTAAATGTGGGAATGTGGTAATACCTTGACTCTGGAAAAGGCAGTTCGATCACAAATACCACGTTCAGCTCTGTTTAGTGGGTCATCAGATCTGTCACAAGGGGATTTCCCAAACTTTTTTGAAGAAGGCCCTGCAGTATCCAGGTGAAGTCCAGTGGAGGTCAGGTTAGAGAAGTGACCAACAGAAGGATCCCCTGATGCCCAGCCAGGAACCAGCAAAAAGGCCCTGGGATTTCTTGGTCCAAAAAGACCTTCTTGGTATTCGGGCCAAATTTCTGTAAAACAATGAGACATTACCAGCACTCTGTTGCAAATATGTACACTCATTTATTAGTGCAATTTCACATTGTAATCAAATAAGCCAGTCTTTCAGAGCCATACAGGGTCTTTTCCTCTAGGCGAGAAAGTGAGGAAAGGTCTTGCATACTCATGAATCCAAGCAGCTAGTTCTGATGAGGGTCTTAGGTGGCTGGAGATGAAAAACTTATTGTAGACAGGCAGTGGAATGAAACTGGATGCACAAGATATTTCAGAAGCAGGAACAGCAGGCGGAGTACTACTTCTTTTATGCTGAATGATGGGCAAAAAGCATTGAGCTTTAACTTTTATCACTGTGAAATCAGCGGATGATGAGAAAAATAAAAAGTGCACAACTGCACAACTGCACAACGGTGAGGTATCTCCTGGTGCTTCACCTGGACCAGCACACTTACTAAGTCAGTCTGCAGATATTGGGTCACACCAAAGGCTGTGCCATGACTCTGAACCCATATAGCACTCTGTCGCCAGCTAACACAGTGCACAATATTCTGGAAAGTGCTGTAATTCAGAACCCAGTGTCTGTAGATCACATCCCAGGCTAGCCCCACAGTCCAGCAGGATTCAGGTTAGACCTCCAAAGCTTTTAATGAGGATATGCAGATCTGTATAGCTGCTTTGCAGAGACTAGCTGAAGCATCGTTTTAGGAATATTGATTGAAGCCACCAAAGAAAAAACATCTATGGTGTCCCTAGTATCTTGATTGAAGAAGAATAAAGTGCAAAATAAAAACCACAAAAAAAGGCTAGCAAAAATATAGTTATAGTCTTTAACTATTTGCCGCCAGTTTACAGCACATTTACTGTGACCGGGCAGCAGCTGCAGGCTCAGCAATGTACATGTACATCGCCTCCGGCTTTCGAGTATGTCAGCAGGTTTCAAACAATGATTTTAAAAACCTGCTGATAGGCTGTGTCCACTCACAGCACAGAAGTCTGCGAAGAGTTCTTACACAGAACTCTGTGTACACAGAACAGCAATCTGGCTGTTTCTTCTCCTTGAAAAGCAGGGAGAAAGAACAACCAGTACGTACGTAAAAGCAACACACATTTTACTTGTTAGGCACACAGTTAACCCCCTTGATTGCCCCTTGATGTTAACCCCTTCCCAGCCATTGTCATTAGTACAGTGTATAATATTATATCTGATTACTGTATTGCTGTCACTAGCAACGTCAGTGTCAGTTAGTGTCCATCCCAAACAGTGCCAGTTATTGCCAGATTACCCACCGCACTATCACAGTCAAACTATAAATCGCTGATCACCAAGTAGAAGTATAGTGTCTATAGCTGCATAAATCCCAGTATATATACTACAATTTGCAGACACAATAACTTTTACACAAACCAATTAATATACACTTATTGGAATTTTTTAACCAAAGACATGTGGCAGAAAATTTTGTTTAGAAATTTGATTTTTTGATTCTTTTTAATTTTCAGTCTTTTTCCCTTTACATAATAAAAACATAAAACCCAGTGGTGATCAAATACCACCAAATGAAAGAAAGCTCTATTTATGTGAAAAAAAAATCCCTTCCGGGGGTGTAATGGTTAACAGCAGAGCAGAGGAAAAAGCTTCCAACCTCGAAACACACTAGCAAAAACATGACAGTTAGAGGCAGGGTTACTTAGTGGCTGGATACATTTTTTTTGTTTTTCAGTGTCTCAACTTCTTGTAGGTTTAAGGCTACGTTCACACTAGCCTTGTGTGCAGGCGGCAGAGAGGCGTTTGGGAAGCGTTTTTACCGCTTCCCAAACACCTCTGCCAACTCTGCACATTACAGCACATGGTGCTGTTCTAACAGGAGCGTTTGCGTTGCGTCGCGGCAAAACGGACGCCTCTGGTCGAGTCAGGAGGCTTTGAAGCCTCCTATTCTCGTCTATGGTGCCGCTCCGCAAACGCCCGGCCGGCGTTTGCGGTGCGGTTGCGACGCGGTTGCAGGGCGTTTGCGGAGCGGTAACACCACTCAAATGCATTATAGGCGTTTGTGGGGCGTTATTAACGCTCAGCAAACGCCTAGCAACCGCCGCTAAACCGCACATGCGGCGTTTGCGGAGCGTTTGCCGAGCGTTAAAAACGCTCCGCAAACACCGTACCAACGCTTGCTAAATGCTATAGGGGCGTTTGGCAAGCGTTGGCAAAACAGCCTAGTGTGAACGAGCCCTTAGTATAGCTCAACTGTTAAAGAATTACTGAATCTCTTTCCCTCAATGGATGATAAAGAAATAAATGTTTGGTATACACCATATCATGACAATTGCAATGTACCCAGCTTTACTCCTCTCCAGTTACAAGAGGGAAAAGATGCTGCAATTTCTGAATGTACGCAAAAGACACTTCTTCAATTCCAATATACAGTACATTATACAGTATGTGAAGTTGTTGTTGAAGCAATCATTTCATATGTGTACTATAAGTGGATACAATACTACTGAGGTCATATTACTACATGATTCAAAGTTTATATTATCTAATGATACAACCATTTGAAATCATTGTCTTGGAATCTCTGATTGTTCGAAAGACTAAGATGTATTACAAACAGCTTTGTTTTTCAGGCACTGTATAAGATTGTATAAGACTGCATATGTTACTCAAGAGGCTTGTTTAAACCTGTATGATATGAATTATATATTATATTAATTGTATTTTTCTATTTGATATACTGCATAAGTATTACATTTGTTCTGTGTACCCCTTTGAAATGAATACTACAATGGCAATTTATTGTCGATTGAAATATAGCTGAGATGTTGTAGGCAAGCATGATCCCCTTGATGTAGTGCCAAACTGAACACAAAACACAAAAAAATGCAAGAAAAATTTATTGGCATGTTGCCTCTATTAAAAATATTTAATGGCCTCGGTGACACCATCAGGGACAAATATGTCCTATCTGCATTGTCAAAAATATTAACTTATGCATCGTCTGAAGAAATTATTGCAACTCTTTGAAATGGGAATTATTTCAATTGGACTTATCTGGTATGTGGTGGGAGTGCTGATTTTTCAGCTGAAAAATAATGTAATAAATGGCTACTTAACATGGCAAACAGAATTACTTCCCCTTTATAACTCAGACAGCTAAAAGGAGTGGCTGAATAAGTGCTGTATGTGATGTAATGCAAGTATGTGCAGCTAGTGGGGCCACCATTAAAGAGAACCTGTTGCTACAGTCTGTACAAACTCACAGATACACTTTAAGCCTTTAAAATATTTTAGACAGTTGTAAGAGGGATAGGCTCAGTTGGCAGTAGCAGAAGTAAACTATGCCTAAGACAAGCACACCATGGGAAAATCCAAGCAGGCTTGTCCTGCAAACTTCAGTGCAGGAGGGATTTATACAGTAAATCAACAAAATTCATCTGAGCCACCAACAAAATATATATAAGTTCCTGATTACCCCTCAATGGGTTTGTCAAAACAAACAGACATATACAAATTTAGCAAAATTATTACAACAAAGCTTTAATCATCGTATCACATTCAATAAATCATGCCACATCAATCACAAAATACCCCTTATCCCCAAGCCCCCCCCCCCCTTAGAAAAAAAAAATCACACAAAACCCCCCCTCCTCTGCCCTCTTGGATCCCAGACCCCTTTCCTTCCAAGATCTTTTCCGGGTACTCGTATTCGCTACCTATACATAATACCCATGCCTTAATCAATTCTCAATCTCCTATGCTCAGTATGTCCATATACCTTGAACTCCACCCATTTACCCCAGGTGGCATTATATTTCTCTAACGAATCCTCTCCTATATACATTGTTTCTTCAGGAGAACGTACCTGGTCAATTTTCAAAACCCATTCTTTCAGCTTGGGGTTTTTTGTGTTCGCCAGAACCTGGGGATCAAGCTTTACCTGCATTTAATAAATGCGGTTTTAGAGACATCCTAGATTGTGCTATCAGATTATGAAATAGACATCTCCAGGGCTCAGACGATATATGCTCCCGTTATTTTATAGACTGCCTTGGCAATCTCCTCCCAAAAGGACTGTATCTTTGTACATTTCCACCACAGATGCGCAAAGGTTCCCAGCGAATTGCATCCCCTCCAACACAGGGGAGACATGTCCGCCCCAAACCTCCGCACCCTCAGTAGGATCATGTACCAGCTAGCAAAAAGCTCAAAACACATTTCTGTTGTCTTGGCATCAATTGATGAAAAACATGATCGTTTTAAAACTGTCTTCCTCTGATGTTCATTTAATTCGACCCCCAGGTCTTGCTCCCACTTCCCTAGGTAGGGCGGAAACACAGGTTCAGTTTCTTTCCCCAGTACATTGTAAATGTTTGAAATGCTATGCTGGATGCTAGCGGGGGAGCTAAACAACTTCTCTATTGACCTAAGACTTTTTTTTTCCCTTTAGTGGCCCTGGCAGTGTCTGTGCAAAGTGTTGTATTTGTGCATATCCATTTGTCTAATGGCATACTATCCCATTTTTGTTTTAATTCAACGAAAGTGCATAATCTCTCCCCTTTCATAACATCCTGCAACTGTATCACATCTTTTTTAACTCACCTAACAAATTATAAATAATACTCTATCCCTGGTTTGAAATAATTTGTATCTAACATTGAAATCAATTGTGAATTATACTCAAATTGATAGTGCCTACAGAGGCCATTCCATATCCTAAAAATTTTACTCATCAGTGCATTCAAAATAATTGCTAAATCTCGATACACTCATGGAATCCAAACCATCCTATGTAAGTCTACATTACTTTGTGCAAACTCTATCCCTACCCAATGTTTACCATTTAAAACTTACAATTAGTTATTTGAGTGATAGTAACCACCTAGTAATACATTTTAAAGTCAGGTACCACTAGCCCCCTCACCTTCTCCTTTGCCAGCAAAGCATAGGAGATCTTTGGTCACCTATGAACCCATATATATTTTACTACTATGGTTCTCAATTTTCTAAAATATATTCCTGAAGGAGAATGATTGGGAGCATTTTAAATGTATATGTTATCTTGGGCAAAATATAAATTTTTAATGTGTTTATTGTACCTAACCATGAGAGGGGTCTATATTCCAAATATTTTAAATTCTCTTTAATCATGTTAAGCAAAGGAATATAGTTTGCCTTATAAAAGGCGTTCAAAGATGTTGTTGGTTTAATTTCATGGTACCCTAATTCCTTTGTATGCCACACAAAAGAGAACTTGGGCTGAATTGCTATTAAGGATCTCTGACTTAGATGTATTAATTTCAAAATTAGATAGTTTCCCATACCACCTTAATTCCTCTAACACATTTGGTTACCTCACTCTAGGGTTAGAAATGTAAAAGTATATCATCTGCATATGCAACAACTTTATACTCCTTCTTCCCAATTCCAACACTCTTAATTGTAGTATATTGTGTGTAATATATATAAATATATATATATATATATATATATATATATATATATATATATATATATATATAGAAGATATTGAAACACATGCTGTTCATTCTTGGACAGGCCAGTGACAAACCCACTTTACACATCAAAAGGGCTCTCTGCTATGTTAATTTTATGCAAGGTCACCTGGTATTTGGGGAATAGCCTGTTTATCTAATTAGATATTCTAAAGGATACATTGTTTATGTGACTTGACCATACAAGAAGTATTTATTGATGGTAATTAGACTCCAGGGTGTATTATATGGTGAAAGGATGATTACCTTGATTACCTGGGAAACACTATAGTGACCCTAATTGTTATTTATAGTAATGACAAGTGAAGTCTTTTCATGTAACATCAAAGTGGCCAATCAGAGTGCTTGCCATTGTACTGAATGGGAAAAATGTGTATATCAAGGAATTTTCTTTTTGGTTAAGGAACACAGGTGACAGAACACAGGACACAGGAAGGTTACATGAAGGGTTCTAATGATTGCCTGTCATCTACCTTGTCTGTACCTCCGCTAGGAAAGAGAGTTTTTTCCTGTCATTGATATGGGAGTACAGGTATAGATCATAACTCACAATATTGCATGCATGGAAGCTACGTAGGTGCATATTATAGATCAGACATATGCTGGACAGTGTAGTATTTCTATGCTTGATATGAAGTATCTTAAATGGGACTCTGAGGGTTGTTGTTCATTGTAATATTTACAAGTATTCAGCTGGATTTCTGTCATCTGTAACAAATATTTTTATCCGAATAAATGCATCTCTCTGGAAAAGAACTATCGGTTGCTGTGGGAAAAATACATATATAAATACACCCTGGTCATCTGGAGAAGGGCTAGATTTCTGTTTGATATGAAGTATCTTTTAATATTTACAACTATTCAGCCGGATTTATGTTCTATGGATTGTCGTTGAGTCCATTAAATCTCTCCGAAAAAGAAAAGCTATAGTCATAATTTTAAGACAACATTAATGTCCGCATTCTTACGGATTGCAACCAGCAGGGGTTCCCGAGCCAATATCAATTTAGAATTCTGTCAACAGTCAGCCTTTTCACACAGCAGTAGACTCTCACAGCAGAAAGAGTTGTTTTGCGAGCCTCTAGCAATAAGACATCAGATATAAAAAGCCCTTTGGACAGCTTACTAATTAGTGAGGCCTGACTAACAGGGAGAATATGAACCTAGGACTGGAGGCTTTACTCCTCTTAAAGCTCTACAAAGCTTCAGGGCTCTAGAATTCAGAACAGAAAGTATTAAGATCTGAAAAAAACAAATAACAAAACACAAATCTTGGACCCCTCAACGTGTGTAGGTGGAACTAGGTGGCTAGTCACTGTTCAAAACACTATCAATCAGTGCTTTACATATCTATACACTTTGCTTAGATCTGTGAGCTATGGGAAGAAGTACATTTTGCTAACATACAGTGGTCATGTGACAGTCCATCAGAAACCCCAGGACACAGACCAGAGCTTTTTAAGATATGCAAAAACAAACCTATGTTTGCCATGTCTTTATATTGGCCTTATACACTGTATGTATTTCAACATTCTAATTCTAATTATTTGTCTCCAAATTCTCTTTTTTTTTACCAATTACCACCCACCCACGGTACATTTACTGCAGGTGGGCAGCACAAGCAGGCTGGATCACATACACGTACATCATTCAGCCTGTTCCAGGTTAGGTGCAACCGCTGTGTCCACAGGACACAGCTAATTGTGGCTCCTGGTAGGTGGCTCCATTGTAACAGCAAAGCATAAAAAAAGAAAAAAATCACTGATTACCCCCCAGAGTTGTACAGTGTGATTATGGTGACACTGAACTACTTTGATAAAAGTATGTATAAAAAAATTCTAAAAAAAGAAAAAAAAAATTTAAAAAGTTTAAAAATTAAAAAAAAAAAATCTTTAAATATACTGTTACTAGTAAGTGTTCCTAATCACCACCACAACAGTTATATGATGATGTTGTACTGCACCTGAAAAAAAAAACAAATTTTCTTCGATTTCTTTAAAAATAAAATTGTGACAAAAAAGATTACAACCTCAAAAAAACTCGCTATGCCTCTTACTAAATACCTCAGACTGTCTACCTTCCAAAAAAGGGTCAGGTAAAAGAAAGGGGGGGGGGGTATATGTACTGTCCTAGCACTGTAGGGGCATCAAGAAATGAGATAGGCCATCAGTGCATAGACTTTTTGGGGTTTTAAGCTCTTCTGTATCTATTTCGGGGATTTTTAAGCCTGTCTGGACAGCTTAATTGATTTAAGTTTTAAACACCCAATAGATTGGCCAGGAAACAGGCATTTTACAAAACCGGAAGTGACGTCATGGGGTGTCCTCAAAACCGTAAATTACCCTTTAACACCTTTCTCCTTGACTTTTTGTGGGTTTAAGCCCTGCTGCATCCATTTTGGGGATTTTTAAGCCCATTTGGACACCTTTTCTGCTACACTAAGCATTTGGTCAGAGGTGTGAAAATTTTGAGAGCACATCCCCAAAACGCACCCCCCCACAATTTTTTTTGCACCTTTTTACTTCTTGCAGTTTCTTTTTACCAAGGAGTGACCAGAGGGATGAAAAATTAGTTGATTTAAGCTTTAAACAGCCAATAGATTGGCTGGAAAACAGTCATTTTCCAAAAGTGGAAGTGATGTCATGGGGTGTACTCAAAACTGGAAGTGACCCTTAAACACCTTTCTCCTTGACTTTTTGGAGTTTTAAGCCCTGCTGCATCTATGTTGGGGATTTTTAAGCCCGTTTGGACACATTTTCTGCCATTCTGAGCATTTGGTCAATGTTGATTAATTTTCAAATATACTGTATACCAGTGGTTCTCAACCTTTTTAATGCCGCGACCCCTTAATACAGTTCCTCATGTTGTGGTGACCCCCAACCATAAAATTATTTTCGTTGCTACGTCATAACTGTAATTTTGCTACTGTTATGAATTGTAATATAAATATCTGATATACAGGATGTATTTTTATTGCTACAAATTGAACATAATTAAAGCATAGTGATTAATCACAGTCATAGACAAAATGTAGTTATATATTGTGAAATATTTATTTCTAATTACAAATACATGAAATTTTATCTTGAAACATGGTGTAGCATGGATAACAGGCTTAATATAACAACAGTAAACTGAATTGCTACATTTTGCAAAGGTATGCATAAAAAGCCAACGTCAGTGCGAACGTTGAGATTGCTTTCTTCTCACCAGATCAGAAATTCTCGGGGCAGTCTTTGCAAGAGCACATCGAAGATCATCTTCCACAACAAGTCTGCTTCTGTATTTAGACTTGATAACCAATAAGCTGGAAAACCCTGTTTCACATAGATATGTTGTTGGAAATGGAAGAAGAAGGCGCAACACAGTCTCAGACAGAACAGGATATGACTGCAAATACTTGATCCAGAATTTTGTAACTGGCATTGTAGAAAAATCAGATCTCGCTGCATCGTTGTTAATAAGTTCAATGAACTCCTCTTGTGCTGTCTCGGGAACATCTTCAACTTTGACTGTGAATGGGCTTCTGGCAAGTGCAAATGGGGTGTCAGGTAGATTTGGAAAGTATGATGAAATTTCATTTTCAAGCATGTGCAAGTGTTCTTTCACAGAAATTATCATAGTAATTCTTTTGTTTGGTTCAATGCTATGTTCCTCAAAGAAAGCAGATAAGGTAGGCAACATGTAAATATTATTTTTATCCAATTTTTTTTGCCAAAGCTGAAGTTTCATTTGGAATGATCGAATCTTTTCAGACAAATCGAGGCAAGTTGCATTTGGCCCTTGCAGTGATAAATTTAACTCATTCAAGATGGCAAAGATGTCAACCAAGTAAGCTATTTTCTGCAGTTGACATTTATCGCTGAAAAGTGCTTCGAACTGCGGTCTTGCCTTCTGATTCAAAAATGTTTTAAGTTCATCACGAAGCTCAAAAACACGTTTTAAAACTTTTCCTCTTGACAACCATCTCACTTCGGTGTGAAATAGCAAAGCATTGTGTGGCGCATCCAACTCGTTGCACAGTTGCGAAAACAGTCGACTGTTTAAACTGCTCACCTTTACAAAATTGACACAACTTATGATGCTTTTCATTACTTCTTGTAACTCTTGTGGCAGCGTCTTTGTTGCTAATATTTGCCTATGAATCATACAGTGAGTTCCGATGACTTTTGGTGACTCGTTCAGTACCAAACGTTGAAATCCAGATCGACATCCTAGCATAGCTGGAGCACCATCTGTGCAAACACCACAAACCTTTTCCCAAGAGATCTTATGCTCTTTCAGAAATGAACCAACTGTGTGAAATACATCATGTGCAGTAGTTGTTGTTTCAAGAGGTTTGCAAAAAAGAAACTCATCTTTAAAGTCGCCATCATTAATATATCTCACGTAAACCAGTAACTGTGAACAGTTTGCCACGTCTGTAGATTCATCAAGCTGCATACTAAATATTGGAAGTGGAGCAAATTTAATTTCCTGCACTACCTGACCAAGAATATCAGCAGACATGTCATCTAATCGCCTGCGGACAGTGTCGTTGGATAAGGAAATTGCATTCAATTTCGTAACAAATTCGTCTCCGATCATAACTCGAACAATGTCTTTGGCCGCTGGCAACAGTAAATCCTCACCAATGGTGTGAGGTTTCATAGCTCTGGCGATTCTGAGTGCCACCAAATATGAAGCTTCAACGGCTGCTACATTTTGTTTGTAGTACTTGCCACCAGTGTCAAGTCTGGCTTTCTTGAGTGCATCAGCTTTGCTTCTAAAATAGTTGGTATCCCTGCTGGCAAAGCTCGGATGCTTGCTATCAAAATGGCGTTTTAGTTTGTTCGGCTTCATAGATTCAGGTGATAGAACTTCACAACAAATAACACATTGCGGTTTCTCAATTCCTACTGTAATTATTGAGGTAAAACCATACTGTAAAAAATCCTCAGTATATTTTCTCTTTTTAGGGTTCTTCTCTACGCGATCCATTGTCATGGGATGGTTTGTTATATAAATGAAAATATTATATGACAATATAATGATGAAAAACAATTCAAGTGTTGTCCCGTCTTACCTCCAATGGGGCAGCACTAAACAAAACCACCATTAAAAAAAAAATAACCTGTGAAATCGCTGGGGATTTTCTTCTGACACCACACCCACCTGTCTGACAAACAGCAATGAAAGCAATCAATCACAACAGTTTAATCCCTTGCCCCCCCAAAAAAAATCATTTGTGGCTCAGTCCCCCCCAAAAAAATAAATAAATCATTGGTGGCTCAGTGTTTCACTCCCCATACAAAATATATTGATATTGATCAGTGGTGGCTAGGTGGGGGATCCCTCCAAAACCCATTTTATAACATTGGTAATTAGTAATTCATCCCCCACATAGTAATTCATCCCCCATATAGTAATTCATCCCCCATAGTAATTCATCCCCCATAGTAATTCATCCCCCATATAGTAATTCATCTCCCATATAGTAATTCATCCCCCATAGTAATTCATCCCCCACATAGTAATTCATCCCCCACATAGTAATTCATCCCCCACATAGTAATTCATCCCCCACATAGTAATTCATCCCCCACATAGTAATTCATCCCCCACATAGTAATTCATCCCCCATAGTAACTCATCCCCCACATAGTAATTCATCCCCCATAGTAATTCATCCCCCATATAGTAATTCATCCCCCGCATAGTAATTCATTCCCCGCATAGTAATTCATTCCCCGCATAGTAATTCATCCCCCATATAGTAATTCATCCCCCACATAGTAATTCATTCCCCACATAGTAATTCATCCCCCACATAGTAATTCATCCCCCACATAGTAATTCATCCCCCATGGTAATTCATCCCCCATGGTAATTCATTCCCCACATAGTAATTCATCCTCCATAGTAATTCATCCCCCATATAGTAATTCATCCCCCACATAGTAATTCATCCCCCACATAGTAATTCATCCCCCATAGTAATTCATCCCCCACATAGTAATTCATCCCCCATGGTAATTCATCCCCCATGGTAATTCATTCCCCACATAGTAATTCATCCCCCATAGTAATTCATCCCCCATAGTAATTCATCCCCCACATAGTAATTCATCCCCCACATAGTAATTCATCCCCCATAGTAATTCATCCCCCACATAGTAATTCATCCCCCATGGTAATTCATCCCCCATGGTAATTCATTCCCCACATAGTAATTCATCCTCCATAGTAATTCATCCCCCATATAGTAATTCATTCCCCACATAGTAATTCATCCCCCATAGTAATTCATTCCCCACATAGTAATTCATCCCCCATAGAAATTCATCCCCCATAGTAATTCATTCCCCACATAGTAATTCATTCCCCACATAGTAATTCATCCCCCATGGTAATTCATTCCCCACATAGTAATTCATCCCCCATAGTAATTCATCCCCCATAGTAATTCATCCCCCACATAGTAATTCATCCCCCACATAGTAATTCATCCCCCACATAGTAATTCATCCCCCACATAGTAATTCATCCCCCATAGTAATTCATCCCCCACATAGTAATTCATCCCCCATGGTAATTCATCCCCCATATAGTAATTCATCCCCCATATAGTAATTCATCCCCCATATAGTAATTCATCCTCCATAGTAATTCATTCCCCACATAGTAATTCATCCCCCATAGTAATTCATCCCCCATAGTAATTCATCCCCCATATAGTAATTCATCCCCCACATAGTAATTCATCCCCCATGGTAATTCATCCCCCATATAGTAATTCATCCCCCATATAGTAATTCATCCCCCATAGTAATTCATTCCCCACATAGTAATTCATCCCCCATAGTAATTCATCCCCCATAGTAATTCATCCCCCATATAGTAATTCATCCCCCATAGTAATTCATCCCCCATATAGTAATTCTTTCCCCACATAGTATTTCTTTCCCCACATAGTAATTCATCCCCCATATAGTAATTCTTTCCCCACATAGTAATTCATCCCCCATATAGTAATTCTTTCCCCACATAGTAATTCTTTCCCCACATAGTAATTCTTTCCCCACATAGTAATTCTTTCCCCACATAGTAATTCATTCCCCCACATAGTAATTCATTCCCCACATAGTAATTCATTCCCCACATAGTAATTCTTTCCCCACATAGTAATTCATCCCCAGCGGGCCGTAGTTTGCCCATTGCTGGTCTACCCTTTTTCTCTGTGCAGCATCTGACGCGACTTACCAGCCCGGGCATCCAGCGCCGTCAAACACAGGAAGATGACATCACTTCCTGTGCACCAGCATAAGCGTCCGCCCGTTCCGATCTTCACACAGCACACAAACGACACACAGGCAGAGCGGCAATGTGCCGGCTGCTGTCATAAGTCTGACCCCCGAGTCTGGCGACCCCCGGGAAAGGGCCGATCGACCCCCAAAGGGGTCGCGACCCCCAGGTTGAGAACCGCTGCTGTATACTATAGTTTGTAGACGCTATAACTTTCACAAAACCTAATATAAATATAAAAAAAAATCCCAATAAGTGTATACACTTATTGGGATTTTTTTTTATATTCCAATACTTTTTATTGAAGTTTTTCAGCAAATACAGCAACATATAAGAGAACAGAGAAACAGTACTGGTTCCTTGTTGTACAAGTGATCAAGATGTGATTGACAGTTCCAACAGGTAGCAGCAATATAGTATACACAGTTATAGAGAAAGTTGTGGGGTGCTGGAACCAATTTCTACCTGTTCTAGGACAAATAAGAACCATGGGGAATATGGGGAAGAAAGGGGTAATAGGAGAGGGATGCGGCAGGAAATATAGCAGAAACAGGAACAACTGCCTGAACTAAAAGGTTAAAGAACAACATACCAGTCAATATTTTATACTCCAACGAGGGTGAGTCATCAGATTTTAATTTTACAACCGGGATTGAGTGACCATTGATACCAGGAGTGAGCAAATTTTGGATATGATAAGTTGACAATGGCAAATCTCCTTTCCATGCCACATTGATAATTTATATTAGTAATCACCATTGTTTTCGAGGGAGACGTAAGCGATTTCCATAGTCTAGTCTGGTGATATTATTTTTTGCAGCAAATAGTATGCGGATAATGATACAGTGGGAGTTAGAAGGAAAGCTATCTAGACCAATATGAAATAGCGCTAGGGAAGGGTTCACTGTGAAGCCTATTACTTCGGAAATTAGATTAAAAATACTACTCCAAAATGATTGCAAAGATTTGCAAGACCATAGTAAGTGTAGCAGGGAACCTATTTCTCCACATTGACGCCAGCACTGTGGGGAATGGGTAAAATATTATTAAAAATGTGAATAATATACAAATCACAAATAATAGCGCAAACCAAATCACACAACTAAATATAACCACCACCAAATAAGTGCATATTAATAGTGCAAACAAAAAATCAATAAATAGGGAATCTCAATATAGTCCATTCAGAAAAGTCCATATAAACATGATCCTCAGTAAATGAAGTAATGAGATCCTCCTTCACAAGCAATGTGGTATTCAGTGCTCAAAAACACCCCATCAAAATACACACTCACCATGTTCTGGTAATTAACCAGCATGTTAGTATATATCCAGCATTCACCAAACAGATTTCAAAGGACGATCCTCATGTGTTGGTAATTACTCAGCATACTACTATGTATCCAGCATCTTGAATGCGGGCTGGCTGGTGAGACACAGGATGCAGAGACTGGAGCTCTGATATAACAAAACGCCTTGTTTTTATTTGCTCATTGTGAGTGTGATTTTAAGGGGGGTTTGTTTGGCAATAAATTTGTTGGATGATACTGCACTATGGCGAGTATTTTCTTTACCCACTTGTGCTAATCTGGATATGAGAGGATCTTCTCTGGAGTTTGTTTGGTGATATGCTGGATACATAGTAGTATGCTGAGTAATTACCAACACATGAGGATCGTCCTTTGAAGTCTGTTTGGTGAATGCTGGATATATACTAACATGCTGGTTAATTACTAGCACATGGTGAGTGTGTATTTTGATGGGGTGTTTTTGAGCACTGAATACCACATTGCTTATGAAGGAGGATCTCATTACTTTATTTACTGAGGATCATGTTTATATGGACTTTTCTGAATGGACTATATTGAGATTCCCTATTTATTGATTTTTTGTTTGCACTATTAATATGCACTTATTTGGTGGTGGTTATATTTAGTTGTGTGATTTGGTTTGCGCTATTATTTGTGATTTGTATATTATTCACATTTTTATTATTATTTTGAGTTTTTTAATAATAGCAGCATCCAGTGAGTGTATTTCCTTTCTTTATTACATTGGCGCAATGATGTTGGTATAATAGAAGTGTTGTATTTATTGGAACATTTCTTTGGTAACTAACTTTTTAGAGAATGGGTAAAATATATTTTTGAGAGTCGGAAGGGAGTTAAGTACCATTGGTGGAGGATTTTTAGATAGGCTTCCCAATGCATAGCACATCGGGAAGATTTGTAGGTAAGGCTGAAGGTTTTACTCCAAGTTTGATCTGAAAAGGATCCGCAAAGTATCAATTCCCAGTTATGTAAGGATGACGTTCTTATGAATAGTTTAAAGTTAGTGAGGTGGGAGTAGAACAGGGAGATCCCCTTTCCTGGGTATTTAGACTTGTGAAAGTATTGGAGCACTGGGGTCAGAAGCGTAGAGGTAGATGGAATAGTTTTAGAGCAAATACAGTGGATAATCCTTAGATAGTTAAAGTATTCCGATGCGGGTAACGGAAATTTGTTTTGGAGAACTTGAAAGGGTACTATGTCGTTTACTAAATAGAAGTCTAGAACTAAGTTGATATTACATTTTACCCACATGTGTAGGTTGAGATATGGCATGAATGAGTGTGAGGAATTGATGGGGACAAGTATTGAACTAGCTTCAGTCAAATTATGGGAGAGAAGAATGGAACAGACTGCTAGGGAAGCTTTAATGGGGATTTTTTTTTTATATCAAAGCATGCAGCAGAATACATTTTAGCCTAAATTTATGAAGAAATAGGTTTTTTTATATGGTATATTTTATAACAGAAAGCAGAAAACATGTTTTTTTTCTCATTTTCAGTCTTGTTTTGTTTATATAATAAAAAATAAAAGAATCCAGTGGTGATCAAATACCACTAAATGAAAGCTCTATTTGTGTGAAAAAAATTAAACATTTCATTTCCTTCTACTCTTTGAGTAGCTCGGCATAAAAGAAAGACTTTTGATAGTGAAGTACCATTAAAAGGTTTATTAGCAAAAGCCACAAAAACTGCTTACAGAATATCTTCCTAATATGCACATGTAATTTGAAACGCAGCTGGTGCCAGCTGCAGCAAAACATAGGTGACATCAGCAAAAACTTCGTCCCACCTCAAAGTACGTTTGGTCTCAACAGACGTTGTCAAAGGGTTGTGCTGATGTACTACTATGACATGAACAGAAAAAGCCGTAAATATGGGAGCCAGCTTCCTACCAAGTTATCTGCAAATATACACCATAAATGCTCAGTAATTTAAAATTAAAGAAACAATATTCTGCAACCCTGTAAAGCTAAAAACAAAATTAACTAAATTTATAAAATATTGATTAATGTATCAATAAAGACATTGGAGGTACAAGCCCCCTACTGGTAAGTATTTAAAAAAAATCCAATTTTTTTTTACTAATGAACTTGGGGAGGAAAATCTCTCCTGCTAAAAAACTAATTCATAAAGACATAAAATTACAAAAATTATAAAATAAAAATAAAATTAAAATAAAATGCATACATAAATAAAATCAATGTAGCAGGCTCGTTGTACAAGAGAATTCAGAAGGAATCACACGTTCTGCAGTCGGTCCTCCCTCTCCCTCCCCTATTGTAAAACCGGGGCATTCTGCCAAGCTCATGACTCATCCACTTCACAGCAAAGGGCTCTCAGCAAAGGACGCTGGGAATGGGAGGGAGCAGGAAGAGAAGGGGAGAACGGAGAGACACACGAGGCTGGAGAAAGACAGGGACATGTGGAGCCAGTCCAAGGAGAGGAGGAGGCACTACAGCACTCAGCACGGATAGAGGGACCCTGCTGTGTGTTCGGAGTCTGGTGAGCTGTCCCACTGGGAGAGAGTAAGACACACCATTTACACTTTGCATATAGACTGGGACATCCGCACCCCACTGCTGGGATCTCACCCATCCGGGGCCCTGTGCAAGCCACAGATCCCCCTGCCTGCTTTGCCCCTCACCACCAGTGTAATTGAGACTGTCTGCCCCGGGGACTGACACATAATGGGAGATTGCATCCTGCGACTGCTCCTGGTCTTGGGGTGCTTTGTCTTGCTTCTAGACACTGAGGTTGGATCCTCTCAGCCCAGAAACCTAGTGAAATCTGATGTAACCCACACCAGCTGAAACTCCAAAGAAGCCTTCAGCTGCTATTTACTTCATTGTAAGGACTAAATGTGCACCAACTAGAGCTCCACCGTTACAAGGACTGAAGTGGGGGAATCTGGCTTAGTAGCCTTATTAGAGGTACCTTTTTATTGCATTCTGTTCTGACTCTGAGGTGATTTTTGGCTAACGCCCCTCAGAAGCAGAATCATACACTGGAGTGGGTAATACATTTCATTGATAGAGCATAAGTAAGTTTATTTGTTTGATATCAGCTGTATTCTGCATAAAGTGCGGCTCTGCCATCCGGAGACTCTTGGCTGTGAAGCCCTCTAGTGGCAGACAAAATTTACTGCATTGCACAAAGAAGAAAAGTAAGTTTTGAAGTTGAAAGGGGAACCCCACCCCTCTACACTGCATTTCATTCTCCATAAAATTGTTCTTGTTTCATTTAACCCTGTGTCTGCAAATTTCTTGGTGGTGTATTTGCTATTCATTACCAGTTGTGCCAGAGGGATTGGGTTTGCTTAGGGTTGGATCTATTGAGCGCAGGACCCATAATATATTCCAGCTTGTCCCAAGGGGCAGTGCTACATCAATATGATCAAAACAATTAGCAGATAATATTATCTCATTTAACTATTACTAATGAAACTAGTCAAATCCTACTCTGTTATGTCCGTACGGAGCATATGATTGTAAGTCAAATCACCCTATACCAGTGGTCGGCAAGCCGCGGCTCGCGAGCCACATGCGGCTCTTTACACATTTTAATGCAGCTCTTCTGTGTGCCGGGCGCCTGCTCCCCTCCCTCCTCTTGGGCGGCCGCCCCAAAAGTCAGGACTCTGCAGCTAGCCCAGCAATGGGCAAACTACGGCCCGGCGGACCTTTTAATCCCGCGGAGCGTGGCAAACATTGGCTGTCAGGATGTAGGCGGGGCAGCGTGACGAACTCCTCTCCTCTCACAGTCCGCCCTGAAGACCAGAACGGCGCGGGAACACGGCGAGAGGAACGCGCGGAGCAAAGGTAAGTGAATTGACACAATATGGGGAATGAATTACTATAGGGGGGATGAATTACTATATGGGGGATGAATTACTATGGGGGATGAATTACTATGGGGGATGAATTACTATATGGGGGATGAATTACTATATGGGGGATGAATTACTATGGGGGATGAATTACTATATGGGGGATTAATTACTATGGGGGATGAATTACTATATGGGGGATGAATTACTATATGGGGGATGATTACTATGGGGGATGAATTACTATATGGGGGATGAATTACTATAGGGGATGAATTACTATATGGGGGATGAATTACTATGGGGGATGAATTACTATATGGGGGATGAATTACTATATGGGGGATGAATTACTATGGGGGGATGAATTACTATGGGGGATGAATTACTATGGGGGATGAATTACTATAGGGGATGAATTACTATATGGGGGATGAATTACTATATGGGGGATGAATTACTATATGGGGGATGAATTACTATGGGGGATGAATTACTATATGGGGGATGAATTACTATGGGGGATGAATTACTATATGGGGGATGAATTACTATGGGGGATGAATTACTATATGGGGGATGAATTACTATGGGGGATGAATTACTATATGGGGGATGAATTACTATATGGGGGATGAATTACTATATGGGGGATGAATTACTATATGGGGGATGAATTACTATGGGGGATGAATTACTATGGGGGATGAATTACTATATGGGGGATGTATTTTCAGTTTTAAAAATGTGGCTCTCAAAATAAATTTCAATCGTGGTTTTGGCGAGATTTGGCTCAGTTGAAAAAAAAGGTTGCCCACCACTGCCCTATACTATGTCCGTATGGGGCATGCTTTTTTAAGTCAAATCACTGTATACTATGTCTGTATGGGGCGTACAATTTGAATTTTTGTAATTTTATGTCCTTATGAATTTGGTTTAAATTTTTTTAAAAAACAAAAGATTCTTACTAGAGATGAGCGAATTATTCAAAAATTCGGTTCGGCTGATTCGCCGAATTCGCCGATTAAATTCGCTTCGTGCCGAATATATTCGCTGCGAATTTAACTTATAAAAAGGGTGTTTCTAGGCTTCAGAGAGCCTTTATATTAGTGCAGAACACTGTACCTTTAATTTAAATGCCCTTGGAGTCTGCTGGGGAAGAGAAATAATACTGTCAGTCAGTATGACATGCAGATGAGTGCCGTCGATCTTAGAATCACCGCACACTTCACGCATTTGGGCAGTCACGGGGCCAAAACCAGAGTGTGGAGCCACAGTGTGGCGGTGGAGGCAGCAGCAATGGGAGGCCATACAGCACCCTATGACAAAATGGAACCCACCAGCAGTGTGAGGAGACCTGAAAGTGGCACATGGCAGAGTGTGGCGATGGAGAAAGCAGCAATGGGAGGCCGTACAGGGACCCATGACACACTCTGGACCTGGCAGCAGCATGAGGAGGCGGTACAGGGGCCCATGACAGATTACGGGCCTGGCAGCAGCATGAGGAGTCGGTACGGGGGCCCATGGCAGATTACGGGCCTGGCAGCAGCATGAGGAGGCGGTACAGGGGCCCATGGCAGAGTGGCGGAGCGTAAGCAGCTAAAATTGAAGGCCATACAGAGGCCTATGTTAAAAAGTCCCCCCAGCAGCAGCGTGGGGAGACGACTATCAAGAGTCCAATGGCAGAGTGGCGGAGCAGAAGCAGCTTCAATTGAAGGCCATACACAGGCCTAGGTTAAAAAGCGGAAGCCGTCAGCAGCGTGAGCAGACGACAGAGACACATGGCGCAGGGTGGCGGTGGATGCAGCAGTATTCGGAAGCCAAACACAGGCCTCGGTTAAAAAGCGGAAGCCGTCAGCAGCGTGAGCAGACGACAGAGGCACATGGCGCAGGGTGGCGGTGGAGGCAGCAGCAATGGAAGGCCATACAGCACCCTATCACAAAATGGAACCCACCAACAGTGTAAGGAGACCTGAAAGTGGCACATGGCACAGGGTGGCGGTGGAGGCAGCAGTATTCGGAAGACATACACAGGACTAGTTTAAAAAGCGGAAGCCGTCAGCAGCGTGAGCAGACGACAGAGGCACATGGCGCAGGGTGGCGGTGGAGGCAGCAGTATTCGGAAGCCATACACAGGCCTAAGTTAAAAAGCGGAAGCCGTCAGCAGCGTGAGCAGACGACAGAGGCACATGGCGCAGGGTGGTGGTGGAGGCAGCAGTATTCGGAAGCCATACACAGGCCTAGGTTTAAAACTGGAACCCAGCAGCGTGAGCAGACGACAAAGACGCACATGGCAGAGGATGGATCTGGCAGCAGTATGAGAAGGCGGTACAGGGGCCCGTGGCACAATGTGGTGATGGGGGCTACAGCAACTGGATGCCAGAAAGTGGCCGATAGGGCTATATACTGCATGGAATCATAAAGTTGTAAAGACAGCGGCCTATAAGGCTATACACACTATAACAATCATGACTTGATTGACCATTGGCCTATAAGGCTATACACAGCATGAATATCATGACTTATTCTGAGAGTGGTTTGGAAGGCTATATACAAAAAGTAATTCATGAGCTGTCCGGACAGCGGACAATAAGTACATATATACAAATCAATTCATCAGCTGTCCAGCCAGCGGCCTCAAAGGCGACACATATAGAAAGCAATTCATGAGCTGTTCAGACAGCGGCCTCTAAGGCGACAGATATACAAAGCAATTCCCGAGGTGTTCAGGGAGCGGCCTGAACGGCTAGGTTATTAGGTCAGTTGTGTCAGGAACTGGTGGTTTGAAATCCAGACTAATCCACGCCTGATTCACTTTCACAAACGTGAGTCTCTCCACACTTTGGGTGGACAGTCGTGTCCTCCGCGGAGTTACAATACCTCCTGCCGCACTAAACACGCGCTCCGATGCCACGCTACTGGCCGGGCATGACAGCCTTTCAAGGGCAAATTCAGCTAGTTGGGGCCAAAGGTCAAGTTTCGTTGCCCAGTAGTCAAGGGGATTGTCTACCTCGGTTGGCAGGGTGCTGTCCAAGTAGGCCCAAGCCTGTTGTTTGAGGTCCTGCTCCAGGTCCACCTGATGCTGCTGCTGCTGCGGCTGGTTAGTAGTTTCCTCACTGCGCTGGTGAAGAAAGCTACTCATCATCGACTGCAGACTGAGGCAGCTGCTGCTGGTGGAGCTGCCACTGCTCCTACCACCCCACCCCTCCCCTGCTGCCATGGCAGTGGAACGTGAGTGCACAGGGCCCACAATGTCTGAGGATGGACGTTGGCGCAGAAAGGCAGAGACCAACTGACTACATAGGTGGTTTTTATAGTACGTTATTTTGGCCTCCCTCTCAGCAGGTGTGAAAAAGGCCACCATTTTTGAACGGTAGCGAGGGTCCAACAAGGTGGACAGCCAAAAGTCATCCCTCTGTCTGATGGTTATTATTCGGCTGTCGCTACGCAAGCAACCGAGCATGCTATGGGCCATTTGTGCCAAGGAATGCGAGGGACTCCCTGCCTCCATCTCCACAGCATACTGCCACGGTGCGTCTGGGTCCTCTGTCTCCTCCTCCTCCTCTACCAGATGCTCCTGCTCCTCCACTCCTGTCCGCTGAGTGGAAAAACCACCAATTTCACTCAATAATTCCTGAGCACCAATGTCCTCCTCTACCTCCTCCTCTTCTTCCTGTCCTGCCCCCACAGGGGTCATGTGGCGTTGAGATCTGTGCGCCACGTCTACCGCACCCTGACCAGCCATTGTTAACAGCATTTGTTCCAGGACGTGCAACAGAGGAATGACGTCGTTCATCCCATAGTCCTGCCGACTCACGAATAGCGTGGCCTCCTCAAAGGGCCTGAGCAAGCGGCAGGTGTCACGCATGAGCTGCCAATGGCTGACATCTAAGTTACACAGGGGAGTACCTTTATCCGCTTGTAACATCAGGAAATCGGTGATGGCCTTTCGCTGTTCGTAAAGGCGGTCTAACATATGTAGGGTTGAATTCCACCTTGTTGCAACGTCACAGCATGAGGAGTCGGTACGGGGGCCCATGGCAGATTACGGGCCTGGCAGCAGCAATGGGAGGCCCGTAATCTGCCAGCACCCTATGACAAAATGGAACACACCAGCAGTGTGAGGAGACCTGAAAGTGGCACATGGCAGAGTGTGGCGATGGAGACAGCAGCAATGGGAGGCCGTACAGGGACCCATGAGACACTCTGGACCTGGCAGCAGCATGAGGAGGCGGTACGGGGGCCCATGGCAGATTACGAGCCTGGCAGCAGCAATGGGAGGCCCGTAATCTGCCAGCACCCTATGACAAAATGGAACACACCAGCAGTGTGAGGAGACCTGAAAGTGGCACATGGCAGAGTGTGGCGATGGAGACAGCAGCAATGGGAGGCCGTACAGGGACCCATGAGAGATTCTGGACCTGGCAGCAGCATGAGGAGGCGGTACAGGGGCCCATGGCAGATTACAGGCCTGGCAGCAGCAATGGGAGGCCCGTAATCTGCCAGCACCCTATGACAAAATGGAACACACCAGCAGTGTGAGGAGACCTGAAAGTGGCACATGGCAGAGTGTGGCGATGGAGACAGCAGCAATGGGAGGCCGTACAGGGACCCATTAGACACTCTGTACCTGGCAGCAGCATGAGGAGGCGGTACAGGGGCCCATGGCAGATTACAGGCCAGGCAGCAGCAATGGGAGGCCCATAGTCTGCCAGCATCCTATGACAAAATGGAACACACCAGCAGTGTGAGGAGACCTGAAAGTGGCACATGGCAGAGTGTGGCGATGGAGACAGCAGCAATGGGAGGCCGTACAGGGACCCATGAGAGATTCTGGACCTGGCAGCAGCATGAGGAGGCGGTACAGGGGCCCATGGCAGATTACAGGCCTGGCAGCAGCAATGGGAGGCCCGTAATCTGCCAGCACCCTATGACAAAATGGAACACACCAGCAGTGTGAGGAGACCTGAAAGTGGCACATGGCAGAGTGTGGTGATGGAGACAGCAGCAATGGGAGGCCGTACAGGGACCCATGAGACACTGTGGACCTGGCAGCAGCATGAGGAGGCGGTACAGGGGCCCATGGCAGATTACAGGCCTGGCAGCAGCAATGGGAGGCCCGTAATCTGCCAGCACCCTATGACAAAATGGAACACACCAGCAGTGTGAGGAGACCTGAAAGTGGCACATGGCAGAGTGTGGCGATGGAGACAGCAGCAATGGAAGGCCGTACAGGGACCCATTAGACACTCTGTACCTGGCAGCAGCATGAGGAGGCGGTACAGGGGCCCATGGCAGATTACAGGCCAGGCAGCAGCAATGGGAGGCCCATAGTCTGCCAGCATCCTATGACAAAATGGAACACACCAGCAGTGTGAGGAGACCTGAAAGTGGCACATGGCAGAGTGTGGCGATGGAGACAGCAGCAATGGGAGGCCGTACAGGGACCCATGAGAGATTCTGGACCTGGCAGCAGCATGAGGAGGCGGTACAGGGGCCCATGGCAGATTACAGGCCTGGCAGCAGCAATGGGAGGCCCGTAATCTGCCAGCACCCTATGACAAAATGGAACACACCAGCAGTGTGAGGAGACCTGAAAGTGGCACATGGCAGAGTGTGGTGATGGAGACAGCAGCAATGGGAGGCCGTACAGGGACCCATGAGACACTGTGGACCTGGCAGCAGCATGAGGAGGCGGTACAGGGGCCCATGGCAGATTACAGGCCTGGCAGCAGCAATGGGAGGCCCGTAATCTGCCAGCACCCTATGACAAAATGGAACACAACAGCAGTGTGAAGAGACCTGAAAGTGGCACATGGCAGAGTGTGGCGATGGAGTCAGCAGCAATGGGAGGCCGTACAGGGACCCATGAGAGACTCTGGACCTGGCAGCAGCATGAGGAGGCGGTACAGGGGCCCATGGCAGATTTTAGGCCTGGCAGCAGCAATGGGAGGCCCGTAATCTGCCAGCACCCTATGACAAAATGGAACACACCAGCAGTGTGAGGAGACCTGAAAGTGGCACATGGCAGAGTGTGGCGATGGAGACAGCAGCAATGGGAGGCCGTACAGGGACCCATTAGACACTCTGTACCTGGCAGCAGCATGAGGAGGCAGTACAGGGGCCCATGGCAGATTACAGGCCTGGCAGCAGCAATGGGAGGCCCGTAATATGCCAGCACCCTATGACAAAATGGAACACACCAGCAGTGTGAGGAGACCTGAAAGTGGCACATGGCAGAGTGTGGCGATGGAGACAGCAGCAATGGGAGGCCGTACAGGGACCCATGAGAGACTCTGGACCTGGCAGCAGCATGAGGAGGCGGTACAGGGGCCCATGGCAGATTACAGGCCTGGCAGCAGCAATGGGAGGCCCGTAATCTGCCAGCACCCTATGACAAAATGGAACACACCAGCAGTGTGAGGAGACCTGAAAGTGGCACATGGCAGAGTGTGGCGATAGAGACAGCAGCAATGGGAGGCCGTACAGGGACCCATGAGACACTCTGGACCTGGCAGCAGCATGAGGAGGCAAGCAGAACCGCCGTATCTTTATCACGGTTTTCCCAGGCCACCAAATGGCGACGCTGCATATGCTGACGCAACGCTGTAGTCCCAACATGGGCCCCCTGGCCACGCTTGACTTTCTGGCCACATAGTCGACATACGGCTACGTTTACTTCCTCGGGCGGCTTGACAAAAAATTGCCACACCACCAAGTAGGAAACTTTGCCCCCGCTACTCCTCACTGGCTGACTGCTACTTCCTCCGTGCACACCGGCACCACTACTGGCCGTGGTGGTAGGCTGCAGTGGAGCTGGTGCTCTACTCCGTGGCCGTTTGGCTCCACTGACACTGCTGCGACCCTGCTGCCTCCTGGGCAACCCACCGACTGTTTTTCTCGCTGCCAAGCTGGCACCCTCTTCTCCTGATGATGCGGAAGCAATAGCCTGATGACGACGAGGCTGCCAAGTGCGATCAGCCTCATCATCATCAATTAGGGTCTCCGCCTCACTACTAGCCCCCTCGGCTGCGTGTGGGTCAGGAGACAGACCTGTCTCTAGACCGGCTACCGAGCCATTCTCCTCGCCAGTACTTCTTCGCCTGGCTGCTGAAGAGGCGGATGTCTCCCCCCGTTCCTGACCGCCCTCTGTTAGCTCTTCCTCACTGTACAGTGGGGCTGAGCCCACAGCATGCGATACTTCACTTGGTGAGGGAACACCAAAGGACAGGGGCAGGTAGAGGACACGTGATTTCAGTGGCCTTGCTCCCGGGCCATGCCAACTAACGGTTGTGTCTGACGTACCCACCGACCGTTGGCTGTAGGTGTCAGAGGTGACCTGGGAAGAGGAAGACGACCAAGCCAACCAATCGATGACGGCAGGGTTGTTGGTGGAGACACGACCGCTGGATGACACCGGGAGCACTGGCCTCTGGCTGCGACTAGTGCTGCCTCGACCCCTTCCTCTGCTGCCACGTCTGCTCGCTCCTAAAACATTGCCTCCTCTGCATGTTGTCTGACATACTCTTTAATTCAACGATTCTGTGTCCCTGAGTAACAATTCTGTGTCCCTCAGTAACAATTCTGTGTCTGTCCTTGAGTAACAATTCTGTGTCCCTGAGTAACAATTCTGTGTCCCTGAGTAACAATTCTGTGTCCCTCAGTAACAATTCTGTGTCCCTCAGTAACAATTCTGTGTCCCTCAGTAACAATTCTGTGTCCCTCAGTAACAATTCTGTGTCTGTCCCTGAGTAACAATTCTGTGTCTGTCCCTGAGTAACAATTCTGTGTCCCTCAGTAACAATTCTGTGTCTGTCCCTGAGTGACAATTCTGTGTCCCTGAGTGACAATTCTGTGTCCCTCAGTAACAATTCTGTGTCCCTCAGTAACAATTCTGTGTCCCTGAGTAACAATTCTGTGTCCCTGAGTAACAATTCTGTGTCCCTCAGTAACAATTCTGTGTCCCTCAGTAACAATTCTGTGTCCCTCAGTAACAATTCTGTGTCCCTCAGTAACAATTCTGTGTCCCTCAGTAACAATTCTGTGTCCCTCAGTAACAATTCTGTGTCCCTCAGTAACAATTCTGTGTCTGTCCCTGAGTAACAATTCTGTGTCCCTCAGTAACAATTCTGTGTCCCTCAGTAACAATTCTGTGTCCCTCAGTAACAATTCTGTGTCTGTCCCTGAGTAACAATTCTGTGTTCCTCAGTAACAATTCTGTGTCCCTCAGTAACAATTCTGTGTCTGTCCCTGGGTAACAATTCTGTGTCCCTCAGTAACAATTCTGTGTCCCTCAGTAACAATTCTGTGTCCCTCAGTAACGATTCTGTGTCCCTGAGTAACGATTCTGTGTCCCTGAGTAACGATTCTGTGTCCCTCAGTAACGATTCTGTGTCCCTCAGTAACGATTCTGTGTCCCTCAGTAACAATTCTGTGTCCCTCAGTAACAATTCTGTGTCCCTCAGTAACAATTCTGTGTCCCTCAGTAACAATTCTGTGTCCCTCAGTAACAATTCTGTGTCCCTGAGTAACAATTCTGTGTCCCTCAGTAACAATTCTGTGTCCCTCAGTAACAATTCTGTGTCCCTGAGTAACAATTCTGTGTCCCTGAGTAACAATTCTGTGTCCCTGAGTAACAATTCTGTGTCCCTCAGTAACAATTCTGTGTCCCTCAGTAACAATTCTGTGTCCCTCAGTAACAATTCTGTGTCCCTCAGTAACAATTCTGTGTCTGTCCCTGAGTAACAATTCTGTGTCCCTGAGTAACAATTCTGTGTCCCTCAGTAACAATTCTGTGTCCCTCAGTAACAATTCTGTGTCCCTCAGTAACAATTCTGTGTCTGTCCCTGAGTAACAATTCTGTGTTCCTCAGTAACAATTCTGTGTCCCTCAGTAACAATTCTGTGTCTGTCCCTGAGTAACAATTCTGTGTCCCTCAGTAACAATTCTGTGTCCCTCAGTAACAATTCTGTGTCCCTCAGTAACAATTCTGTGTCGGTCCCTCAATAACAATTCTGTGTCCCTCAGTAACGATTCTGTGTCCCTGAGTAACGATTCTGTGTCCCTCAGTAACGATTCTGTGTCCCTCAGTAACGATTCTGTCTCCCTCAGTAACGATTCTGTGTCCCTGAGTAACAATTCTGTGTCCCTCAGTAACAATTCTGTGTCCCTCAGTAACAATTCTGTGTCCCTCAGTAACAATTCTGTGTCCCTCAGTAACAATTCTGTGTCTGTCCCTCAGTAACAATTCTGTGTCCCTCAGTAACAATTCTGTCTGTCCCTGAGTAACAATTCTGTGTCCCTCAGTAACAATTCTGTGTCCCTCAGTAACAATTCTGTGTCCCTCAGTAACAATTCTGTGTCCCTGAGTAACAATTCTGTGTCTGTCCCTGAGTAACAATTCTGTGTCCCTCAGTAACAATTCTGTGTCCCTCAGTAACAATTCTGTGTCCCTCAGTAACAATTCTGTGTCCCTCAGTAACAATTCTGTGTCTGTCCCTCAGTAACAATTCTGTGTCCCTCAGTAACAATTCTGTGTCTGTCCCTGAGTAACAATTCTGTGTCCCTCAGTAACAATTCTGTGTCTGTCCCTGAGTAACAATTCTGTGTCCCTCAGTAACAATTCTGTGTCCCTCAGTAACAATTCTGTGTCCCTCAGTAACAATTCTGTGTCTGTCCCTCAGTAACAATTTTGTGTCCCTCAGTAACAATTCTGTCTGTCCCTGAGTAACAATTCTGTGTCCCTCAGTAACAATTCTGTGTCCCTCAGTAACAATTCTGTGTCCCTCAGTAACAATTCTGTGTCCCTGAGTAACAATTCTGTGTCCCTCAGTAACAATTCTGTGTCCCTCAGTAACAATTCTGTGTCCCTCAGTAACAATTCTGTGTCCCTCAGTAACAATTCTGTGTCTGTCCCTGAGTAACAATTCTGTGTCCCTGAGTAACAATTTTGTGTCCCTCAGTAACAATTCTGTGTCCCTCAGTAACAATTCTGTGTCCCTGAGTAACAATTCTGTGTCTGTCCCTGAGTAACAATTCTGTGTCCCTCAGTAACAATTCTGTGTCCCTCAGTAACAATTCTGTGTCCCTCAGTAACAATTCTGTGTCCCTCAGTAACAATTCTGTGTCTGTCCCTCAGTAACAATTCTGTGTCCCTCAGTAACAATTCTGTGTCTGTCTTTGAGTAACAATTCTGTGTCCCTCAGTAACAATTCTGTGTCTGTCCCTGAGTAACAATTCTGTGTCCCTCAGTAACAATTCTGTGTCCCTCAGTAACAATTCTGTGTCCCTCAGTAACAATTCTGTGTCTGTCCCTGAGTAACAATTCTGTGTCCCTCAGTAACAATTCTGTGTCCCTCAGTAACAATTCTGTGTCCCTCAGTAACAATTCTGTGTCTGTCC
Source organism: Staurois parvus (assembly GCF_062004578.1). Lineage (NCBI taxonomy): Eukaryota > Metazoa > Chordata > Amphibia > Anura > Ranidae > Staurois > Staurois parvus. The sequence goes on along the minus strand of NW_028318568.1, from coordinate 893,469 downwards.
CTCAGTAACAATTCTGTGTCCCTCAGTAACAATTCTGTCTGTCCCTGAGTAACAATTCTGTGTCCCTCAGTAACAATTCTGTGTCCCTCAGTAACAATTCTGTGTCCCTCAGTAACAATTCTGTGTCCCTCAGTAACAATTCTGTTTCCCTCAGTAACAATTCTGTGTCCCTCAGTAACAATTCTGTGTCTGTCCCTGAGTAACAATTCTGTGTCCCTGAGTAACAATTTTGTGTCCCTCATTAACAATTCTGTGTCCCTCAGTAACAATTCTGTGTCCCTGAGTAACAATTCTGTGTCTGTCCCTAAGTAACAATTCTGTGTCCCTCAGTAACAATTCTGTGTCCCTCAGTAACAATTCTGTGTCCCTCAGTAACAATTCTGTGTCTGTCCCTCAGTAACAATTCTGTGTCCCTCAGTAACAATTCTGTGTCTGTCCCTGAGTAACAATTCTGTGTCCCTCAGTAACAATTCTGTGTCTGTCCCTGAGTAACAATTCTGTGTCCCTCAGTAACAATTCTGTGTCCCTGAGTAACAATTCTGTGTCTGTCCCTGAGTAACAATTCTGTGTCCCTCAGTAACAATTCTGTGTCCCTCAGTAACAATTCTGTGTGTGTCCCTGAGTAACAATTCTGTGTCCCTGAGTAACAATTCTGTGTCCCTGAGTACCAATTCTGTGTCCCTGAGTACCAATTCTGTGTCCCTCAGTAACAATTCTGTGTCCCTCAGTAACAATTCTGTGTCCCTCAGTAACAATTCTGTGTCTGTCCCTGAGTAACAATTCTGTGTCCCTGAGTAACAATTCTGTGTCCCTCAGTAACAATTCTGTGTCCCTCAGTAACAATTCTGTGTCCCTCAGTAACAATTCTGTGTCCCTCAGTAACAATTCTGTGTCTGTCCCTGAGTAACAATTCTGTGTCTGTCCCTGAGTAACAATTCTGTGTCCCTAAGTAACGGTTCTGTGTCCCTAAGTAACGGTTCTGTGTCCCTAAGTAACGATTGTGTGTCCCTAAGTAACGATTGTGTGTCCCTAAGTAACGATTGTGTGTCCCTAAGTAACGGTTCTGTGTCCCTAAGTAACGATTCTGTGTCCCTAAGTAACGATTCTGTGTCCCTAAGTAACGGTTCTGTGTCCCTAAGTAACGGTTCTGTGTCCCTAAGTAACGGTTCTGTGTCCCTAAGTAACGATTCTGTGTCCCTAAGTAACGATTCTGTGTCCCTAATACAGAGAGATCTGTCTCTCTTGAATGACCAGAGGCAAATGGAGAATTGTAAGATGGCCGCAATTTATAGCTCCACCATTACACAGTGCTGGCTGGCTGGCTGCTGATTGGCTAATGCGATCACATGTCATGAATGAATGCATTATGGGTCAGCGCGCCTTGTCTGCGCGCCTTCCCAGAGATCCCTGCTCCGTCGCCGCCATTTTTGGAAAAATTTCGATTCGCGCATCCGAAGTCTGCTAATTTTCGGATTCGGCGCGAATCTAAATTTTTCTAATATTCGAAACGAATTCCACTTCGCCGAGTTTGATTCGCTCATCTCTAATCAGGAGAACCAAACTAAGCAAAGAAGTCAAAAGAATAATTCTTCTTCATGTATTTATTGAAACATATGATCCAAACTTACATATTTGTGTATGGAAAAGTATGTGGACCTCTGGGATTCCAAGTTAATTTAAAGGGAAAATTAAAGTCAGGTATTTCAATCAATGGTATGAAAATCCAGTGTGTGTGTGGCAGGCTCTGCTTAATTTAAAGTGATTCTAAAGGCTAATTTTTATTTTTTTAGAAAATATAACAAACATGTCTATACCTGTCAGGGCTCCCAGGTGTGACCAGAGGTGTGTGACTGACGCAGGGAAACGCAGACCTCAGATATGTTATAAACAATATAATTTATTAACACTAACAATACAAACATAAACGCAGTGCAATACTAAAACATAATACAGTGCAACCAAACCAAACCAACCACCCACAAATAACAGTACATACAAGCAAGCGTCGTCAGGCAGGCCGGGTCAATATCAATAGGGCAGGTAGGTACAGGGGGAGCAAGCGGAGATTGGTCGGGGTCACAGGCCAGGTTCAGCAGGTAGCAAGCAGTGTAGTACAGAGGGTCAGGCAGAGGGATGGTCAGGGTCACAAGCCAGGGATCAGAACAGGTAGCAAGCAGCGTGGTACAGAGGGTCAGGCAGAGGGATGGTCAGGAGCGAGCCGGGATCAAAGCAGGAGAAGTCAGCAGCGGTTCAGAAACAGGATGCAGGACAGAAACAGGATACAGGGCCCAGGACAAACACAACACCAAGGCAGAGTCTGTGGGTCTGGCCATCCCTTAAATACCCCAGCATAATCAGTTCCAGGTGTTAGCTGGCTGTAAAGTTGAGTCTCTGATTGCTGGGAGCATCCGCTGGCCAGCCCTGGTACTGCAGATCAAAAGGCAGGTGAGTCCCACCATTGCTGGCCAGTCCATTCCTGACAGTACCCCCCCCTCAAGGAGCGGCCTCAGGACGCTCCAAACAGTCCTAGCTGGGAAAAATGTTCCACCGCCCGGGTCTGGTAACTGGTGGGATATCAAAGACTGGCACACCGGGCAGGACTCCGGGCAGTGGTACACCGGGCAGAGGCACATCGGGCTGGACTCCGGGCAGAGGCACATCGGGCTGGACTCCGGGCAGAGGCACACCGGGCTGGACTCCGGGCAGAGGCACACCGGGCTGGACTCCGGGCAGAGGCACACCGGGCTGGACTCCGGGCAGAGGCACATCGGGCTAAACTCCGGGCAGAGGCACATCGGGCTAAACTCCGGGCAGAGGCACATCGGGCAGAGGCACATCGGGCAGGACTCCGGGCAGAGGCACATCGGGCAGGACTCCGGGCAGAGGCACATCGGGCAGGACTCCGGGCAGAGGCACATCGGGCTACCAGGCGAAGCGGCAGGCAGCGGGCCCCCGGGCGGGGCGGCAGGCACCGGGCCCCCAGGCGGGGCGGCAGGCACCGGGCCCCCGGGCGGGGCGGCAGGCACCGGGCCCCCGGGCGGGGCGACAGGCCTCGGGCCCCCGGGCGGGGCGACAGGCATCGGACCCCCAGGCGGGGCGACAGGCATCGGACCCCCAGGCGGGGCGACAGGCATCGGACCCCCAGGCGGAGCGACAGGCATCGGGCCCCCAGGCGGAGCTACAGGTCTCGGGCCCTCAGGCGGAGTGGCGGGCGCCGGACCCCCAGATGGAGCGACAGGTCTCGGGCCCTCAGGCGGAGCAACAGGTCTCAGGCCCCCAGACGAAGCGGCGGGCACCGAGTCACCAGGCACGACAGTGGGCACCGAGTCGTCTGGCAAGACTGCGGGCACCGAGTCAACTGGCGGAACAGTGGGCATCGAGTCGTCTGGCAAGACTGCGGGCACCGAGTCGTCTGGCAAGACTGCGGGCACCGAGTCGTCTGGCAAGACTGCGGGCACCGAGTCGTCTGGCAAGACTGCGGGCACCGAGTCGACTGGCGGAACAGCGGGCACCGAGTCGTCTGGCAAGACTGCGGGCACCGAGCCAACTGGCGGAACAGCAGGCACCGAGTCGTCTGGCAAGACTGCGGGCACCGAGTCGTCTGGCAAGACTGCGGGCACCGAGTCGTCTGGCAAGACTGCGGGCACCGAGTCGTCTGGCAAGACTGCGGGCACCAAGTCGTCTGGCAAGACTGCGGGCACCGAGTCGTCTGGCAAGACTGCGGGCACCGAGTCGTCTGGCAAGACTGCGGGCACCGAGTCGTCTGGCAAGACTGCGGGCACCGAGTCGTCTGGCGGAACAGCGGGCATCGAGTCAACTGGCAAGACTGCGGGCACCGAGTCGTCTGGCAAGACTGCGGGCACCGAGTCGACTGGCGGAACAGCGGGCACCGAGTCGTCTGGCAAGACTGCGGGCACCGAGTCGACTGGCGGAACAGCGGGCACCGAGTCGTCTGGCAAGACTGCGGGCACCGAGCCAACTGGCGGAACAGCAGGCTTCGAGTCGTCTGCCAAGACTGCGGGCACCGAGTCGTCTGCCAAGACTGCGGGCACCGAGTCGTCTGGCAAGACTGCGGGCACCGAGTCGTCTGGCAAGACTGCGGGCACCGAGTCGTCTGGCAAGACTGCGGGCACCGAGTCGTCTGGCAAGACTGCGGGCACCGAGTCGTCTGGCAAGACTGCGGGCACCGAGTCGTCTGGCAAGACTGCGGGCACCGAGTCGTCTGGCAAGACTGCGGGCACCGAGTCGTCTGGCGGAACAGCGGGCGTCGAGTCAACTGGCAAGACTGCGGGCACCGAGTCGTCTGGCAAGACTGCGGGCACCGAGTCGACTGGCGGAACAGCGGGCATCGAGTCGTCTGGCAAGACTGCGGGCACCGAGTCGTCTGGCAAGACTGCGGGCACCGAGTCGTCTGGCAAGACTGCGGGCACAGAGTCGTCTGGCAAGACTGCGGGCACAGAGTCGTCTGGCAAGACTGCGGGCACAGAGTCGTCTGGCAAGACTGCGGGCACAGAGTCGTCTGGCAAGACAGTGGGCTCCGAGTCAACAGGCACGACAGTGGGCACCGGGTCATCAGGTATCGGATTGTCTGGCTCGACAGCGGGCATCGGGTCACCAGGTATGACAGCGGGCACTGGGTCACCAGGCATCAGGTCATTTGGCTTGCCAGCGGGCACCGCGTCATCTGGCAAGGCAGTGGGCACCGGGTCACCAGGCATGACAGCGGGCTCTGAGTCAATTGGCATGACAGCGGGCACTGGATCAGGTACCGGATCATCTGGATCAACAGCGGGCATCGAGTCAACTGGCCTAATAGGATCGTCGGGATGGATCAGTTCATCATGCTGAGTAGCGGCATCAGGCTGAATGCAGGCATCAGGCTGAGTAGAGGCTTCAGGCTGAGTAGAGGCTTCAGGCTGAGTAGAGGCATCCGGCTGAGTAGAGGCATCCGGCTGAGTAGAGGCATCCGGCTGAAGAGAGGCATCCGGCTGAAGAGAGGCATCCGGCTGAAGAGAGGCATCCGGCTGAAGAGAGGCATCCGGCTGAAGAGAGGCTTCAGGCTGAAGAGAGGCTTCAGGCTGAGTAGAGGCTTCAGGCTGAGTAGAGGCTTCAGGCTGAGTAGAGGCTTCAGGCTGAGTCACGGAAGGCAGGTTCACCGGTTTGGATACTGGCAGGATGGTATTGGTTGGAAAGAATTTTTGCTTTTTTCTGGTTTTAACTACTGGAGCACTGCAAGTAAACGCAGGTCTGCAAACGAATGGAGCAGCTGGAGACAGAGAAAAACTGGAGGATGGAACAGGAGAGGGAGCAGTTGCTACAGAGGGCTTTTTTACAGGGTTAAAGGCAGGATAGGTGCAGCGAGTGGGAACAGGGTACTGACATGCGGTAGATAGCCAAGTATACTGGGCTGTAACTGGAGGAGCTGGTGGGAATACAGGAGTAGAGTTAGAAGCAGGACTGGGTTTTTGTAAGCTGACTGAGGCTGGGTGCAACAAGTCTGTCCATGTCTGCAGTATGGGTTGAACAAAGCTGAGCTTACACAAAGCCTGTCTGACCAAAGACTGCACTGCGTTTATACAATCTCTTAGTGTCTGTGGTGAACATGTGGAATAACGCCCCAGAAAGTAACCCACATCATCCTCTAATAACCACACCAGGGACTCTACCTGGTCTGCACTAAATGGTGGCAAAAATTCATCCCTGCATTCGGGGGAACCAGATGAAACCAACTCAGCACAAACCTCAATCAAAGGCTGCACCTCAGAGAACTCTGTGCCCTGATCTACTAGAACATGAGCGAGCTGTATACATTCTAGTAGTTGATCCCTGGGATACTCCTTCAGAGTTTGATAAGCATACTCCCTGTCATCAAACACTAGCAGATATAAATACACAACCTCATCCAGATCCATCCTTCCCAGCAACAAGCCAAGATGGCTTCCCTGTGCAGCCACTTCTGGTCAGGATTGGCCTTGGTGTAATGTCAGGGCTCCCAGGTGTGACCAGAGGTGTGTGACTGACGCAGGGAAACGCAGACCTCAGATATGTTATAAACAATATAATTTATTAACACTAACAATACAAACATAAACGCAGTGCAATACTAAAACATAATACAGTGCAACCAAACCAAACCAATCCAACCACCCACAGATAACAGTACATACAAGCAAGCGTCGTCAGGCAGGCCGGGTCAATATCAATAGGGCAGGTAGGTACAGGGGGAGCAAGCGGAGATTGGTCGGGGTCACAGGCCAGGTTCAGCAGGTAGCAAGCAGCGTAGTACAGAGGGTCAGGCAGAGGGATGGTCAGGGTCACAAGCCAGGGATCAGAACAGGTAGCAAGCAGCGTGGTACAGAGGGTCAGGCAGAGGGATGGTCAGGAGCGAGCCGGGATCAAAGCAGGAGAAGTCAGCAGCGGTTCAGAAACAGGATGCAGGACAGAAACAGGATACAGGGCCCAGGATAAACACAACACCAAGGCAGAGTCTGTGGGTCTGGCCATCCCTTAAATACCCCAGCATAATCAGTTCCAGGTGTTAGCTGGCTGCAAAGTTGAGTCTCTGATTGCTGGGAGCATCCGCCGGCCAGCCCTGGTACTGCAGATCAAAAGGCAGGTGAGTCCCACCATTGCTGGCCAGTCCATTCCTGACAATACCTGCTGTGTGCAGTGGTTTTGCATAGAGCAGCCTGGATCCTCCTCTTCTACCCTGCAGGCTCTTCTGGCCCCTCCCTCCTGTCGGGTGCCCTGACAGCAAGCAGCTTGCTATGGGGCACCTGCTGCTCCATGTGTCCATTCACACGGAGCCACGGCTCAGCCCCCTCCCCCCTTCTCATTGGCTCACTGGCTGTGATTGACAGTAGTGGGAGCCAATGGCTCCCACTTCTGTCTCAGCCAATGAGAAGAGGGAGTCTTGGAATAGCTGAGATTCCAGTGCACATCGCTGGATTGAGAGGGGACGTAGGTGAGTATTAGGGGGGCTGGGGGTGATGCTGCACACAGAAGGTTTTTTACCTTCATGCATAGAATGCATAAAGGTAAAAAACCTTGAGCCTTTAGAACCACTTTAAGGAACAGAAATAGTCCCAAAGTCTATACTTGTATTTAAAAAAAAAATCATGAATTTGATTCATGAAATTATTTGGACATACCAATATTATGCAAAGGCATGCATATTCCTCTGCTAATATGGACAAAGTCAAGTAATAACAGGGTAGAGAGTGTTCCACGAAGGTATTGCTAACCATGGGCATTGCCAGGCCAGGGTACTGGAAACATGTACTTGGTCTTTCTTCCTTGGTGCCTCAGGTGAGCTACACCCACACTTTTTGACTATACAAGAGTCTCTACATGGCCGTGGGCCACATCTTCTGTGGCTGTGCAAGAGCACCTAAATAAAATATGTCAGAAAGCAGAATTTTGGCTACATTTATTTGCTAATTCCCACTAGTGTTCTCTGGAATTGTACTTTGTAACTTTTTTTACAAAAACACATGCATTTTGTATGCTCCACAGCTTAAACAGTATTTTACTACTGCCCAGAATAAAAAAAACACTTGGTTTAGAAGGTGAAAATAGCCTAAAGAACATTTGTTTTTGCCCACTTCATTAACATTTACATGCAATTTCCTGGATAAATGACTATGCAATTTATTTTTTTTTTAAGTGATTGAGAAGTGCTGGTTATATTAAAAGTCTGGGCAAGAGCACCTGCATGGTGGAAATGTGCCATTAAAGGCCAGACCTCAGATGCAGAGCAGTTCACAGCCAAGGAAAGCTGTCTCAGGCTACTTCTCACCTCTGGTGTGTCACATGATACAGCTGAGGAACAACTGGGGAAGACTTACCCTCACTCTGTGCCAGACACTTACGTTATCTGAGGTCTAGTCAGTGTTTTGAAAGCAGGGGACATTTGTTCTAGGGGTATTTTTGCTATACTAAATGGGGGGTGAAATTTATGCTGTGAAGGGGGGTAGGGGTTGCTTGGGAGAGGGATGAGAGACAGGAGAAATTTATGCTGGGGAGGATTTTTGTTTGTGGGGATTAATTTGTGGGGCCATGGAGTTTCAGAGGGGTACATTTTTGTTTGGAGAAGACGGGAAAGTTTTTTGGGGAAACAAAAGGAGATATTGACTTGAAGGAAATAGGGTGGAAGGTAGATTTTTGCTTTGGGAAGTTTTGCTTGGGAAATTTTTAATTGATGCGGGAGATTTTTTGTGGGGGATATTTTTGCTTGGGAATTTTACTAGTGAGATTGGTCTTTGTGTGGGTAATTTGTCATTGGGGGGGATTTTGCCTTGGGAAGATTGAGAATAATCTTTGCTAGTGTGGTGGCTGAATTGGTGCTAGTAGTGTACTCTACACTTTGTTAGCAGGTCTATGAGATACATACGTCTGAAAGCTGCATTCTGAGATATGTGCCAAGGACATTGACCACTGTACTTTATACTCTGTACTATGCAATACTAAGCGTGACAGTCAGGAGTGTGCAATGTATGGCAGAACATACAGAGTACATTATATACTCCTGACCACTGAATTTTTATGTTACACCATACATTGCTACATACTCCTGATTGATATACTCTGTACATTGTACTGAATATTACATATTTATGGTTACTGCACTCTTTACATTACATACTTTTTACTGCTTTGCACTAGACTGCACATTACATACTCCTGATCTCTGCATTCTGAACGGTACACAGTCCCAACACCTGAACTGTGTGTTACACTCTCTTGACCTCTGCACTCTGTGAGTTACACAATTCGGACACCTACACTTTACGTATTACATACTCCTCGCCCCTGCAGTTTGTGCATTACAAATGTTTAAACCCTTAATACTCTGTGTGTTAAAAACATCTGATCCATTCACTGTGAGTCTACTCTCTCCTTTGCACTTTGAAGATAGGTTATGTATAACCAACATGAACAGCTTTAAAATGGTAGTAAATTTAAATCTAAATGTTGGTGTGATGTAAAATATTTGAATTTTGTTTAAAGAAATCTGTGTAGTCCCTCATAATTGCCTGGTATAGAGGACAAGGATGCAAATATTAGTGAGAATATGTGTACATTGTACATGGGTAACAAATTGTTAAAAGACAGAAGATAAAGGATAATTATCAATAATGAAACACAATTTAATTGGGATACGGTATTCAGTGGCATGCTACAGGGATCAGTGGTGGGCCCAGTTCTTTTCAATCTATTTATTTATGATTTGGTTTATGAAATAGATAACAGTATTTGTATTTTGCAGATGGCAAAAAAGTATGAAAAGTTATGAAAAATCATCATAAGGGTTAAGGGTCTTAACAAAATGGGCAGTTAAAACATTCAGTTTAATGGTGAAAATTGTAAGGTTATGCACCTTGGCCCAGGGCAAAATAGGGGTGACTATGTTTGGACCTGCCTCTAGATAGTTGGAGTACCATTTATCTTAGACACTACCTCCAGAGTTTTGGGAAATCTGATTACTCCACATGTACACTTACACCTTTTGATGCAATTCTTTACAGATTCCTGACTGTCATCCAATGTCTTCTCCCGTTTATACACCACTGGGAATCTGACCTAGGCATGACGTTTGTGACCCAACAGGTAGACAAGATTCTACAACTGGCCCATAAATCTTCCCTAGCAAATAAGTACCAGGAAACAGGATATAAGCTACTAGCCAGATGGTATTATGTTCCATATATACTACCACAAGATCCCAGACACCTGTTGATGTTGCACCAGGGCAATATGTATGATAGCCCATATTTTCTGGAACTGTCCCAAAGTATGCCCCTTCTGGGAGGGCGTGACTGCTACAATTAAACAACTGACTTCTGTAGATTTAAGGAACTTGCCTGCTCCACTTGATGGAGAGACCCATCTGGAAATACAAGGCTTCCCTAACTATAAACCCATCAAATGCAGCCAAGGCTTGTATTCTGGGTCTCTGGAAGCAACCCCAACCCCCCACTAGGTCACTGTGGTGTTCCAAAGTCAATGACCTTCTTTATATGGAAGACTTAACGCTCCAGACTCTGGGGTGCGTCCCGATTTATCCTGAAGTTGGGATCTTTTCCCAGCCGAGACCGGCTAAGTGACTTCAGCCAACAGTGGGCTTCAGGCTGAAAATGGGTCACAGGAGTGCAGAACGAACTGTACTCCTGTGATCTACAGTAGAAGTACAGTCAAAAGAGCTTTGGCCATACTTCTCCTTTAACTTCAGGTGATGTCCCAATCTGATCTTGAGCCATTCTAAGCATTTGGCTGAGTGCATATGTCTCTGTGGTACCCAACCTGGAGACACCCCCAGAGAGCTACCCTCCTCTCTCCTGCCTCTACCCCCTAACATCCCCCCTTTTTTTGCTCTCCCTATCACCCCCACCTAACTAATATATTACTTGGCTGCTGCATACATGCTAACCTTTACATTGTGTCTTATGTTAAAATGTTCCATTTGTTGGACTCCAGTAGTTAAGTTTTTTTTATTTTTTGGCAATATGTAATTCAACTCGCCAGCTCATACACAGGATGAGTATATGGAAATATGATGTTTTCACTAAGTCTCAGAACTGGATTTCAATGTTTATGTTACAGGATAGTCACTGTAAGAATTAGAGATGAGCGAATCGAACATGACGAAGTGGAATTCGTTCCGAAGATTTGGAAAAATTCTATTCGCGACGAATCCGAAGATTAGCAAACTTCGGATGCACGAATCGAATTTTCCCAAAAATGGCGGCGACATGTGTGGCGACAGGAGAAAATGGACAGAGAAGATGGGGCGGGGATCTCTGGGAAGGCGCGCAGACAAGGCGCGCTGACCCATAATGCATTCATGAGTCATGAATCATGACATGTGATCACATTAGCCAATCAGCAGCCAGCCAGCACTGTGTAATGGTGGAGCTATAAATCGCGGCCATCTTAGAATTCTCCATTAGCCTCCGGTCATTCAAGAGAGACAGACCTGTCTGTATTAAGGGACAGAGTTAGGGCCACAGAGACTTTAGGGCCACAGAATCGTTACTCAGGGACACAGAATCGTTACTCAGGGACACAGAATCCTTACTCAGGGACACAGAATCCTTACTCAGGGACACAGAATCCTTACTCAGGGCCACAGCTATCAAAGAATCGAAAATTTAAAGTGACATACACCCTTTTTTTTTTTGGTGGCTGTCGTGCACAGTTGGTGCTGCAGTTTGCCGATTGTGCAAAATAAACGGACTTTCTGCTTCACAACCACTATTGTACGTTCAAAGAGTTAAATCCATTTACACGCCGGCTGGCGGTAATATTTTTTGGGTGATTAGTGCATTCCAGTGACATAAACGTACAGTTTCCAGCCAACGGCAAGCTGCAAGTGACCAATTGTGCTAAATAAACTGACTTTCTGCTTCACAACCACTATTGTACGTTCAAAGAGTTAAATCCATATACACGCCGGGTGGCGGTAATATTTTTTGAGTGATTAGTGCATTCCAGTGACATAAACGTACAGTTTCCAGCCAACGGCAAGCTGCAATTGACCGATTGAACGTACAATAGTGGTTGTGAAGCAGAAAGTCAGTTTATTTAGCACAAAGAGTTAAATCCATATACACGCCGGGTGGCGGTAATATTTTTTGGGTGATTAGTGCATTCCAGTGACCTAAACGTACAGTTTCCAGCCAACGGCAAGCTGCAATTGACCGATTGTGCTAAATAAACTGACTTTCTGCTTCACAACCACTATTGTACGTTCAAAGAGTTAGATCCATTTACACGCCGGGTGGCGGTAATATTTTTGGGGGGATTAGTGCATTCCAGTGACATAAACATACAGTTTACAGCCAACGGCAAGCTGCAATTGACCGATTGTGCTAAATAAACTGACTTTCTGCTTAACAACCACTATTGTACGTTCAAAGAGTTAGATCCATTTACACGCCGGGTGGCGGTAATATTTTTGGGGGGATTAGTGCATTCCAGTGACATAAACGTACAGTTTCCAGCCAACGGCAAGCTGCAATTGACCGATTGTGCTAAATAAACTGACTTTCTGCTTCACAACCACTATTGTACGTTCAAAGAGTTAAATCCATTTACACGCCGGCTGGCGGTAATATTTTTTGAGTGATTAGTGCATTCCAGTGACCTAAACGTACAGTTTCCAGCCAACGGCAAGCTGCAATTGACCGATTGTGCTAAATAAACTGACTTTCTGCTTCACAACCACTATTGTACGTTCAAAGAGTTAAATCCGGTTTTATTTTTGGGGTGCTTATTGAATTAAAGAGTATGTCAGACAACACGCAGAGGAGTGGCAGAGGAGGCAATGTTTCAGGAGCGAGCAGACCTGGCAGCAGAGGAAGGGGTCGAGGCAGCACTAGTCGCAGCCAGAGGCCAGTGCTCCCGGTGTCATCCAGCGGTCGTGTCTCCACCGACAACCCTGCCGTCATCGATTGGTTGACTCGGTCGTCTTCCTCTTCCCAGGTCACCTCAGACACCTACAGCCAACGGTCGGTGGGTACGTCAGACACAACCGTTAGTTGGCATGGCCCGGGAGCAAGCCCACTGAAATCACGTGTCCTCGACCTGCCCCTGTCCTTTGGTGTTCCCTCACCAAGCGAAGTATCGCATGCTGTGGGCTCAGCCCCACTGTACAGTGAGGAAGAGCTAACAGAGGGCGGTCAGGAACGGGGGGAGACATCCGCCTCTTCAGCAGCCAGGCGAAGAAGTACTGGCGAGGAGAGTGGCTCGGTAGCCGGTCTAGAGACAGGTCTGTCTCCTGACCCACACGCAGCCGAGGGGGCTAGTAGTGACGCGGAGACCCTAATTGATGATGATGAGGCTGATCGCACTTGGCAGCCTCGTCGTCATCAGGCTATTGCTTCCGCATCATCAGGAGAAGAGGGTGCCAGCTTGCCAGCGAGCAAAACAGTCGGTGGGTTGCCCAGGAGGCAGCAGGGTCGCAGCAGTGTCAGTGGAGCCAAACGGCCACGGAGTAGAGCACCAGCTCCACTGCAGCCTACCACCACGGCCAGTAGTGGTGCCGGTGTGCACGGAGGAAGTAGCAGTCAGCCAGTGAGGAGTAGCGGGGGCAAAGTTTCCTACTCGGCGGTGTGGCAATTTTTCGTCAAGCCGCCCGAGGAAGTAAACGTAGCAGTATGTCGACTATGTGGCCAGAAAGTCAAGCGTGGCCAGGGGGCCAATGTTGGGACTACAGCGTTGCGTCAGCATATGCAGCGTCGCCATTCGGTGGCCTGGGAAAACCGTGATAAAGATACGGCGGTTCTGCCTGCCCCAGCCCCCGCTCCATCACCCGCTCCGTTACTTGCTCCGTCACCCGACGTCAATCGCCCTCTATCAGCCAGTCAAGGCTCCAACACCTCTGCTGAGGGGAGTTGTCGCTCGTTGGCATCTTCCGCTCGTTCAGATGCTCCTTCTCCTGCTACTCCTCTTCACGGATTCCGTCAGCAGTCTTTCTTGGAATCCGTTTCCAAGAGACAACAGTTTGCGAGCATGCACCCGATGGTGCAGAAGCTGAACGTCCTCCTGTCCAAGTTGCTGGTGCTGCAGTCCCTCCCTTTCCAAGTGGTGGACTCAGCACCTTTCCGAGAAATGATGGCTTGTGCCGAGCCGCGGTGGAGAGTGCCAAGCCGGCATTTCTTCGCCAAAAAGACAGTGCCAGCCCTGCATTCACATGTAGAAGAGATGGTGGGCCAGTCTTTGAGCATGTCGGTCTCTGCCAAAGTGCACGGCAGCGCCGACGTGTGGAGCTGTAACTACGGTCAGGGACAGTACATGTCATTTACGGCCCACTGGGTGAACGTGGTGCCGGCACAGCCGCACCAGCAACTTGGACAGGTCACGCCGCTTTTGCCTCCACGTTTGCACGTCCTTGGTCCGGCAAAGATGTCCGCCTCTACCACCTCTTCTTCCGCCGTGTCCTCAGCCGCCACCCCCGTGCCAAGTCCCATTACCTGACCGGCATATCACATGTGCAGGGCGCAACTGTGTCACGCTGTGCTGCACCTGGTATGCCTTGGCGAACGTAGTCACACAGGGGAGGAACTTCTGAGTGTAATGAACAGAGAAATCGACAGATGGCTGTCTCCGCGCAAACTGAAAATCGGAACCATGTTGACCGACAACAGAAAGAACATGATGTCTGCTCTGCGTCAAGGAAGGTTGTGCCATGCGCCATGCATGGCTCACGTGTTCAATCTGGTTGTCAAGCGGTTCCTAAAATCCACCATCCCACTGCAAGACATCCTTAAAATGTCACGTAAACTTTGCATGCATTTCAGCCATTCCTACACCGCAAAGCACACCCTCCTTGAGCTGCAGCGGCAGAACGGAATTCCACAGCATCGCCTGATCTGCGACGTTGCAACAAGGTGGAATTCAACCCTACATATGTTAGACCGCCTTTACGAACAGCGAAAGGCCATCACCGATTTCCTGATGTTAAAGCGGATAAAGGTACTCCCCTGTGTAACTTAGATGTCAGCCATTGGCAGCTCATGCGTGACACCTGCCGCTTGCTCAGGCCCTTTGAGGAGGCCACGCTATTCGTGAGTCGGCAGGACTATGGGATGAACGACGTCATTCCTCTGTTGCACGTCCTGGAACAAATGCTGTTAACAATGGCTAGTCAGGGTGCGGTAGACGTGGCGCACAGATCTCAACGCCACATGACCCCTGTGGCGGCAGGACAGGAAGAAGAGGAGGAGGTAGAGGAGGACATTGGTGCTCAGGAATTATTGAGTGAAATGGGTGGTTTTTCCACTCAGCGGACAGGAGTGGAGGAGCAGGAGCATCTGGTAGAGGAGGAGGAGGAGACAGAGGACCCAGACGCACCGTGGCAGTATGCTGTGGAGATGGAGGCAGGGAGTCCCTCGCATTCCTTGGCACAAATGGCCCATAGCATGCTCGGTTGCTTGCGTAGCGACAGCCGAATAATAACCATCAGACAGAGGGATGACTTTTGGCTGTCCACCTTGTTGGACCCTCGCTACCGTTCAAAAATGGTGGCCTTTTTCACACCTGCTGAGAGGGAGGCCAAAATAACGTACTATAAAAACCACCTATGTAGTCAGTTGATCTCTGCCTTTCTGCGCCAACGTCCATCCTCAGACACTGTGGGCCCTGTGCACTCGCGTTCCGCTGCCATGGCAGCAGGGGAGGGGTGGGGTGGTAGGAGCAGTGGCAGCTCCACCCCTCCACTGGTGAAGAAAGCTACTCAGTCTGCAGTCGATGAGGAGTAGCTTTCTTCACCAGCGCAGTGAGGAAACTACTAACCAGCCGCAGCAGCAGCAGCATCAGGTGGACCTGGAGCAGGACCTCAAACAACAGGCTCGGGCCTACTTGGACAGCACCCTGCCAACCGAGGTAGACAATCCCCTTGACTACTGGGCAACGAAACTTGACCTTTGGCCCCAACTAGCTGAATTTGCCCTTGAAAGGCTGTCATGCCCGGCCAGTAGCGTGGCATCGGAGCGCGTGTTTAGTGCGGCAGGAGGTATTGTAACTCCGCGGAGGACACGACTGTCCACCCAAAGTGTGGAGAGACTCACGTTTGTGAAAATGAATCAGGCGTGGATTAGTCTGGATTTCAAACCACCAGTTCCTGACACAACTGACTAAATCCGCCATGAATCATGCCCCAAACATGTTATTATTTTTAACATAGGCCTCTGTATGGCCTTCAATTTAAGCTGCTTACGCTTCGCCACTCTGCCATGGGCCCCTGTACCGCCTCCTCTTGCTGCTGCCAGGTTCAGAGTGTGTCATGGGTCCCTGTACGGCCTCCCATTGCTGCTGACTTCATCGCCAGACTCTGCCATGTGCCACTTTCAGGTCTCCTTACACTGTTGGTGGGTTCCATTTTGTCATAGGGTGCTGGCAGATTACGGGCCTCCCATTGCTGCTGCCAGGCCCGTAATCTGCCATGGGCCCCCGTACCGCCTCCTCATGCTGCTGCCAGGTCCAGAGTGTGTCATGGGTCCCTGTACGGCCTCCCATTGCTGCTGTCTCCATCGCCAGACTCTGCCATGTGCCACTTTCAGGTCTCCTTACACTGTTGGTGGGTTCCATTTTGTCATAGGGTGCTGGCAGATTACGGGCCTCCCATTGCTGCTGCCAGGCCCGTAATCTGCCATGGGCCCCCGTACCGCCTCCTCATGCTGCTGCCAGGTCCAGAGTGTGTCATGGGTCCCTGTACGGCCTCCCATTGCTGCTGTCTCCATCGCCACACTCTGCCATGTGCCACTTTCAGGTCTCCTCACACTGCTGGTGTGTTCCATTTTGTCATAGGGTGCTGGCAGATTACGGGCCTCCCATTGCTGCTGCCAGGCCCGTAATCTGCCATGGGCCCCCGTACCGCCTCCTCATGCTGCTGCCAGGTCCAGAGTGTGTCATGGGTCCCTGTACGGCCTCCCATTGCTGCTGTCTCCATCGCCACACTCTGCCATGTGCCACTTTCCGGTCTCCTCACACTGCTGGTGGGTTCCATTTTGTCATAGGGTGCTGGCAGATTACGGGCCTCCCATTGCTGCTGCCAGGCCCGTAATCTGCCATGGGCCCCCGTACCGCCTCCTCATGCTGCTGCCAGGTCCAGAATGTGTCATGTGTCCCTGTACGGCCTCCCATTGCTGCTGTCTCCATCGCCACACTCTGCCATGTGCCACTTTCAGGTCTCCTCACACTGCTGGTGGGTTCCATTTTTGTCATAGGGTGCTGTATGGCCTCCCATTGCTGCTGCCTCCACCGCCACACTGTGGCTCCACACTCTGGTTTTGGCCCCGTGACTGCCCAAATGAGTGAAGTGTGCGGTGATTCTAAGATCGACGGCACTCATCTGCATGTCATACTGACTGACAGTATTATTTCTCTTCCCCAGCAGACTCCAAGGGCATTTAAATTAAAGGTACAGTGTTCTGCACTAATATAAAGGCTCTCTGAAGCCTAGAAACCCTTTTTATAAGTTAAATTCGCAGCGAATATATTCGCATCGAATCAAATTTATTCCTCGAATTCGCCGAATCAGCCGAATCGAATTTTTGAATACTTCGCTCATCTCTACTCCTGATCTACTTTTTAGATAAGAAGACTTGTTAAGACATATTGAAAATTCAAAAGAGTTCTCAAACACCACTATAGATGTTTCTCAGTAGACCTTACACAGATGGTTGTTTAAACAAGTAGGCTGAAGTTCAACTAGATTTGTTAATTTCTGATAAATCATATACTATATCTAAGGTGCAGATCCAAGTACATAAAAATTGGTCACAATAGCTCTGATATGCTAAACTGTAAAAAGCAGCTGCTTCAAACAAGCATACACGATGATGTTAGTTATTTCACCCAATGTGTTCTGTAACTGAAACATACATAGGAGTCTGGGGAGGACCTCGTAAAGTCAAAATAAGTTAGATGGGAATAAATAATAATAATAATAATAAATAATTCATGATGGTTTGATTCCCCTGGTGCCCAGTGATTTGCCACAGTTTTTTTTCCCAGATTAGTACAGGGGCAGCCAGGCACACAGCACAGTCACTAACTCTGGCTCAATGGTCAGTCTAGGGGTTGTCTTTTTGATATTTATTACTGAATAAACTTGGATGTGATGCAGGAAGCTGTGGGATGCAAGCACTGGCTATGGTGTAAGTAACAGCAAACAGTCACAAGCATACTAGACTCAAGTCTGTTCTAACAATGTTCCTGGCTGCTTGGATGTCTCCTTCCAATATCAGTTAGACATTCACCTGTGAACCCTTCAGACCAGACTACTTTTGAGAAAACAGGGGGATGTGTCAGGACAGAGTGGGTCCCTTCCTAGTGCTGTGTTAATGCACAGGCACCTCTGGGAACTGCCTAGGGGCCCTAAGTGCATGGCAGGAGGGCTTGCAGTTTCCTGCCAACAGTTCCTCCTCTTTCAGTACAGGTTAGTTTAGTTATCTGTGTCTCACATCTCCAGTGTCTTCATGGTCCTCTCCCTTCCTGGCATCTTCCTCCCCACCTCAGCCACTATCCCATGCTGTTCCCTTTCATCTTCACACAGTTCCATCCATCTCTGCATTTCACACTGCCTCTCTCAGATCATTGTTAATACTCACTCCCTTCTCCCAGCCTAGCAGTCCTGCTAATTTACAGCCTCATCCCCCAAATGGCTGGAAGTCTCTTCCTGACACTTTTCTCAACAATAGTACCTCCAGTTTACTCCCCCTGCCTCTTCATCTATCTGCTTCTTCTCTGGAGGCACTTCACCTTCACACAGATATGTCCCCCCTCATACACAAACACTTAAAATCGCTGGAATCCCCCTTCCTGCACACTGTTCAACACTGTCTCTGTACTATTATTATACAGGATTTATATAGCACCAACTCCCTCTTCTCCAGCCAGCCCATGTGCTTTAACCCGTTCTTGCACCATGCAGCAGCAAAACCCTCCGTGTGCAAGGGGTAGGCCTCCTCTGTATATTCCACAAGGCTGGAGGCCCTCAAACATTCAAAAGCAGCTAAAAGAAGATGACTCCCAGTCACGATAGTGCGACAAGATAATACACTTGGGCCAAGCCCGTCAAATACTTTGGGGTATCAAGAAAGTAGGCCCAGCCTTTCATTAGAAGGCAGGTCAAAAAATGTAAATATTATGCTCAGTTTTATCCGGCGAGAAGACGACCACAACCACAGAGGGCACGGAAAAAGGTTTGTGCCACAAGGCTCATAAATCTGATAACCTGCAGGGCTTCACCGCCCTGAAAGAATGGCATCTTCTTTTAGCTGCTTTTGAATGTTTGAGGGTATCTTCCCCTCCCTTTTCCTTGGCAATTGTTGCATTGTGGAAGGAGAGGACCTTTTTCCTGTGGAAAGGCTTGATTTGTGATACAAATACTTCTATTAAAGATCATTGAGGTTTTGGACTGTCAGCCATTTTTGCGCCCCCATATCTGGCCTTTTGAGCATCCTCCAACCTTGTGGAATATACAGAGGAGGCCTACCCCTTGTACACGGAGGGTTTTGTTGCTGCATGTTGTATATTGATATCATATATTTTACTTCTAAGCCACTGAAGAAGCGATCATTGTTGTGAAACATGTTGGGCCATTTTCCTGCGGCTTAATGTCCTCCACCCCCCCTTATAGAATTCATCTGTTGGTTATGTCGTTTCCAATCATTAAGGTGTTCCTTGTTTATGGTGGGCTGTGGGACATTGTCTGCGGGGATAGCATAACTATGATCTTTTAAACTGCAAGATGTTTTTCCATGATTTATTGTCATAATAAAGTACAAATGATTTTACTAATATGTGTTTGGAATTTCTGTGCCTCTAAAGTCCATTTGCAACCTCTCCCCCGTTTTTTTTCCCTTCAATTTCTGACTATTATAATTAGGACGTGGCACTAAAATATTACCCAATTTTTTGCAAGTGATCTGGCACCCGGATACACTCCAATTTCTTCCTTTAGTCTACTGGGACTTTGTACTCTGAAGTAATGAGGCCAAGATAAATTTTTTTGGAACCGATGGCTTCAAAACTGTATGGAGTTGCAAAGGTGAGAAGTACAAAAAAAATGCATGGTGCCTACAGTGAAGCATGGTTGTGGCAGTGTCCTTCTCTGGTGTTGCATGAGTGCTGCTGGTATCGAGGAGTGGAATTTCATTGATGGTATCATGAATTCACAGATGTACTTTTCTATATTGAAAGAGAAAATTCTACCATCACTGTGTGCCCTTAGTTGTCATGCACTTTTCCAACATGACAATGATCCAAAACAAACATCTAAGGCCACTGTTGCATTTCTGAAGAGGAACAGGGTGAAAGTGATTCAGTGGCCAAGTATGTCTCCTGATCTGAACCCAATCAAACACCTATGAGGAATTGTGAAGAGACAAGTTGAGCATCACTCTTCATTCAGCATCCAGGCTCTAAAAGATGTCGTTCTTGAAGAATGGAAACAAGATAGATGTTGCAATATGTTGCCAACTTGTTCATTCCATGCCTAGAAGACTTGGTGCTGTCCTTACAAAGCATGGAGGTCATACAAAATACTAGATGTAGTAATTTTTGTTGTGGGGTGTATTCATTTTTGCATCAATTAATTTGAGTAAAACTGAAGATTTTTGAATCTAAGTTATATTATTAAACTTACTTTCATGTGATGAGCTAAACAAATGTTCTATAAAACTCAGTTTGGTCAAAATTTGGGAAATTGTTCTTGTGTTCATTGAGATATTGATTAAAATCTTACTTTTCAAAAGAGATGCACTCATTTATGCTGAGCACTGTATGTGATTAATATTTACTGCAGATATTTGTTGTACCATGCTATTTACACATTGAAATTTATACTTTTATTTTTTATCTTTTATGTGTATTACCTATGGGTTATTCACTGTTTTTGGATAGTTTATTCCAGAGCTGCTTTGGTGTGTTTTAATTTGGTATTTATTTATATTAGGGTAGCTGATTTGATAGGCTCGCTTTATAATGTTCATTTTGGTGTGTAAGCAGTGTGTGGTTATTTCATAATGATCATAATGTGTCCACTGTTAAAAAATACAAAACATCAAGGATATTGTATTGACCAGTGTCATTACAATATGCTGACACTTGTGTATGGCTTTAAAAAACCGTAAAGCATTAAGTAAACACTTGACATATGGTACCTACCAAGAGTTGTCCAATAAAACATAGAATTAGAATGAATGACAAGATGAGGAATGCAGAGCCAAATGAAATCCACAGAGCAACTGTTCTGTAAAATAAATATAGATAAATTATGTTCATGCAATGAACTTATAAATGTTTGCCTATATAAAGATAAATGGACTGGGAAGCTCAAGCAAAAAATTATGAAAATACAGCAGAAATTTATACTTTTACAGGGACGTGTTAACCTATGATGCACAGGCATGTGATGCACAGCAGCTGCACGGACACAGAGCCTGTGTCCCAATATGACATTTGTGTGTGTGCGGCTCCCTGAACTGGTCCCTGAAACACCCTGAGACATCTGGATGTCATATTGGGACACAATGGATGTGTCTGTGCAGCCGCTGTGTCCCAATTGACATCAATAAGACTGCCTATACGGGGAAGCTTGGAACTCCTGTGCATCCCTGTGTGGGTCAACACAGCCCTGCATGGACTTACACTATAGTACACCCAGTCTGAACAAGGTCTTAGACTGTTTAAAATAGTGCAGTTATTACAGCCTTGCTCTAAGGCATAACCATAGATTTAAACATCTCCCACAGGTTTCCCTCTTCCAGACACAGCACGTCTCAAAATAGCAAAATCGTAGCCTTAGGCAGTTAGTGCCTGCTGCATCTCTGTGCTGTGATGTGTAGTGGCTCCCTGCTGTAATGGTTCGGGTAGGTGTCTAATGCCTGAGAACTCGCTATCTTCATGCACCCATAACATGTGGTTCGTAGGGGGTAGACGTAGATGATAAACTTGACTTATTTTATCCAATCAAGACTTGGTCAATGCATACTTCATTGTAGTTAAACTCCAATAATTCTACTATGGTAACACGAACTTGGGGGACTGGCTGACAATTCTATTTAACAAGTTAAGAGATGCATGGACTTTCAACCTAGCTGTTTAACACATCTTTGTACATTGTAAAAGAGCCTTCCCTTCTAGTGAACAAATCATTCCAGATAACTACTTATTTTCTCATTTCCAACCCCCCCCCCCAAATGACCCCTTTTTGGAATTTAAAAAGAGGCATGGTGAGTATTTTGCAGTTCTCATTTTTTCTCACAAGGTTTTGAAATATAAAAAAAGAAAAGAAAAAATAAAATTGTTTTTTTTTTTCATTTTCCAAAATCTTGTGGCAACAAACGAGATCTTCAAAATACTCACCATGCTTCTTATCAAATTTCTTGGGGTGTCTACTTTCCAAAAAGTGGTCATTTTGGGGGGGAGGGGGGTTGGTGCTATCCTGGCATTTCAGGGACTCCAAAACTGTGATAGGTAGTCAGGAAGTGTAATGAGGAAATAAAGCCCTTTAAAAGACTGAAGGGGCTTATTGGATTTTGGGGTCCTGTACTTGGCTAGACTGCCAAAACGTCTCTCACATGTGGTACCCCCATACTTGGGAGAAGAAGCAGAATGTATTTTGGGGAGTAATTCCACATATACCCATGGCATTTGTAAGCAGTAAATCATTTAAGTGACAATTTTGTGTAAAAAACAAAAAAAACATTTTTTGTTTGTCATTTTCCAAAAACTTGTGGTAAAAAAATAAATTCTTCTATTGATTCAACATGCCTCTCAGCAAATAGTTTGGGGTGTCTACTTTCCAAAAAGGGGTCGTTTTGGGGGGGGGGTGGGGGCATTTTATGCCCAGCATTAGTCGTTTATGACACACATCATTCACTCTTCTAACCACCTGAAGACCAAGCCTTTTCTGACACTTTTTGTTTACATGAAAAATATCTGTATTTTTTGCTAGGAAATTAATTAAAACCCCAAACATGATATATTTTTTTAAGGCAAACACCCTAGTGAATAAAATGGTGGGTGCTGCAGTTTTTATGACACAAAGTACTCGGCAGCGATTTTTCAAATGCAATTTTTAAAAAGAAAATACACTTTTTTTTTACTTTTAATGCACAAAAACACAATATATTGGCCAATTGTTTGGTAAAATATAAAAG
Source organism: Staurois parvus (assembly GCF_062004578.1). NCBI lineage: Eukaryota > Metazoa > Chordata > Amphibia > Anura > Ranidae > Staurois > Staurois parvus. Next base: position 870,799 of record NW_028318568.1, on the reverse strand, counting down.
ATGATGGTATGCCGAGTAAATAGATTACAAACATGACATGCTTTAAAACTGCGCATGCCTCGTGCAATGGCGACAAACTGCATACGTTTTTAATATCCATAGGCAACGTTTTAAAAGCCTTTAAAAGCTACCATTTTAGATTTACAGAGGAGGTCTAGTGTTAGAATTACTGCCCTTGATCTGACGTTCATGGCGATACCTCACATGCATGGTGCAACTGCGGTTTCCATATTGGCACAGGGTCAATGCTCACGAACGCAGTGGGGCGAGGGTACTTTTTTTATTTTGATTTTTTTTTATTATTTTTACACTATCCCTTTATTTTATTTTTTTTCATCACTTTTAATGCTATCACAGGGAATGCAAATATCCCCTATAACTTCAATGGGAATTGTCATATATTCTTTTTTGAGAAATCTGGGGTCTATCAGACTCTGGATATCTCCTCTGCCCTTACATTATCTAATCAAACCAAAATCGGTGTGATCAGATGCTTTCCCAATTTGCAAATGGTGCTGTTTATATCCTGAGAAACTGAAATGATGAAATGCTCGTATCATCCGAATTCTTAGACTATAGAGATGATTGGCACCATTCTGGTCTTGAAACCAGTAAACCCAAAACAGGTGTGTGTTTTTTAAGGGCAGGACAGCTGTCAGCAACACATCCAATATCATCACACTGATTGGAGTCAAGGTAGGCTCACTTCTGGCTCCAATTAGCTCTGGGAGAAGTCATTAAGCTAGGGCCTCACATAATTTTTCCTCCCTGCACTGTTTACATGTTATGTGCAATTAAACCATGGCAACATCTAATGTTTGTGTAGTATTATGTTCAGCAGACAGTGTTCTTCTATTGTTGTGACTTAGATGACGTTCAGAGCACATTTTATGCCCAATTCATGCAAAACTCCACGTTATCCCAAGGGGTTTACATACTTTTTCTTGCAACTGTAAATGGATAGAAAACTGGCTAAAAGATCGTATTCAGAGAGTAGTGGTTAATGATTCATACTCTGAATGGTCTAGGGTTGTCAGTGGTGTACCCCAAGGTTCAGTGTTGGGAACCTTACTTTTTAATATATTTATAAACGATATAGGGTCTGGGATTATAAATACCATTTCAGTCTTTGCAGATGACACCAAGCTGTGCCGTGGAAAAACATCCTTACAGGATGTCTCCAGCTTACAAACTGACCTCAATGCACTGTTTAATTGGGAAACTACCTGTATGTGGCAAATGAGGTTTAATGTTGATAAATGTAAGGTTGTGCCCTTGGGGGCTAAGAATATGCATGCATCCTACATACTAGGGGAGTACAACTGGGGGAATCAATGGTGGAGAAGGATCTGGGAGTTCTGGTAGATCACAAGCTTAACCATTTGCCGCCCGGCCAATGGCTGTTTGGTGGCGGCAAAAGTGCTTCTGCATTCCGGGTGCACGCCATTTGGCGTGCTCCCGCACATGCTCAGTTCGCGCAACTGCAGAGCGGTGCAGCAGCGCGATCTGTCACCGGCCGTGTACCTCGGACACGGCCGATGACAGATCCGAGTACCGGCTCCCGTTGCTGGTACCATGTGACCTGCTGTGACCAATCACAGCAGGTCACATGACAGTTGTATACAATGGATGGCTTCATTCATGCCATCCATTGTATACTAGTGCCTAGCTGTGAATGGTCACAGCAGGTCACATGCACATGTCATGTGATTAGCTGTGACCAAATCACAGCTAAGCACAAAAAAAAAAAAAAACTGAATGAATCGATTTCATTCTGGTAAATGCTTGCTTATAGCAAAGTAATTCTTTGCTATAAGCAAATTGTGTAAAAAAAATAAAATAAAAAAAATACTGATCACTTCCCCAAAGTAGTACAATGTTACTATGGTAACATTGTACTACTTTGGTCATAGTAAAATATGAAAAAAAATCTTAAAAAAAATAAAAAAATGTAATAAAAAATTAAAAATAATAAAAAAATAAAAAAAAATATATATTTTTTTTTTCATACTGTCACCAGTAAGTGTCCCTGTTCACCGCCATGCCAGTTATATGATGACGCTGTACTGCACTGGTGACAGTATGTAAAAAAAAAAATTGTAAAAATAATTTTTTTAATTTTTTCATTTTCCGAAAAATTATGACAAAAAAATACAACTTCAAAAAACTCGCCATTCCTCTTATGAAATACGTCAGACTGTCTACTCTGCAAAAAGGGGTCATTTGGGGATCTGTACTTTTCTGACATTCTTGGACCTCAAGAAATTAGATTGGCCGTCAGTACTTCAGGATTGATCAATATTCAGATCTATACCATAGTTTGTGAACTCTATAACTTTCCTACAAACTAAAAAATACATCCTAATTTGGGTTATTTTCACCAAAGACATGTAGCAGAATACATCTCGGCCTAAATTTATGAAGAACAATTATTTATTTGTAAACTTTTATAACAGAAACAAAGAAAAACGTGTTTTTTTTCAAAATTTTTGGTCTTTTTTTGTTAATTTAGCAAAAAATAAAAACCCCAGCGGTGATTAAATACCACCAAAAGAAAGCTCTAGTTGTGTGAAGAAAATGATAAAATTTTAGTTTGGGTACAATGTTGTATGACCGCGCAATTGTCATTCAAAGTGTGAGAGCGCTGAAACGTGAAAACTGGCCTGGGCAGGAAGGTGTAAAATTGCACGGTATTGAAATGGTTAATAATGGCATGCAATGCCAAGCTGCGGTTTCTAAAGTGAGCAAAATCCTCTCTTGTATTAAAAGAGGTATAGACTCCAGAGAGAGAGATATCATTTTACCCCCGTACAAATCATTAGTAATACCTCATCTGGAATATGCAGTTCAGTTTTGGGCACCAATTCACAAAAAGAACATTGGGGAACTGGAGAAAGTACAGAGAAGGGCAACCGAACTGATAAGAGGCATGGAGGAGCTCAGCTATGAGGAAAGATTAGAGGAACTGAATTTACTCTCTCTTGAGAAGAGGAGATTAAGGGGAATATGATCAACATGTATAAATACATCAGTGGTTCATATAGTGAACTAAGTGTAGAGTTATTCATCTTGAGGTCATCACAGAGGACAAGGGGGCACTCTTTACGTCTGGAGGAAAAGGAATTTAATCTCCAAGCACAGAAAGGGTTCTTCACAGTGAGAGCTGTGAAAATGTGGAATAGACTCCCTCAATAGTTGGTTCTAGCCAGCTCAGTAGATTGCTTTAAAAAAGGCCTGGATTCTTTCTTAGATACAAAGAATATAACTGGATATAACATTTATAGGTAAAGTTGATCCAGGAAATATCCAATTGCCTCTCGGGGTTCAGGAAGGAATTTATTTTCCCTGCAGGAGCAAATTGGATCATGCTTTGCTGGTTTTTTTTGCCTTCCTCTGGATCAACTGTGGGTATAGGATTATAATTTTTTTTTTTTTAATGGTTGAACTGGGTGGACTTTTGTCTTTTTTTTTAGCCAGACAAACTAACTATGTAGATTCTGTATCGACAAAAGGTGAAACTCACTTATACTTATCATGAAGCAAATAAGTGAATGTGTAAATTTGCCAAAACAGATTCTTTGTCAGAGGGACAGAGCAGGTATACTTCATCTTGATTAAACAAATACAGTGTATTTTGAGACTAGAGAATTAAACATTCATTTACAGATGATTTATGAAGCCTTTTTAACCTCCTTAGCGGTTTTCACGAGTGTAGCTCGGGGTAAAATTTGAGTACCAAGAGCGGTAACCCCGAGCTACACTCAGGCTTACCATGCGGCGTTGCTCAGGGAGTCCATGCAGCACTTACCTTGTCCTTCGTTCCCGCAATGTGTCCCCTGCAGAGTCCCCGGCCATCTCCTCCGGCCGATGCCGGCATCTGGCTTCCGTGTTCCGGTCCCTGTGACGTCGGGACATACGGGCGCCGGAACCGGCGGCAAATTAGAAATTTTTAAAAAATGTAATTTTTGCTGTCATTGCTGTTTCAATGCATTTCACATATATTTTGTCCCTACTGCTTTGTCCTGTGCCCTGCCTGCATTTTGACTGTTCTTTCTGCCTGGAAACTTAGAAAAGTCCATGGCGTCCAAAAAGCGTCCCTTTACGTCAAAAGCGGTTTTAGACCAGCTAGAGAACAGCGATAGTAAATCAGAACCACTTGCAGAATTGAGTGATAATGATTCATGGGGGAAATTCGTCATCAGACACTGAAAACGATTTTGCGACTTTGCTCAGCGATGTGCGAATTTGCCTCTGTATTTCAAATTTCAGTGTTTTTGGTTTGATTATATTATTGAATTAAATTTATTATTATTATATTATTATTTTTTATGATTATTTATTAAATTATAATTTATGATTTCGTGTTTCAAGTTTTACCATATCCGGAATGTTTACTAGACTCTTGTTCGTACAGATTTCAGTGAGTTATTCCTAAAAATTACAGCCTACAATAAAAAACTACATATTTCCATGCAAAAAATGGTACCACTATCAGCACAAAAAATCGGAAAGAATCATACCGCCGAGGAGGTTAATAGTCTGCTATTTCAGAGGGTAGAACAGGCAGATTTCATGTATAAATCAAATGAAAGGAACATGCCTATGCATCATTGGTAGAAATAATTATATCTTTCAGCTTTTGCATATTGAAGTTTTTGTATTGTAATCATTATGTACTTTTAGATACATTATTATTACTGTAAAATAATGATTTACACAGATATAAGAATTATATATCAATTCTTTGAGTCATTATTTTTTTCTTAGTCTCAACAAATTTGAATATTTGTTTCTTTTTTGTCATATCATTTAATTTCTATTTTGAGGGGCCCCCGAACTTGAAGTGCCCCAGGCCCAAAGGTCTAAATCAAGCACCGCATAGGATGATGTCCCACAATGCACAGTTTAACAGCACACATTTTAACATATATATTGATAGAGAAAAATAAAAGTCCCACTCATTGTGAAATTTTCTTCTAATTTTCTTTAACCGTGTTGTTTCGATATCCTGGTTGATCAGCGTATATTTGGGTCAACTCACTACTGTGGTTGCATTGAAAAAGAAGAAATGGCACCTGTGGCTATGTTTTGGTAAATAGTTCCAGGTATCTGAGATGCAGTAAGCACTACAGCCACAAATTACACTAATGGCTAACTTATGCCCTGCACCTTAGTTGATGCCTTCAGATACACTCACTTTCTGTTCAGTTGGTTAGCCTTAAAGTAGGTGGTGCTATGATTTGTAGCAGATTGCTGCTCCGCATGTTGGCTGTCCTATGTGAATTGTGTGATTACCTGCTATTAGTTTGTGTGCATATGGGCAGATATCTGCAGAAAGAATTAAATATGAATAATTCCAGAACTTTTTACAGGAGTGCCACCAAAATGCCTTATATACCTGCATCTTCACCCGCTCTCTGTGATGGAGTTTGACAGAGTGTATTACATTAAAAATGAGGGTGGTGGTATGTAGACAGTGCCCAGTCCTACAAAAGCCAGAGGCAGACAGTGATTCCGAAGAAAAGCCTAGTAACATTAAAATTAGGGATTATTTCAGCAAACTGGCACTATGCCTAAAATCATTATGACTCTAGTAAAGGTCTCTATTAAAGATGGAGAGGAACCAAACTAAAAGAAAACCAGTGGACTGCATAAACAGCCTGTCATTTGAGAGCTATTAACGGCAAGAACCATATGGACTTATGGGGGGTGCTGGGCAGGCCATGCTGCAGTTGCATCTATTGTGGCCATTATAGCTGGGATTGTAGGACATAACATAATGGACAGAAGGGGAAGAAAGGAGTGAGCTGGACTGATAAGAAAAACTGAGTGTTAGCACCCCTATATTTGTACTTCCCCTTTCTGGACAATGTAGAGGTGAATGCATTATTTTAATTTTTGTGAATGAATTATTAAATTCTCTTGTCTGGTGGATATGGGGGCAGTGTGTGTTGTACTACAGGGTAACGTAGTCTATGAACTCCATATTTCAGATATACATGTGTGTTTTGTTTCATTATGACTCTTTTTTCAGATGGAAATTTTATTTTTGGAGATTTGGATGTATACAAATCTCTGAATTTCTGAATGGACATATTCGAATATCAACAAATCCGAAAACAAAGTTATAATGAAATTAACAAATGCATTCCTTTAATTTGGGTGATGTCACATGATGCGATAGTAGCTCGGGCCCATAGGGAAATTAATTCAATAATTTAGATTTGAATAATGAATGGATCCAAATTTGGTTCCATTTATTCAGCTCATGCCATTTCTCTTGGTGGGTTGGACAAGTGTCTGAAAACATCAAATACTTAATTCAGTCCAGTTTGATAATATATCAAGTATACAGCAATCTTTTGGAAAAAATTAAACATTTTACTAATCCACCAATCAGACCAAAAAATAAACAAAACAAATGCCGAAGATATGAAACAAATTCCAAAAGCAAATTGGTTCAACATTATGAAACTAAATTCTTCAATGAACAAATGCATCTGAAACAAAATGAAAATTTCCAGCATGCACATGTCTATTTTCAGTCCAGAGACATAAGAACTATCACTGAAAATCAACCCCTTAAACATTCACGCAGGACTTCTTTTTAAGTTCACCTTTTAAACAAAATTAATAAATGCAAATTTTTTTGCAGGAAAAAAATGTCCATTTATTATTTTTGTCTACAGGAGTCTGGGAAGCATTGCACCCAGTAGATTGCTGATGCCATGCAGGACCCCTGCAGACCTGTGACCTGTCAGAATATCTGCTTGCCATATGAGATGTACGAGCAGGCAGATATTCTGACAGGAAGCCTCAATGAACTACCATGGCACTCCAGAGCGCTGTGATATTTCATTGAAAACTACAAGCCCACAGCCGCTAAAGCTGTTGAGACTTGCAGTCCATTCATTCATTGAAGTCTGTGAATGAATGATGCAGCCGTGTGTGTGGAGCCACGCTGATTTCAAATTTGACAGATAGTACGTGGAGAAGTCTCCCTGTACTATCTGTCAGACGGAGGGGGGGGGGGGGGGGGGCAGTGACTGCAGCTATGGGAACATGTTACATGTTCCATCCTATAAATGGGTGGAACATGTAACATGTTCCCAAAGGTGAACTTATCCTTTAAGTGACATAATTCTGTACAAGTTGGAATTGGACTTTGGAAGACTGAGATTTGAGCTATGCAGTCTTTTTGTAGCAGTTGTTTTCTTATTCCGGGTCACAATCCTGTGCAATGTCCGTTTGTCTCCGTGCTTATGCTTATCAGATGACATTTTCCTGGAAACTGTATATGCCCTCATGGTCTTTGATACTGTACTTTGCAACACGGCAAATAAATTGTCATCTCCTGTCACAGAGGCACAAGCTAACCAACAATTTGCCCTCTTTGAAAAGTGAGGCTTCATACCTGTTAGCCAGGTCTTGCATCACACAGCGGAACCAAAAGAATGTTTCATGAAACATGTTGTCACTATCACACCTACAAATTATGCAGTTTCCATTTTTTTTTGTCCATCCCCTGTATATACCTTAGATTGTACACTCCTTGAGAGTTAGGGACTGATGTGAATGTACAATATATATATGTAAAGAGCTGCATAAAATTTACAACACTATATAAGTACCAGTAATAAATAAATAAAATATACTGTATATCATATTATTGTTACAAATTAATTTTACACAGGGAGAATCCTTGGTTCACTGTAGGTATCCACACTTTAGGGTCAATAAGTGTGGTAGAGATTGCTAATTTTGGAGGTTAAGCATGTGATGACATTGCGCTGTTTCATGGAATTTTTGCTTAATGAAAATGAGCCTGGGATTTACTACCATGAGAACTCAAGGTGGCCAGAGCGTTCGTGTTTTGTTGGACGTCTTTGCGGATGACAATCTTTCTATACTTGCGCTCTGTTTATCATAGTGCTTGGTGCACTTGTGTAATGTAAGCACAACTATATTTTTTATTCTTTTTTTAAACAAAGCAGTATTCCACTATTGGATTGTAACTTACATAGTGTATATAGTAATTTATGTTTATATCCTCTCAGCACAGAGAAAATTAATTTAGATGGAGTTGAAATGAAAAGAGATCCTGGAATCTGCATGAATATTTGTTCTGTACAAATTGGGCAAAAACAAATGTTGTTTAGCCTTTTTTCTGCTCTGAATGAATGTTGTTTTAAACATGTACATTATGGCCACTATATAGTGCTTGAGGAGAATATATTTGTGTATCATATTCTCCTCAAGCACTAACTAGTGACCATAAGGTACATGATTAAACAACATTCATTCAGAGCAGAAAAAAGGCTAAACAAAATTTGTACATCTTTGTAAAAAGAGAGGCAATGTAACAATTCTAGAACATGCCACATGGAATGCCTCTAATGTTCTCTAGAATTGTTACATTGTATTTCTTGTTATAAAGACATATGCACGCAATTTTTATGAAATGCTTTTATTTTTCTTCTGTATTAGACTATATTAAATAATGAAATTGTGAATTTACTATGTAATGAGGTAAATAATTAAAATGGACCTTTCAATAACTTTACAAGTCTGCATGGATACATTTTTGACATGTCACAATAATTGTTTTAAATAATAGGTCTGTATATTTTATCATTAAAAGGCAGTCCTTAAGTTTCAGTAAAGTGACTTTGTCTAGTCTGCATTGATGTCATCAATCTGCTGCAGAAAGGAAGAAACATCTGCTAAACAGCAGTAAACACAGCCATGAACTGTGTACAGGTACTTGGATTTAAATGATTGTGTCTCCTCTAAAATAGCATCTCAGTCAATGAAGTAAATGCTGACATTGAAAGATGCCTGGACAATTATAGTGTACTTCTGGAGAGGAAATCAGATGAAGTAATTGTCAGAGAGAAAAACTGTGTGTTTTTGGCAGCTTTAACTTTGACGACTGCGCATTTTTTAGCATTAGGAAATATATCTAATGATAGGTTCACTTTAATTTCAATAAACTGAATATTAAGGAAAAATACAAACACTTAGCGTGTTACAAAGCCTTCAAGCGTAAAATCAGTCTGTATATGCAGTAAATAATGCTGGTTATACTCACTGTGAAATCTAAGAAGTTAATCCTATGCATTGTGTAAAAAGGATGTTTGATCCTGTCTTCTCTGATACTCCCCTTCTTCCATGGTCCCTAATCCATCTGCTGATAGAACAGAGCCTTGGGGGCAAGCTGCACATGCTCAGCTTGGCGTGTATTGCTAGAGAGTTTTTGTTTTCTTGGAAGAGTGAATGTGATCAGCACAGGGCCAATTAGCGCTGTCCAAACAAAGGGTCAGGGGTCCTGCAGCCCAATAGGACAACCAGTCGATAATTAAAACTCCTCCTCCAAGCTTTAACCAGTGCTCTGCTGGACACTGATATACGTCACAAGACTGACCTAACTGCTTAGAAAAAAATGTACTTAGTTTATATTTACTAAAATAATTGTATTTCTACTGTGGGAGACCAGATATAGTGAATACAGGATTCTGGGTTTAGTAACACTTTAATTTTGTCTCTTTTGCTGATTAATTCTAGCTTTGCATGATATAGTGATATAGTGAATGGCAGAGTCATGGGTTTATTAACACTTTAAAAATTGTAAAAGTTTTTCTTTTATTTTTACTTAAAATTAATATTTTATTTTATACAAAGCCATTGCATGCTGGGTTGTATTTTGTTCTTTTTTTGAAAGGTGATTAACAAGAGTGAATTAATATTTGTTTTCTCTTAGAAAAACTTAGTACAGAGTGTGAGGGTTTACTGGCAAAGAGTCCTCTTATCAAGTGTCAGTTTTATAAATCCATAAATTTATACAGGATGAATCCAGGAATACACACAGAACAGTTCAGTGAAGCAGCTGGTTGGCCATCTCTCAATTACTAGACCATCAAATCCTCCACATACTGTAGAATGTTGGTCAAGGAACCCTCCCTTTTCCTGACCAGAGTCAAGAGCCCAAATCAGACTCTAGTTCCTATCTGTCCAGCCTAACACCACCCTCTGAAGCCTTTTAAATTAAAACTCCCAATCGTTTCTCCAAGAGATATCTCCCTCCCCAACCAACACTCGAGTCATCTGGGGCTGTTTGTCACAATAGTGTATACTGTAAATGTATAAGTAATTGTCTGCTCTTCAGCTATGAGAACTTCAGTATACATATCTGTGTTTATTATACATTTAAATCTAAAACATCCAAGACATAGAAATGACATATACTTACTTTGGTAAAACTAGAATTTGTACTAAGAAGATACAGAAGAATATGAGGCATGCACAAGTCACATAATATTTAAAGGCCGGAAGTGACGTTGCCCGGTACTGAAAAACAAAAATCACAATATTAAATACATATACTATCTGTGTATGATTCAGACCATCAAACAAATTTTAGTAGTACACAAAGATAACCTGAGTAAATAAAAAATGCAGTTTTTAAATGATGGTTTAATTTATTAGGGGGAAAAAACTGTCCAACCCTGCCTGGCTCTATGTGAAAAAGTAATTGCCCCTAAACCTAATAACTGCTTGTGTCACCCTTGGCGGCAACAACTGTAATCAAGCATTTGTGATAATTGGCAATGAGTCTTTCACATTGCTATGGAGGAATATAGCCCACTCTTCTTTGTAGAATTGTTTTAATTCAGCCACATTGGAGGGTTTTTAAGCATGAAAGGCCTGTTTAAGGTCATGCCACAGCATCTCAATCAGATTTAAATCCAAACTTTGAGTAGGCCACTTCAAATTCTTAATTTTGTTTTTTTGAGCCAGAGGTGGACTTGCTGGTCTGTTTTGGATCATTGTCCTGATGCATAACCCAAGTGCGCTTGAGCCTGAGGTCACAGTGTCACAAGTTAGCCTGCAGTCTCTTGTTTGTGTATTCTTACCTCCTTGCTGCAATGCTGTTCCTGATCCCTTTCACATGTGTGTTTGTCTGTGCTCACCTATGGGTGCCGTCTGCTGTTCTCTAGGTTTTATTTCCTTCCCTTTCAACACTTCCTGGCCCGCCTCCTTGTTTGCCTGCCTATATAAGACATGCTCAGTCTAGGCTACTTTGCCTGAGTTGTCTGAGCTCCTGTGTGTTGTTATTGCCTTTATCCTGCATTGACTACTTGTGTGCCGACCAGGGGCGGACTGACAACTCATGGGGCCCCGGGCAATAGGGGATCATGGGGCCCTGTATCCTTGCCCAAACTCAAAAATGCCTATGAAAAAGGTACCAGGGGCATCTCATGGGGCCCCCTACTGACCCCGGGCCCTCGGGCAGTGCCCGAGTTTCCAAATGGTCAGTCCGCCCCTGTTGCCGACCCAGCTTCGTTCTCTAACTGTGTTTGTTTTCCGCCTGTCCTGATTTCGGCTAGTCTATTGGATTTCTGTTTGTTTCCTCCCACTGTACTCTGCTCCCATAAGCGGTTTCCTCATCCTTGACTGGGCCTACCTGGGGGCCGCGACCTGGTCCCAGCTTGCTGCAAGTCCATCCCCACCATCAGAGGCTCTGGTGAAGAAGCAGGATGGGGCTTAGACTCCGCACCCTGGGGAACCCCAAGTTGAGTATCTACAAGGGCTCACTACCACAGGTGCTGACACATAGGCCATCACCAGACATTCTCCTTCTGGATTTCCTGGTAGAGTGCAGAATTCATGGTTCCATAAATTATGGCAAGTTTTCCAGGTCCTGAAGCTGAAAAGCAGCCCCAAACCATCACACTACCACCACCATGTTTGATTGTTGGCATGATGTTCTTTTTATGAAATGCTGTGTTAGTTTTATATCATCCAAATCATTCAACTTTGGTCTCACCAGTCCACAGAATATTTGCTCAAAAGTCTTGGAGATAATCAAGATGTTTTTTGGCAAATGTGAGATTAGCTTTTGTGTTCTTTCTGGTCTGGCTTTCGCCTTGGAACTCTCCCATGGATGCCATTTTTGCCCAATCTCTTTCTTATTGTTGAATCATGATTGCTGATCTTAACTGATGCAAGTGAGGCCTGCAGTTCTTTAGATGTTGATCTGGGTTCTTTTATGACATATATTGGATCAGTTTAGCATGTGCTTTTACTACTTTGCTTGTGAGTGTCTTTAACCCTTATTGCTGAAGAAAACAATTCAGAGAGCACTGTGAGCGTTGTTTTCTCTTTCATATGGATGCATATGTGATGTTGAGTATTATGCAGAGGTGTTTTTGCTCTGGAAGATTAAGAAAACAACTGTTGTGCTGCAATTCACACTGTAATTTGTAGGAATACACACCTTTTGGACTCAACTGGGTTGGAACTTTATTATTTTTGTTGTGCACATATTATATGTGAACTTTGAGATGTGTTTTACATATTTATACACTTGCTGGATGTATTATGATTCTGCCTTAGCTTTCACACGGTGCCATTTTGTTAGTAATATTTACAGCTTTTTAAATTTTTTATATCACTTGATTATTGAACACTATTTCTGCAAGAATAGTGCTGCATTACATATTTTGTTTTATATATATATATATATATATATATATAGTAGCATTTTAAAAACTTTTTTTATGGGAGCAGCAATTATACATTCATTATATATTCGGACTCCACATCCTGCTAGAGAGTGAATAGCCCCGACATTAACATCATGTCTAGGAGGCTAAAAGGAGAACCAGAGGTTCCCGTGCAGCTTTAAGAGTTTGAGCAGCTTGTGTATTCACAGGCCAAAGTGGTAGTTGGGATGCATTATCAAGCTGCACATCAAGCAGCAAAAAGCTCACAGGGAAGGCAGTGGAACAGCTAACAAAGCCTTCATCATCCTCCTCCTCTGTCCCCCAGACACAGTCATCAGCTGCAAAAGTACCCTTATTGGCATTGCCCTACAAACTAGCAGAGGAGTCAGCTGAAAATTTGAGCAGTGAACCATGTTCTGCAAGAGGATGCACAACAAGTAATTGTATCTAGGGTTTCAGGAGGCAAGCATTGTAACTTAGAGGGAGGGGACAAGGGGCAAGAAAAAACAATTGGCAATTATGTTCCTGCAGTTGCAACGTATTGCCAGGTTGGCTCCAGCAATGAGGAGAGGTAAAATAAAGAGGTCTCTGACTGCAACTGGGTGACAGATATAGTAGAAGAGGAAAGTGGGGGAGCGGCATAACACACTGGACAACAAATTTTTTATTCCTGAACACTTGAATTTTTCTTTAGATTATTGATGCTAATCATGAAAGCAACCTGTAATTTAACCCATCATGTACCATTTTCTATATATTTGTATTATTCTGTTTTTGCTATTTCTTCTTACATATATTTTGAATTTACTCATTTTTGCTTGCATTATAAGATGCTTTGTATAGCTCATACACATCCAAGCATGCACTAAGGGGTTCTGTATAACATTTGTGGAACTTGCTTGCACTTACAGTGACAATAATCAGTGAACTCATCACATTACACAGTCTCATCTCATAACAAAGTTCTAATTAAACAACCTTTCCATTGACTTAGGTTTGTCAAAATCAAAAGCACAACTACTGTATTCAAGATTACAAGGATTGTTTTTGCTATCAACAGGCATGACCATTTCTGACTTTTGAAGCTGCCAAGATGGTTTAATAATAATTTCCTTGCACAGTTGTTGGTTTGTGAGAATGACCCACTAGAATGGTATCTCTTTATTGATTAGTCAGTGTTAAGCCTCAAGAGTGTTTTACTACATAATAGCAATGTATGCCCTTTAATACCTGTTGGCTACGCTGCATACTTAAAAGAAACATAAAATAGAAAACAGTTGTTGAAGCACATCCAGTACAACTGGAATATCTGTGGAGAGACACATTGCAAAGGAGAGTAAAAAACAACCCCCCAAAAATGCCAAGATATATGCCTGGAACTACAAACCCGTCAGCCTAACATCAATAGTATGCAATGTTAAAATAAATGCCAAGGGACCATATCCAAGAATTTGCAGATGAAAATAGTATCATTATTAGTAACCAACATAGTTTTAATAATAACTGTTCTCTTTGGAAAAAGGAAGGCCTGTAGATGTAGTGTATCTAGATTTTGTTAAGGCATTTGATGCAGTACCCCTCAAACTGATAATTTACAAATTAAAGTTTTGAGGCATTGATGATATCGTATGTAATGGGAAAGAAAACTGGTAGCCGGAGTGCATCACAACCCAAAGGGGGTGATGGCAACTGATCGTTGGGATATAACCATTTCGGTCTGTTGTTTTGAAATAAGTTTTCATAAAGAGCCTACCATCTTCTTGGAAGATGGTAAGATCCAAAAAAATAGATTGAGTATCATTAGCTTTTGAGAATCCTAATTCATAGGGATTATTCTCTATGTGCAAAATACAGTCATAGAGTGAATCCACATCACCTTCCCAAACTACTAAAATATCATCAATAAATCTTTTCCAGATTTTCAATCCCTTCCATTCTTTCACAAATATCTCATCATTTTCCCATCGGGCCATAAAGATGTTGGCAAGGCTTGGTGCAAACATGGCACCCATTGCTACTCCCTTCCTCTGTAAGTAAAATTCTCCCCCATACCAAAAGTAGTTGTTCTGCATACCAAATTCTAATAACTGGATTATCAATTTCCTCTGTTTTCTTAGTATGTTCGTAAAATTATTTAGGGACCATTTTACCGCCCTTACTCCATCCTCATATCTAATGCTAGTATATAGGGAGTTAACATCAATAGTGACAAGTATAATATCCTTACCAACTTCCATATTCTCAATCAAGTCAAGCAGGGGGTCTGCTGTGCTGGGGGAGAGGTTTATGGGAAGGCTGGAGGAGTATTTAAACTAGGATCGAGGGGGGGAGAGAGAATTAGATTATAACGGGCTAGACAGATCAGACAGGGGTCAGTACTTATTGGTGGGTGGAATGGGGAAAGATGGGGGGAAAGCTATGGCAGATGATAAAAAGGTTCCCATGTTACAAACAACCAGTGGAATTGGTACCATTTGTATGAAAATAAAAAAAATATGCAAAATAAGTGTGAACAAGGTGTCAATCAATTAAAGTGTTTGTTCACCAATGCCAGAAGTCTACCAAGCTAATTAGGTGAGTTGGAAGCTTTGGTGCATGAAGAGAACTATGATTTAATCGGTATTGCTGAATCTTGGTTTCATTCTTCCCATAACTGGGCCATTAATATTCCTGGCTGTGTTCTCTTTTGGAGAGACAGAGTAAATAGGAATGGTGGTGGTGTCTGTCTCTATGTGAGAAGTGATCTCAGAGCCAGTGTCAGGAAAGGGCTCACCGCTGGTGGTGCTGTGACTCACCTGCCCTATGGGCTGCAGTACCAGGACTTACCAGCGAGTGCCTTTCAGCAGCCATCTCACCTCCTGCAATCAAGCCATCACCTGAGGCTGATTGCAGGAGGTGCCAATTCACACATCTCTGGTCATATTCGGATTACTGACATAACACCAAGGCTAGTCCTGGCCAGAAGTGGTTGCACAGGGAAGCCATCTTGGCTTGCTGTTTGTGAAGGATGCATCCTGAGGAGGTTGTGTACTTGTCTCGGCTAGTAACAGAAAACCGAGAATACTGCTATCAGATTCTGAAGGAGTGGGCCAGGGATCATTTGCTAGAGTGCATGCGGGTTCTCTAGTTGATCAGGGCAGGGAGTTTTCTGAGGTGCAGCCATTGATTCAGCCTTGTGCTGAATTGGCTCTGTCCAGTACCACTGAAAGCAGGGGTGACTTTTCTCCGCCCTTTAGTACAGATCAAGTAGAATCACTGGTATGGTTGGTGAAGGATGATCCAGATTGCTTCTTTGAGCATTATTCAGCATGTTCACAACATGTGCTAGTTGATTGTATAAACGCTGTGCAGTCTTTGGTCAGACAGGCTATGTGTAAGCTGAGCTTTGTTCAACCAGTACTACAGACATGGTCAGATTTGTTACACCCAGCCTCAGTCAGCTTGCAACAACCCAGTCCTGCTTCTAATCACTCATTTTCTCAAAGCTCTCTTCCGCCATTCACCACAGCACCCACAGTTACAGCCCAGTATGCCCTGCTATCAACCACACGTCAGTACCCTGTTCCCACGTGCTGCACCTACCCTGCCTTTAACCCTGTCAAGAAGTACTCTATAGCAACTGCTCTCTTCTCTGTTCCATCCTTCAGCTCTTCTCTGTCTTCAGCTGCTCCCTTCATTTACAGCCCTGCATTCACTTGCAGTGCTTCAGTAATTAAACCCAAGAAGAAGCGAAAATTCTTTCCAACCAGTACCAGTATCCAAATCGGCTGACCTGCTGTCTGAGAACCTGCCTTCTATTACCAAGCCTGATGATCTGATGCACTTTATCCAGCCTGATGACCCGATACCCGTTATCCAGCCTGATGAACCAATGCCCATTATCCAGCCTGATGAACCGATGCCCGCTATCCAGCCTGATGATCTGGTACCTGTACTCCTCTCAATGACCCAGTGCCAGTCGTCCAGCCTGACGACCCGGTGCCTGCCGTCCAGCCTGACGGCCCCGTGCCTGCCGTCCAGCCTGACGGCCCCGTGCCTGCCGTCCAGCCTGACGGCCCCGTGCCTGCCATCCAGCCTGACGGCCCCGTGCCTTCCGTCCAGCCTGACGGCCCCGTGCCTGCCGTCCAGCCTGACGGCCCGGTGCCTGCCGTCCAGCCTGACGGCCCGGTGCCTGCCGTCCAGCCTGACGGCCCGGTGCCTGCCATCCAGCCTGACGACCCAGTGCCTGCCGTCCAGCCTGACGACCCAGTGCCTGCCGTCCAGCCTGACGACCCAGTGCCTGCCGTCCAGCCTGACGACCCAGTGTCTGTCCTCCAGCCTGATGAACCGATTTCTGTCGTCCAGCCTGATGACCCAATGTCTGTCGTCCAGCCTGATGACCCAATGTCTGTCGTCCAGCCTGATGACCCAATGTCTGTCGTCCAGCCTGATGACCCAATGTCTGTCGTCCAGCCTGATGACCCAATGTCCGTCGTCCAGCCTGATGACCCAATGTCTGTCGTCCAGTCTGATGATCCAATGTCTGGACATCATCCGACCCTCCCGCAGTCCCTGGGCCTCCCTGGTGGTTCTCGTGCCTAAAAAGGACAGGAGCACCCGCTTCTGTGTTGACTACAGGAGACTCAATGACTACACCATCAGTGACGCCTACCCCATGCCCCGCATAGATGAAATACTGGACCGCCTCGCCGGGGCCCAATATGTCAGCACCCTGGACCTCAGTAAGGGCTACTAGCAAATCGCCCTCACCAGGGAGGGTACCGAACGCTCTGCCTTCATTACGTTCGGCCTGTATGAGTTCCTGGTAATGCCCTTCGGCATGAAAAATGCCCCCGCCACCTTTCAATGGGTCGTAGACCAGCTGTTGGAGGGGTGCCAAGGGTTCGCGTGCACCTACCTAGACGACATAGCCATCTTTAGCGACACGTGGGAAGAACACCTGCTACATGTGGGGACCATCCTGGACTGCATATGTGGGGCCGGGCTGTTGGTGAGACCTGACAAATGCCAACTGGGAATGGCTGAGGTGCAGTACCTAGGACACCAGGTAGGGGGTAAAACTGAAACCGGAGCCCGCCAAGGTCCAAGCCATCCATGATTGGCCGACCCCTCAGACTAAGTAATGTCTTTCCTTGGCACTGCAAGTTACTATCGCAAATTTGTCCCCAATTTCAGCTCCGTGGCCCAGCCCCTGACCCGGAAAAACAGCCCTAGAATGGTGAACTGGACCTTGGCCTGCAACTCCGCCTTCCATGACCTCAAGTCCGCCCTGGCAAGCAACCCTGTCCTGGTCGCCCCTGAGTACAATAGACGCTTCCTGGTACAGACCGACGCCTCCTCCTACAGCCTGGGGGCTGTCCTCAGCGAAGTGAACGAGGTTGGGGAAGAGCACCCCATTGCCTTCCTCAGTCACAAACTGATAGACAGGGAAGTCGCTTACACCACCGTAGAAAAGGAGTGCCTGGCCATAGTCTGGGCCCTGAAAAAATGCAACCCTACTTGTACGGCCGTGAGTTCACCATCATCACCGATCACAACCCCCTCACATGGCTAAATAGAATATCTGGGGACAACGGGCACCTCCTAAGATGGAGCCTTGCCCTTTAACCTT
This sequence comes from Staurois parvus, assembly GCF_062004578.1. Lineage (NCBI taxonomy): Eukaryota > Metazoa > Chordata > Amphibia > Anura > Ranidae > Staurois > Staurois parvus. Next base: position 852,682 of record NW_028318568.1, on the reverse strand, counting down.
CAACCCTACAACTTCACCATTCAGTATAGGCGGGGAAACCAACACCAAAATGCGGACAGGCTATCCCGCCAGCAAGACCCACAGTAGGTAAGCTAGCGCCCCACAAGTGCCTTCAAGGAGACCCGTTCGGGTCCCCCTTGCCGGCACTTGTTAATAAAAGGGGGAGGGGCTGTCACGGTGTGCCCCGTGCCCCCAGCCCCCTGTGCCTGCTGTCCCTCTGCCTGTCCTTTCACCACTTCCTCCCCCCCTTGCAGATTCCTCACATCCTATCATATCCTACTTCAAAGGCTGTGCAGGATGGGAGGAAGCGGCCCCTGTGGTGCGGGTCGCACCTCTCCCAGTAATGTCGCCAGAGAGTTGCGACCCCCCGCCAGGAGACCTCCGGCACAGGCTGTCAGGATGTCTCAGTGCATCCCCCCGGCAGGCGCAGTGCGGGCAAGAGGCTTCCCGCGTTCTGCGGCCGCCAGAGACAAAGCCTTAAAAAGGCCGGAGCGGGACCTGCCTGGTCTCTTGTTCCTGCTGCTGGTCCCTGAAGCTGCTGGGAGGTCTGAGTTGAGGCCAGACCCCCGCAGCCATCCCCGCTGAGCACTCTGCCTAATACTCTGGGTCAGGATTACCCGCTGCCGTTGTGTGCCAGAAGTACCCGTTGTGAGCCCAAAAGATACTCTGCCTACCCTGTGCCAGGATACCTGCTACCGCAGTGTGCCAGAAGTACCCATTGGGTGCCCAAAAGATACTCTGCCTACTCTGTGCCAGGATACCCGCTGCTGCTGTGTGTCCGAAAATACTTTGGTGGGAGTATATGCTGTGTAATAAGGAGTGTCGTTGCCTGCTACCGGCTGTGCAAGCCAGAGGGGACCCCCGCCAGAACTGTGAGTGTCCATATCCCTGCTTTCCCCTGCCTGGACTGTCCGTGAACCCCCCTACTTTTCCCTGCCTGGACTGTCCGTGAATCCCCCTACTTTGCCCCCCTGCCTGGACGGTCCGTGCACTCCCCTGCTTTTCCCTGCCTGGACTGTCCGTGAACCCCCTCCATTACCCTGCCTGGATTAGTACTTGCCAGAGACTTAAACTTGCCCTACCTGGGGCCAGATTCTAATTACTTTGTCCCCTCCCCCTCTCATTCCCTGCTCTGGGTACTTGGACACTACCCTCAGACCCACATTGAGTGCTTTCCATAGTTCAATAAAGCTTTGTGTGTTTATCATCTTCTCTGTGTGTTCTGACCTGTCTACGCTCTTGTCACAACCTTCTTCAGCTCTGTGTATACAAAGGAGCATGGGGAAGCTCTTGTCTATAATGGGCATGGTATTGACACAGCTCCAGATGATCCACATTGACTCACAATTGATATGATCCAAAAATATTTAGACAGTATAAAGGTGAATAAAGCATCTGGACCGGATGGAATACACCCACGGGTCCTTAAAGAATTGAGCTCTGTCATTTCAAAGCCACTGTTTCTAATTTTTAGGGCCTCTTTAATGACTGGCATAGTACCACTGGATTGGCGTAAGGCCAATGTGGTGCCAATATTTAAAAAGTGGCCAAACTCTTTACCAAGTAATTATAGACCTGTTAATTTAACTTCTATAGTTGGGAAGATACTGGAGAGTTTAATAAAAGACCACATAGATGAGTTATTGCTGGAAAAAAATATTTTAAGCAACAGACAGCATAAATTCATGAAAGACAGAAACAAATCTGATTTCTTTTTATGAGGAGGTGAGCAAAACCTTGGACAGAGGGGTGGCGGTGAACGCGGTATACTTGGATTTTGCAAAAGCGTTTGAGACAGTTCCCCACACACGGCTAATGTGTAAGGTAAAGTCTACAGGCTTTGAAAAATCCACATGTAAATGAATAGAAAACTGGCTAAAAGCTTGTATTCAAAGAGTAGTGGTTAATGATTCATACTTTGAATGGTCTAGGGTTGCCAGTGGTGTACCCCAAGGTTCAGTGTTGGGACCCTTACTTTAATATAGGTATAAATGATATAGGGTCTGGGATTAAAAATACCATTTCAGTCTTTAAAGATGACACCAAGCTGTGCAGTGGAATAATGTCCTTACAGGATGTCTTCAACTTACAAGCCGACCTCAATGCACTGTTTAATTGGGCAACCGTGTGGCAAATGAGGTTTAATGTTGATAAATGTACGGTTCTGCACTTGGGGGCTAAGAATATGCATGCATCATACATACTAGAGGAAGTACAACTGGTGGACTCCAGAGAGTGAGAGATATCATATTACCCCTGTACAGATCATTAGTAAGACCTAATCTGGAATACGCAGTTCAGTTTTGGGCACAAATTCACAAAAAGAACACTGGGGAACTGGAGAAAGTACAGAGAAGGGCAACCAAACTGATACGAGGCATGGAGGAGATCAGCTATGAGGAAAGATTACAGGAACTGAATTTATTCCCTCTTGAGAAGAGGAGATTAAGGGGGGATTGTCAGGGAGCGAGGAGCCAGACACACAAGGAGGTGCAATTAAAAGGTAGGTTTATCAATATAAATATAAGACAAGAGTCTATGCAAGTCCAACAGCGGAAATCGTAGCCAAAGCCGGAATCAAGAGCCAGGAAGAATCGTCGCCAGAGCCAGGATCAGGAGCCAGGAAGAATCGTCACCAGAGCCGGGATCAGGAGCCAGGAAGAATGGTCGCCAGGGCCGGGGTCAGAAGCCAGGAGGAGTCTTAGCCAAAGCCGAGTCAGTATCCAGGAAAGCAATGAGTAGCTAAACAGGAACTTGTTGCTGTGCAAGAGACAGGACACAAATGCAAAGAGCAGCTGCAGACAGCAGGCTTAAATGTGCTAAGCCACCACCTCCTGGAGGAGGAGCCGCAGAGGCTTGAGAGCATAAAGGAACCCACAATGCTTAGAAACCTAAGATGGATGCCAGTACATGGAGCAGCACAAGCTCTGAGGAAAGGTAGGACCTTGACAGGGATATGATCAACATGTATAAATACATCAGTGGTTCATATAGTGAACTCGGTGTAGAGCTATTCACCCTGAGGTCATCACAATGGACAAGGGGACATTCTTTACATCTGGAGGAAAAGAAATGTAATCTCCAAACATGGAAAGGTTTCTTCACAGTGGGAGCTGTGAAAATGTGGAATAGACTCCCTCAGGAGTTTGTTCTGGCGAGCTCGGTGGATTGCTTCAAGAAGGGCCTGGATTCTTTTTTATATACACAGAATATAACTGGACTACTAACATTTATAGGTAAAGTTGATCCAAGGAAAATCTGATTGCCTCTCGGGGGATCAGGAAGGAATTTTTTCCCAGCAGGAGCAAATTGGATCATGCTGTGCTGGTTTTTTTTTGCCTTCCTCTAGATCAACTGTGGGTATATTATTATAATTTTTTTTAATGGTTCAACAGGATGGACTTTTGTCTTTTTTCAGCCAGACTAACTATGTAACATCTTGCCCATCCTTCAAATATGCCAGCACTTGCGTGACTATAGGCTGCAAGAAAATATCGACATATTCACTTATTCTCAAATGTACTAACCCTCTTACTATGGATCTTCCAGGAGGTTGGGATAAGCTTTTATGTATCTTGGGCAGATAGTAGAATATCGGAATTCTACAACATGAGGGGACAAGGTACTCTGCCTCTTTCCCATTCAATATTTTAGTCTTTTTAGCTTTATTAACCAGGACCTTCAGTTCCTTTATTAACTTCTTTATGGGATCTCCTTTGATCTTTTCATATGTACTTTGGTCACTCAAGATCCTTTTCATCTCCTCTTCATAATCCTTTCTGAGAGCACCACTTCACCACCTTTATCTGCTGGTCATATGACTATATTTTTCCTTTCCTTCAGTTGTTCTATTCCCTGTTGGATACATTTCTCATCCCTTTGTCTTTTTATATTAAGGTCTTTCAAGTCCATGTTAACCATTTGTTTAAAGACTTCAATATTCTGCTTGGATTAAATCATCGGATTAAATGTAAATCTATTTTTAAGGCCGCTTTCTATAAAATTATGTTGAATCCCTTCCAAATTAGCTCTAGTAGTGGGTCCAAGAAGTGATGTAAAATATTTCTTCAGATTAAGCTTCCTAACAAATTTATTAAGATCAATGCATGTTTGAAATTTGTTTAGATTAGTCTTCGGTACAAATTTCAACCCCAAATCCAACACCGCTACCTCTTCCTTTGTTATGGGGACTGAACTAATGTTATAGATCCCTTCACCTATGTATCTCTCCTTCTCTTTCTGCCGCTGTTCTCCCCCATTCCTTCCTCCCTTCTTTGCTGAACTCTTCCTGGGCTCCTCCCGTATTCTATTTCTACCCCTCCTTGGTACTGATGGTAATCGTTGGGGGTTCCCCCCCTCTGATAATAATGGTGGTGTTCCCTGTGCTGAGAACTCAGTCTGCTCACATCCAATGATCAAACTTGTGCTGACATGCCCTCCCCTCTGCACATACATTCACTGGGAAGCTCAATGTACTGCATTTTCCCCTTATATAAAAAGGGAAAAAAGGTATTTAGAATTTTTTAAATATCTATACATACATATTTTGCCTTTCATTTCTATTTTAAACTGAATGTTGTTTTACATATACTTTAAACTGCATTAGGGGCTCTTTACTGTTTGGGCAGTAAAGATGTGGAACTCCTTTCCATAGTTGCAGCTGTCAGCAGAGATTGTAGATAACTTCAGAAAACTTTTAGATGTGTATCTTAGTGAACACAATGTACAGCGATATGGAAAACAGTAGTCACACAAACACTCAAGTTGAACTGGATGGACCGGTGTCTTTAGTAAACCTTACCAACTATAATGTAACTATGAATTTTTATAATTTGGTTCCAAGACAGAAAATAAACATGGCACATGAGCCATTTGTTGACCTGACAAAGATATTTTTTGCCTCCGATTCATATCAAACTCGGACTGATGAAAAATTTAATGAAAGCGATAAGCAAGGAAGGTGAGGGTTTTGGTTATTTGAGACAGATGTTTTCAAGAATAACTGATGCTAAGGATGTTTAAAGAAAGCATTTTTGTTGGTCCACAGAGTAAATATGCCATCAATGACACGTGGTTCAGAAATTTGTTGGTCAGGCAAAAGAAAATTACCTGGAAAGAGTTCAAGGATGCTGTTGAGAATGTTCTTGGCAAATACAGAGCAGCAAACTCCAGTCAGCTGGGTGATAAACTTCTTACAGCATACAAGAACATGAAGTGCAACATGTCCTTGAAGATTCATTTTCTGCATTCAAACTTGGACTTCTTTCCTGAAAATCTATATGATGAACATAGTGGAAGGTTTCACCAGGACAATGCCACAATGGAAAAATGTTATCAGGGAAGCTGAAATCCATCAATGCTGGCTGACCATTGTTGGACACTGCACTGAGATGCACTGCACACTGACTGTAAACAAATACAGTATTAGCAGCAAAACACTTTTAGCCCTGTTGTTGTAAACATTATGCGATTAAATAGATTATAGTCATTGAAAGTTAATTTCATATTCCTCAAGATTCCTACATGATACATTCTAAAAATATATTTGTATTCAATTTGAAGGAGTCTCTCGTAATCAAAAAATGTTTTCAGGAAGCAAATCTCTTGAAAAAAAAATGTCCAGTTTAATCATATACACCAATCTTCAATTATATTTTTGACAGTTCAAATATGACAATACTTGTAACCTATGAGGATTTAACTTATACTTGTTGATTTTGCAATACTTACTTCCTTTTCAAGGGTTTTATTATGGAAAAGCAATGTTATCCTTTGTATATCCTCTGACTTAAGCCATTGTCTAAAAGATAAAACAAAGAAAACATTTGTATGAATACTATTACTTGAAAAAAAACATTTAATGTACCATAAATAGATAGCTCAAAGAGACAAACATGTTACAGAACTCCACTTCAGTGGGTTGGATCTGATGATGTCTGCCCCCCCACCCCTTCCACGCTATGTTCATATCTGTCCATTTGCCTGTCTGTACTAATTTGTTTTCAGGATAGTTGGCAAAAACCTTGGCCTGCCACATTCCAAAGAATCAGTCCACGGGGGCTTATTTATTTCCACATCCTGCTCTGCACGGTTTGCTACATTTCTTGCATTACTATCTGAATGTAAATATGAATTCAGTGCAGAGAAGCTTTCACAATTCCACTATCATATTCATAATAGATATTGTATGATTTCATAATTGTGGCTTTCAACAACACCACGAGCAACAGGGGTGGACTGACAACTCATGGGGCCCCCGGGCAATAGGGGATCATGGGGCCCCTGTGTCCTTGCCCAAACTCAAAAAAAGCCTATGAAAAAGGTACCAGGGGCATCTCATGGGGCCCCCTACTGACCCCGGGCCCTCAGGCAGTGCCCGAGTTTCCAAATGGTCAGTCCTCCCCTGACGAGCAGTTGTCAATTTTAACAATGTTTTATAGATAGGCTAAAAAAAGCTGACATGACTATAATATATATATATATATATACATATACACTATATTGCCAAAAGTATTGGGACACCCCTCCAAGTCATTGGATTCAGGTGTTCCAATCACCTCCATGGTCACAGGTGTATAAAATCAAGCACCTAGACATGCAGACTGCTTCTACACACATTTTTGAAAGAATGGGTTGCTCTCAGGAGCTCCGTGAATTCAGGCCTGGTACCATGATGGGTTGCTACCTGTGCAATAAGTCCATCCGTGAAATTTCCTTGCTACTAAATATTCCATGATCAACTGTTAGTGGTATGATAAAGTGGAAGCAACCGGGAACAACAGTTACTTAGCCACAAAGTGGTACGCCACGTAAAATGACAGAGCGGGGTCAACGCATGCTGAAGAGCAGTGCGCAGAAGTTGTCAACTGTCTGCAGAGTCAATAGCTAAAGACTTCCAAACTTTGTGTAGCTAGACTCTAGAGCAGCGGAAACATGTTCTCTAGAGTGACTAATCATGCTTCTCTGTCTGGGAATCTGGTGGACATGTCTGGGTTTGACGGTTGCCAACAGAACGGTACATGCCTGACTGCATTGTGCAAAGTGTAAAGTTTGGTGTAGGCGGGATTATGGTGTGGGGTTATTTTTCAGGGATTGGGCCTGACCCCTAATTCCAGTGAAGAGAACTCTTAAGGCATCAGCATACCAAGACATTTTGGACAATTTCATGCTCCCAGCTTTTTGGGAACAGTTTGGGGATGGCCCCTTCCTATTCCAACAGGACTGCACATCAGTGCACAAAGGAAGGTCCATAAAGACACGGATGAGTGAGTTTGAGGTAGAGGAACTTGACTGGCCTGCAAACTCAACCCGATAGAACACCTTTGGGATGAATTAGAGCAAGTCAGGCCTTCTTGTCTGACATCAGTGCCTGACCTCACAAATGTGCTTCTGGAAGAATGGTCAAACATTCCCATAGACATGCTCCTAAACCTTGTGGACAGCCTTCCCAGAAGAGTTGAAGCTGTTATAGCTGCAAAGGGTGGGCCAACTCCCAATACTTTTGGCAATATAGTGTGTGTGTGCGTATATATATATATATATATATGTGTGTGTATGTATATATATATATAAATATATATACACATACATATACAGTGCCTTGAAAAAGTGTTCATACCTCTTGAAATTTTCCACATTTTGTCATGTTACAACCAAAAACGTAAATGTATTTTATTGGGAGTTTATGTGATAGACCAATATAAAGTGGCACGTAATTGTGAAGTGGAAGGAAATTGATAAATGGTTTTCAACATAACATTACAAATAAATATCTGGAAAGTGTGGCGTGCATTTGTATTCAGCCCCCTGAGTCAATACTTAGTAGAACCACTTTTCGCTGCAATTACAGCTGCAAGTCTTTTTTGGGTATGTCTCTACCAGCTTTGCACATTTAGAGTGAAATTTGTGCCAATTCTTCTTTGCAAAATAGCTCAAACTCTGGCAGACTGGATGGAGAGTGTCTGTGAACAGCAATTTTTAAGTCTTGACACAGATTCTCAATTGGATTTAGGTCTGGACTTTGACTGGGCCAGTCTAACACATGAATAAGCTTTGATCTAAATCATTCCATTGGGAAAGGAGGCGCCACCTGAGTGCAGTATTAATATGAGGGTATTTATTCACATGGCATAAAAAACACAAGATTAATATATACAGTAAAGGCTCATCTGTGTATGAGAGTCCTGGACCACTTGCATTCCTCCCACAGGGACTGCTGGATGGCTCAAATGTTGGACAGGCTTCTGAGACCAATAGAAGGAACGCGTAGCCTGACGGTGTCTGTGCATTTTCCAGCCCTCCCGGTGATGTCACGTCCGCTTGCATTCCACGCAGTTCAGCATGGACTTCCTGGATAGTGCAAGGCGCTTCTGCCTCTCCTACATCTGAGCCATCTGGGTTCCATCCAGCAGTCCCTGTGGGAGGAAGACGAGTGGTCCAGGGCTCTCAGACAGATGAGCTTTTATATATTTTTTAATCTTGTGTTTTTAACGCCATGTAAATAAATACTGCACTCAGGTGGCGACTCCTTTCTCTTCTTCTCATTTATCATTTGAACACAGCTGGCAGCTCTCAGGATGGTGGCCACCCACCTATTTTAACCCTCTACAAAGACTGTACTCTATATTAGAGCATATGGTCACTGCATATACTGTATGTTGTATGATCTTTTGCTACTGGAATACTTATCCCTATGCATCAGGATCATTCTATTTTATTGTAAACCATTCCACTGTAGTTCTGGCTGTATGTTTAGGGTCGTTGTCCTGCTGGAAGGTGAACCTCCGCATCGGTCTCAAGTCTTTTACAGACTCTAACAGATTTTCTTCTAAGATTGCCCTGTATTTGGCTCCATCCATCTTCCCATGAACTCTGACCGGCTTCCCTGTCCCTGCTGATGAAAATCATTCCCACAACATGATGCTGCCACCACCATGTTTCACGGTGGGGATGGTGTGTTCAGGGTGATATGCTATGTTAGTTTTCCACCACAAGCGTTTTGCATTTAGGCCAAAAAGTTCAATTTTTGTCTGCTGTGTCCCCCACATGGCTTTTACTTTCTGACTGCCTATCACATTTCTTTAGGTGCTAAAATACCAGGACAGTACAAACACCCCCAAATGACCCCTTTTTCGGAAAGTAGACACCCTAAGCTATCTGTTGAGAATAAGAAAGAGTTTGGAATTTTTTTTTTTTTTACACAAAGTTGTCACTTAACCACCTCACTACAGGACACTTTTACCCCCTTCCTGCCCAGACCAAATTTCAGCTTTCAGTGCTCTCACACTTTGGATAATTACTCAGTTATGCAACACTGTACCCAAATGAACTGTTTGTCCTTTTTTTCACACAAATAGAGCTTTCTTTTCTTGATATTTAACCAGCAATGGGTTTTTTATTTTTTGCGCTGTAAATTAAAAAAAACATTTGAAAAGAAAAACACATTTTTGGATCACTATCAGATGTGGATCACTAGCACTGTGACAGATGTGGATCATGGGTACTGTGACAGATGTGGATCACAGGCACTGTAACATATGTGGATCACAGATGTGGATCTCAGGTACGGTGACAGATGTGGATCACAGGTACGGTGACAGATGTGGATCACGGGTACTGTGACAGACGTGGATCACAGGTACGCTGACAGATGTGGATCACTGGCACTGTGACAGATGTGGCTCACAGGTACTGTGACAGATGTGGATCACTAGCACTGTGGCAGATGTGGATCACTGGCACTGTGACAGATGTGGATCACAGATCTGGATCACTGGCACTCTGACATATGTGGATCACTGATGTGGATCACGGGCATGGGGACAGATGTGGATCATTGGTACTGTGACAGATGTGGATCACTGGTACTGTGACAGGGTGATGTGTGGGCGATGTGCTTGTGTGTACTTGCATATCAGCTTTGCTTCTCTTCGCTCACGGGCTCTGTGTGAGGAGAGGCAGAGCCGTTCAACTGAATGGCGGCTTTGTTGACATCACATGATGGCTGTGATTGGACACAGCCATCATGTGATCAGAAGGGCCAATCAGAAGGCCCTTCTGCCGAGCAGTGTTGCGCTGTGTCCAAGGGACACAGGCACACCGAGAGTGCGCAGCTGCACGGCCACGAGGCCGCGCTTGTGCGCATGTGCTGAAGGACGTTCCTGAATGTCCACTCACAACGGCGAAGCTCCCACCTGGCCGTTTATGTGCAGTGGCCAGGTGGGAAGCGGTTAAATAATATTCTGCTCACACAAGCCATGGGTATATGTGGAATTACACCCCAAAATACATTCTGCTACTTCTACCAAGTATGGGGATACCACATGTGTGAGTCTTTTTGAGAGCCTAGCCACATACAGGAGCCTGAAATCCAATAACCACTTTGAAAGCCTGAAGGTCTGTAACTTCCTCCTTTCACTTCCTCACTACCTATCACAGTTGCAGAGGACCTGAAATGCCAGGATAGCACCCCCCCCCCCAATGACCCCTTTTAGGAAAGTAGACACCCCAAGGAATTTAAAAAGAGGCATGGTGAGTATTTTGAAGATCTCATTTTTTCTCACAAGGTTTTGAAATATAAAAATAGAAAAGAAAAAATATGTTTTTGTTTTCTTTCTTCATTTTCCAAAAACTTGTGGCAACAAACGAGATCTGCAAAACACTCAGCATGCTTCTTGTCAAATTCCTTGGGGTGTCTACTTTCCAAAAAGGGGTAATTTGGGGGGGGGGGGTGCTATCCTGGCATTTCAGGGCCTCCAAAACTGTAATAGGTAGCCAGGAGGTGTAATGACGAAATAAAGCCCTTTAAAAGCCTGAAGGTGCTTATTGGATTTTGGGGTCCTGTACTTGGCTAGACTGCCACAAATTCTCTCACATGTGGTATCCCCATACTTGGGAGAAGTAGCAGAATGTATTTGGGGAGTAATTCCACATATACCCATGGCATGTGTGAGCAATAAATCATTTAAGAGACAATGTTTTGTATAAAAAAAAGATTTTTTTTTTTCATTTTCCAAAAACCACACATCATTCACTCTTCTAACCACCTGAAGACAAAGCCTCTGACACTTTTTATTCACATGAAAAAAATCAGTATTGTTTGGTAGGAAATTACTTTGATCCCCAAACATTAAATATTTTTTAAAGCAGACACCCTAGTGAATAAAATGGTGGGTGCTGCAATTTTTTATGTCACATAGTACTCGCGCAGTGATTTTCAAATGCAAATTTTTTTTAAAAATAAACTTTTTTTTTATTTTTAATGCACAAAATCACAATATATTGGCCAATTATTTGGTAAAGTATAAAAGATGACGGTATGCCGAGTAAATAGATATCAAACATGACATGCTTGAAAACTGTGCATGTCCTGTGCAATGGCGACAAACTGCATACATTTTTAATATCCATAGGCAACGCTTTACAAGCTAACATTTTAGATTTACAGAGGAGGTCTAGTGCTAGTATTACTGCTTGATCTGACGTTCGCGGTGATACCTCATGCACGTGGGGGGGACGAAGGTGCTTTTTTTTAAGTTAATTTAATTTTTTCATTATTTTTACACTGTCCCTTTCATTTTTTTTTATCACTTTTAATGCTATCACAGTTAAAGCAAATATCCCCTATAACTTCAATGGGCATTGTCATATATTCTTTTTTTTTTAGAAATCTGGGGTCTATCAGACTCTAGATATCTCTTCTGCCCTTACATTATCTAATCTCACCAAGATCGGTGTGATCAGATGCTTTCCCAATTTACAAATGGCACTGTTTTTTTTATCATGTGAAACTGACATGATGAAATGCTCGTAGCTTCCGATTTCTTAGACTAGAGAGATGATTGGCACCATTCTGGTCTCCAATCAGCTCTATGGTCAGCTGGCAGAAACACTGGCTGCCTTCTCAGGTTCCCCTGATGACACGGGACTGCTTGAGAAGGTAGTGGAAGGCAACGAGGGAGGGGGGCATCTTTTCCTGCTGCGTGTAAAAGCAATCCTGCAGATAATTAGCCACTAGGATTGCTTTTATATGAAAGCTGAACGCTGAAAAACATATCAGGATGATGCCTGCAGCTGCAGGCATCATCCTGGTATAACCACTCAAAGTCCAGTGAAGTACCACTACGTCTCTGGTCCTTTTTGGGTGTGTATGCTATGTTCTTTTTTTTATGCAGCCTGTGGGCTGAATGAAAAAAAGAGAAGAAATCTCAGCCAGAAAACCATTAGAATATACCACCCTGCATCCACCCACTTCTAATGGTGGGCACACATGAAATGTGTCAAAAAATATTATAAAATATATATGCTGAAGCATAGGGGCCATCCACCCACTGGCCACCCCAGGCCCCCATGCTTCGGCATATATGCTCTTTTTTTAACTTCGGATGACAAATCTCATCCAACAGCACTGCATACGCCTACTTATGTATATTTTGAGAACAAGACACTGTTTCTGTCAGAATAAACAAGTCGGTGCTGCAGCTGAATGATATCCTCATTTATCAAGCAGGCTTTTTCCCCTTTCTAAGATGAGTATTTACAAGCCATTAAGGGAGGCCCCGGTGATTAGGTCGCACGGTGCCACAATTCCAAGATTGTACAAATGTCTAAATAGTGGCATGCTTGAATAAAATTGTCCACGTATAAGTGGTACCCCATATGGAAAAAGATAACACCAAGCCCCAAACTAACTTGCCACTGCTCCCCATGTAGTCTGGGCATCAAGGGGGTTCCATGTGACTATCTTTTCCCTTGTAAATCCGAAACCTATATGTATAGGCTGTTGCCCTCTCACAGGTCTTATACATCTTGACCCCATTTCTGGCACGCTTGCTGGGGAGAAATTGTTTGAATGCAAGGCAGCCAGAAAAATTAATGAGGAACTCATCAACGCAGATGTTTTGCTGATGAGTATAGACATCTGCAAATTTTTGGTTAAGGTGATTTATTGAGGGGCTGAATTTTGTGGAGCCAGTCTAATTCAGGGTCACTCCGAGGATGACAGAGTGTATTGTCATTGAAATGCATAAAACACATTATACTCTCATATCTTTGCCTGGCCATGGCAGCAGAGGACACGGGCATATGATGAATTGGGTCTGTGGACCAATAATTTTTTTTAGTAATGCCCATGTTGAGGGTTAGGCCCAGAAAACTTTACATTCAAAACCGTAATGGGTTTCCATACGAATGGTCTGGCAAGGTTTGAATTTGGGTTGGCGGCGATAAACTGTTGCGCATATAAATTGCTTTGATCCACAATTAATACATACAGATCTTCTGTGAAAAACAGCTCCAAAAAATCAAGGGGAGTATTTAAATTTGCTGTTTCCACCTGATTTCCGGGTTGGGTAGTGAATAGGGGAAGTACGGGTGCTGCAGAATTTGTGGGCTACCAACTGGGATTTGCAAGCACATTCGGAAGGATACTAGGGGCTCTATGGGCCAGTGTGCAAATTCTTGGTGGCTGCGGAACACTACTTGTGCTCGCCACCGCACCAGCTTGTACTGCACTTATGCTGGTATGTGAAAGACCAGGATATACTAGGCCACTGGTGCTCGCCAGTTCATCAAAAGGTAGAGCGGCACTAGTACTGGCACTCTGCTGCATACGAGAGTCATCATGCGATTGTAACATCTCAGCAACCTGGGAACAGCTTCGGGTATGCCTGATCTTAGCAGGGACCTCTTCTCCATCGTCTGAGCTACTGTATCTGTCAGAGTGCTGCTGCTGTCTACAGATTCGTATTCTGAGGCTGTTTGTGTCAGTGAGTCTTCCCCTTTGCTCTCATCTGACATGTTCAGAATTCTGTAGAGGCCTCTTCACTAGAGTACCTTTCCATTGACATTTTGTCCACTAAATGTATAGGTACCTAGTGCAACTCACAGGAAAAAGAGCACCTGGCTGTCAGGGACTGCCTGAACCACTACAAAAAAATTTAACGGCAAGTGCTAATAGAGATTAGGCCTGATTCAGCGAACACTGCGGTTTTGTGTGCAATGTATCAAGTGACAGTGACCTACTGACACTGCACTTGCTGGGGGAAAAGGGGGGGTAAGTTTAGGGGCTAAATGCAGGTGCTGGATGGTGCCGGGGCTGATCCTGCTAACGCTGCATTTTTGGGACACTAATGTGGGGGCGGCACAGTGGCTTAGTATTTAGCTCTTCTGCCTTGCAGTAATTGGGTCATGGGTTCAATTCCCAACCATGGCGCCTCCTGCATGGAGTTTGCATGTTCTCCCTGTGTTCGCGTGGGTTTCCTCCGGGTACTCCGGTTTCCTCCCACACTCCAAAGACATGCTAGTAGGTTAATTGGCTCCTGTCTAAAATTGTCCTAGTTTCATCCCTAGCCACATGGGATCTCCTGCATGATAGGGGTTGGGGAAAGACCTGGCAACCTGTAAAATAATTGCTAAGAGAATTCATGGAAAAAGTTGCTTACGAATGACAGTCCATGCAATCGCCAAGGGTCGGATACGAATGAATGGATAGATAGATGGATAGATAGATAGATAGATACTGTGAACTCTGGTGTAGTGCTGATCTGATCAAAGATATTGATCCGTTCAGACAGTATACTAGCAATTGAGGTTTATTGTGTATGTGAGTGTGTTCCTGGCAGTCAACGGGTTAAATGTGATTAATGGTGTACTGATGGGCAATCTGACGCTATCTGGAAGGGGCGCTAACTGACGCTAATGCTATCTGAAGTAGCCGGCGCCACTAGTACAGTGATCAGCAAAAAATCTGTACACTGTACTAATGACACTGGTGACAGGGCAGTGAAGTGGTTAACTGGGGGGGGGGGTGATCAAGAGGTTAAATGTGTCCAAAAGTGTTCTGTGTAAGTGTGCTGTTTTACTTGCTGAGTCTTGATTCTTCTCCCTCTGGGACCATCACTGAGGGTCGGCCTGCGAAACTGCGGGAGTGCGAATCATGTGTATGTATGTATGTATATTATTATTATTATTATACAGTATTTATAAAGCGCCAATAGTTCGCTCAGCGCTGTACATTACAGAGGGGAACAGAACATGTGACAGAACAATACCAATACAATGCAAAACATGAGGGGATCGAGGGCCCTGCTCTTTCGAGCTTACAATCTAGATATATATATGTACACACACGTGATTTTAAGCACCCGTGCCGCCCTGTAGCAGTATTTATACTATAGGGCGGCACGGAGGCGGTTAAACATGTCCAGTGAAAAAAATTTTAAAAATAAAACTTCATCAGATATTTAGGCCAAAATGTATTCCGCGACATGTCTTTGCTAAAATAATGGCAGCAATCAGTGACTTATAGCGGGACTGTGGGACTGCGGTAGGCATTCTGACACTGTGGGGAAATGACTTGATGTCACTGACATCCCCAGTGACATCAATGCAGTGATCAGTGTTAAAAAATGCACTGACACTGTACTAATGGCGCTGGGCAGGAAAGGGGTTAACATGAGGGGCGATCAAAGGATTAACTGTGTGCTGGGAGTGTTTTATTAGGGGCGGGATGTGTGTGCCTCGCTGTAAGCACACTGCTCTGGATGGCTGTGCACAGCCATCCAGAACAGTGTGCCCAAACCGACAGGGAGGAGGACCGTTAGTAAACAAAGCAGCCCTCCTCCCCGTCAGTGATATATATATATATGTGATTTTGTGTACCTGTGCCACCCTGTAGCAGTATTTCTGCTATAAGGCAGTGCAGAAGTGGTTAATAGTGATTCCAGCATAAGGAGAAAACTATTCAGTCTCAGGTCGCTTAACAGGACCTGTGGCCACACAATGAAGTTGGAGGAAAAGTGGTTTAACTTTAAACTGCGTAAGGTGTTCTTTATTGTCAGAGAGGTAAGGATGTGGAACTACCTTCCAAAGTGAGTGGTGTCTGCAGAGAGCATCAAAGTTTAAAAAAACTCTTAGATGAGCATCTTAGTGAATGCAATATACATGGATATGGGAAATGGTATTGACAAACACACACCCACACAGGTTGAACTGGATGAACTGGTGTCTTTTTTCAACCTTACCCACTATGTAACATGAAACACCAGAATGGGGAAAAATGTAATCTCAGTGATTTTGACTGAGGCATGATTGTTGATGTCAGACAGGCTTAGTTTGAACATTTGTGTAACTACTGATTTTCACATACAACAGTCTTTAGCGTTTACTCAGAATTTGAGATGAGCTTGGACATTCTCCAAACTCATCTCTAGCCAAACTCCAAACTTGAGCCTTTTTTTTTAGTCATATAAGCTGTGGGCCAGGTTAAGCCCACCCTGCAGTCTGCCTCTTTGTTTACATGGGCTATGGGATGGGAATGACCAGGCCAGCAGCTCACCGGAGTAAAAGAAAAAAAGTGTGCGAGTTTAGAGTTTGGCTAGAGTTCTGAAGATGCCCAGGCTCAACTCTACTCAGAATCTTGCTAATGGTCACAATGGTCAGCTGACAGAAAGGCTATGGTAATTCAGACAACCCCTCTGTCAGGACATGGATCACATGCTGGTGGCACTGAGCACAGTTCCAGTGGCCATAAGTGGGTGCTTCTCAGCAGATAACAGTAATTAGGCTCTAGTTGATGCTGGCTGCTTGGAAGGTATATAATCCCTTTCTTGATATCCATCAAAAAAATATGTTTTCATTTACTTTTCACATTTTCCAAAAACTTGTGGCAAAAAATTACTTGTTCAAGAGACATATGTCTTATAGAAAATACATTGGGGTATTTGCTTTTCAAAATGTGGTATCACCATACTAAGGAGGAGTAGCAAAATGTGTTTTAGGGTGTAATTGCAAGTATGCCTATGCCGTGTGTGAGAAATAACTAAATATGACAAAATTTATGAAAAAAAAAAACACATTTTATGCACAGTGCCTTGAAAAAGTATTCATACCCCTTGCAATTTTCCACATTTGTCATGTCACAACCATAAACGTAAATGTATTTCATTGGGGTTTTATGTGATTGACCAGCACAAAGTGGCACATAATTGTGAAGTGGAAGGAAAATGATAAATGGTTTTCAAATTTTTTACAAATAAATATCTGAAAAGTGTGACTTGCATTTGTATTCAGCTCCCTTTACTCTGACACCCCTAACTAAAATCTAGTGGAGCCTATTGCTTTCAGAAGTCACCTAATTAGTAAATTGAGTTCACCTGTGATTTAATCTCAGTATAAACACAGCTGTTCTGTGAAGCCCTCAGAGGTTTGTTAGAGAACATTAGTAATCAAACAGCATCAGGAAGGCCAAGGAACACATCAGACAGATCGGGGATAAAGTTGTAGAGAAGTTTAAAATAGGGTTAGGTTATAAAAAAAATCCCGAGCTTTGAACATCTCATGGAGCACTGTTCAAGCCATCATCTGAAAAATGGAAAGAGTATGGCACAACTGCAAACCTACCAAGACATGGCCATCCACCAAACTGACAGGTCGGACAAGGACAGCATTAATCAGAGAAGCAGCTAAGAGGCCCATGGTAACTCTGGAGGAGCTGCAGAGATCCACAACTCAGGTGAAAGAATCTGTCCACAGGACAACTATTAGTCGTGCACTCCACAAATCTGGCCTTTATGGAAGAGTGGCAAGAAGAAAGCCATTGTTGCAAGAAATCCACAAGAAATCCAGTTTGCTGTTTGCAAGAAGCCATGTGGGGGACACAGCAAACGTGGAAGAAGGTGCTCTGGTCAGATGAGATCAAAATTGAACTTTCTGGTCTGAAAGCAAAATGCTATGTGTGGCTGAAAACACTATCAACACACAATGCCCACCGTGAAACATGGTGGTGGCAGCATCATGTTGTGGGGATGCTTTTCTTCAGCAGATACAGGTAAGCTGACCAGGGTTGATGGGAAGGTGGATGGAGCCAAATACAGGGCAATCTTGGAAGAAAACCTTTTAGCGTCTGCAAAAGACTGGAGACCGGGACAAAGGTTCACCTTCCAGCAGGACAACGAAAGCCAGAGCTACAATGGATTGGTTTAGATCAAAGCATATTCATGTGTTAGAATGGCCTAGTCAAGGTCAAGACCTAAATCCAATTGAGAATCTGTGGAAAGATTTAAAAATTGCTGCTCACAGACACTCTCTATCCAATCTGACAGAGCTTGAGCTATTTTGCACAGTAGAATTGGCAAAAATTTCACTCTCTAGATTTGCAAAGCTGGTAGAGACATACCCAAAAGACCTGCAGCTGGAATTGCAGCGAAAGGTGGTTCTACAAAGTACTGACTCAATACAAATGCATGCCATACTCTTCAGATATTTATTTGTAAAACATTTTGAAAACCATTTTTCATTTTCCTTCCACTTCACAATTATGTGCCACTTTGTGTCGGTCTATCACATAAAATCCCAATAAAATACATTTACATTTTTGGTTGTAACATGACAAAATGTGGAAAATTTCAAGGGATGTGAAAACTTTTTCAAGGCACTGTAATTTCTTCATTATCTAAAGAATTGTGGGAATAAAATTACAACTTCAAAAAACTCACCATGTCTCTTATTAAATACCTTGGACTCTCTACTTTCCAAAAAAGGGTCATTTAAGGGGTATTTGTACTGTCCTGGCATTTTAGGGCTTCAAGAAATGCGTTCAGTACATTAGGATTGACCAATTTTCAATTATATGTACCATAGTCTGTAGACTCTATAACTTTCACACAGAGTAAGGCTCCGTGCACACTGGGCATTTTAATAATGCAAGTAATGTTAGCTGTGTAAAGTCACGTTAAAAACATTTTTTAGTGGTTTTGTAATAGCGTTTAACAACGTTTTGGCAAATATTTTCGTGTTTTATCACGTTTGCGTTTTTTAGGGTTTTTTTTCTTTAAAAAACTTCCACAAATGCTGATTTACTGCGTTTTGCAGCGTTAGAGCATTTTTACAGCTAAAAAATGCCTCTAGAAACCTACTAGTTCTGGGGGGTTTTTCCAGCCAAAAAACGCCCCTGCCAAAAAACGTTGATTACAGTCTATGTGTGCATGGACACATAGGATAACATGCTGGGGAGTTTACTGGCTGTAGGAAAAAAAAAAACATCAAAAGCCAAAAACAGCAGCTGTAAAAACGTCCAGTGTGCATGAGGACTAAATAATATACAGTGATTTGGGTGTTTTTACCAAAGAAATGTAGCAGTATACATTCTGGCCTAAATTTATGAAGAAATTACTTATTAGCAACATTTTAGAATATAAACTAATCTCTAATCTAATATCACTAACCAAAAACCCAGCGGTGACTAAATACCACCAAAATAAACCTCTGTGCATCTAAAAAATGATAAAACTTTCATTTGGGTACAGTGCTGCATGGCTGAGTAATTTTCATTCAAAGTGTGAGAGCACTAAAAGCTGAAAATTGGTCTGGGTAGGAAGGGGGTAAAAGTGTCCAATATTGAAGTGATTAAGCAGAACTGAAATTAAAAAGGTAGCGTGTTTATAGTTTTACAGTGACAATGAAACTAATGCTGGGACTTATTTTACTCCCATACATCATGAAGTGGCACCCACCTTTCTGGTCTAGATAAAAATCATCCAAGAGTGCTATAAAGTGTTTCATCCTATGACAATTCACCCTTGTATTCTTTTTTTCCCCATGTGAGCCTTTTCTGAGGTAAATGGCTTTCAATTGCAGTAATAAAGTTTTTTGCCCATGTTTGTCCCACTGGGAAGATTTCTCTTCACTTCCTATCTCACAACCAAAACAGGAAGTGAAAGGAAATTCCTCCAAAGTGTGGGTATAACCATAAGTTCACATTTAGTTATACTTTAACAGAAAGTTACTGCTTGCGTCTGTGACATATAATTCCACTAGTGTAGCGTAACACCTTCGTAGTTAGGTGGCAAGAATTTAGGTAAATTTAGTTTTTGGCTTCCCTGTAGCTGGGAAGAAGTATTCAATTGCTTTTGGCTGTTCTGGGTTCTGCTGGTACATACTCAACTACTTTACCCTGTATCTCACTTAATTCTGGGATATAGTGGGTGGGAGAGTCAGTCCCTGGCCTGCAAATTCATCCTGCCTCAGCCAGTCTCTGGTCAAGAAAGTGAGTGACCAGCAGGGTGCTGAGGGGAGTATAAACAGTCAGGGGCGTAGAAAACCAGCCTCTTTTTCCTGGGGAAGTCAGACCCAGCCAGAGGGCTAAGGCACCCCTGGGCTGTCAGAAGCAGAAGGAAATAATCCTTTCTGGGGTCCCAGGTTCCTGCTAGCACTAGGGGAACTCCGTTCAGAGTGCCCTGAAGCTGTGCAGGAAGCTTTGCAAAGGATCCAGGCTTGAGGCATCAGGTACAGAGCCTGACTGGTACTACAGGAGGCATTACAGTACCCAGGGAACAGTGAGTGCCTCAAGGATCCTAGCGACTGCCCTTGATACCTTTGGGAGAGCTCACTACTGTGTCTTGACTCAGGATTTTACCCCTGTTGAGGGTTCCTACACTGACTCCGCATTCAAAAAGTTAGTGATCGGGCCATGCGGCACTTACTTGGCTGGCTCTAGCTAGCAGGAGCCCTGCATGTGGTGTCATTTTACAAACATGGCATCCCTCCAGATGTTCCTAGGCTTTGCTTGTCTGTGCCAGCCACTGCCACGGGTGCTATGCCAAACACGACATTCCTCCAGATGTGAACATTCATAACAAGTTTACAATTTTGTGTTGGGCCATATGCGTCCCACGGGTTGGACACCCCTGGTCTAAGTCTTAAGTCTGTTTAAGCCCTTGACCCAACAGCAGAGCTGTTTAGTCAAAATTAAGAGCTTTGCATGACTGCTGTTTTTCTTTTAAGAGCTCAAAGACTGATTTTACCGCAGTGACAACTTTAATCACCAAATTAAGAACATGAGCATAGCACCACATGTAAACAGAATACAGAACTGAAAAATAATGTTTTGTTTTGTTGGAGGCTTGTACTATATTATAGCTTCCACATAGATTTGCAGCACCATTGAATGGACATCCTGTGATATTAAAGTAGACCTATCCAACCTTCACTGATAATCACATCAGCATGTAGCTTTTGCTTACAATTACTGTTTCCAGTTCGAAAATTGTTGGATGAACAACAGCTGCATCCAATCAGATACAGCCGCTGTTTGGCTATTCTGACAGGAGCCAGCTGTCAAAATACAATAGCCAAAGTGGAACATTTGAGAAATCTTTTACATTTTTTTTATTCAGCCTGCAAAAAAATCTATGTGTGCATGGCCAGACTTAGATGTGGAAGGTGCATCAGAACATGTGGAAAATGATTCTGCAGATGTAGACAGCATATCTAAAGGTGATTCAAAGGATTCTGAACTAACAGCAGGCATATATGTCCATGAAGTTACAGACTCTACAGATGAGGCATACACATCTTCACATGAAATTATTGACTCTGCCAGTGTGGAAGACATAACAGAATGGAATGGGACATCACAGATTTCGCAGATGTAGTGCTTGAATATAAAATAACAGTTTCTACAGCTTTTGGAGGCATATCTTAACATGAAGTAGGTTTATTACATTCAGAATTGGTCACACTTATGTGCTCCTGCTTTCACCACCTAAAGTTTCCTCTGAACATGCTTGCTCGGTCACCTGGTCACTCACAGACACATTTCGCATTGCAGACTCTTCACTTTTCTTACTTGTGGGTGACCTTCTTTTAGAAGACATGTTAACACTACTTACTGGTAACACATAATCCACAATTCAAATGCCAAAACAAAATTTTATTAGCATTCTCTAAATCATGTAGGGAATCTATACTTTTCTCATGGAGAGATTGCCCTGTTTTCAACTCCACACCTGCCTCCTGCTACGTAGCATAAAATGGTTTTATTATGAAAAATAAAGCATCTTGCATTTCTGCATTTCCATTGCTGTCAATTGGGACTCAACGCTTACACGGACACAGCCACTGTGCCCCAATATGACATCTGTGTGGGTGCAGGTGTGAAAAGTTCCATAGTGCAGCACATTGTCTTAAAAGGAGCCTGGAAAAGTCATGTTCAAGATTTAAAAACTTCTCCTAGGCTCCTCTCATACACTTTTAGAGCCTTCTGTTCAGTTCAGGCTTTGCTCCCTGGTGGTGGCAGCTATTTTACGTATGTGCAGAGTTAACTGTGGCGTTAACCAACCCCAGTGCCAATCAATCTTAGTCTGCTTGCACTTAGATTAGTGTTTGTAAGTGCAATTCCTCTAACAGAGGGATTGCACCTACAAACACTAATCTAAGTCATTATGTTTACAGATTTAGACTTACTACTGAAGAAGTGAGCCCATTGTCTTTTTTTTCTTTATTTCAGGGAAAGATGAAAGGTAGTGAAACCCAGGAGAGGAACCCAGAAGCATGAGAGAAAAACCCAGTACTGATGAAGCAGAAAGAAAATGACCAGAAGGATAAATTAGCTCAGACCTACCCAGCAGTCACCCTCTGGACGTCCAACTGCTCCCCAAAGGCTTAACTCTAATATAGACTGCTGTGTGGCTGGATAAACATTCAGCAAGGATACCTCTAATGGCAGAAAGCCAATCTAGCAAATTTCTTACAATAATCTTTTATTTCAGTGTATCAAATCATTCAAACAAGTGTATCCAGGTGCCTAGCTAAGAATGGAGAGTGAGAGAAAAACTGGCTGCAGCTGCTCTCTGTAGCTGCTGCCCTGAGGTGCTGAAGTGGTTAATAGCTATATCAGCAAGAGGAGGGAGTTGCAGAGCAAGAAGAGTTAAATAGACTGAGTCAGGCAGCACTGCACTGTGGGAACTGTAGTCCAAAGGAAAGAGACTCTTCAACACGTCTTCATGCACTTTTGAAGTGCATTTTCCAGAGAGAGATTGCCAGGAGGAGGGGACAGAGTTGCATTTTCCCAGACTGTACAGGACACAGCTTACTATTGCCATGATGGTGACTAGAGAGTGCACATTGCTGTCCAGTGTGCACCATCACTGCTTCATACTAATGGCCTGCTGTGGGGATTTGCTAGCTGCTGCTGCTGTGGGTATTTACTAACTGCTTCTAGAGACTGGGCCCTTTAAGAACTGACCATACAGCCATCTAGTAGCCTTATTGCTGCCTGAAGGCTTGACTGGGACTATTCCCACATGCACTAACAGTTAAACTAGGCCCAAACACTAGCCAACTGAAGAGTTAGGACTAAAGACTGTCCCTTTACAGCCTCTACACAGAGACCTTTACTTATTGCTTATGCAAAGAGATACCTCTTGGGAGACATTGCACCATATCCTAGCCATTCTCCTAGGAGACTAGGATAACTAGTCTAGAGTGCACTCTAGACTAGTTATAGTATTATTATTCACTTTGCAGTTAATGTTTATATGCTTCACCTTTAGGCGCACCCTGAAAACCCATCTCTTCAGAGAAGCCTACCCTGCCCTCACCTAATTGCTGATCTCCTCCGCTCTTCCCACCACTCCATCCCCCACAGCTATTTCCTCCTGTACCACTCCCCCCTCCCTCCAAGATTGTAGGCTCCAAGGAGCAGGGCCCTTGAACCCCTCGTGTATTGTATTGTTACTGTACTGTCTTGTGTACTGTCTCCCATTATAATGTACAGCGCTGAGCAAACCGTTGGCACTATATAAATACTGTATAATAATAATAATATGCCCTGTTTTTTGCGGACTTTGTATATTTTATATACCGACTCCAATCTAATGGTACAGAAGTCTATCCTAAGTTACTTTGGCATAGCGATTATACTGTTTAGCAGATTGTTTCTGAACTGACCTTCTGTATATTCATGTATGCTCAAACCACCATTCATTCTAATCCACACCAATACACTGAGTTCATTTACCACTAAATGGTCTTGTGTTATTTCCTAGTACTAACTCACAGTCAAGTTAAAGGTATCTATACCCATGTCCTTATAAGTGCTTGCAGTGACTTTCATTTAACCAGGTGTGTCAGAGGGGCTGAGGTTGTTCTTGGAGTCGAGGTGTAGAACACAGAGCACAAATTACCATATGGCTCCTTCGGGGGTAGTGTTACATAAGCATGCTGAAATGTATCATTGTATACTAATTAATATGTCAGCCACTAAATAATGTGTACATAGCTACCATCTGCATTTAATCAAATATACTAAGGTGTCCTTTTATCATGTAGTGGTAAATGACCGCTGCTCAGTTCTCTGGCATTCTCAGAGGAGACAGTTTTCCTCTGAATGCCTGTTCATGAAGCAGTGTAGATCGCTTCTCCTAAGGAGGAGAGAAGTGATCTACAAATGCTTTGAATGCTAGAAAATGGCTGCTGTTATTGTAATCTCGCGAGATTACAGTAAGAGATCAGTCAAACACACAGTTTACTAAGCAGTGGTAAATAACTGCTGTTTCTTTTGCAGTTCCCCCGATTCTCCACCTCTGGGCTGAATCACTCGTTCATACACTGGCCGTCTGTGTGCTGAGATGATCAGCGGAGAACATGTACTCCACTGATCATCTCTGTTTCCTAAACCACTAATGATCAGAGATCAGCAACAATCCTGAGGATCGCCGTTGATCTCAGTTTCATAAAAGGACACCTAAGTTCCTTTGGCCATCTTCCATCCTGTGAATAAGGTTCTGCTCCACTTACCATCCATGTGGAGAGTGAGAACAATAAAAGCATATTTTTCAATAGGGTAGTGAAAGGTTATAACCTCTATCAAGTATTTACTGCTCTATTCCAGTATGTAACATTTCCCCTCACTTCATGATCTAAAGACAGGTATGTTCCAACAATAAAAGAATATATAGATATATACTGCATAATGTATCTGATTTTCAGAAACAAAACTTGATTTTCACAAACGAAAAAGTGCATATATTTAGATATATTCCTGCAGTAAGGACATTAGATTGTAAGTCCTTTTGGGGCATTGACTAATGCAAATGGTTTGATGAAGTCTGTAAAGTGTGGTTAAATAAGAGGGCAATATGTAAATGAGTTAAAGAATACTTACTTTTGAGCATTTATCCCATCAATAGTTTGAATCATCCGCGCATTTAGCTCCTGTTCAAACTTTTTTCTTTGTGATGATTGTCTTAATGGTAAAAAAAATGTTTAGTTAGATTACTGTACAATACGTGCTGCTTACCACCCTAGAATTCAGTGTAAAATATAAATGGCTGTTAAATATTCATTTCATTTAATGCACTCTGCAGGGAACAATAAACAATGCAAAAGACATGCAGCAGGAAGATAAAATACAGACATTTACAATGGGGTTGATTTATGAACGGTAAATAGGCTGTGCAAGTGCAGTTGCTTTAGATCCGAGGGGAAGCACTGAAATGAGGCAAAACTCTGCTGATTTCTTTCATCCATTTCCTTGCATGTTTCCCTCAGATCTAGAGCAACTGCACTTTGAAGTGCACTTGCAGTGCACAGTCTATGGGCCTTTAGTAAATCAACCCCAATGCATTGTGATTTATGAAAAACCACTCGTGAGACTGTTGTAAATGTCACAAACGTATCAGATATATTAGCACCTAAATGTTCCATAGCCCACAACGAGTAGGTTTCTATTTAATTTCTTTCAGTTCCATTTAATGGTTTTATTTACAGTTTTCCTAATTATTCCAGAAAGTTTGTGATTTAAACAATATACACTCACCGGCCACTTTATTAGGTACACCTTGCTAGTGCCAAGAAAATATTCCTCACACCGTTACACCGCCACCACCAGCCTGAACCATTGATACAAGGCAGGATCAATTATTTCATGTAGTTTCCACCAAATTCTGACCCTACCATCTGAATGTTGCAGCAACCAGTCTGCCCATTCTCCTCTGACTTCTGACATCAACAAGGCATTTTCGTCCACACAACTGCCACACAGTGGATATTTTCTCTTTTTCAAATTATTCTCTGTAAACCCTAGAGATGGTTATACGTGAAAATCCCAGTAGATCAGCAGATTTTGAAATACTCAGACCAGCCCGTCTGGCACCAACAGCCATGCTACCTTCAGAAAATCGTCTTCACAACGTCTAGATGCCTAAATGCATTGAGTTGCTGTTATGTGATTGACTGATTAGCAATTAGTGTTACCAAGCAATTGAACAGGTGCACCTAATAAAGTGGTCGGTGAGTGTATAGGGGCAATGTGCAACAATGGAAACATGTAGATATCTGATCTGTCTGTATTTAAAAAGTCAGTATTACATGTATTTAAGATGGTCTGTATTCAATGGCTGGAAGGCCGTGAGTGTATGGATCCACATATGATAATATGTGGATTTAGTCAGAAAATTAAGTCCTGCTAGATCACTTCAGACTGGTCCCTTTTGTAGGTATAGCTATGCAAAACATTAAAAATAAATGCCTATACTGTTTAAAATCCAGTAACACACTGTCTCACCCTTCTCTGCACATGCTCAGTTGCTCTCTATTTTTGGCACTGCCAGAAATCTAGAGGCCAATTTGCTGACAGCCACAAGATTAACTGCTACTCAGGGGCTCTGGGTGTCAGCAAAATGGCAGCCCCTGGCAAGAAACAGAAGCAATGCTAGAGGCGATTTACAGAGCACTCTAATGTTTGGTAGCATAATTAATCATGTGGAATGTAAGTTCCTTGCAAAAGAACAATATTTTTTATCAAGTTGTTATGGGTAAAATTCCACTTTAACCCCCCTGCTGGCCATTTGTGGCAGATTGCTGGTGGCTATAATCCTGTGCTGCCATATATATGAATACAGCCAGCATCCCTGTCCTGTGGTGGATCATGCACCCACAGCACTGACCATGCTGTCACTGACAGCTCCCAGTCTGGACATAGTAGGTCACGCTCCCAATCACGTGACCACTGTGGCAGCCAATCACTGTGATCACGTGATCGAAGCCCAGGAAATGCCTCTGGCATTAAGATTCCTTAGAAGGCCAGCTTAGGCAGAAATAGGTTAAAAGAGGTTATACTGTCACTTTATCAATTAAAAGCAAAAAGCTCTCTTGATAGATAAAGAAGTGTGGGTGGGGCACTGGACCTCAAATTGAATCTCCAATTTTGTAATAAAGGCAGCTCTTTAGAGATCAAACAATTCAGATGGATCCTCAGAAGGTCTACTATATTTTATAGAGTAAAGAAGCAAAACAAAAATGGCAATAATTTATAACTAGAGAAGAGAATGCCACAGGTGTAATTCAAAATCCAGCTGGATTTTTTTGACCACAAGTAAATTGGAAACATGTTTCAAGTGCTTACAATACATGAAGAGTATGTATGTCAGCATCGCATAAATTAAATAAAAAGGAAAGCCGCCATTGTGAATAAACACTGGTTGAGCAGCCCTGCAGATGAGAGTTCCATTGTTGTGGGGCCCAAAGCAACTGTCCCATACTTGCCAACTGTTCCAGTTTACATTCCCTTGTCCCTTTAAGTCTTCATCCCATGCTGTGTCCCAATATCTCAGGGTGAAGTGCTGTCACTTATGCTGCCCAGCTCTGCCCTATTGCCATGACTCACATGTAGACTGTGTCAGCATTCACATGTAAATAAGCGGCATTCATATGGGGGAGGGTGGGCAGCATCTATATGTAAATAGCAGGGGCATTCACATGTATATTGTGCCCCCCTGGGGTTCCAGCCACCATCACCTCTGCTGAAGCAGGGGCATGCTTGAAAGTCCTGCCTGCAACTGTGGTCACTGAGCCTAGCATCAGCCTGTTCTACGAAGGTAAGCAAAGTGTAAGCAGAAAAGGAATTACAGTTTGGGGTGCACAGCTGAGCAAGAAGGGGATGTACAGAGGTAAGGAAGATGGGTGCAAAGATGAGCAGATGAGGCATCTGGAGTTAAGGTTGGGGGGGGGGGGTTCGAGTGGAGAGGATAGGGGAGGTTTGGGATGCAGAGGTTAGCAGGGAAATTCAGGATGTAGAAGTGCACTGACAGTGTGGATAAAGATGTACATCACGTGTAGGGCAGCCCATTCATTTCAATGGGCTGCTATATGTGCTAGAAATGCGTAAATAAGGTCCCTGACCCTCTTTCAAAATCACACTGAGCCACAGCACCATGAATTTTGGTTCATGTGGAAATGCGCACGTCAGCAGATGCGTGAGGGTGCCATTAACAATTAATGGCACTGCTGTGTATCTGTTAAAGGGTAGCACATTTCTATGGTGTCAAAAAAGCGATTTAGCATGTGTTTCCAACATCCAGAAATGTGAACATAGGCTACATGTCTCAATTACATTGGTGGTCAGTGTATATCTTCTCATTACATTCGTGGTGTAGAATCCTTTCATTCATACAAGTGGTCAGTGTGCATGCCCTACTTACGTTGGTGGTCAGTGTAAATCTCTCCTCAGATTGGTGATCACTGTGAATGCTCATATTACATTAGTGGTAAGAGTAAATCCCCTTTTCATTAGTGGTCATTGTAGAAACTCTTTATATTGGTAGTCAGTAAAAATCCTAACTTGCATTTGTGGTCAGTGTCAAATTCACCTTTACATTGGTGGTCCATGTACTGCAGAAGCCCCCCTTAAACTGGTGGTCAGTGTAATTTCCCCCTTGCATTGGTGGCAAATGTAGAAATGTATTGGTTGTTGGTGTAAAATCCCCCATTATATTGGTTATCAGTGTAAATTTTTCACTACATTGGTGGTCAGTATAAATTTCCCTTTACTTTGGTGGTAAGTGCAGAATTGCCTTTACACTGGTGGGCAATGTAAATGCCCTCTTACATTGGTGACCAATGTAGAAATGTCATCTGCCATCCCCATCTAGCGCTGCCACTGATCCCATCCACCCGAAGCACTGCCACTGATCCCATCCCCCCACCAGTACTGTCACTCTTTCCATACTCCCAGAACTTCCACTTATCCCATCCCCCCTACCACTGCCACTGATCCTATCCCCCCTACCACTGCCATTGATCACATCCTCCCCTCAGCACTGCCACTGATTCTACTGGGTCCCCTCAACTTCCCAGTCCATGGTGTTCAGGCAGTGAGGAGATGTTGAGCTGTAACCTTCAGCAACTAATAAGTGAGCTGTAATGATGTGCAGTAACCTCTAGCAATCAATAAGTGGTAATGATGCACAGTAACCAATAGCAACCAATCAGTGAGCAGTAATAATGTGCAGTAACCTCTAGAAAAAAAAACAGTGAACAGTAGTGATCTGCTGTAATCTCTATCAACCAATCAGTGAGCAATAACAATGTGCAGTAACCTCTAGCAACCAATCAGCAAGCAGTAATGACGTGCAATAACCTCTAGCAGACAATCAGTGAATGGTAATGATGCAGTAACCTCTATGAACCAACAGATAAGTACTACTTTTGAAATCAGTGTGGTTCTGACTTGGATATGACCGCTCCAATTGCGGACAATAGGATGTGACTTGGCATGCGATTTTCAAGTTGTAGTGCATGCAAATTGCATGCCAAGTCACACCGATGTGAAGGGGGTGTTATTGACAAAGCCTAATTAAATAAGCTGAAGTTAGAAGCTGATTGGCTACCATGCACAGCTGCACCAGATTCTGAGCGCACCAATTTTAGTAAATCTACCCCATGGTTTCTATGATTTTAAACTATAAAACATGGGTTTTGAGAGAATTTGGAAAGACCAAAATCTCACATGAAAATCTCACAAAAAACGTCACATGAACATTTACCTATCTCAGAGTGACAGAAACCTCAAGAGTTGTTCTACAAATTTCTCAAACAGAGCAATTAGTTGCAAGGACACAGTCAATCCACAGACAATGAGATAATTTTGTGCTCAAATACCACCTGGATCCATCTTGTAACTATCCTATGTTTACATGGCATTATTTAATGCAAACATCAACCAGTGTTATAGTGGGGAAAAACTGAGTTTGTAACTAGATTAGTGAGGAACAACCTAAACTTGTCTATTCAGCTGATTTCCATGTTTCACTGTAGGCACCATGCATTTTTCTTTGTACTCCTCACCTTTGCAACGCCATACAGTTTTGAAGCCATCAGTTCCAAAACATTTACTGTATCTTGGTCTCATCACTCCAGAGTACAGAGTCCCAGTAGTCTTCTTTTCAGCATGGGCCCTGGCAAATTCTAGGTGGGCTTTTTTGTGCATGGGCTTTAGGAGAGGCTTCCTTCGTGGACGACACCCATGCATGCCATTCCTCTGCAGTGTACGCCATATTGTGTCACGGAAAACAATCACCTAAGTTTGGCTTTCTACTTCTTAAGCTAACTGAAGTGAACTTGTATGGTGATTTTCTTCAACCCTTCTTATCAGAAGACGCTCCTGTCGAGGTGTTAACTTCCATGGATGGCCTGGATGTCTCTATGAGATGGTTGCGTTTTTGTGTTTGTTTATTTTTGTATCACTTTTACTACAGTATTCTGACTGATAAGTAAAGCTTTGCGGATTTTCTTGTAGCCTTCACCATTCTTGTGTAAAGAAATTAATTTCTTTCTCAGTCCTCATGACATTTCTCTTCCATGTGGTGCCATTGCTGACAGCATGAAATAGGAAGGGGGTTTGCTTTGTTAAGTAACGCCTTTTTATAATCAACTGTCTGCTGGACACTTGTTTAATGAATAACTAGACTCACCTGTAGTTGAATTCTTGTCAATTACAATTTTTTTGTCTAAAATTTAGCTTTGCTCCTAAGATATACATTGAGGTGTATTCATTTTTGCAACATGTTCTTGAATGAATTTGTTAGGAAAAATACTTTTTTTCTGTGTGCAAATTAGCAAATCGTGTTTTCAATCAATGGCCTGCACCTGTGGGAGTATTTTGTAGTATAGTGTCCCCTAGAAAATGTTGATTCTGAAAGGAAAGGTTTTCTGACAAATCTGTTGGGGTGTACTCATTTATGCTGAGCACTGTGTATATATATATATATATATATATATATATATATATATATATACATATATATATATACACTGTATATATACACTCACCAGTCATTTTATTAGGTACACCTCTTCAATTGCTTGGTAACACAAATTACTAATCAGCCAATCACATGGCAGCAATTCAATGCATTTAGGCATCCAGACATAGTGAAGATAATTTGCTGAAGTTCAAACCAAGCATCAGAATGGGGAAGAAAAGGGATTTAACCAGTTGCTGACCGCAGACAGCCGAATGACGGCTGCACTGTGGCCGGCCAGTTCTGGGAGGGCTTCATATGGTGTCCTCCCAGTACGCGCTCTCCTGCACGCCCCCGGGGGTGCGCACCTGGCGATCTCCGTGATCGCTGTGTCCTACGGACACAGCTGATCACGTGATGTGGTAAAAGGCCAATCACAGCGGCCTTTTACCACGTGATCAGCCGTGTCCAATGACACGCTGATCACCGGGAAATGCAAATGCCGGTTCTCGGCTGCACTTTCATCACGTTGTCAGAGCGTGAGGAAAGTACTGCCGAGAACCGGCAGCTGTCAGAGCAGGGATCGGCACCGATCATCAGGGCACTGATGATCGGTGCCCTGATGATCGGTGCCCAGCAGTGCCACTCACCAGTTCCGCCCACCTGTGCCCAGCACAGTATATATTGTATAATAGACTCAGAGGATCATAGCAGTCACCTTGAATGGTACCAATTTTTTAACAATATGGGTATTGATTTATTGAAATTTTTAATTATACGTAAAAAGAAGAAACTTGCCCATTTGGATAATGAGATTAACTTGGTACGTGAGAAATTAACCCCCTTTAGGGGCACTGCTAAATATATAGGAGAATCTGATAAACTAAAAACACATATGGAAGGGGTTGAAAGGGAACAGAGAATTAAAAAGAAGAAAAAATTCCAAAGGGATTATAAGGATTATTCCGAGAAGGTGGTATTTGACTGGCAGAAACAGAGTGAACCTAATGATGCATCTAATTCACAACCCCCAACAACAGGACCTATAAACAATAGGAATCACTATAAATATAAAAATAAGCATAACATCAGGATGTATGATTATCAACATTATGTCCCACAAACTTCAAATAGGTTTGAACCCTTACAAGACCTCTATGATGATAACATAGGGTCACGTGATCACGGTTGGCACCCTAATAATGCCAATACCCCATCTAGAAAGGATTACACACCTTCTCGCAATAAACAAGATATGCCCCACATGGATTACTATCCTCCACATCCCTACAATAATAACCAAAATCATCCACAATATCAGGGACAACAGAATAAACCCTATTCCCCCTCACCACGGCACAACAGAAGGCCTAACAACCAAAATAAAGGGGCTTATCATCAACCTAATAAGGGAAATTATTGGCAACAACCAACATACAATAACAAGAAATCCCATAATAATAACTCTTATAGGGCACCGCCACCAAACTCGGGATATAATCATAACCAACAACAAACCAATTACCCAAAACAGCCTTTTTTAGGGGAAGGTATAACGCGCAAAAGAAGGGACACCGGAGGGGAAAGAGAGGAGGAAAGAGAACGAATAGACACCCCCAAGAAAAGAAAGCTTTAAAAGGACAAGGGATCTTTAATCTTAGTGGAACAAAACTAACAGATAAGGAGTTATCATTATTAGATAAGGGATTGAAATATGCCCCTTCCAAAAGTTTGAGTAAATTTGATACTTATATGGATATACACAAGTTCACACGACAACTATCACTTAAGAGATATTTTGCAACTAACCCTATTATTAAAAACATGACCACTGACAAGTTCACCCACTCCAATTTGCATAACGCATCGACCTATAATCCCCCTCCTCAGGCCCACTCCTATGTTAATGTATTCAGGGATAAGGTCCTGAAAGACTTAAAGGACATACCCTTTAAAAAGTCTTACGATAGAACAGGAGATCGGAAGGCTATTAAGTTGTTACTTGAAAGGAAGGATCTGGTAGTCAGACCGGCTGACAAGGGGGGTGGCGTTGTGATCCTTAAAAAAGATGACTACGTAAAGGAGGTGAATAACATCTTGAGTGATAAGACCACCTACACCCTTTTACCCAAAGATCCTAAGCTGGAATACAAACGTTCCTTGAAAAATATTATCAATAGAGGTTATAAAGAGGGCATTTTAAACAAAAAAGAAAAAGCGTTTCTATGCCCAATAACCCCAAGGTTGCCAGTCCTATACATACTGCCCAAAGTGCATAAAGATCCCATCAAACCACCAGGTAGACCAATAGTGAGTGGCATTGGTTCTCTATGCTCTAAGATTGGGGAATATGTCGATTTCTTCCTCCAACCATTGGTCTCACAAACACCATCCTATTTACGAGATACTAAGCAGGTCCTCAATGAAACAAGCACTTTAGTTACATCTCCTGATACTTTTTTGGTGACGGCAGATGTTGCCTCCTTATATACTAATATTAATCATAAAGATGGTATGGAAGCAACTGATTTTTATCTTACACACTATAGCACTTTACCTGCCGCCCAAAAGAATTTTATCTTGGATCTATTAGAGTTTGCCATGCACAGAAATTATTTCTGGTTTAATAAAACATATTATTTGCAAACCAAGGGCGTGGCTATGGGGGCTAAGTTCGCCCCTAGCCTTGCGAATTTATTTATGGCCCGTTGGGAGGAGGACCTTATTTTTGCTAGAGATTGGCCTGAACTGATGTTCTATAAAAGATATATTGATGACATCTTGCTTTTATGGAATGGGGAGGAGGAGTCTCTTATCAACTTTTTTACCTCTCTTAATAATAACGATTTAAATATTAAACTATCCTATACCTACAGTCGGCAGGAGATTAATTTTTTAGATCTCACTCTTGTTAATTTTAATGGAAGGATTATTACTAAATCATTTTTTAAATCCACAGACCGCAACAGCTACATCCCTCTTGGTAGCTGTCATCACCCCAGATGGCTAACAAACATTCCGAAAAGCCAACTGATGAGAATTAGACGTAATTGTACCAATAAAGATACCTTCCAGGTCCAAGCAAATATTCTAAAAGATAGATTCTTGGAAAAAGGGTACAACAAAGCGGTTTTGGATCATACTATTGAAACTGTAGCACAGATGGACAGAAACTCCATGTTATTAAATAAGCCTAAAGGAAATCAAACAACTAAAATATGCCCCTTCATTACTGGTTTTTCTAACCAATATAAAGCAATTAATAGAATTATCAACAAGAATTGGGGCATTCTAAAATTGGACCCAGTTTTGTCAAATATTCTGCCTGAGAGACCAGAAATTATTTTCCGAAAAGCTAACGCTGTTAGACAGATGATTGCACCTAATGTGGTTGATCCCCCTAATAATATCTCTTTATTCAATGACTTAAAGGGTTTCCATCCCTGTAACAGATGTATTATCTGCAAATGTAGTAACATCAGAAAACACAGAGCTACTACATTCGAATCATCCGTTACTGGCAGAATATACAATATAAAACACTTCATATCTTGCTATAGTAAGTTTGTCGTATATTTGTTACAGTGTCCTTGCCAGAAACAATATGTGGGCAGGACCACGAGGCGTTTACGTGACCGCTTGCGTGAACATGTATCCAATATAAAAAAGGGCTTTAGAGAACACTCATTATCCAACCATTACCGGATTCATCATAACAAAGATCCTTCTTCTTTGAAATTTGTGGGCATAGATGTGATTGGCCATCATTGGAGAGGTATAAATAAAACACGAGCGGTCTCCCAAGCGGAAACAAAGTGGGTGTTTGAGCTTAACACATTACACCCCGCAGGCCATAATATAGAAGTAGATGTTAACTGCTTCATTGCCAACAGCTGAATGATACACTATGCCTTTTTATGCTTTCTTTTAACCTGTGCCCAATATTCATATTTTATACTGTATTTAATTTTATATTTGACATGTGAATATAGAATGCTATATCACATTTTTATGTACAAAAGCGGTTTAATTTTTATTCGCTCATACTCTACTAACAGAGCAAGTGAGGCATCAACTTTTATATATTTTTATCCCTATATTATTTATGCATATTATTTACTGTATATTTGTTCTTTGTTATTATTATGTATATTCAGTGCACCCACCTTGCCGTGGTCCATCAACATAGTCATTTGCCAATCACCGTGGGGCCACTTTAAGGCCATAGACACCACTGTTATATCTTATAAATATTTGAGCACTGTCACTTTTTGATCTCTTACAATATAAGGAAGACGTGTGTATACCAGCCACATATTTATTCCCTGGGGTCTAGGGCTGGCTAGCCTTTTAGCTAGACCAGAATGGATAATGGGATTAATCTCCCTGTCCCTTCCTTTCTGCCAGCAATATCGCGGATCCACGGCAAAATGGCGCCGCCGTC
Source organism: Staurois parvus (assembly GCF_062004578.1). Lineage (NCBI taxonomy): Eukaryota > Metazoa > Chordata > Amphibia > Anura > Ranidae > Staurois > Staurois parvus. The sequence continues at coordinate 817,438 of NW_028318568.1, read as the reverse complement.
TACGCGCATGCGCACTGTCTGCAACTTCGGGAAGATGGCCGCGGCTAACTGCGCACGCGCCGTCTTCCCCTGCATAAATTCCCAACGTCAGTCACGCTTCTGTACAGCCTCCCCTCTGATGATGTGCTTTTGGCACGAAAGGCCTAAGGAGGAGCTGTACAGAGCGTGACGTCATTCGCACCGCCGGAGCCACGAGGAGGCTCGGCGGACATCTTTACTGAGGGTCAGTCACTGCTACCTTATCCTTGTTAACCTGTATGGGTCTGGTTTTGCATGCTACCCTATATATATTTTTATGCTAAGGCAAATAAATTCCTTTAACATACTACACTATCTCTGGCACCTGTGTTTTTTCTGGGGCTCCTATTTGGAGCTGTTACCCCCACAGAGAAGGTGCCATTACCACTTAGTGGAGAGAGTCCCACCACCATTGTGAAGTACCTGATACACCTTAAGGAGGACCTCAGGATCTGGTTTGAGTCTTCAGGGACCCACCGTGAGAGGGATGCATGCTATCTGAATGTTGGAGGATCTGACATCTGGAATGATTATTCCTACATGCGCATAATCCATGCGTTTCTGGTGAGTGCGCATTGCTATTATTTAAGGCCGCAAGAGCTTTGAAAGTCTGCACCCTATATAAGAAACCACGGCTATTATCACATTGACTTTTGGACTGTTTTCAGTTTATATTCTTCTAGCGCTGCACCATATTACCTTTTGTTTATATATTGTATAATAGTATATCTATACAAGATATCATCCTATCTAAAAGAACCCAGTCATGATTCAGATGAAATTACTAAATCTATGTTTTTACTGTAATTCTGATTACAGGAAATACATGTGTTGCATAATCTATATGTTCTCAGAAGTAAGATGGAAATTGTGAAAAATGTATCCAAACATTTTTAAGTAGTATAATTATTATCTTAAGGGAGTTGCTGGATAAAAATTACCTCTCTTTAGCCTGGGTTTCATGTTTAGGATGGTATTGTACCAAAAAGTACTAGTCTTAGAGTGCTGTCTGGTGGTCAAGTTAAGTTATTGACTGCAAACAAATAGTTAAACTGCAATAGTACCCTCCAATCAGAGGTGGGTAAATACTCCAAACTACACCCCCTGGGATGGTCCCTAGATTAAGGCAATTTTTGGAGAGGTGAAAAGGTAAGGATGCTCATCACCACTACCGGACTCCACCTTAAACTTAATTCATAATCATCATTGACATTGGGATCTTTATCGGACTCCATCTGGGCTTCATCCTCACTCTCTCAGTCTGAGATATTTGATCGATCTTGAGAGTCCTACCAGGGTGTGGCTTTTAACACAAAACCAATAACTCCTTGGGTATAGTATAATTTGCTCAATATTTAAGAAATTTCTATATGTGTGACCTAGCATGGAGGTCACACATATAGATACAGTATGTTCAGTATATCACTTCATATTTTTGAGGAATATTATACCACTGCAGCTATGCAAGTGCTACTGTGAAGGACATTTTTCACAGTATTTTTCAGAGTATTCATTTTAGAAATTCCATCTTACTTCTGAGGGTGACTAACAGTGTGTTATTATCTCAATGATTTTTGCTTGTTTAATATAACATTCCATTTACAATAGATTTCCCTTGATTAATGTTGAGGGGGGAGGGTGAACTAAAATTCTGTGTGGCAGACAGGCCAGTTATGGGTCAGACAATAATGGTGTGTGGAATGGGGATAGATGGGGGAGGGTTATAGCAGGCGATAAGAAGGTTCCATGTTACAAACAACCATTGGAAATTATAGTACTATTTGTACTACTAAAAAGATATGAAAAACACGAGCAAAATGTGCTAATGAATGAAAGTGTTTGTTCACCAAAGCCATAAGTCTGCCAAGCAAAATAGGTGAGTTGGAAGCTTTGGTGCATGAAGAGAACTATGATTTATTTGGTATTGCTGAATCTTGGCTTTATTCATTACATGACTGGGCTATTAATAATCCTGGCTATGCTATCTTTCGGAGAGAAAGAGTAAAAAGGAAAGGTGGTGGGGTCTCTCTCTATGTGATCTCAAAGTGAATGTGAAAGAGGACCTGGTTGATGGAGAGTGTGATGAGGCTGAAGCATTATGGGTGGAACTGAATATGGATGTGCATAGTTCACAGTTAATCATTGGAGTTTGTTACAGGCCATGGAGTGTTGAGGAGATGGCAAGGACTGGCACAGTGATAATAATGGGGGAGTTTAATTACCCTGATATTAATTAGAGTATTGGCACTGTTGGAACAGTTAAAAGGCAAGCATTCATAAACCTAACACAAGATAATTTTATGGTATAGTTCATAGAGGCCCCGAATAGGATTGATGTGTTTGACACAGTTCCCCACACATGGCTAACGTGTAAGGTAAAGTCTACAGGCTTCGAAAAATCAGTTTGTAAAAAGATACAAAACTGGCTAAAAGACCATATTCAGAGAGTAGTGGTTAATAATTCATTCTCTGAATGGTCTAGGGTTGTTAGTGGTGTACCCCAAGGTTCAGTGTTGGGACCCTTACTTTTTACTGTATTTATAAATTATATAGGGTCTGGGATTAAAAGTACTATTTCAGTGTTTGCAGATGACGCCAAGCTATGCAGTTCGATAATGTCCTTACAGGATGTTGCCAGCTTGCAAGCTGACCTCAATGCACTGTTTAATTGGACAATATTCCTAAAAAAACTGTAATTAGTTTTAATAACACCTCCACCAAAGACTTGTATCAATGCTTATCTCAGGCTTAAAAAAGTGTCTCCATAAGATCTAACCTTTGCCCCTGTTTTATTCAAAACTCACATGACTTATTCCAGGAAGATAACATCAAAGCTATATAGGTCAATCATTTACAGATTTATTGAGGCCTTCTATCTAGTCCACATGTGCCAAAATTGCATCTTGTTTGTTGCATGTTGCTTGGAACTATTTTATTTTCCCTCATGAAAAAGCAGGCTTGAAACACAAATCATTGTCATTGATATCCTCCTTGTGCTCCACCTCTGTTTAGGTCTAAAATAATTTTCCTACTTCATTTACTGCTTGCAGTTCCAATATCTCTCATTGTATTCATTTAAAACAAATTACAATCAATCTTCAGTACTACTTTTTTTGCTAGTAAATGCTCCTGTGACACATCTAATGATTTCGCTCTTCCCAAAATGAAATACAACATTTAGCAGTTTAATATTTGCCAAATTTCCACAAAAACTATTTTAGATTATATACCTAATTTATGCTGCAGATATAGCAGGGAAAAAGTGCTTTATTCCTCATAAATTAGTTAATTCAAAACTACTGGTAAATACCCATAAAAATCACACAACCATCAAAAAAATGCCTCCCTTTTAATGGTTAGCTTAAGCCCTTTTTATAAATACATGTAAAAAAACCTCTAAATATTCCTATAGTAATGCTCCAAGACAATATGCAGAAGTAAATATTATGCGACACACATATCTTTACTTGCTTGGCTGACTGAACTCTAATAAACTCTCCTGATCTTAACATACACAACTACTTTAATTATTGCATTTAGGTGGGACATGCTGAGCTGATGCCCTTTCCACCTGTCCAGCGTATCTTCCCTACTTCTCTCCAGATAGTGGAATGGAACCCCACCACACATTTAGTGCAGATTCCATGCGAGCACTCACTTAACTCTCCTTCTGTAGTACCTAGTGTGCAGTCAGGGAACCTCCGAGCGCTGATCTGCTCCTGCTATGGGAGACAGACTACCAGGGAAGATAAGCTGACAGCACTCCCTCACTACAAGGGGATGTACCATCTCTGGTAACCACTTGTATCTTCATACCCCAATGTGTCTTAACTGATCCAAGTTGTAGACTAAACGTAGCATGTAATGATTACTTGCATTATACCTCTTTAATAACTTCAGACCAGGTAAAGGACAAAGTTTTAAAAGCTTTACTAATATGTTCCAAACATTACAAAGTCCAAAACAAGTACAGTCTTCCCTAACATCCCTAGTCCTTATTTCTGGCTTGTTTGCTGCCCCGTATAGCCTTCCAGACTACATTATGGAAGGCTACAGTAGGTCAGCGACCTTGAACTCTGGCCTAGGTAGTGACAACCAGCTCACGGAGCTGGGATCTCCAGAATTCGGACACAAATTTATTTATTTATTTATTTCAGGTACTTTTATAGCGCTGTCAATTTACGCAGCGCTTTACATATATATTAGACATTCACATCAGTCCCTAACCCTCAAGGGGCGTACAATCTAAGGTCCCTAACTTACATTCATACATATACATACTAGGGCCAATTTAGACAGGATCCAATTAACCTACCAGCATGTCTTTGGAGTGTGGGAGGAAACCGGAGTACCCGGAGGTAACCCACGCAGGTACAGGGAGAACATGCAAAAGCCAGGCAGGTGGTGCCGTGGCTGGGATTCGAACCAATGACCCTAGTACTGCCAGGCGGAAGTGCTAACCATTTAGCCACTGTGCTGCCCCATGCCTACTGCTACTCCTCCAGACTTCCAGGCTCTGGACCACTCTCCCTATTTATAGGTACAGAATCAATGGGATGGACGCAAGAAAAACCCTCCAAAGAAAAACCTTGAAAATAACATTAACTGTAACACTCCCATCTGGGGAAGCACCTATCTAGCTATAAGCAACCTGCTTACATACCTGCCTCATTTGACACAAGCCATCTTGGCTGCATCCCAAACCCCAACAACTTTGCTCAAAAACTTAAGATTCTATTCAGTAGAAATAATAAGTGCAATGAGTAGTACAACAGAAAAAAAATGACAATGTACAAGGCAACATAATAAGCGTACAGCATACAGAACACAATTTGCACTGACCAGTGGGTCAGGAAGATAAATGAGCTTTCCCGTGATAGGGTGTGGTCCATGGATGCAGTGGAAAACTAGAAACCGACTGTCAGGCTTCACAATTTCTACCCAGTTGATGAAGATATGTCTCCTGGTGTTCTAGAATTTGTGGAGCTGGTGAAACTCATTCTGTTGGAGGAATCTACCAAGTGTCCAGTGATGTTCATCTTCTCCCACACAGCTCTGCTGTATAGTTTGGGCCTCTCTTCTTCAAGCTGAACAAAATAACTGTTCCGGGACTTATGGGAACACCTGCTCATACTTGCGCTGCAGATAATGTTCTGTGTAGCGCTGAAGCTGCGCCAAGTGGGTGAACCATGTCTTGTAATGAAGAGACCCTTGGGGCAAGTAAGCATGTGGTAGATGGAAGTATTTGCGCTCCGTACGCTTGAGATTGTGGGCCAGCTGGCAGCGCCCGTGGCAATGGGAAACATGGACATTATTGGATTCCAGGATTGGAGATAGCTCCTTGTCCAAATCAAACATCCATCTCAAGGGCCAGGAAGTTCAGAATTTGGACATGAATACTCCACTGCTTCTGCAGCTTCTGCTCCTCCAGGCTATTGGGCTTCAGACCATTCATCCTATTTATACATACAGGATCAGTGGATTGGGCCCAAGAAAATCCCTCCAAAGAAAAACCCGGGAAATAACATTAACCCTAACCCTCCCATCTGGGGCAGCACCTATCTAGCTATGAGCAACCTGCTTACGTACTAGATTTAAAAGCTCAATATTTTGTTGATTGTTCATCCAATTGTTGGTAACAGCTTACAGGGGCAATGAGTGGAACAAACACTTTTGCATTTTTTTTTCACAAACACATCTTTGGAATATATTGTATTTTATTTAAAATGACTGAATTTATACATTATAGACACATTTATTAAAGGATAAGTTCGCTTTTTATAAAAAATAATAAATGCAAATTTTTTTTTGCAGGTATAAAAATGTGCATTTATTATTTTTTGTTTATGAAGCCTCTAAAGCATTGCACCAGCAATCAGCAGATCACTGGTGCCATGCAGGTCTCCTGCAAACCTGTTTGTATATCTGATATACCGCAGGAAAAATCAATGAACTGCCATGGTGCTTCATTGAGAACTAAAAGCCGACAGCCACAAAGGCTGACAGCACTTGTAGTTCATTCATTCACAGAACACCATGAATAAAGGATGTGACCAGGTGGCCGGAGCCCCACACGGTCACATTTTGAAAAAAAATTGAAACAGCTAGCTGGGAGGAGAAGACCTCCACTAGCTGTCACAATGGGGAGCAGGGAGGAGTGGGGGCCAGTCCTTTCATAGCATGTTACATGCTACATCCTGAATTTGGGTGTAACATATTGAGAAAGGTGAACTTATCCTTTAAATTGATTTCTTTCCTCTTGCAAAATTGAGCACTATGGTGACACTGTACTTAGATGGCTAGTGATCAGGGACATTGGCTGTCTGCTCTCGTGACATTGTTTGCCAGTGCAACCAAGCAGTGTCCCTGATCACTAACCACACCAGTTCAATGTCACCATACCAGTGCAGCCAGCCACAGTGTCCCTGATCACTGCACACTAGTCATAGTGTTGTAAAACCAGCCCAGCCAGCAGCAATGTTCCTGATTGCTGCCACACCAGACCAGTGCAGCCAGTAACAGTGTTTCTCATTGCTTCCACAGCAGTGCCAGTGTCACTAGGCCGGCGTAAGCCAACAACAGGGCTCCCGATTGATGCCACAACACTCCCAATGTTACCAGACCAGTGCAGCCAACAAGAGTGATGTTAATCACTATCACATGTGTCACCAGACCAGTGTATGCAGGCAACAATTTTTCTAATCACCGTCACACCAGTTTCAGTGTCACCAGAGCAGTGTAAGACAGCAACAGTGTTCCTAATTGCCACCACACATCAGGCCCAGTGTCATCAGACCAGTGCAAGCTAGCAAAAGTGTTCTTGTTTACTGCCACATCAGTCCCAGTGTCATCAGACCAGTACAGACAACAGTTTTCCTGATCATCACAATACCAGTGCCGTGTTGCCTCTGCCTGCTACCTGTACGGACACTGGCCTGTTTATTGACCATGTTTTCTACCTGCCACCTGGACCAATCCTTTGCCTGTTTGCTGACCACTTCTCTACCTGCTAATTGAACTGAATCATCCACATGACTCACTAAGTTCCTGTGAGACACCAGTCTCAGCCATACCCTGCACACAACTACATGTTCCAGATGAGGTTTTACTGCTAGTGTGTACAGGGGCAACATTATGTCTCTCTCTCTGCAGTCTATACCTCTTTTAATACAAGGGAATATTTTGAAAGCCTTAAAAAAATGCAGCTTGGCATTGTGTGCTATTAATAAGTCCATTTAATTTCCTCAAAATGCACCACCCTGATGTGTGCATATTTCAGGAAACACATCTTACTGGGAGTAAAGTTCTTAGCCTCAAAAAGCCTGGGTGGGTCATTATTAACATTCTGCCCACTCTAGTTTTGCACGGGGGGTTAGTGTGTTTATCCGTAAGACCCTCCCCTTTGTTCTGATGGACCTGCACCTGACTCCTCCTCTGCAGCTGGATATATTGAATCCTGATGCAGCCACGGACTCCCAGCTTTTCCGCTGGGCCTCCATTTTTGGGCTCACTGATGTTTGGAGATGGAAATATCCCCAGCTTAGAAGTTTCACCTGTCACTCAGCCACTTATACTGCTATGTCGCACATCGATCTAATTTGTGTCAGCAATCCTGTTTTGGCTAAGGTTTCACAGCGTGTCTAATCTCCATAGGGGAAGCTCACACCATGCCCCACTGCTGCAGACCCTCTCTGTGGCTCCTGCAGATAGGTTATGGCGCCTCTTGAAGTTCTGGATCTCTGATGAGTGAGTTGAGCCAATTGTGGAGACAGTACTCTGGACATACATGGAAAATGACCCTCGAATACTGGATTGTGCCACCAGCTGGGAGGCTTTTAAGGTGCATGTCCAATACCAATCCGCTATCAGCTATCCCCCTCAGAGCTCCATGGCTGCGCTAAACCAGGCTGAAGCTAGGGTTAGAGACTCAGTATTCAACTTCCAAGGATGAAGGACTTCGTAATGATCTGCAGGGGGCTCTACGAGAGGTTATGCTTCTTAAAGTTTCGGCAGTCAAAAAAACACTTACTCCATCAATCACAAAGATTTTTCAAACAGGGTGGGAGGACTGGACATCTGCTGGCATGGCTTTCTAGGGAACAGACGACCTCTACTTCTATTGCCAATATTAGAGATGCAACTGGGCTGCTGGTGTCTGACCCTAGAGACATCAACTCCCGCTCTCCTTCCTTTTATGCTGAGTTATACTCCTTCAGAGTCGCCTACTCAGCTACTGATCTATGGGCTTTTTTGGAGACTATTCAGTTTCCAGAACTCTGTGAGGAGGCCCGCTGAAGATTGGAAACTCCGCTCACCCTGATGGAAATCCAAGTTACGATTACATTCTTGCAAGCTGATAAAGTGATGATGCCCTACAGTGATATTCTTGTTGCCAAATTACATGAGGTATTGAGTGCATCCTTGCTTGCCTCTTTACTGCCCTCCATGCTGAGGGCTAATACAGTTGTGGGCAAACCGGGCAAGGACCCAGAGCTCTGTTCTTCCTACAGGCCCATTCCACTTTTAAATGTGGATGCCAAGATCCTTACCAAAGTCTTGGCCACCCGACTGAATAAGGTAATCCTAACTTTAGTGCATAGGGACCAGACAGGGTTTATGCCTGGTAAAGGCACTGATATTAACTTGTGGTGGCTTCTAGAGATGAGCGAATTATTCAAAAATTCGATTCGGCTGATTCGCCGAATTTGAGGAAGAAATTCGATTCGATGCGAATTTATTCACTGCGAATTTAACTTATAAAAAGGGTTTCTAGGCTTCAGAGAGCCTTTATATTAGTGCAGAACACTGTACCTTTAATTTAAATGCCCTTGGAGATGAGGAAGGAGAAGGAGAAGGAGAAGGATGAGAAGAAGGAGAAGGATGAGAAGAAGGAGAAGGAGAAGGATGAGAAGAAGGAGAAGGATGAGAAGAAGGAGAAGGATGAGAAGAAGGAGAAGGATGAGAAGAAGGAGAAGGAGAAGGATGAGAAGAAGGAGAAGGATGAGAAGAAGGAGAAGAAGAAGGATGAGAAGAAGGAGAAGGAGAAGGATAAGAAGAAGGAGAAGGAGAAGGATGAGAAGAAGGAGAAGGATGAGAAGAAGGAGAAGGATGAGAAGAAGGAGAAGGAGAAGGATGAGAAGAAGGAGAAGGATGAGAAGAAGGAGAAGGATGAGAAGAAGAAGAAGGATGAGAAGAAGGAGAAGGATGAGAAGAAGAAGGATGAGAAGAAGAAGAAGGATGAGAAGAAGGAGAAGGATGAGAAGAAGAAGAAGGATGAGAAGAAGAAGAAGGATGAGAAGAAGGATGAGAAGAAGAAGAAGGATGAGAAGAAGGAGAAGGATGAGAAGAAGGAGAAGGATGAGAAGAAGAAGAAGGATGAGAAGAAGAAGAAGGATGAGAAGAAGGAGAAGGATGAGAAGTAGAAGAAGGATGAGAAGAAGAAGAAGGATGAGAAGAAGGAGAATTCCAAGCCGGCAAAAAGTGTATCTGCAGAGCTCCGCTATTTCATAGCGGAGCTCTGCAGATACACTTAGCGGAGCTCTGCAGATACACTTTTTGCCGGCTTGGAATTCTTCTTATTTTCATCCTACTTCTTGTTCTTCTTCTTCTTCATCCTCATCCTCTTCTTCTGAGGATGAGGATGAGGATGAAGAAGAAGAAGAAGAAGAAGAAGAAGAAGAAGTAGGATGAAAATAAGAAGAATTCCAAGCCGGCAAAAAGTGTATCTGCAGAGCTCCGCTAAGTGTATCTGCAGAGCTCCGCTAAGAAATAGCGGAGCTCTGCAGATACACTTTTTGCCGGCTTGGAATTCTCCTTCTTCTCATCCTTCTTCTTCTTCTCATCCTTCTCCTTCTTCTCATCCTTCTCCTTCTTCTCATCCTTCTTCTTCTTCTCATCCTTCTTCTTCTCATCCTTCTTCTCATCCTTCTCCTTCTTCTCATCCTTCTTCTCATCCTTCTCCTTCTTCTCATCCTTCTCCTTCTTCTCATCCTTCTCCTTCTCCTTCTTCTCATCCTTCTCCTTCTTCTCATCCTTCTCCTTCTTCTCATCCTTCTCCTTCTCCTTCTTCTCATCCTTCTCCTTCTTCTCATCCTTCTCCTTCTTCTCATCCTTCTCCTTCTTCTCATCCTTCTCCTTCTCCTTCCATAAATGGAAACAAATAGATACAATGTTTCAACCGCTGTATGGAGTGAATGTCAGAGAACTGTCAGAAATAGCGGAGCTCTGCAGATACACTTAGCGGAGCTCTGCAGATACACTTTTTGCCGGCTTGGAATTCTTCTTATTTTCATCCTACTTCTTCTTCTTCCTCATCCTCAGAAGAAGAAGAAGAATGAAAAGAAGAAGAAGAAGAATGAAAAGAAGAAGAAGAATGAAAAGAAGAATGAAAAGAAGAATGAAAAGAAGAATGAGAAGAATGAAAAGATTCTTCTTCTTTTCATTCTTCTTTTCATTCTTCTTTTCATTCTTCTTCTTTTCATTCTTCTTTTCATTCTTCTTTTCATTCTTCTTTTCATTCTTCTTCTTCTTTTCATTCTTCTTTTCATTCTTCTCATTCTTCTTTTCATTCTTCTTCTCATTCTTCTTTTCATGAAGAAGAAAAGAAGAATGAGAAGAATGAAAAGAAGAAGAAGAAGAATGAAAAGAAGAATGAGAAGAAGAATGAAAAGAAGAAGGAAAAGAAGAATGAGAAGAATGAAAAGAAGAAGGAAAAGAAGAATGAAAAGAAGAAGAAGAATGAAAAGAAGAAGAAGAATGAAAAGAAGAATGAAAAGAAGAAGAATGAAAAGAAGAAGAAGAATGAAAAGAAAAAGAAGAATGAAAAGAAGAATGAAAAGAAGAAGAAGAAGAATGAAAAGAAGAAGAAGAAGAATGAAAAGAAGAATGAGAAGAATGAAAAGAAGAAGAAGAAGAATGAAAAGAAGAATGAAAAGAAGAAGAATGAAAAGAAGAAGAAGAAGAATGAAAAGAAGAAGAAGAATGAAAAGAAGAAGAAGAATGAAAAGAAGAATGAAAAGAAGAATGAGAAGAATGAAAAGATTCTTCTTCTTCTTTTCATTCTTCTTTTCATTCTTCTTCTTCTTTTCATTCTTCTCATTCTTCTTCTCATTCTTCTTTTCATTCTTCTTCTCATTCTTCTTTTCATTCTTCTTCTCATTCTTCTTTTCATTCTTCTTCTCATTCTTCTTTTCATTCTTCTTCTTTTCATTCTTCTTTTCATTCTTCTCATTCTTCTTCTCATTCTTCTTTTCATTCTTCTTCTTCTTTTCATTCTTCTTCTCATTCTTCTTTTCATGAAGAAGAAAAGAATGAGAAGAATGAAAAGAAGAATGAAAAGAAGAAGAAGAATGAAAAGAAGAATGAGAAGAAGAATGAGAAGAAGAATGAAAAGAAGAATGAGAAGAATGAAAAGAAGAAGAAGAAGAAGAATGAAAAGAAGAAGAAGAATGAAAAGAAGAATGAAAAGAAGAAGAAGAAGAATGAAAAGAAGAAGAAGAATGAAAAGAAGAATGAAAAGAAGAAGAAGAATGAAAAGAAGAAGAAGAATGAAAAGAAGAATGAAAAGATGAAGAAGAATGAAAAGAAGAAGAAGAAGAAGAAGAAGGAAAAGAAGAATGAAAAGAAGAATGAGAAGAATGAAAAGATTCTCATTCTTCTTCTCATTCTTCTCATTCTTCTTCTCATTCTTCTTTTCATTCTTCTTCTCATTCTTCTTTTCATTCTTTTTCTTCTTTTCATTCTTCTCATTCTTCTTTTCATTCTTCTTTTCATTCTTCTCATTCTTCTTTTCATTCTTCTTCTTTTCATTCTTCTTTTCATTCTTCTTCTCATTCTTCTTTTCATGAAGAAGAAAAGAAGAATGAGAAGAATGAAAAGAAGAATGAAAAGAAGAAGAATGAAAAGAAGAATGAGAAGAAGAATGAAAAGAAGAATGAGAAGAATGAAAAGAAGAATGAAAAGAAGAAGAAGAAGAATGAAAAGAAGAAGAAGAATGAAAAGAAGAAGAAGAAGAATGAAAAGAAGAAGAAGAAGAATGAAAAGAAGAAGAATGAAAAGAAGAATGAGAAGAATGAAAAGATTCTTCTTCTTTTCATTCTTCTTTTCATTCTTCTCATTCTTCTTTTCATTCTTCTTTTCATTCTTCTTTTCATTCTTCTTCTCATTCTTCTTCTTCTCATTCTTCTTTTCATTCTTCTTCTTTTCATTCTTCTTTTCATTCTTCTCATTCTTCTTTTCATTCTTCTTCTTCTTCTTTTCATTCTTCTTTTCATTCTTCTTCTTCTTTTCATTCTTCTTCTTCTTCTTTTCATTCTTCTCATTCTTCTTCTCATTCTTCTTTTCATTCTTCTTCTTCTTTTCATTCTTCTTTTCATTCTTCTCATTCTTTTCTTCTTCATGAAAAGAAGAATGAGAAGAAGAATGAAAAGAAGAAGAAGAATGAAAAGAAGAATGAGAAGAAGAATGAGAAGAACAAAAAGAAGAATGAAAAGAAGAAGAATGAGAAGAAGAATGAAAAGAAGAATGAGAAGAAGAATGAAAAGAAGAATGAAAAGAAGAATGAGAAGAAGAATGAAAAGAAGAATGAGAAGAAGAATGAGAAGAATGAAAAGAAGAATGAAAAGAAGAAGAAGAATGAAAAGAAGAATGAAAAGAAGAAGAAGAATCTTTTCATTCTTCTCATTCTTCTTTTCATTCCTCTTTTCATTCTTCTTCTTCTTTTCATTCTTCTTCTTCTTTTCATTCTTCTTTTCATTCTTCTTCTTCTTTTCATTCTTCTTCTTTTCATTCTTCTTCTTCTTCTTTTCATTCTTCTCCTTCTTTTCATTCTTCTTCTTCTTTTCATTCTTCTTCTTCTTTTCATTCTTCTTTTTCTTTTCATTCTTCTTTTTCTTTTCATTCTTCTTTTTCTTTTCATTCTTCTTCTTCTTTTCATTCTTCTTCTTTTCATTCTTCTTCTTTTCATTCTTCTTTTCATTCTTCTTCTTCTTTTCATTCTTCTTTTCATTCTTCTTTTCATTCTTCTTTTCATTCTTCTTCTCATTCTTCTTTTCATTCTTCTTCTTCTTTTCATTCTTCTCATTCTTCTTTTCTTCTTCATGAAAAGAAGAATGAGAAGAAGAATGAAAAGAAGAATGAGAAGAATGAAAAGAAGAATGAAAAGAAGAAGAAGAATGAAAAGAAGAATGAGAAGAAGAATGAAAAGAAGAAGAATGAAAAGAAGAAGAATGAAAAGAAGAATGAAAAGAAGAAGAATGAGAAGAAGAATGAAAAGAAGAATGAAAAGAAGAAGAATCTTTTCATTCTTCTCATTCTTCTTTTCATTCTTCTTTTCATTCTTCTTCTTCTTTTCATTCTTCTTATTCTTCTTTTCATTCTTCTTCTTCTTCTGAGGATGAGGAAGAAGAAGAAGAAGAATGAAAAGAAGAAGAAGAAGAATGAAAAGAAGAAGAATGAAAAGAAGAATGAAAAGAAGAATGAGAAGAATGAAAAGATTCTTCTTCTTTTCATTCTTCTTCTCATTCTTCTTCTTTTCATTCTTCTTTTCATTCTTCTTCTTTTCATTCTTCTTCTCATTCTTCTTCTCATTCTTCTTTTCATTCTTCTTCTTCTTTTCATTCTTCTTTTCATTCTTCTCATTCTTCTTCTCATTCTTCTTTTCATTCTTCTTCTCATTCTTCTTTTCATTCTTCTTCTCATTCTTCTTTTCATTCTTCTTTTCATTCTTCTTCTTTTCATTCTTCTTTTCATTCTTCTTCTCATTCTTCTTTTCATTCTTCTTCTCATTCTTCTTTTCATGAAGAAGAAAAGAATGAGAAGAATGAAAAGAAGAATGAAAAGAAGAAGAAGAATGAAAAGAAGAATGAGAAGAAGAATGAGAAGAAGAATGAAAAGAAGAATGAGAAGAATGAAAAGAAGAAGAAGAAGAATGAAAAGAAGAAGAAGAATGAAAAGAAGAATGAAAAGAAGAAGAATGAAAAGAAGAAGAAGAATGAAAAGAAGAATGAAAAGAAGAAGAAGAATGAAAAGAAGAAGAAGAATGAAAAGAAGAATGAAAAGATGAAGAAGAATGAGAAGAATGAAAAGATTCTCATTCTTCTTCTCATTCTTCTTCTCATTCTTCTTTTCATTCTTCTTCTCATTCTTCTTTTCATTCTTTTTCTTCTTTTCATTCTTCTCATTCTTCTTTTCATTCTTCTTTTCATTCTTCTCATTCTTCTTTTCATTCTTCTTCTTCTTTTCATTCTTCTTTTCATTCTTCTTCTTCTTTTCATTCTTCTTTTCATTCTTCTTTTCATGAAGAAGAAAAGAAGAATGAGAAGAATGAAAAGAAGAATGAAAAGAAGAAGAATGAAAAGAAGAATGAGAAGAATGAAAAGAAGAATGAGAAGAATGAAAAGAAGAATGAAAAGAAGAAGAAGAAGAATGAAAAGAAGAAGAAGAATGAAAAGAAGAATGAAAAGAAGAAGAAGAAGAATGAAAAGAAGAAGAAGAAGAATGAAAAGAAGAAGAATGAAAAGAAGAATGAAAAGATTCTTCTTCTTTTCATTCTTCTTTTCATTCTTCTCATTCTTCTTTTCATTCTTCTTCTCATTCTTCTTCTTTTCATTCTTCTTCTCATTCTTCTTTTCATTCTTCTTTTCATTCTTCTTCTTTTCATTCTTCTCATTCTTCTTTTCATTCTTCTTCTCATTCTTCTTTTCATGAAGAAGAAAAGAAGAATGAAAAGAAGAAGAAGAAGAAGAAGAATGAAAAGAAGAATGAGAAGAAGAATGAAAAGAAGAATGAAAAGAAGAATGAGAAGAATGAAAAGAAGAAGGAAAAGAAGAATGAAAAGAAGAAGAAGAAGAATGAAAAGAAGAAGAGGAATGAAAAGAAGAATGAAAAGAAGAAGAAGAAGAAGAATGAAAAGAAGAATGAAAAGAAGAAGAAGAATGAAAAGAAGAAGAAGAATGAAAATAAAAAGAAGAAGAATGAAAAGAAGAATGAAAAGAAGAAGAAGAAGAAGAATGAAAAGAAGAAGAAGAAGAATGAAAAGAAGAATGAGAAGAATGAAAAGAAGAAGAAGAAGAAGAATGAAAAGAAGAATGAAAAGAAGAATGAAAAGAAGAAGAAGAAGAATGAAAAGAAGAATGAAAAGAAGAAGAAGAAGAATGAAAAGAAGAATGAAAAGAAGAATGAGAAGAATGAAAAGATTCTTCTTCTTCTTTTCATTCTTCTTCTTCTCATTCTTCTTCTCATTCTTCTCATTCTTCTTTTCATTCTTCTTCTCATTCTTCTTTTCATTCTTCTTCTTCTTTTCATTCTTCTTTTCATTCTTCTTCTCATTCTTCTTTTCATTCTTCTTCTTTTCATTCTTCTCATTCTTCTTCTCATTCTTCTTTTCATTCTTCTTTTCATTCTTCTTCTCATTCTTCTTTTCATTCTTCTTTTCATTCTTTTCATTCTTCTCATTCTTCTTTTCATTCTTTTTCTTCTTTTCATTCTTCTCATTCTTCTTTTCATTCTTCTTTTCATTCTTCTCATTCTTCTTTTCATTCTTCTTCTTCTTTTCATTCTTCTTTTCATTCTTCTTCTCATTCTTCTTTTCATGAAGAAGAAAAGAAGAATGAGAAGAATGAAAAGAAGAATGAAAAGAAGAAGAATGAAAAGAAGAATGAGAAGAAGAATGAAAAGAAGAATGAAAAGAATGAAAAGAAGAATGAAAAGAAGAAGAAGAAGAATGAAAAGAAGAAGAAGAATGAAAAGAAGAATGAAAAGAAGAAGAAGAAGAATGAAAAGAAGAAGAAGAAGAAGAATGAAAAGAAGAAGAATGAAAAGAATGAGAAGAATGAAAATATTCTTCTTCTTTTCATTCTTCTTTTCATTCTTCTCATTCTTCTTTTCATTCTTCTCATTCTTCTTTTCATGAAGAAGAAAAGAAGAATGAGAAGAATGAAAAGAAGAATGAAAAGGAGAAGAAGAAGAAGAATGAAAAGAAGAATGAGAAGAAGAATGAAAAGAAGAATGAAAAGAAGAATGAGAAGAATGAAAAGAAGAAGGAAAAGAAGAATGAAAAGAAGAAGAAGAAGAATGAAAAGAAGAAGAGGAATGAAAAGAAGAATGAAAAGAATGAAAAGAAGAATGAAAAGAAGAAGAAGAATGAACAGAAGAAGAATGAAAATAAAAAGAAGAAGAATGAAAAGAAGAATGAAAAGAAGAAGAAGAAGAAGAAGAAAATGAAAAGAAGAAGAAGAAGAATGAAAAGAAGAATGAGAAGAATGAAAAGAAGAAGAAGAAGAATGAAAAGAAGAATGAAAAGAAGAAGAATGAAAAGAAGAAGAAGAATGAAAAGAAGAATGAAAAGAAGAAGAAGAATGAAAAGAAGAAGAAGAAGAATGAAAAGAAGAAGAAGAATGAAAAGAAGAATGAAAAGAAGAATGAGAAGAATGAAAAGATTCTTCTTCTTCTTTTCATTCTTCTTTTCATTCTTCTTCTTCTTCTTCTCATTCTTCTTCTCATTCTTCTTTTCATTCTTCTTCTCATTCTTCTTTTCATTCTTCTTTTCATTCTTCTTCTCATTCTTCTTTTCATTCTTCTTTTCATTCTTCTTCTCATTCTTCTTCTCATTCTTCTTCTCATTCTTCTTTTCATTCTTCTTCTTCTTTTCATTCTTCTTTTCATTCTTCTCATTCTTCTTTTCATTCTTCTTCTTCTTTTCATTCTTCTTCTCATTCTTCTTTTCATGAAGAAGAAAAGAATAAGAATGAAAAGAAGAATGAAAAGAAGAAGAAGAATGAAAAGAAGAATGAGAAGAAGAATGAGAAGAAGAATGAAAAGAAGAATGAGAAGAATGAAAAGAAGAAGAAGAAGAATGAAAAGATGACGAAGAATGAAAAGAAGAATGAAAAGAAGAAGAAGAAGAATGAAAAGAAGAAGAATGAAAAGAAGAATGAAAAGAAGAAGAAGAATGAAAAGAAGAAGAAGAATGAAAAGAAGAATGAAAAGATGAAGAAGAATGAAAAGAAGAAGAAGAATAATGAAAAGAAGAATGAAAAGAAGAATGAGAAGAATGAAAAGATTCTACTTCTTCTTCTCATTCTTCTTTTCATTCTTCTTTTCATTCTTCTTTTCATTCTTCTTTTCATTCTTCTTCTCATTCTTCTTTTCATTCTTCTTCTCATTCTTTTTCTTCTTTTCATTCTTCTCATTCTTCTTTTCATTCTTCTTTTCATTCTTCTCATTCTTCTTTTCATTCTTCTTCTTCTTTTCATTCTTTTCATTCTTCTTCTCATTCTTCTTTTCATGAAGAAGAAAAGAAGAATGAGAAGAATGAAAAGAAGAATGAAAAGAAGAAGAATGAAAAGAAGAATGAGAAGAAGAATGAAAAGAAGAATGAAAAGAAGAATGAGAAGAATGAAAAGAATGAAAAGAAGAATGAAAAGAAGAAGAAGAAGAATGAAAAGAAGAAGAAGAATGAAAAGAAGAATGAAAAGAAGAAGAAGAAGAATGAAAAGAAGAAGAAGAAGAATGAAAAGAAGAAGAATGAAAAGAAGAAGAAGAATGAAAAGAAGAAGAAGAAGAATAAAAAGAAGAAGAAGAATGAGAAGAATGAAAAGAAGAAGAATGAAAAGAAGAATGAAAAGAAGAAGACGAATGAAAAGAAGAATGAAAAGAAGAATGAAAAGAAGAATGAAAAGATTCTTCTTCTTCTTTTCATTCTTCTTCTTCTTTTCATTCTTCTTCTTCTTTTCATTCTTCTTTTCATTCTTCTCATTCTTCTTTTCATTCTTCTCATTCTTCTTTTTCTTTTCATTCTTCTTTTCATTCTTCTTCTCATTCTTCTTTTCATTCTTCTTCTTTTCATTCTTCTTTTCATTCTTCTTCTTCTTTTCATTCTTCTTTTCATTCTTCTTCTTCTTTTCATTCTTCTTCTTCTTCTTTTCATTCTTCTTCTTCTTCTTTTCATTCTTCTTCTTCTTCTTTTCATTCTTCTTTTCATTCTTCTCATTCTTCTTTTCATTCTTCTTCTCATTCTTCTTTTCATGAAGAAGAAAAGAAGAATGAGAAGAATGAAAAGAAGAATGAAAAGAAGAATGAGAAGAAGAATGAAAAGAAGAATGAAAAGAAGAATGAGAAGAATGAAAAGAAGAAGTATTCCAGTACAGCAAAAAGTGTATCTGCAGAGAGCTCCGCTATTTCTGACAGTTCTCTGACAGTTCCTTCACATTTACAGCGGTTGAAACATTGTATCTATTTCCGAATAAAAACATCTGTATCCTAAATGGAAACAAATAGATACAATGTTTCAACCGCTGTACATGTGAAGGAACTGTCAGAGAACTGTCAGAAATAGCGGAGCTCTCTGCAGGGACACTTTTGCCGGCTGATCGGGAAAAATCCGATTCGCGCACCCGAAGTATGCTAATATTCGGATTCGCCGCGAATCGAATTTTTCCTGAAATTCGAAATGAATTCCACTTCGCCTGGTTCGATTCGCTCATCTCTAGTGGCTTCCCTTGATGCTGAGAAAGTCTTTGACTCCGTAGAGTGGGAATATTTGTTTCTGGTATTGAGTAAATTCAGTTTTGGACCCAGGTTTATATAATGGCAGAGACTGCTTTACTCAGCTCTGATAGCTAGGGTCTATACCAATGGCATTTTGTCTGCATCGCTTCCCCTCCACCGAGGGACTAGACAGGGCTGCTCCCTCTCCCCGGCCCTTTTTGCCCTGGCTATAGAGCCCTGGCAATGTTGCTGCAGACTTCTCCTGCAGTCCAAGGCATATCCGTACAACCAGTGATGGAAAAAGTGTCCTTATATGCCAACGATACCCTCCTATATTTAAATCATACCCATCAATCTCTGGCGGCTACCTTGGAGATTATAAACCTTTTTGGCTCATTCTCTGGTGTTGAAGTAATTTGGGATACGTTGGTCCTCTTTCCTTTGATCTGGGTGGTGCCCTCTTGTGAATCAGCCTGCTCCCCTTACCTGGGTAACTTGCTTTAGATATCTTGGTGTTTATGTGCAGAAAGACCTTAGGATATTTGGAGGATAACTTCTTTCTGATCTTTCACCAGTTTCTGCGGAAATGCTCTGCCTGCAAAACAGTACCTCTTACTCTAGTGGGTAGGGTGAATCTGATCAAAATGACCTTCCTTCTTAAATTTGTATTTATTTTCAGACATAGCCCAGTCCCTAACCCTAATACCTTCTTATCAAATTGGATCAGGCTGTCACTTCTTTTGTCTGAGCAGGCTCTGTTTCGAGAGTAGCCAGATCCATCTTGCAGCTTCCATTGACTGAAGGAGACCTGGCTTTATCTTGTTTTAAGAAATATTACTGGGCAGCAGTCTTGGTCTCTGTGAGGTGGTGGTATACCCAAGATCACTCTAACACTGTGGTAAATTTGGAGGAGGCGCTTCTTGGGTCTTATGCAGAACTTAGCAACCTGGTATATAGAGGACCGCGTTCTAATCTAAATATTACCATGACAACCACAGTGAAAGTTTGGAAGCAGGCTAATGCATTTCTTAGTGTGTCTCAAAACTATTTCCCCTCATACCCCTTTATGGGGCAATCCAATACTGGTTCATTTGCAGTCGGTACCAGACCCACAGGTGTGGCCCCAGTATGGTATCATGACTCTGCAACATATTCTGCCTGAAGGACATTTTCTTCCCGTTACAGTGATGAAACGTCAATTTCACTTTCTCTCCAGATGTACTTCAGGTACCTACAGCTTAGACATGCAGTTCATGCGCAGTTTCCAGAACCCATAACCATTATCTCCCACTTGGTCGGAAAACTTCTTACAGCCCATAATATAGATAGAACTCTGTCCTTTATTTATCTTAGGCTGACCTGTAAAGGTACTTCTAGCACGACACAAACGTATCTAGCTTGGCAAAGAGATAAGACATATTCCAAATCTAACTTAAGAGTATTGGAATGAGGGCCTTCAACAATATATTCCTCTTATGATCTCAGGTAAAGACAGATTTGCACAATTAAAATGTCTCCATAGGGTGTATTATACACCCCAGAGACTGTTGGTCATTTATCGCACTAATAATGATACTTGTCGTAAGTGTTGCCTAGAGGTAGGAAATTTTATACATACGGTCTGGACCTGCTCGTTGCTCCAAACCTGTTGGCGGACAGTGGTTCTTGACATTAATGCGATTAGTGGCATCATCATAGCGATGGATCCCTTGCTTTTACTATTGGATGTAACCGATCATTTTCATCACTCACACTAAATTGTTTATTTTTTATGCCGCATATTACTTGATAAAAACTATTTTGTCTAAGTGGAAACTGTAGGAACCTCCGACAGTCTCTGCATGGCACTCATGCGCATAACTCCCTTTTGCAAGCCCAAATTCTACCCAGACAAAAATGCAAAAATTCCCCAACCTCACAGTCCATCCTTCTAGCACAAATCTTTGCCCCCCAATCCCACCTTCCAGCTCAAATTCCCCCAATCCCTAACAAATCTTCCATGCCCCAAAAATCACCCCTCCTAGCACACACCCTCTTCCCTTCCAAATCCCCCTCCTAGTAAAAACCCTCTCCCCCAAATCCCCACTCCTTGTACTATTTCTCTCCCCAATCCCCCAGTACAAAGCCCCACTCCTAGCATAAATCCTTTACCAAAATTCACCCTTCTAGTACAAATCCCTCCATCCCCCCCTCTAGCACAAATCCTCTCCCCAAATCCTCACTCCTACCGTAAATCCTCTCCCCAAATTTCCCCTCCTAGTACAAATTCTCTCCTAAAATCACCCCTCCTAGTACACATTCTCCCCACTTCTAGCACAAACCCACTCTCCCAAATCCCCACTCCTAGCATAAATCCTCTCCTCAAATCTCCCCTCCTAGTACAAATACCCCCCCGCCCCAAATCCTCCCTCCTAGCAGAAATATTACCCCAAGTACAAAACCCCCCCAATTCCCCACTTCTAGTAGAAATCCCACCCCCAATTCTCCCTACTAGTACAAATCTCCCCCACCCACCCCCTTCTAGTACAAATTCCTCCTTCCCCCAATCCTGCCTCCTAACATATCCCCCTCCCCCCCAATTACCCTTCCCAGCACAAATAGCCCCCACCCCTCCTCCACAAGCTCCCCCTTCCCCAATATTACATGAGGGAACAACAGTGAAGAGATGCGGGCTCTCTGTGATCTCCACCTCCTGTCATAACAGCGATTCTCCATACAGCAGGTTACATAGGATCGCTATTACATCCGACAGTACATGGCTTCATTACCCGCCCCCATCCACATCTCCAAGAGTTGAGCAGTCTTTGGAGAAGATGGGGGCCGTGTTCTGTCGGATGTAATAGCAATCCTACGTAACCTGCTGTATGGAGGATCGCTGTTATGACAGGAGGGGGAGATCTCAGAGAACCCGCATCTCCTCCCCGCTCATGTCTGGACTGATTAATTTAGATGAGGCCAGCTGTAAGTGCAGGAAAAGGGGAAAGGGGGGGAGCTCGGCAGGCACGGCACAAAGTACATGGGAGGAGGGGGCACCTGGCCTGGGGGGGCATAACTGAAATCTGGGGTGCACAGCCCACCCCATCCCTCCCTAGACCTGGCCATGCCCCCCCCCCAGATCCATCTCACTCTCCCTAACATCCATTTCCCCCTTTCTTACCTCTCTATCCCCTCTCCCTGTCCACATCTTCCTTCTTCCTATTCCCCCTCCCCCCCCTTGCACCATACCCCTTACCTTTCCTTCTGGGAGATTGGAACATGTGAGGGTAGCTACCACCCTGGATACACTGCTTTATGTTGAAATATGCTGTTTGTCACTTCTGTAATATCTGCAAATGACTGGCTGATGTGTGCAATCTCAGTCTCATGAATCTCCTTGTGAAGCTCATGCTCCTCTTTGTATTGCTAATACGTTTCACATGTACATTGGTATAATGTTTAAATAAACATTCCTTCTGTTAATTAATAAGTCTATGATTTACCATACCCAGATCCTTCTCATTGTCTCCCCCAGCTCCCTCCTAAACTGTATTGTTTGATGCATGCATGTTTTTATCAACATTAAACCTCATTTGCCACATAGTTGCCCAGTACTTTACAAAACATCTTGTGTTCAATTTACTTTTTTTTTTTTTTAACGGTGGAGGTACTCTTTAAAATTCCGTGTTACTGTATTTCAAGATCTTTAAAATTAGAACTAACCTTTCAGTACGACGTTGAAAGTAGTACTGACCCATAGGCATATCCTGTGAATAAAAAAAGAACACTTGTCTGATAATCGTTTCAAAGTGCTATAATTCATAACATTTTCATTTGCTTTGTCAAATTTGCTTTAAATGAATAGGGTAGATATACAGTGTCATGCTAAGACAATGATGTAATTAAAACAGAGTAACAGATTTATATTAATCTCTACAGTCTTTTCATTTATCATGTAATGACTTGAACTGCATCAATGAACTCCTGCTGAATACATCCAAGACTCCAAAGACAATATGATCATTTTCATCAGCTATATACAGTATATATTGTGTGTAATATATATATATATATATATATATATATATATATATATATATGACTACCCCCTCAGGAGCTGCTTGGTAGATTGGGTTCTCTGTTCTACCTCAACTCTGAGAACAATTTCAGCCTCACTGACACTCCAGGTTAAACAAATGGTATAGCTGGTTAATGGTATGGTAAATGAACCCAATATATTGTCACAGGTTGCAGTAAATAGCAGTATGCAAGTAAATGAGTAAGTATAGGATTAGGTCAATCACAGTTCGCTAAACAAAATGTTCACTATGCTATAGCAGCTATAGAGTTCTATGAAGCTATTTCAGAGTAGACCTAGTAGTCCACAAAATCAGCAATAAAGTAATGGCATTAGAAAACAGTAACAGAAATGATAACCAATACTGCGATAACTCCTTTGTAAACAGTAAGTCAGTGGTCTCCAAACTGTGGCCCAGGAGCTGTATGTGACCTTTTGCTTGCTTATATCTGACCCTTGGGGCACTATTCCACCAAATGACACCAATGATGGAGCACCATTCCCCCCACTGACACCATCAATGGGGTACTACTCTTATTAACATCCACAATGGGGGACTATTCCTTATATTAAAATTAATGATGGGGAACTGATGCTGGGGCATTTTTCACTCCCACTCACTAGCCATAATCCAGCCCTATAAACTGGCCCTTTGCTTAGAAAGTTTGGAGACACCTGCAGTAGGCTATATCCACTTTAGAGTGCACCTTATATGAATGGTAGCGATTACATTTAAGACTCACTAAAGAGGTACCTTGTAATATGGACATAGGCAAAGTTCTTGTAATGCAGATACAGTGGGTAAATTAAGTATTGAACACGTCATCATTTTTCTCTGTAAATATATTTTGAAAGGTGCTATTTACATGAAATTTTCACCACTTCTGTAACAACCCATACAATCCATACATGAAAAGAAACCAAAACAAATAGGTTCAGAAATTAATTTATGTGTAATAAAATGGAATTACACAGGGAGAAAGTATTGAACACGCGAACTGAAATTTATTTCATCCTTTGTTGGTAATGACAACTTCAAGATGCCTCCTGTATGGAGTAATTAGTCACATGCATAGCTCAGTTGTGATTTTGGCCCATTCTTCCACACAGTCCTCAAATCTTGAAAGTTCTGTGGGCTTCTTCTATGAACTCTGATCTTTAGTTCTTTCCATTGATTTTTCATCAGATTCAAGTCAGGTGATTGGCTGGGCCATTCTAGCAGCATTGGCTTTATGTTTGGAATCAATGTCTTGTTGAAATATCCACCCTCATTTCATCTTCATCATCCTGGTAGATAGCAGCAGATTTTTATCAAGAATGTATTGGTACATTTTTCCATTCATCCTTCCTTCAATGATATGAAGTTTGCCAGTACCGTATGCTGAAAAACAGCCCCACACCATTATGTTCCCACCTCAAACTTCACTATTAGTATGGTGTTTTTGGAGTGATGTGCAGTGCCATTTGAACTCTAAACATGGTGTGTATTATGGCATCCAATGAGCTAAATTTTGGTATCATCTGACCAGACTATATTCTCCCAGTACTTCACAGGCTTGTTTAAATGTTGTGCAGCAAACTTTAAATGAACTCAACATGCTTTTTCTTCAGCAATGAAATCTTGCGTGGTAAGCGTGCACACAGGATATGGTGGTTGAGTGTATTGCTTATTGTTTTCTTTCAGACAATTGTACCTGCTAATTCCACGTCTTTCCGAAACTCTCCACAAGTGGCCCTTGGCTCTTGTACAATTCTGATAATTATTTTCACTCTGTCAGAAATGTTGCGAGGAGCACCTGGTTGTGGCTGGTTTATGGTGAAATTATGTTCTTTCCACTTCCTGGTTATGGCCCAACAGTGCTCACTGGAACATTCAGAAGTTTAGAAATCCTTCTGTAACCAATGCCATCAGTATGTTTTGCAACAATATGTTTGTGAAGGTCTTGAGATAGCTCTTTGCTTTTACCCATCATGAGATATTTTTTGTGTGACACCTTGGTAATGAGACAGCTTTTTATAAGCCATCAGTTGAGACTGAACCAGCTCATATCAATTTGCACTGACAAGGACAGGATTGCTTTCTAATTACATTTAGATATCAGCTGGTGTCTTGGCCTTCCATGCCTTTTTGCACCTCCCTTTCTTCATGTGTTTAATAGATTTTCCCTGTGTCATTCCATTTTTCTACACATCACAGGTCCTGAAATTATTTGTTTTGGTTCCTTTGTATGTATGGATTGCATTGGTTGTTACTGACGTGGTGAAAATTTCATGTCAATAGCATCTTTAGAAATATATTTACTGAGAAAAATGGTGAAGTATTCAATACTTATTTTACCCGCTGTATCTGAGTGAGCAGTTTTTAGCCATAGTTCTGCGGCCAGCTAGTGTTGAGGCCCAGTCTTCACAGTGGTGCACATGAGTACAGTCCCAGTAAAATCTGCATGCAGTAAATAATGCTGCTAGTTAGGTGGCCACTCTCTATGTGCTCAGTTTCTGCTAGCAGCAACAGGTTAATGGCAACAGTGTCCTCTAACCAGTCCCTGCAATAAAGCAACAGGGGTCCCATTGTGCAGATATCAGATTTCTTCTAGATCTGTCTGGAGCAACTCCTGTCCTCAGCACATGGCCACAGCAAACGAGATGCCTTTTCATTCAGTCTGTGAAAATATAACTCTATCTTTCTCTTTATGCCCGGCTTGCATTGGGAATTGTAGTCCAATAATTAATTAATTGCCATAGTAACGTTTCTTTCCCAAAACGTCATCTCCCATGATTCAGTGCTGCCAACCGTCAAGTCTATATATACTGTATATACAGTATATATATATATTTACTGTATATATATTGTGGCAGTGTTATGCCCCTCTAGGGTGTAGAAAGAGTTATTGACCCAGTATTCTCATAGTTGAGGGGCTCCTGGGGGCTTTTGTCATGCAGAGGAAACTGGCTTTTCAGTTTCTTCATTGGTTAGTAAAGTCCGTTTTGGGACCTGGAGGAGTCCCAAATCTGGGAAGAATTAAATCTCCAATCCTGGGTCCTGGTTTTCGGAACAACCGGCACAATAATTGTACAGGTGTGTTCTGGACTTTGAGTAGTGACCTGGCTTGGGTTCTGGGCTCCACCCCAGCAGACAGGAGGTCTTTGCCTAAGATTCAGGAGGGCTCCACCAAGGAGAAACAGGTGGGAACCAAAGCAACAAGTTATGTGCATACAGTTACACATAAAGACTGTTGGTAGGAGACAAAGTGCCTAAAAGGTAAGGCCAAAGCAGGTGTACTACATGTGTAAGCCAGGAGGCTAAATGTGGATTCCTTTGGATGGAAAACCTGAAAACTCCTGCAAGGGAAATATGTTGATTTTGATTTCTGGAACTTTGAACTTTCTTTTAATAAAATTGTGCAACAAACGTGCATGGTGGTATAGATAGATAGATATGTAGCACCCTCTTAGCGTAGTATGCTAGGTATTTTTAGTCTGGCTCCTTTTGTAATAAAGGGAGCAGTGCTTGTTTGTTCTGGCCTGCTCAGGGGTCTCACAGACAAGGAGTTTGATTGCTTCCCCTGCCTCTGAAAGAGGCTTCCAGAACTTAGGGTGGAAGATTCAAAGCAACCAGCCCGAATATTTATTCAGTCCCAGCCAATCCCTGGAGTGTAGTGTCCAATAAAGGGTTGGAATGGAGATAAATCATTTGAGACACTGGAGAGCAGGGTTCCTTCTCCCCAGGAGGGTAACAGAGACAGAGGGGCTGCTGCTCTCAGGAAGACCATGGACTGGACAGTTGCTCTAGGGGCCTCAGCAGTGCCAGAACTGGAAGCCTGGAAGGCCATTGTTTTGAGCTGATTGCAGAAGGAATTTGGTCCTGAGACATGTCGTCTCACTCACTGGACCACATCCAGAGAAAAATGGAGGAGGCAGCTGTCCTAGGGATTTGTGAGTAGTGATCTTTAACTGATCCCTATGACTGCCTAGTGTACTGGAAGCTGCTTCTCGGCCTTTTGGCTAAGACCAAGTTAGTCTCAGCTGCTTGAATCTTTGTCAGAAGGTGCCTGGGGCACCTGAGGGTCAGCCTTTGGGGGAGCGTCGCTCTTTGGAGGGCCCCCCTTGCTGCTATTGGCTGCAGGCTTAGTCCCCAGGCAACGGGTTGCGATCGCCCCTACCAGTCTACCTAGGCAGGCTGGTGGTGGGTTTTGTAGGCTTCAGAAACGGCGACGGGTGCTCGGGATGCACCCAATACGCTTAGGCTGGTTGTGGCTGAGCCTAGAAGAAGGAATGTTGGGCTTTACATCATTCAGAAGGAACTGATTGAAGACTTTCTTGGTATTGTGACAGAAAGCATTTTTTGCGTGCAATGTTTCCCAAGCACTGGATTGTATGATGTTAATTTCTGGAAAAGAGAAGACTTGCAGACATGCTTGCTGTGAAAATGTGAAAAGGAAGGAGTAGAGATGCTACAGGGGATTACTTTCCTGTCCAGTGAAACTAAAATGCAGGTACCTCTGGCTGTACACATGTTCAACCCATTTGTACGGGATGAAGAAATTCTGGCCTTTTTATTGCACTACTGTGAGACGGTATCGGCTGGCGTAAAACTTACAAATGTCCTGGGAACCATCAATGGGCATCGGAAGTTCTGGGTCATACTCAAGGCACGTCTGGGGAAGCAGGTGGCATGTGGCATCCCCTCCAAGCTTTCTCAATTGGGAGTAATCGAGGCTACTTGTATTACCCAGGGTAACCGATGTACTGTAGGCAATGCTTTTCTTTTGGTCACACAAAAGACCAGTGCGAAAATGGGCAGGTGTGCTGAAGCTGCTATAAGTCTGGTCATGGGGCTGCAGAGTGTACTGTCGGAAAGAATTGCCATATCTGTTGGACTGGGCTACATCTGGCCAGACAGTGTCCAAAAGTATTGGAGGTCAGAGCCAAGGAAAAACCTGCAAAGAGATTGAAGGAGAGCAGAGCAAAAAAATCAGGGCGCTGTCATATGCCGATGTGGCCCGGGGGTTGCTCCAGGATGTGCCGGTGAATCCAATGAAGGGGCCGTGAGGCTACCCAAGGAAGAGATAATGTGAGACACATCTTGCCTGTCTACAGATGGTGAGTCAGGTTCCTCCCCTGTGGATGCTGCTGGTGGAAAGGGGGCTCCTGCTCTGGCCGAGGGGGATGTCCCTGGACACCTCACAATGGAGGGGGATGTGGTGGAGGATCAGGTGGAAAAGATAATGGAGGAGATTTAAGTGGGGCAGCCGTCCTTAAAACGCAACATGGAGGTTGGAAAACCTACAACCCCCTCCCAGGATATAGGTGGTTTTTCAGATGACACGATATCGCGTCGGAGGTGAAGAGACTCTGCCTCTTCGATGGCTCCCTCCTATGTAAGCACTGGTCAGGTGGCAAACCTGCAAGAAATTATGGGCTATAGTAGACCTGAGCCAAAAGAGAAAGTGGGAAAAGCAGAGGAATGGCCTGATATGCCCGGTGTTAAGCCAGAGGAGGGACCCAGGACTAGAAGTGCAAAGGCCCATGGGTAAGCAAGGAAGGATAAATGATGAGAACGTGATCCCCTAAATGTAATCCTATGAAGATGCAGTTGAGGATCTCCTCTCTTAACGTTAGGAGTATTAGCATACAAAAGGGCGGCAATTTTTACGATTTTGTCGGGCTATGCTTCTGATGTCTTCTTTCTGCAGGAGTACAACCTGAGGGAAGAACCATTGACTGCAAAGTGGAACCATGGGGAGGCAATATGGTCGTGGAAGCGAAACAAGTCTAGCGGTGTGGAAATTCCTTTTAAAAAACGAAAAATTTAAATCTTAAGGAAGGTGGAGGTGGAGGTGAGACAGTGTCTGTTTGTATTTTGTGAGTATGGGGGTGTAATCTTTAAGTTGTTTTGTATATACGCACCTATTGATAAAAAAGGGAGAGAGGTGTGTGTGTGTGTTAAAAGTGTGACAGGCCAGAGCCCAGCAGGGGGGCTATGAGCTATAGGACCCCCAAGGGAGCTGGGGCCTCACTGTCCAAAGAACCTGTAAAATGAAGCACCTCGTAAAAGCTACAGCAAGCCTTCCCAGGAGTTCAAAGACATCCCAAGAAAGGCGGGAATAGGTAACACTTTTAAAAATACTTTTTCCCCTATGTCTCATATCTTGGAATATGAGAGACTTACATAAAAAACAGGCATATCGTCAGATTGGCCACGAGGAGGCGAACAGTTGGATAGGTTACTCTTCATGGTTGGAATAGATAGAAAAGCAGAAAAGTAGATCTTGTGAACCATTCAGTGTAGAATTTCATAATTCATATCTAATCAATCCTCAGGCGTGTCTGCATAATAATCTACCCGCGGGTGGAATGTCACTTGTGCATAGGAAAAGTTATGAGCAAAATAAGAGTTATGAGAGATTCTGGCTCTGGTTGAGGTATCTGCCTGACGATCCCTCCCTAAACGGGGCATTGGTCCTTGACTTCAGAGACACCCCCTGCTAGGGAACCACAAAATGGGCTGTCAGGCCTAAGAGAGCCAAGTTGAAGAATTCTCCCTTTTAACATCAGGACCACCTGGGGAGACCCATGCCCTTTTGCTCTGAAACTTGATCTGCTAACCCAGGACTTTGGCAAGTACTTTAACCTCTCCCTGTTATCTCTTTGCTGTGCTGTTGTTCTCTGTATATTTATATATATATTGGTTACATCTTTGTTCTGTAAATATTTTTATTGCACCCCTTTTTGACTTTTCAGTAATAAATCTTTCCTTCTGAAAGTGTTGAACTGTTTCTATAGCTCTTAATTGCAATTTACGAATTCCTGCCTCTAAAAGAACGCTACTGTGTTTGTTTAACCCTCTGTATAACCGGCATGCGGTGACCGTGTTATACAGAAGATTACCTCAACCATTATAGTGTTATTGCGGATATTGCCGAGTTTCCTCTTTCTCTGTACAAAAAGGAGGTGGTGGCAGTGTTAATTGCGTAGTTAACCTGACCCAGTAACAATCGCTCAGGCTGCCGGTACATCAATTGTGGTCCATTAGCTGGAAAATCGTTGTGCAGGCTGCAGCTGGGTGTGGCATTGTTACGCACGTGACATCGTGGTTTTAGATTGGCTAGTCCTTCAGTCACGAGTTTAGTGAGAAGGGCTGGGGTCTGACGCTGCGTCCATCACATATTGGTGACAGCGATCGTGGGATCGTCACATATTTGTGGCAGCGATCCCATGTCCGTCACAGAAATAATTTTTGAGAGGAAGGGATCCTATTATTATTTTGGGTGACTTTAATTGTGTTTTGCATGAGGGGGATAGGTGTAGGTGTGGAGGTGGTGATGGTGTGGATACATCAGGGAAAGAGTTGGACAAAATATTAAGGGTATTTGGGTTAAGGGATGTTTGGGAAGGTGGTGGATGTACATATTTTTGTGACAGGGGTAATTTGCAATGCAGAATTGATTTTTGCTTTTTATCAAAAAATGTAGGAGTTGGATCTTATGCAATCCAGAGAGAGGCCTTCACGGACCATGGCCGAATTGAATGTATTGTAAGTATGGAATCAGAGGTAATGTATGGGAAAGGAGTATGGAAGTTGAATGTAGATTTGTTGGCGGATGAAGGGATTCAGAATGAATATGTTGTGTTGTTTGAGAAGCTAAAAAGAAGGAGGAATGATTTTAAGAGTGTGATTGACTGATGGGAATGGGTGAAGGTGAAGAGTAAAGTGTTTTTCATTAAAAAAGGGTGTGAGCTAGCAAAGAAGGAGCGGGAAATGTATGAATGGTGGCAGAAGAGATTGAGGTATTTGTAGGAATTGAGAGAATGGGGGGAGAATGTTGGGAATGAACTAGTGAAAGCAAGGGAAAAATTGAGGGTGTTTTTGGATCGGAGAGGGAGAGAGATTGTGTCACAATCAAGAATGGTGATGAAAGAGAAGGATGAGAAATGTACAAGTTATTTCTTTAAAAAAAGTTTACGGTGAAAAAGTGGAGATGTCTGGAGTATTGGATGAAAATGGGTGTGAGGTGAGTGGGAATGAGAAGATGTGTGGAGAAGTTTGGAGATTCTATGGTAATCTGTTCACTGAGAAGGAAGGGGATGAAAGAGTTGAAGGTGAAGTATTAAACGAGGTGAAAGAGTGTCTGGGTATGGAAGATAAGGAATGGTTAGGTGAAGATGTGAGAAAAAAGGAGGTGGAAGAGTTTATAAAAGGTATGTAGAACGGAAAGATGCCAGGGAGTGATGGTTTGCCTGTTGAATTCTATTGCAAGTTTTGGAATGTGATTGGAGAATATGTGTATGAGGTGGTTGAGAAAGTGTTGATGGAAGGAAAAATGGCTGGATCAATGGCAGAACATGTTATTGTTTTACTGTATAAGAAAGGGGATGAGAAGGATCTGAAAAATTGGAGGCCGATATTCTTATTGAACATAGACTATAAGATTGTGGCAAAAGTATTGGCAAATAGGTTATGTATGGTATGTAGAAAAGAAAAGATAAGAGCGAGCGCTAAATGCAGTATATGATATTAAAATTATATATATTCAAATTAATTAAAAGCAGCTAGCACTCAGGATATAGGTAACAGTCACAGAATCACAATTTCTAAAATATTAGTGCAGCGCTGAAAAATGCATGTCATAAATTCCTTAAACGAATGTGACTCAGACGCATATGTGAGTAAAGTGCTGAAAGTGCAATAATAATATAACTAGTTCAAGATGACGCATTGATTATAATACATTGCACATCTGGGGGTGCAGCAGTATGCTGACAGCTACAGGGTCATCCGTCTGGTAGATGCCTGGTGGTCCTGGGGGGAATTAGCTCAGCCGCATGAGCCAGAAAGGTGCTTATAGTGTAGTATTTTATTCAAGGTAATAATAGCAAGTAACATAAAAACTTATCCTTTTGGAGTAATAAAATAAATAAATAAATGAATAAAGTACCAAAATGGCCACCGCTCATCAGCAGCAACGGCTAGAGGTCAGCAATAGGACTCCACCCAACACGTTTCATGTAATAACACGTCCTCAGGGGTACACCCATTGATGGACGGATAACCCCATAGCTGTCAGCATACCACTGCACCCCCAGATGTGCGATGTATTATAATCAATGCACAATATAATTTATGGTCTGGTGAGTGTACCGAGGGTGGATTTCCTTTTTTAAGCTTTTGCTTAACGGATAACTTCATGTGCCAATCATAGGCATTTCTTCAGCTGATATCTTTGCACAAGAGACGGTTTAAAATCACGAATGCTCTGATGAACTTATTTTATTGCATTTTATGTCATCTTGAACTAGTTATATTAATTTTGCACTTTCAGGTTACGTATGGTGGTGGAAAAGTTGGTTGGGTAAGAACAGGTGTGCGCGATACCTGAAAGATCGATTGTTGAGAGTTTGGTAAGTTTGAGAGATATACTATGGTTATGCAAGAAAAGGAAGCAAGAGGTACCTGTGCTAGCGGTAGACTTTGAAAAGGCGTATGAGTTTCGCATGATTTTATGTTTCAGGTGTTGGAGAGAATGAGGATGCCAGGAAAGTTGATTCAGTGGGTGAAGTACTTATATAAGGGGATGGTGAGTAAGGTTTTGGTGAATGGATGGTTGACAAAGGATATATGTATTGGATACAGAGTTAGGCAGGGCAGTCCATTGTCGCCTGTGCTTTTATTTGTGTGATTGAACCGTTATTATGGATGTTGGTAAGAGATAAATGTGTTAAGAGGGTGGAGGTACCTGGAAGCGTTGGGAGGAGTTTGAAGGTTATTGGATATATGGATGATGTGATGGTGGTGTGCAGTAATATGGCAAGTTTGAAAAGAGATAAATTGTTGATAGTAATTTTCTGTATGGCAACGTGGTTTCAGTGTGAATATGAGAAAATGTGACTGTAAACTGGTGAATGGAGGGAAATGTGACTGGAAGTTATGTGAAGGGGGTGTAAGGGTTTTGTGTTTTAAGTTTGACAAAGATTTGTATGGAAGAGAAAGTTGGCAAGATGTGCTGGTAAGAATGAAGAAAAAAATTGACTTTTGGTCGTTAAGACTTTAACATTGGAAGGAAACGTGTTAATTGTAGAGCGGTATTGTTGCCTATTTTGTTATTTTTATATTATGTTTTTCCAGCCCCGGATAAGGTTTTGAAGCAGGCTATAAGAATGTGTTATGTGTTTCAATACTCGTTAAAGATGGAGAAATTGCAGAGAGAAAAGGTGGTGAAGAACGCGGTGAATGGTGGAAAAGGAATGGTGAATATTGAAAGGTTTCTGGTGATAAAGTAAGTATGTATGTATATAAGGTTAAGTGGAAAAGAAATTTTAACAGGACGTATGGTAAGCTATGCTGGGGGGGATTGTTGCAGAGATTTAAGTTGTATGAAGTGGATTTGAGGAAGCCAGTATGTTTTAATGCACCGTGGTTCTATGTAAGGATTAAGAGATGTATAAGAAGGTATGAATTGCAAGAGGTCACGCGAGAGAAATGGGGTGAAAATAGGAAGGTGATGAAAGTTTTGGATGAAAGGGAAGAGTTGGAAGGGATTAGTGGATTGAATGTGGTCCAATGTGAAAAGGTATGGAAGAATGTTGCTTGTAAATGGTTGGATAATAGGCAAAAGGATATTGCATGGATGAGTGTGCACGGTTGTTTGCCTATGAGGGAGTTTCAGAGGAGGAGGAGGTTGGTAGATAGTGAAGTGTGTCCAAGGGTGGGGTATGGTATGATTGAAAGAGTGATGCATGTATTTTGGGAATGTATTTTTGCAAAAAAAGTGTGTAAGAGAATGGAAAAGATGGTGAAAGGATTGACTGGAATAGAGAGAGTGATGTATGAAACAGTTCTGTATGGTTTGAGTAATGTAGGGAGGGAGGAGGAAAGGGTGTTATGGATAGTAGTTAATTGTGTAAAAGAATGCTTGTGGGATGTGAGGAATATCCTGGTATTTAGGCAAGAGAGAGTGGATTTGAAAGATTGTGTGGCCATGGTCCGTGGGAGGATCTATAGTTATGCATATCATGATTTTAAAAACTGGGTGAGAGTAAAGCAAAAACAATCTGGAAACTGCAGGAGTGGAAACAATGGTGTATATAAAATGTTATTTTATGTAATGTTTTACTTTTTTTGTGAAATTAACATCTGTTTTTCTGTTTTCTTTTCAGGGTGAGTATAGGTGACGGTGAAAGGGACAGCGTGAAGGGATGGGGTAGGAGAATGTTAGTGTAGGGATAAGGTGGAGGGAGAGTTATTGTAGGGGTAGTTTTGAAGTTTGAAAATGAGGGTGGATGTGGTTGTTTTTGTATATGTAAAAACCTTATTTTTTTATGAGCTTGAATTTTTTGGATATGATTGTTGTACATGAAGAAGGATGGGAGACGGATGGGAGGCTTTGTATGTATTATATGAAAAGTGGCGGTGGGAGTTTGAATTTCCTTTGCTTGGTTTTTGCATATGTGATGAGGGGGAGGGTTTATGGGATGGGATATGTAAATTTTGTAAATCCTTTGTAAATACTTTGTATATGATGATGTATGAAATTCTGTGTAAAGCCTTTTCTTTTGATACTAATTTGTAATATGGAAACTTTTGTTTTTATTTGATATTTTAAATAAAAGAATGAAAAAAAAACTGGAAGCTGCACTGGGTACTGGCATTAGTGCACTGGCATAAGGTAACCAGATACCAACACAAAGACTAGCCTCATGGTCAGCTGTGGAGCTTTAAAGTGTTCAACACTAGCTACTACTTCTAGAGAAGAATACCCTCTAATTACTCACTACTGAGTGGTTTGAAGTATCCTATGCTCAAGTTCCCCTCTCCTGTTGATATTCTCCAAGCAACAAAATATCAAAAGCCAGCCCCTAGACTATTTATTGGGGTCAGTGTGAATGGACTGTTGCTTGAGGGGAAGGGCAACCTCTGTACTTGTCGGTGAAGAATCAGTTAATACCAGTCTCCCTTGCAAAGGTAGTTCTACAGATATACAGTATATTCTGTTCTCTCTTTCTGATCTTTTGAAATCAGTGATGGCTGCTGGGCATTAAATAGCTTGCTGCTACCTGTGACCATGGTGTCTGGCAGAGGGGAGTCTTCCAGCACTAACTTTCTTTGCATCTCAACATTAGGTAATGTGACATTAGTACATTTTATTTTCTTCCCTGTAGTCTTCATATGGTCCAACAGGGACACTAAAACATAACAATACAACAAAACATTCTTACTGTTGTACTTATTTTGCCATTTTCAGTCATCATACTGTCTCTGTGATGTAAATGTGCAAAGGGCTTTGCAGCTCCCCAAGATTCCAAGTATCTGGTCATACGGACTGATGCTCTCATCTTTGCTCCATCCAGTGTATGTCTTGGCTTAAAATGATACTGTGGACTTCGCCTCTCGACCTAGAAAATCAAAGATAAAAAACACGATTATATTATGTTAATTTTCAAAGTAAATACTGTCTGCCTTACAGTATGTAAACTCTGTCTTGTTCTCTTGCTTAACTACTTGCCCTCCGACCTATAGCAGAAATACTGCTACAGGGCATCAGGGCTGTGCAAAATCATGTATATATATATATATATATATATATATATATATATATATATACATGATTTGCATTTCCGTGTAGGGGGCACGCGCCGCACCTTACCCATGCCGCTATTAGCTGAAAAGGATGTCAATCACCAGGTCCCGGTGATCGTCCGTAGGGCTGAGATGGGAGAGATGTGTGTGTAAACAACACAGCATGGACATGCTGCTATCTATCTCTCTGCACATCAGAGAGATACAAAACAGCATGTCTCCCTAGTATAACACAACACAGCACACAATGTGAAACACACACAACAAACAGTTAACCCTTTGATCAACCCAGATGTTAACCCCTTCCTGCCCAGTGGCA
Organism: Staurois parvus; assembly: GCF_062004578.1. Classification (NCBI taxonomy): domain Eukaryota; kingdom Metazoa; phylum Chordata; class Amphibia; order Anura; family Ranidae; genus Staurois; species Staurois parvus. Next base: position 781,987 of record NW_028318568.1, on the reverse strand, counting down.
TTAGTACAGTGTCAGTGCTTTAGTGTCAGTGCTGTATTAGTGCCACTGGAGATGTCCGTGGCAGTTAGTCAGTTCCCACCCAATGTTAGAATGCCCCCCGCAGTCCAGCTATAAGTCGCTGATTGCTGCCATTACTAGTATAAAAAAAATTTAAAATACCAGTATTTATACATTTGTAGACGCTATAACTTTCACGTAAACCAATTAATATACACTTATTGGGATTTTTGTTTTAGCAAAGACATGTAGCAGAATACATTTTGGTCTAACTTTATGAAGAAATTAAATTTTTTTTATTGGATATGTTTTATAGCAAAAAGTCAAAAATGTTTTTCTTGTCAAAATTGTCAGTTTTTTTTTGTTTACAGCACAAAAAATGTAAAATACAGAAGTGATCAAATACCACCAAAAGAAAACTCTATTTTTTGGACAGCGTTGCATGACCGCGTAATTGTCAGTTAAAATAATGAAGCGTAGTATCGCAAAAAATGGCGTGGTCAGGAAGGGGGTTAAATCCTCTGGAAGGCAATTTGCATTATTTGAATTGACTAATCCTTTGTAGTGATGTTTTTTTCAAAGCAAAAATATTTTCTCTTTACTGTGTGTTGTAATGCGTTGCAATGTGTTGCAGCATTTGCAGCACATTTAGATTCATCTTGTTCCATTTTTCACCCCATTGTTGTGGGCTTTTGAAATTATGTCTCAAAAACATGATTTTATCAAGACCTAATCCTATATAACATCAAGTCAGCATAGCCGGACGTTAAGGGTTAATTTGTCTTGGTTGAGAAGTCAAATGACCATCCAGCTAGAGAAATGTAAACGATGGGTGAAGGGATTTTTTTTTTTCCTCCTAGAGACAATATACTATTCAAATTTCTACAGGTGGTCAAACACCATTGTTTAGACTTAGATGGCAGGTAAACATATACAAGGTCTGGACATGACAATAGAGGAACCAAACTGATTGTCTGAGAGCTCACACGGAACTTTGCAAAGTGTAATGAAACTAACAGACCTCTCAAACTATAACAATATGCTATTGTCCACCAAGGTTGCAAGTATAAATGTCTGTTTACCCTGACTCCAACACAATAGCCAGGTAAACAGAGGGCCTTTCCCACCTATGGGAATGTTTAATTCTGAAACAGAAGGTAAATTCAGGACATTTAAGACTAAAAATTGAATGTATCTAACCACAAAGATATTACTACAAAAGCATAGTATCTAGAGATGTTATAAAGAATAGGTTTCACACACCACCAAATATTCAGCAATGGGAATTATATATCACTAACTTGAGTATTGAGATGATGAAAAGTAAGATATATTGTAAGTTAGCCTCAGTTGTATGTCTTATCAGGAAACAGACAAGATGGTATTTCAGGAAGGAATAACTGAATATACACATATATTCCATGGTCCCTATTTAGAATATTATAGGTATGATCACTTATATATCTGGAAAAAGACGTATATTTAATCCCTGAAATTACCTTAAAATTCCACCCGAGGTATGAGTCATCTCAAATACTCAAATTGTTCTATGGTACAAGACTGCCATCTGGCGGGCAGGTGAGAAATAGCTTATGTACACACATTTCTCAACTAGCCAATCAAGAAGCCTGGTGGGAAGGTATCTTAGAACAATGGATTAGTTGGTATAAAAGCCCTACCTTTAAAAGAAGAAAAACTCATCAAAAGAAAAAAACCTGACTGAAGAAAGACCTCATTGGAAGAAAATCGGAAGACATCTGAAGAGACCTCTCTATAACCCCTCTTCCATCCTTTCAAACTTCCAAACTTTACTAAATTGCTAAACCTCTGTACTCCTAACTTCCTACATTCTCCCATACTAAATATCTATCACTTGCCCTATAATATCATTTCTAAAGGCGTTCCATTGCCAGCTGATCCACGGGAGAGTTTCATAGTCTGAATTCCGGGTGTGGTGAGAGTATTAATTTAATTTTGCATTGCCTATTTTCTCTGTTGTGTAGAGTCATAGAATTACCTTAGCGTATTACAACTATATTGGGTAGTTATATATATGTAAAGAGATCCTGTTTTACTGTTAAAAATTGTTTGGTGCCATATTATAATTTTTTTTCATATTTCATAATTTATTAAATATTAATAATTAGAGTATATTTTATCAGAGAATATCTTCTTTCAATCCTATGGCCACGGTTTGTGAGAATATAACCTTTGAGATACTCAAAGTTATTAGTTATTAATAAATTTAATTTTAATCAGATCATTTAGAAATTGTGATATTGATGTAATTAGTTAGAAACCTTATTATTGTGTATTACATTGGTAGGGTATATCTTTGATTGTGTGTACCAATATTCATTTATCACCAGTCTTTTGCGTTTTGTGTTAATATATATATAATTTTTGTACATAAATAAATTTTTATATTTATCTATTATAAGGCGAATTTTGTGTGTATGGTATGAAATCATACTGGCTAAAAGAATTCAAGGTATAATAATAAGTGGTGATCAAATTATCAAGGTGTCCAAATTATTGGTTTACTAAATATTTGCCGTATTTTAACGGCTGGAGGCACTGTAATAGTTCATCTAAGGGAAAGGGACACGCCCTTTATAAGTAGAAGAAATCCTTACATAAACCACCACACCATATATTGGTAACTATACAATTTGAACAGTCATTGCACATGGTGAATGTGCTCTTTGTTGACAAAATCTTCAGGTGATGACTGTATTTCATCTGATCTTTATTTTGAAATAAGAAAAAATCTGTGCTGACGCATAAGAATTTTTAAACTTAAAGCTCAGAAAACAAATTCTAAAAACATGAACATTAGGAATGTTAATTGATCAAATAGAATTTACTTAAAATAACAAATAACCTGAGTAATTTTGAGGACTTACATACAGGTAGATGGGTAAATACAGAATGTTTTTTGGTGCATTCAGCTAGCACTTTAAATAAGTTTTAGACACTTGACAAATGTTTGGCACCACATTTGAGCATTGACAATAGGTAACAAGTAATTTGTCTCCCTGTATAGATTTTTACATTTTTGTAAGAATATATAAAGCTTTTATTTGGTACACTATTTCAATAAATTCCCTGCTCACATTTTTTTATACACTGACAAGGGTATGTGTAAAATTACTATAATCCTAACAGACAAGTTGAGAGTTTTTGGCAACACGCCAGCCAGTATAACTTTGTCTTGCATGCAGCTGTACATCCAAAGTCTGAAAACACAGACATGTCACAGTTTTTTAAATACCTGCTTTGCAAAATTATACATAAATACTGCTTTCACTAAGTTCAATGGTGAACCTGAAAACTACAGAGGCTGGAAATCCACTTTCAAAGCCACAATCAGTGAACTAGATGTCACAACTACAGAAGAACTAGATAAAATGGTGTATGTTGCACTTCTGGTACAAAAACAACATATAATATATAATAACAATAGCCACCAATAATTACTCCTTTGCAAAACAGCAATCATAACATGAATCCACAATTATAAATATACATAAAGTCTGTGAAAGGTGATAGTCCCAAAACCACTCCTGCTCCAAATGCAAAGAAAAAAATAAAACAATTAGATCCTTCTACTGGTGGGTGAGCCCACTTTCCCAGTGCTGTACAACTCTACATCAATTACAGCCAGTCAGCCAATGAGGAGAGAGAGGGGGCAGGGACAAGCCATGGCTCCGTGTCTGAATGGACACACGAAGCAGCAGATGCCCCCCATAGCAAACTGCTTGCTGTGGGGCACACGACAGGAGGAAGGGGCCAGGAGAGCATGCAGGGGACCCAAGAAGAGGAGGATCCAGGCTGCTCTGTGCAAAACCACTGCACACAGCAGGTAAGTATAACATGTTTGTTATCCCCCCCAAAAAAAGAAGAACCTTTAGAATCTCTTTAACAACTTATTTATTTAAAAATTGTGCCCACATATAAAAAGTAAAAAATGGCTTTAAAATCACATAGGCAGTCCCTCCGGATAATAATACCAAGCATCCTGTCAATGTCTCCAGTATCCCAGCTCTGACGTCAACTTGCTCCTTCATCCTGTTGAGGATGCTTTATTTATAAGGTTGCAAATCTTCCCAAAAATATTCAACATAGACAATCTGAAGTTTCAAGAGCTCACTGACCTTTTCTTGGTGTTTCAACTCGGCAAAGCTGATACCCACCTACCTGGCATTGGTTACTTAGATACTGCTCATGGGGTCAACTCAATCTCCAAGTTACCTTACCGTATACAGGAAAAATGGGCATCACTTGGATCAAGGTACAGTAAGAAAATAAAGTTTCCGGTCTTCCCTTTTCCTACTTCTGTGAGTTCATTAGAATTGCTAATACTAAATATGATCCAAGTTTCTCCTTTGAGGAGTCCAAATATTTGACTCCTCATATTTATAATATAAATCAAGCAATTTGCATACAGACTGCAGAAGTCCAGTGTCTGTGAAAACGACTGATATTCTTTCTACACCTGCTAGACTCCTTCAATGGAGTGATCAGAACAAGAAAATTGAGAACCCAAATCACCAATGTCCCATAAATGACAAGCAACACCCACTTGACTTCAGAAAGAAACCCTTGCAATAATGCAATAAGCTTTTAAAGAAATTGGAGGTTTGCTTCAAATACTGTGCTTCTGCGGATCACCAAGCTCCTACGAGCCTTCAGTGTGGGCTGTGGATATCTGGGCTACTGATAGTGACTGGGAGCTGAAGACTGGGTGGCGTTGGTACTCAATTTCCCATTTCCCACAGTGCACATTGTGTCTAACCCTATCCTGTACAGAGACAGTTCAGCTGTCATGTACTTTGTATATGATATGTGTTTTCTGAGTGGACAATAACTGTCAAATGCTGTTGTGATCTCTGGGCTTTTTTCTTTATCTGTGGATTACGTATTTATTTTATCCTGCTACTCAAGCTGCTTCAAGTTTTTTCTTCTGGTTGTGGGACAACTCTATCCTTGTGATCTTTACCACTACCCAAAATAGGCTATTGCCTTCACTGGTACCCTGTCTCTACTGTGAGAGGGATCTGTGAGGGCAGGTAGGCTTTTATTGAGCAAAATGACTTAGCATTTTCCCTCTTTTTTCTCCCCCTGCTTTGTCACTATTCTTAGCCGTTTCCCAGGTGCACTTAAGACTTTTGCCCTCCTTTGGACACCATTGGCCTTCCCTAGGTTAAGTGTCTTAACACCAGGGCTTTTTTTTCTGGCGTAACATGCTGGAATACCATTCTGGCACCTCCGCCAGATATAGTGAAAAAGTGAAGCACTCTCTGTATTGCAAAACAGGGAGGCCACAGAATGAGCTGATGTAGCTCACTTAGTCTGGTTTGTCCTCTCAGTCTGTCCATTAGTTTGCGGATGATACGCAGAAGAAAAGCGAAGTTCAATCTCTAGTGCCTCAAACAGAGCTTTCCAGAACTTAGAAGTGAACTGCACTCCCTGATCAGACACGATCATGCATATGGTATTATTGCATCTCTCTATTAGAAGTCTCCAAGATCCTCTCTGATGCCCGCCTCACCACCTGCTCCCTCGACCCTATCCCCTCACAACTCCTACGACCTCCCTCCCCCTCCATCCTACGCTCCCTCACCCACATCTTCAATCTCTCCATCTCCTCAGGCACTTTCCCCTCCCCTCTGAAACATGCACACATCACCCCCATACTTAAAAAGCCCTCCCTGGACCCCAATAACCCGAACAACCTCAGACCCATCTCCCTGCTCCCATTTACATCTAAACTCCTCTAGCGCCTCATCTACACCCGCCTATGCTCTCACCTGAACGACAACCACCTCCTCGATCCCCTACAGTCCGGCTTCCGTCCCCTACACTCCTCCGAAACCGCCTTACTCAAACTCTCCAACGACCTTCTAACCGCCAAAGCTAATGGCCACTATTCAGTGCTCCTACTCCTTGACCTCTCTGCGGCCTTCGACACAGTCGACCACCCCCTCCTCCTCAAAAAACTACACTCCCTCGGCCTCAGAGATTCTGCTCTCTCCTGGCTCTCATCCTACCTGTCACAACGCTCCTTCAGCGTTACCTATAATGCTACCACCTCCCCCTCACTCCCCCTCTCTGTTGGGGTCCCTCAAGGCTCTGTTCTTGGGCCCCTTCTCTTCTCCATCTACACCTCCTCCCTTGGCCAACTCATACACTCTCAAGGCATCAACTACCACCTCTATGCCGATGACACACAAATCTATCTCTCAACCCCCCACCTCACCCCCTCAGTCTCTGCCCGAATCAGACACCTACTGAGCGACATATCAGACTGGATGTCGCTCCACTTCCTTAAACTTGACTTCTCCAAAACCGAGTTTCTTGTCTTCCCCCCAGCCCGGACACCACCCCCCATTGACTTCTCCATCACATCCAACAACGCCACCCTCAAACCCGCACCGCAGGCCAGAGTACTTGGTGTCATTCTGGACTCCAACCTATCCTTCCAGCCCCAAGTTCAATCTTTAACAAACTCGTGCAGACTCCACCTCCGCAACATCGCCAAAATACGCACGTTCCTAACCACAGAAAACACTAAACCGCTCATCCACTCCCTCATCATATCACGACTCGACTACTGCAACTCCCTCCTCACTGGCCTGCCTCGCCGCTGGCTATACCCGCTTCAGTCGATCCTGAACACGGCTGCCAGACTCATTCACCTTTCCAACCGCTCCGTTTCCGCCACCCCCCTCTGCCAATCCCTCCACTGGCTTCCGATTGCGCAAAGGATCAAATTCAAAATCCTAACACTGGCGTACAAAGCTGTCCACCATACTCCCCCGAACTACATCACTGACCTAACATCCAAGTACCGCCCAGCAAGCACACTCCGCTCCTCACAAGACCTCCTTCTCTCTAGTTCCCTGGTCTCCTCCTCCCATGCCCGCCTCAGGACTTCTCCAGGGTGTCACCCATCCTCTGGAACTCCCTGCCCCAACCCATCAGATTATCACCTACTCTCCTCTCCTTTAGGCGCACCCTGAAAACTCACCTCTTCAGGGAAGCCTACCCCACCCCCTGCTAACTTGCCGACCTCCTCCACTCTTCCTACCACTCCATCCCCCACAGCTATCTCCTCCTGTACCACTATCCCCTCCCTCCTAGATTGTAAGCTCGAAAGAGCAGGGCCCTCAATCCCCTCATGTTTTGCATTGTATTGGTATTGTTCTGTCACATGTTCTGTCCCCCTTTGTAATGTACAGCACTGAGCAAACTATTGGCGCTTTATAAATACTGTATAATAATAATAATTAGATTGTAAGCTCCCAGGAGCAGAGCCCTTCTGTCAGGGATCGCGGCGTCCTGCCGGCCGGCGCATGCGCGCTGGCGACGGCTCACGCCGGGACACAGGCACTAGGTCCCGGCGAGCCGTGGATGACAGGATGCCGCGCATGCGCAGTGGGACCCGCGGGCGCGCCTCGGGCGGCCAATGACAGCCTGGGGGCGCGTTCCGAGCGGCCAATGACAGTGCAGGGCGCAATATTTAAAGATGCCCTGCACTGTCAGTAATCGCCGCAAGGTCTATCTGAGTTCCTGAGTCCTGTACCTGTGTTTTTGACCCTGATTGACCCCGACTACGCTGCCTACTCCTGTGTTGACCCGGATTGTCCTGACTACTCTGCCTTCTCCCATCCTGACCCCCGGCTTGTTTTGACCTCTCTACGGACTGACTTATCCTGCTGACCCTGCGTGTGACCTGCCGATTCTCCGCCTGCCGATTCTGTACCTCGCCTACCCCACGGGACCCCCGCTCGTGATCCATCCTGCTAGGTCCTGCCGTCCTCCTCACATCTGGCTTTCCCGGTACCAATACATCCCCGGAGGTTGCCCCTGCCACTGGTGGGCCTGCTCGGAGGTCGTGACCTGGTCCCGGTCTGTTTCAAGTCCATCCCCACCATCAGGGGCCCTGGTGAAAGCACAGACCGGGACTTAGACTCCACGCTTTGGGTAGGTCTGTCAAGTGGGCAGCCAGGGGCACCACCTGGCGGGTCCTAACAGTACCTTGCGGCCATGACAGAGCCAGGAAGAGGACCGGCGTCCCTAGAGGATATATGCCAGCACCTGGCGACTCTGACCCAGGCCTTCCAGAATTTTCACAGCCGCTGCACCCGGCTTGAGGACCGCATGGAGTCGTTTGCCACCCAGACTCCCCCTGCTCCAAGTTCCGCAACTGCGGAGTCACCCGCTGCTCCAGCATCCGGAGCAGTTGCGGCACCCCTAGCTCCCGAACCCCGCGTTCCCCTGCCGGAACGATTCCGTGGAGACCGAAGCCGTTTTCGGGCCTTCCGGAACGCGTGCACTTTATTTTTTGACCTGCAGCCCCGCACGTTTACCGTCGAGACCGTCAAGGTGGGGTTTATAATCTCTCTCCTTCAGGATGAGCCCCAGGATTGGGCTCACCGCCTGATGGAGAAGCGTGACCCCCATCTCGATTCCGTGACTGAGTTCTTTCAGGCCATGGCCGTCCTATATGACGACCCCCAGCGGGCTGCCTCCGCAGAGGCTACTCTATACTCTCTGCGGCAAGGCCGCCGGGCGGCCGAAGAGTATGCGTCTGATTTCAGGCGTTGGATGGGAGATACCAGATGGAACGATGCGGCATTATGTCACCAGTTCCGCATTGGGCTGTCTGAGTCGCTAAAAGATGAATTAGCACGAGTAGGACTACCGGACTCTCTTGAGAAACTGATAGAGTTGGCCATCCAAATTGACCGCAGACTGAGAGAGCGTCGCCTGGAAAGGAGTAGCCAGGGTCAAAGGGTGGCATGGATCCCACCGAGAGAAGCAGCTCCAACCCCAGGGAACCATGCCCGGAGCACGGAAGCAGGGGACACCTCAGAACCCATGCAACTGGGACTGGCCCGTTCCACTTTATCGGCCGAGGAACGTCAGAGGAGACGATCGCAGAACCTTTGTCTGTACTGTGGGGAAGCTGGTCACCAGGTGCGCTCCTGTCCTGCAAAAATGAGTAAGTCCGCTTCCTGTTTTCCTTTACCTACAGAAAGGGGTGACCTATCTAGTTACCTGGCAATACCTGTGTCGTTACAGCTCCCCGGAGGAACCCTGTCGGTGACCGCAATCATTGATTCGGGAGCATGTAGTTGTTTCATTGATCTTACTTTTGCTCACCGGCAAAAGATTCCCCTCCAGACCAAAGAAAGGGGGTTTAACATCTTCCTGGCAGATGGGTCTAGCATAAAGTCGGGAGTGGTGGATCAGGAGACTCCCCCTATTTTTACCACGATGGCTGACCATCATCAGGAGTTCCTCCGTCTGGATGCCATCGCATCCCCCCTTTTCCCAATCATTCTGGGGCTTCCTTGGCTGCGGGCCCATAACCCCCAGGTTGATTGGGAGAAGGGAACGGTTCAATTTCGGTCACCATACTGCCGGGATCACTGCCACGTCCCAGGGCCCATGCCTCCCCGGTTTCTCCTATGCATGGATGGTGATACGGATCTGTCTCAGGTTATCCCTCCGGCCTACCACGATTTCTTAGATGTGTTCAGTAAGCGAGGAGCAGACATTCTTCCCCCACACCGTTCCTACGATTGCCCCATAGACCTCCTACCCGGATCTGAGATTTCATTTGGTCGCATTTTTCCTTTATTGGAACTAGAATCAGGGGTTTTGAGGGAGTATATTGATGACAATCTGCGGAAGGGATTTATTCGCCCGTCCACGTCCCCGGCCAGGGCTGGGTTGTTTTTTGTAGAAAAAAAAGACAAATCGTTACGGCCCTGTATTGACTACCGAGACCTGAATAAAATCACAGTAAAAAATCGCTATCCGTTACCCCTAGTCCCTGAGCTCCTCCAGAGGTTAGGGTCAGCAGCGATTTTTACTAAATTAGACTTGCGGGGGGCATATAACCTTGTTCGTATCAGGGAGGGGGATGAATGGAAGACAGCCTTTCGTACGAGATTCGGTCATTTCGAATATTTGGTGATGCCGTTCGGGCTCTGTAACGCACCGGCCACCTTCCAACACTTTAACGATGTCTTTCGTGATTTCCTCGATGTCTTCGTGGTTGTCTACCTAGATGACATCCTGATATTTTCACCCTCACTGGAGGCTCATAGGGAGCATGTGGCAAGGGTCCTAACACATTTACGCCAAAACGGGCTTTACGCCAAGGCAGAAAAATGCTGTTTTGAACAGTGTAAAATAACGTTCTTGGGACTGGTCCTCTCTCCCGCGGGGGTCGCGATGGATCCCCAGAAAGTCACGGCGATCTTAGATTGGCCAACACCCACCGATAAGAGGGGGGTACAGCGTTTCATTGGATTCGCAAACTTTTATAGAAAGTTTGTCAGGAACTTCTCAGGGCTGGTCTCCCCAATCACGCAACTGACTAAACAAGGGACTCGTTTTAAATGGACCCCTGAAGCCCAGACCGCGTTCGACACGCTCAAGAAATTGTTTACTTCTGCTCCCATTCTCTGCCATCCAGATTCTTCTCTTCCATATGTTTTGGAAGTGGACGCCTCCGAAAACGCGGTAGGAGCGATTCTTTCCCAAAGGAGTGGTACCAAGGAGTTACTGCATCCCGTGGCGTTTTTCTCCAGGAAGTTGACTCCGGCGGAGCGCAATTACGATATTGGAGATCGGGAACTCCTGGCCATCAAGTCCGCTCTAGAAGAATGGAGGTATCTCCTGGAAGGAGCCACACACCCAATCCTAATATTCACGGATCACAAGAACCTCGAGTATTTAAGGACGGCGAAACGACTGAGACCACGCCAGGCGAGATGGGCTCTTTTCTTCTCTCGGTTTACCTTTCATATAACGTACCGACCTGGGTCTAAGAATACAAAACCAGACGCTCTGTCCCGCATGTTTGAGGACCCCGACGATACAGTGTTACCTGACACAATTTTGCCATCCGGAAGCTTCCTCGTCCTGCAAACGGAACTTCGCTCCAGACTGATTGACGCTTCCGTTGGACTGCCAGTCCCGCCTGGGTCGCCTCTCCAGAACCGCGATGGTCTGCTTTGGAAGGAAAATCGGATCGTGGTGCCAGAAGGAGTTCAAACTTTCATCCTGGGGCACTGCCACGACCATCCAATGGCAGGGCACTTTGGGGTGACGAAGACTCTGGAACTACTACGGCGCTCATTCTGGTGGCCAAACATGGTCAAAGACTGCGAGCGCTACGTCCAGACCTGTCCCACCTGCCAAAGGAACAAGCCCTCCAGAAGCAAGGCCTGGGGATTGTTGCGTCCATTGCCGATACCCAAACGGGCCTGGCAAATGATTGCCATGGATTTTGTAGTCGAACTCCCACCGTCTCAAGGCTACACTGCTATAATGGTGATCGTGGATCGCTTTTCAAAGATGGCTCATTTCGTGCCCTTGGAAAGAACCCCGTCGGCACCGGAGACTGCACGGATATTCATCAAGGAAGTAGTGAGGCTACATGGGATACCCGAAGACATAGTATCGGATCGGAGAGTCCAGTTCACATCTAGATTCTGGAAAGCCTTATGTGAAGCATTAGGAATCAAACTGTCACTGTCATCCGCTTACCATCCACAGACCAACGGGCAAACAGAAAGGACCAATCAAACATTGGAACAGTACCTCAGATGCTACACCTCCTATCTCCAGGACGACTGGCTAACACTGTTGCCTTCTGCAGAGTTCGCCTATAATAACTCGAGCCACTCAGCGACGGGACAATCACCGTTTTTTACCAATTTCGGATATCATCCTACGTTTCTCCCCGACCTAATGCCCGAAAGTCCGGTACCCGCATCTCAAGATGTCTTGCATTTCTTTTCTGTCAATAACAAAACGATTCAGGTGGCCATCACTAAAGCCCAAGAAGATAGTAAAAAGGCGTTCGACAGGAGGAGAAGAGGAGAGCTGTTGCTCCAGCCGGGGGATCAGGTTTGGTTGGCTACGACCAACTTGAAAATGCTGTGTCCTTCCAGGAAGTTAGGACCGAAGTACCTTGGACCGTTTCCAATTAAACGTGTGATCAATGAAGTGGCCTACGAACTTGAGTTCCCGGAGTCTTTCAAAATACACCCTGTGTTCCATGTCTCTCTCCTGAAACCATCCAGACCAGATTCCTTCCCGGATCGCCAATCCAGACCTCCTGAGGCGGTCACCATAGGTGACCAGGAGGAATATGAGGTAGAAACTATTCTCAGTTGCCGAAAGAGGGGGGGCCAGACGCAGTTCCTGATAAAATGGAAGGGTTATGGCCCTGAGGAGAATTCTTGGGTACCCATCCAGAATGTTCACGCCCCCAGGCTCATCCGGGAATTTTTTCGTGGCCACCCGCGGTGGAGAGATCAGTGGGGCTCCCGGAGGGTGCCCATAGGGGGGGGGCAATGTCAGGGATCGCGGCGTCCTGCCAGCCGGCACATGCGCGCTGGCGACGGCTCACGCCGGGACACAGGCACTAGGTCCCGGCGAGCCGTGGATGACAGGATGCCGCGCATGCGCAGTGGGACCCGCGGGCGCGCCTCGGGCGGCCAATGACAGCCCGGGGGCGCGTTCCGAGCGGCCAATGACAGTGCAGGGCGCAATATTTAAAGATGCCCTGCACTGTCAGTAATCGCCGCAAGGTCTATCTGAGTTCCTGAGTCCTGTACCTGTGTTTTTGACCCTGATTGACCCTGACTACGCTGCCTACTCCTGTGTTGACCCGGATTGTCCTGACTACTCTGCCTTCTCCCATCCTGACCCCCGGCTTGTTTTGACCTCTCTACGGACTGACTTATCCTGCTGACCCTGCGTGTGACCTGACGATTCTCCGCCTGCCGATTCTGTACCTCGCCTACCCCACGGGACCCCCGCTTGTGATCCATCCTGCTAGGTCCTGCCGTCCTCCTCACATCTGGCTCTCCCGGTACCAATACATCCCCGGAGGTTGCCCCTGCCACTGGTGGGCCTGCTCGGAGGTCGTGACCTGGTCCCGGTCTGTTTCAAGTCCATCCCCACCATCAGGGGCCCTGGTGAAAGCACAGACCGGGACTTAGACTCCACGCTTTGGGTAGGTCTGTCAAGTGGGCAGCCAGGGGCACCACCTGGCGGGTCCTAACACCTTCTAACCCTCTTGTATTGAATTGTATTGTTGCTGTATTGTGTCCATTTGTATTGTAAAGAACTGCACAAGGTGTTGGCTCTATATACATCATGGATAATAATACTAATAATCCCAGCATAATATAAATCTTAGGTGCACCCACCCAACAGTTATCCTGTCACATTTTTGTAAACAACAAGATGTCCATTTCTCTATGCATGTATGAAGCATTACAGTGTCTTTTTTTACAGCACAACAGTGTACTAACCTTTGGGTTTATTACAAGGAATGTAACAATATTATGTTCCTTGAGGTATGGGTCTCTTAAATGCCCTTCACCATCCTCAACTTGGTATGCTCCACTCAGGTGATCCAGTGTTTCGGATGTGATATGAACACGGCTGTTCAAAGAACAAATAATAAAAAATAGATAATTTCAAAAATATGATATAAAACAGCTTAAAAAGGTTATATGGCATATATTTTAGTGAGTACACAGGTTGGGCTATTGGGTTATTAACAAAATATACTACAAAGGAATTTTTTATGTGATTTTTACATTGTTATATGCTTGTGATAGACCCAACCACAACATCTCTGCCAACAAGCGTTAGTTTGGGTTTGCAGGAGGTGGCTTCAATCACACTGGCCATAATTCACCAGAACAATATCATGGCAGAGCAAAGTTTTTATGTGGGACAGTGCTGAAGACATGGATGGTATTGCAATAGCAATAACTATTTACTTTCAAATTGTTGTTAACTTTAAATTCAGTCTAACAAAGCTGAAAGACCTACACTGATAGGTAGGATTGAAAACTGTGCCGGTACTACTACTAAGTATTGACCCCTGTACATACATCAAACTATGGAAAGAAATAGGATTTCTAAAATAAAATATGAAACATTAAATACTTTAAATGGCAATATGTACAATATAAAATATAAATAATATAATTAGAGATGAGCGAATTATTCAAAAATTCGATTCGGCCGATTCGCTGAATTTCAGGAAGAAATTCGATTCGATGCGAATTTATTCGCTACGAAGTTAACTTATAAAAAGGGTTTCTAGGCTTCAGAGAGCCTTTAAATTAGTGCAGAACACTGTACCTTTAATTTAAATGCCCTTGGAGATGAGGAAGGAGAAGGAGAAGGAGAAGGATGAGAAGAAGGAGAAGGATGAGAAGAAGGAGAAGGATGAGAAGGAGAAGGATGAGAAGAAGGAGAAGGAGAAGGATGAGAAGATGGAGAAGGAGAAGGATGAGAAGATGGAGAAGGAGAAGGATGAGAAGAAGGAGAAGGATGAGAAGAAGGAGAAGGAGAAGGATGAGAAGAAGGAGAAGGAGAAGGATGAGAAGAAGGAGAAGGAGAAGGATGAGAAGAAGGAGAAGGATGAGAAGAAGGAGAAGGATGAGAAGAAGGAGAAGGATGAGAAGAAGGAGAAGGATGAGAAGAAGGATGAGAAGAAGGATGAGAAGAAGGAGAAGGATGAGAAGAAGGATGAGAAGAAGGAGAAGGATGAGAAGAAGGATGAGAAGAAGGATAAGGATGAGAAGAAGGATGAGAAGAAGGAGAAGGATGAGAAGAAGGAGAAGGATGAGAAGAAGGAGAAGGATGAGAAGAAGGAGAAGGAGAAGGATGAGAAGAAGGAGAAGGATGAGAAGAAGGAGAAGGAGAAGGATGAGAAGAAGGAGAAGGATGAGAAGAAGGATGAGAAGAAGGATGAGAAGAAGGATGAGAAGAAGGATGAGAAGAAGGAGAAGGATGAGAAGCAGGATGAGAAGGAGAAGGATGAGAAGAAGGATGAGAAGAAGGAGAAGGATGAGAAGGAGAAGGATGAGGAGAAGGAGAAGGATGAGAAGAAGGAGAAGGATGAGAAGAAGGAGAAGGAGGAGAAGAAGGAGAAGGATGAGAAGAAGGAGAAGGAGAAGGATGAGAAGAAGGAGAAGGATGAGAAGAAGGAGAAGGAGAAGGATGAGAAGAAGGAGAAGGATGAGAAGAAGGATGAGAAGAAGGATGAGAAGAAGGATGAGAAGAAGGATGAGAAGAAGGATGAGAAGAAGGAGAAGGATGAGAAGAAGGAGAAGGATGAGAAGAAGAAGGATGAGAAAAAGGAGAAGGATGAGAAGAAGAAGAAGGATGAGAAGAAGGAGAAGGATGAGAAGAAGGAGAAGGATGAGAAGAAGAAGAAGGATGAGAAGAAGAAGAAGGATGAGAAGAAGAAGAAAGATGAGAAGAAGGAGAATTCCAAGCCGGCAAAAAGTGTATCTGCAGAGCTCCGCTATTTCTTAGCGGAGCTCTGCAGATACACTTAGCGGAGCTCTGCAGATACACTTTTTGCCGGCTTGAAATTCTTCTTATTTTCATCCTACTTCTTCTTCTTCTTCATCCTCATCCTCTTCTTCTTCTTCTGAGGATGAGGATGAAGAAGAAGAAGAAGAAGTAGGATGAAAATAAGAAGAATTCCAAGCCGGCAAAAAGTGTATCTGCAGAGCTCCGCTAAGTGTATCTGCAGAGCTCCGCTATTTCTGACAGTTCTGTGACATTCCCTCCATACAGCGGTTGAAACATTGTATCTATTTGTTTCCATAAATGGTTCCATTTATGGAAACAAATAGATACAATGTTTCAACCGCTGTATGGAGTGAATGTCACAGAACTGTCAGAAATAGCCTATTTCTGACAGTTCTGTGACATTCCCTCCATACAGCGGTTGAAACATTGTATCTATTTGTTTCCATAAATGGTTCCATTTATGGAAACAAATAGATACAATGTTTCAACCGCTGTATGGAGGGAATGTCACAGAACTGTCAGAAATAGGCTATTTCTGACAGTTCTGTGACATTCCCTCCATACAGCGGTTGAAACATTGTATCTATTTGTTTCCATAAATGGTTCCATTTATGGAAACAAATAGATACAATGTTTCAACCGCTGTATGGAGTGAATGTCACAGAACTGTCAGAAATAGCCTATTTCTGACAGTTCTGTGACATTCACTCCATACAGCGGTTTCAACAACATTCACTCCATACAGCGGTTGAAACATTGTATCTATTTGTTTCCATAAATGGAAACAAATAGATACAATGTTTCAACCGCTGTATGGAGTGAATGTCACAGAACTGTCAGAAATAGCGGAGCTCTGCAGATACACTTAGCGGAGCTCTGCAGATACACTTTTTGCCGGCTTGGAATTATTCTTATTTTCATCCTACTTCTTCTTCTTCTTCTTCTTCATCATCCTCATCCTCTTCTTCTTCTGAGGATGAGGATGAGGATGAAGAAGAAGAAGAAGAAGTAGGATGAAAATAAGAATAATTCCAAGCCGGCAAAAAGTGTATCTGCAGAGCTCCTCTAAGTGTATCTGCAGAATAGAGGAGCTCTGCAGATACACTTTTTGCCGGCTTGGAATTATTCTTATTTTCATCCTACTTCTTCTTCTTCATCCTCATAAGAAGAAGAAGAGGATGAGGATGAGGATGAAGAGGAAGAAGAAGAAGAAGAAGAAGTAGGATGAAAATAAGAAGAATTCCAAGCCGGCAAAAAGTGTATCTGCAGAGCTCCTCTATTCTGCAGATACACTTAGAGGAGCTCTGCAGATACACTTTTTGCCGGCTTGGAATTATTCTTATTTTCATCCTACTTCTTCTTCTTCTTCTTACTCTTCTTCATCCTCATCCTCATCCTCTTCTTCTTTTTCTGAGGATGAGGATGAAGAAGAAGAAGAAGAAGTAGGATGAAAATAAGAATAATTCCAAGCCGGCAAAAAGTGTATCTGCAGAGCTCCTCTAAGTGTATCTGCAGAATAGAGGAGCTCTGCAGATACACTTTTTGCCGGCTTGGAATTATTCTTATTTTCATCCTACTTCTTCTTCTTCTTCTTCATCCTCATCCTCAGAAGAAGAAGAAGAGGATGAGGATGAGGATGAAGAAGAAGAAGAAGAAGTAGGATGAAAATAAGAATAATTCCAAGCCGGCAAAAAGTGTATCTGCAGAGCTCCTCTAAGTGTATCTGCAGAATAGAGGAGCTCTGCAGATACACTTTTTGCCGGCTTGGAATTATTCTTATTTTCATCCTACTTCTTCTTCTTCTTCTTCCTCTTCATCCTCATCCTCTTCTTCTTCTTCTGAGGATGAGGATGAAGAAGAAGAAGTAGGATGAAAATAAGAATAATTCCAAGCCGGAAAAAAAGTGTATCTGCAGAGCTCCTCTATTCTGCAGATACACTTAGAGGAGCTCTGCAGATACACTTTTTGCCGGCTTGGAATTATTCTTATTTTCATCCTACTTCTTCTTCTTCTTCATCCTCATCCTCATCCTCAGAAGAAGAAGAAGAGGATGAGGATGAGGATGAAGAAGAAGAAGAAGAAGAAGAAGAAGAAGTAGGATGAAAATAAGAATAATTCCAAGCCGGCAAAAAGTGTATCTGCAGAGCTCATCTATTCTGCAGATACACTTAGAGGAGCTCTGCAGATACACTTTTTGCCGGCTTGGAATTATTCTTATTTTCATCCTACTTCTTCTTCTTCTTCTTCTTCATCCTCATCCTCTTCTTCTTCTTCTGAGGATGAGGATGAGGATGAAGAAGAAGAAGAAGTAGGATGAAAATAAGAATAATTCCAAGCCGGCAAAAAGTGTATCTGCAGAGCTCCTCTAAGTGTATCTGCAGAATAGAGGAGCTCTGCAGATACACTTTTTTCCGGCTTGGAATTATTCTTATTTTCATCCTACTTCTTCTTCTTCATCCTCATCCTCAGAAGAAGAAGAAGAGGATGAGGATGAGGATGAGGAGGAAGAAGAAGAAGTAGGATGAAAATAAGAATAATTCCAAGCCGGCAAAAAGTGTATCTGCAGAGCTCCTCTATTCTGCAGATACACTTAGAGGAGCTCTGCAGATACACTTTTTGCCGGCTTGGAATTATTCTTATTTTCATCCTACTTCTTCTTCTTCTTCTTCTTCATCCTCATCCTCATCCTCTTCTTCTGAGGATGAGGATGAGGATGAAGAAGAAGAAGAAGAAGTAGGATGAAAATAAGAAGAATTCCAAGCCGGCAAAAAGTGTATCTGCAGAGCTCCGCTAAGTGTATCTGCAGAGCTCCGCTATTTCTGACAGTTCTGTGACATTCCCTCCATACAGCGGTTGAAACATTGTATCTATTTGTTTCCATAAATGGTTCCATTTATGGAAACAAATAGATACAATGTTTCAACCGCTGTATGGAGTGAATGTCACAGAACTGTCAGAAATAGCCTATTTCTGACAGTTCTGTGACATTCCCTCCATACAGCGGTTGAAACATTGTATCTATTTGTTTCCATAAATGGTTCCATTTATGGAAACAAATAGATACAATGTTTCAACCGCTGTATGGAGGGAATGTCACAGAACTGTCAGAAATAGGCTATTTCTGACAGTTCTGTGACATTCCCTCCATACAGCGGTTGAAACATTGTATCTATTTGTTTCCATAAATGGTTCCATTTATGGAAACAAATAGATACAATGTTTCAACCGCTGTATGGAGTGAATGTCACAGAACTGTCAGAAATAGGCTATTTCTGACAGTTCTGTGACATTCACTCCATACAGCGGTTGAAACCGCTGTATGGAGTGAATGTCACAGAACTGTCAGAAATAGCCTATTTCTGACAGTTCTGTGACATTCACTCCATACAGCGGTTTCAACAACATTCACTCCATACAGCGGTTGAAACATTGTATCTATTTGTTTCCATAAATGGAAACAAATAGATACAATGTTTCAACCGCTGTATGGAGTGAATGTCACAGAACTGTCAGAAATAGCGGAGCTCTGCAGATACACTTAGCGGAGCTCTGCAGATACACTTTTTGCCGGCTTGGAATTATTCTTATTTTCATCCTACTTCTTCTTCTTCTTCTTCTTCATCATCCTCATCCTCTTCTTCTTCTGAGGATGAGGATGAGGATGAAGAAGAAGAAGAAGAAGTAGGATGAAAATAAGAATAATTCCAAGCCGGCAAAAAGTGTATCTGCAGAGCTCCTCTAAGTGTATCTGCAGAATAGAGGAGCTCTGCAGATACACTTTTTGCCGGCTTGGAATTATTCTTATTTTCATCCTACTTCTTCTTCTTCATCCTCATAAGAAGAAGAAGAGGATGAGGATGAGGATGAAGAGGAAGAAGAAGAAGAAGAAGAAGAAGTAGGATGAAAATAAGAAGAATTCCAAGCCGGCAAAAAGTGTATCTGCAGAGCTCCTCTATTCTGCAGATACACTTAGAGGAGCTCTGCAGATACACTTTTTGCCGGCTTGGAATTATTCTTATTTTCATCCTACTTCTTCTTCTTCTTCTTACTCTTCTTCATCCTCATCCTCATCCTCTTCTTCTTTTTCTGAGGATGAGGATGAAGAAGAAGAAGAAGAAGTAGGATGAAAATAAGAATAATTCCAAGCCGGCAAAAAGTGTATCTGCAGAGCTCCTCTAAGTGTATCTGCAGAATAGAGGAGCTCTGCAGATACACTTTTTGCCGGCTTGGAATTATTCTTATTTTCATCCTACTTCTTCTTCTTCTTCTTCATCCTCATCCTCAGAAGAAGAAGAAGAGGATGAGGATGAGGATG
This sequence comes from Staurois parvus, assembly GCF_062004578.1. NCBI lineage: Eukaryota > Metazoa > Chordata > Amphibia > Anura > Ranidae > Staurois > Staurois parvus. The sequence continues at coordinate 762,297 of NW_028318568.1, read as the reverse complement.
AAGAAGAAGAAGAAGAAGTAGGATGAAAATAAGAATAATTCCAAGCCGGCAAAAAGTGTATCTGCAGAGCTCCTCTAAGTGTATCTGCAGAATAGAGGAGCTCTGCAGATACACTTTTTGCCGGCTTGGAATTATTCTTATTTTCATCCTACTTCTTCTTCTTCTTCTTCCTCTTCATCCTCATCCTCTTCTTCTTCTTCTGAGGATGAGGATGAAGAAGAAGAAGTAGGATGAAAATAAGAATAATTCAAAGCCGGAAAAAAAGTGTATCTGCAGAGCTCCTCTATTCTGCAGATACACTTAGAGGAGCTCTGCAGATACACTTTTTGCCGGCTTGGAATTATTCTTATTTTCATCCTACTTCTTCTTCTTCTTCATCCTCATCCTCATCCTCAGAAGAAGAAGAAGAGGATGAGGATGAGGATGAAGAAGAAGAAGAAGAAGAAGAAGAAGAAGTAGGATGAAAATAAGAATAATTCCAAGCCGGCAAAAAGTGTATCTGCAGAGCTCATCTATTCTGCAGATACACTTAGAGGAGCTCTGCAGATACACTTTTTGCCGGCTTGGAATTATTCTTATTTTCATCCTACTTCTTCTTCTTCTTCTTCTTCATCCTCATCCTCTTCTTCTTCTTCTGAGGATGAGGATGAAGAAGAAGAAGAAGTAGGATGAAAATAAGAATAATTCCAAGCCGGCAAAAAGTGTATCTGCAGAGCTCCTCTAAGTGTATCTGCAGAATAGAGGAGCTCTGCAGATACACTTTTTTCCGGCTTGGAATTATTCTTATTTTCATCCTACTTCTTCTTCTTCATCCTCATCCTCAGAAGAAGAAGAAGAGGATGAGGATGAGGATGAAGAGGAAGAAGAAGAAGAAGAAGTAGGATGAAAATAAGAATAATTCCAAGCCGGCAAAAAGTGTATCTGCAGAGCTCCTCTATTCTGCAGATACACTTAGAGGAGCTCTGCAGATACACTTTTTGCCGGCTTGGAATTATTCTTATTTTCATCCTACTTCTTCTTCTTCTTCTTCTTCATCCTCATCCTCATCCTCTTCTTCTTCTTCTGAGGATGAGGATGAAGAAGAAGTAGGATGAAAATAAGATTAATTCCAAGCCGGCAAAAAGTGTATCTGCAGAGCTCCTCTAAGTGTATCTGCAGAATAGAGGAGCTCTGCAGATACACTTTTTGCCGGCTTGGAATTATTCTTATTTTCATCCTACTTCTTCTTCTTCTTCTTCTTCTTCATCCTCATCCTCAGAAGAAGAAGAAGAGGATGAGTATGAAGAGGAAGAAGAAGAAGAAGGAGAAGTAGGATGAAAATAAGAATAATTCCAAACCGGCAAAAAGTGTATCTGCAGAGTTCCTCTATTTCTGACAGTTCTCTGACAGCTCCTTCACATGTACAGCGGTTGAAACATCTGTTTCCGAATAAAAACATCTGTATCCTAAATGGAAACAAATAGATACAATGTTTCAACCGCTGTACATGTGAAGGAGCTGTCAGAGAACTGTCAGAAATAGCGGAGCTCTCTGCAGGGACACTTTTGCCGGCTGATCGGGAAAAATCCGATTCGCGCACCCGAAGTAGGCAAATATTCGGATTCGACGCGAATCGAATTTTTCCTGAAATTCGTATCGAATTCCACTTCGCCTGGTTCGATTCGCTCATCTCTAAATATAATACAATAGCAATTTCACTAATTTTCTTACCTGTATTGCAGTACTTGTCTTGTTTGCACCTATCTTGTGTTCACTGGTCTTTGATTAAACAAAAAGCTCTTATTGGAACTATTAAATGTGGCAGCAACAATTTATAGTCCTCTTTTATGTGCTTGTATCATTTATTTTAACTTAAGTATATTTTGTGCTTGTTTAGGGGGCAGCAGTCCCATTTTGCTGATGACCCATCCATAACAAAGCCCCTTTTTTCCCATTGTAAAAATAAGAGTAAGACATCACCCTGAGATTAAATAAATAAATTAATGGCAGGGCTAAAGCAAAGGCGGTGGCACTCTGCATGTATGTGGGTGCATGTAGAGAGTGATCAACTCCACAAGTTGCTAGAGCCATATGAATCAAAGGTAAGGTATGTCTGCAATTGCTTCCTGTGCAAAGGTATTGCACAGCGTGACCTCTTACCTCCTCTTCTTGAGTTTACATGCAGGTACCGCTCTTCCTCTCCTGTGCGTGCCCCCAATAGTAAGCAATGTGCTATGGGGGCACACGTGTGGGCTGTGTATGTCCATAAACACACAAAGCACAGCTCAGCCACACCCTCAGCTCCCTTTTCACAGGATTTGACTGACAGCAGCAGGAGCCAATGGCTGCTTCTGGAGTCTCCTGTGAGACTAGGGAGAGGGAAGAGAATAGCTGCAGCCAGGCACAGCACTGGATCAAGAGTGCACTCAGGTAAGTGTTTATAGAGGAGGCACAACAAGTTACATAATTAGTTAGTTAGTCTGGCTGAAAAAAGACAAAAGTCCACCCAGTTCAACCATTAAAAAAAAAAGTTATATTCCTATACCCACAGTTGATCCAGAGGAAAGCACAAAACCCAGCAAAGCACGATCCAATTTGTTCCTGCAGGGAAAAAAATTCTTTCCTGATCCCCCGAGAGGCAATCGGATATTCCCTGGATCAACTTTACCTATAAATGTTAGTATCCAGTTATATTCTATGTATCTAAGAAAGAATCCAGGCCTTTTTTAAAGCAATCCACTAAGCTGGCCAGAACCAACTCTTTGGAGATTACATTTCTTTTACTCCAGACATAAAGAGTGCCCCCTTGTCCTCTGTGATGACCAAGTGATAACATTTTTTTTACCTTAATGCAGGCAAAGCATTAAGGGTAAAAAAAACTTTTCAACTTTAGAACCACTTTAAGCTCTCATATTTCAACCTGTTTTTGCTACAGCAGAGCTGTCCTGCTGCCAAAAAAAATGTATACCAAAATTGTACCCAAGACCTTTTGGGAGATATGGGGATACAGGGGGTAGTGTGAATTTTTTTTTGTAAACCGTTTTATTCTTTTAAAATTATGCATTTTATCTAGGGGGCTCACATAGGTCTGCAATAAAAAAAAGGTGTTAGAAGCTCAGGCAAGCAGTCCAAATGTCACTTAGGGTGTCAATCATTTGCTGAAACTTGGGGTTAAAGAGATGGAAACAATTTTTTATATTGAATTACTTATGACTGCTATGTTTAGAGATGAGCGAATCGAACATGATGAAGTGGAATTCGTTTAGAAGATTAGGAAATATTCGATTTGCGCCGAATCCGAAAATTAGCAAACTTCGGATTCACGAATCGAATTTTCCCAAAAATGGCGGCGACATGTGTGGCGACGGAGCGGGGATCTCTGGGAAGGCGTGCAGACAAGGCGCGCTGACCCATAATGCATTCATTCATGACATGTGATCGCATTAGCCAATCAGCAGCCAGCAAGCCAGCACTGTGTAATGGTGGAGCTATAAATCGCGGCCATCTTAGAATTCTCCATTAGCCTCCGGTCATTCAAGAGAGACAGACCTCTGTGTATTAGGGACAGAGTTAGGGCCACAGAGACTTTAGGGACACAGAATCGTTACTTAGGGACACAGAATCGTTACTCAGGGACACAGAATTGTTACTCAGGGACACAGAATTGTTACTCAGGGACACAGAATCGTTACTCAGGGACAGACATAGAATTGTTACTCAGGGACACAGAATTGTTACTGAGGGACACAGAATCGTTACTGAGGGACACAGAATTGTTACTGAGGGACACAGAATCGTTACTCAGGGACACAGAATTGTTACTCAGGGACACAGAATTGTTACTCAGGGACACAGAATCGTTACTCAGGGACAGACACAGAATTGTTACTCAGGGACACAGAATCGTTACTGAGGGACACAGAATCGTTACTGAGGGACACAGAATCGTTACTCAGGGACACAGAATCGTTACTCAGGGACACAGAATCGTTACTCAGGGACACAGAATCGTTACTCAGGGACACAGAATCGTTACTCAGGGACACAGAATCGTTACTCAGGGACACAGAATCGTTACTCAGGGACACAGAATCGTTACTCAGGGACACAGAATCGTTACTCAGGGACACAGAATCGTTACTCAGGGACACAGAATCGTTACTCAGGGACACAGAATCGTTACTCAGGGACACAGAATCGTTGAATTAAAGAGTATGTCAGACAACACGCAGAGGAGTGGCAGAGGAGGCAATGTTTCAGGAGCGAGCAGACGTGGCAGCAGAGGAAGGGGTCGAGGCAGCACTAGTCGCAGCCAGAGGCCAGTGCTCCCGGTGTCATCCAGCGGTCGTGTCTCCACCGACAACCCTGCCGTCATCGATTGGTTGGCTCGGTCGTCTTCCTCTTCCCAGGTCACCTCTGACACCTACAGCCAACGGTCGGTGGGTACGTCAGACACAACCGTTAGTTGGCATGGCCCGGGAGCAAGCCCACTGAAATCACGTGTCCTCTACCTGCCCCTGTCCTTTGGTGTTCCCTCACCAAGCGAAGTATCGCATGCTGTGGGCTCAGCCCCACTGTACAGTGAGGAAGAGCTAACAGAGGGCGGTCAGGAACGGGGGGAGACATCCGCCTCTTCAGCAGCCAGGCGAAGAAGTACTGGCGAGGAGAGTGGCTCGGTAGCCGGTCTAGAGACAGGTCTGTCTCCTGACCCACACGCAGCCGAGGGGGCTAGTAGTGAGGCGGAGACCCTAATTGATGATGATGAGGCTGATCGCACTTGGCAGCCTCGTCGTCATCAGGCTATTGCTTCCGCATCATCAGGAGAAGAGGGTGCCAGCTTGGCAGCGAGCAAAACAGTCGGTGGGTTGCCCAGGAGGCAGCAGGGTCGCAGCAGTGTCAGTGGAGGCAAACGGCCACGGAGCAGAGCACCAGCTCCACTGCAGCCTACCACCACGGCCAGTAGTGGTGCCGGTGTGCACGGAGGAAGTAGCAGTCAGCCAGTGAGGAGTAGCGGGGGCAAAGTTTCCTACTCGGCGGTGTGGCAATTTTTCGTCAAGCCGCCCGAGGAAGTAAACGTAGCCGTATGTCGACTATGTGGCCAGAAAGTCAAGCGTGGCCAGGGGGCCCATGTTGGGACTACAGCGTTGCGTCATCATATGCAGCGTCGCCATTCGGTGGCCTAGGAAAACCGTGATAAAGATACGGCGGTTCTGCCTGCCCCAGCCCCCGCTCCATCACCCGCTCCGTTACTTGCTCCGTCACCCGACGTCAATCGCCCTCTATCAGCCAGTCAAGGCTCCAACACCTCTGCTGAGGGGAGTTGTCCCTCATTGGCATCTTCCGCTCGTTCAGATGCTCCTTCTCCTGCTACTCCTCTTCACGGATTCCGTCAGCAGTCTTTCTTGGAATCCGTTTCCAAGAGACAACAGTTTGCGAGCACGCACCCGACGGTGCAGAAGCTGAACGTCCTCCTGTCCAAGTTGCTGGTGCTGCAGTCCCTCCCTTTCCAAGTGGTGGACTCAGCACCTTTCCGAGAAATGATGGCTTGTGCCGCGCCGCGGTGGAGAGTGCCAAGCCGGCATTTCTTTGCCAAAAAGGCAGTGCCAGCCCTGCATTCACATGTAGAAGAGATGGTGGGCCAGTCTTTGAGCATGTCGGTCTCTGCCAAAGTGCACGGCAGTGCCGCCGTGTGGAGCTGTAACTACGGTCAGGGACAGTACATGTCATTTACGGCCCACTGGGTGAACGTGGTGCCGGCACAGCCGCACCAGCAACTTGGACAGGTCACGCCGCTTTTGCCTCCACGTTTGCACGTCCTTGGTCCAGCAAAGATGTCCGCCTCTACCACCTCTTCTTCCGCCGTGTCCTCAGCCGCCACCCCCGTGCCAAGTCCCATTACCCGACCGGCATATCACATGTGCAGGGCGCAACGGTGTCACGCTGTGCTGCACCTGGTATGCCTTGGCGAACGTAGTCACACAGGGGAGGAACTTCTGAGTGTAATGAACAGAGAAATCGACAGATGGCTGTCTCCGCGCAAACTGAAAATCGGAACCATGTTGACCGACAACGGAAAGAACATGGTGTCTGCTCTGCGTCAAGGAAGGTTGTGCCATGCGCCATGCATGGCTCACGTGTTCAATCTGGTTGTCAAGCGGTTCCTAAAATCCACCATCCCACTGCAAGACATTCTTAAAATGTCACGTAAACTTTTCATGCATTTCAGCCATTCCTACACCGCAAAGCACATCCTCCTTGAGCTGCAGCGGCAGAACGGAATTCCACAGCATCGCCTGATCTGCGACGTTGCAACAAGGTGGAATTCAACCCTACATATGTTAGACCGCCTTTACGAACAGCGAAAGGCCATCAACGATTTCCTGATGTTACAAGCGGATAAAGGTACTCCCCTGTGTAACTTAGATGTCAGCCATTGGCAGCTCATGCGTGACACCTGCCGCTTGCTCAGGCCCTTTGAGGAGGCCACGCTATTCGTGAGTCGGCAGGACTATGGGATGAACGACGTCATTCCTCTGTTGCATGTCCTGGAACAAATGCTGTTAACAATGGCTAGTCAGGGTGCGGTAGACGTGGCGCACACATCTCAACGCCACATGACCCCTGTGGGGGCAGGACAGGAGGAAGAGGAGGAGGTAGAGGAGGACATTGGTGCTCAGGAATTATTGAGTGAAATGGGTGGTTTTTCCACTCAGCGGACAGGAGTGGAGGAGCAGGAGCATCTGGTAGAGGAGGAGGAGGAGACAGAGGACCCAGACGCACCGTGGCAGTATGATGTGGAGATGGAGGCAGGGAGTCCCTCGCATTCCTTGGCACAAATGGCCCATAGCATGCTCGGTTGCTTGCGTAGCGACAGCCGAATAATAACCATCAGAGAGAGGGATGACTTTTGGCTGTCCACCTTGTTGGACCCTCGCTACCGTTCAAAAATGGTGGCCTTTTTCACACCTGCTGAGAGGGAGGCCAAAATAACGTACTATAAAAACCACCTATGTAGTCAGTTGGTCTCTGCCTTTCTGCGCCAACGTCCATCCTCAGACACTGTGGGCCCTGTGCGCTCGCGTTCCGCTGCCATGGCAGCAGGGGAGGGGTGGGGTGGTAGGAGCAGTGGCAGCTCCACCAGCAGCGGCTGCCTCAGTCTGCAGTCGATGATGAGTAGCTTTCTTCACCAGCGCAGTGAGGAAACTACTAACCAGCCGCAGCAGCAGCAGCATCAGGTGGACCTGGAGCAGGACCTCAAACAACAGGCTAGGGCCTACTTGGACAGCACCCTGCCAACCGAGGAAGACAATCCCCTTGACTACTGGGCAACGAAACTTGACCTTTGGCCCCAACTAGCTGAATTTGCCCTTGAAAGGCTGTCATGCCCGGCCAGTAGCGTGGCATCGGAGCGCGTGTTTAGTGCAGCAGGAGGTATTGTAACTCCGCGGAGGACACGACTGTCCACCCAAAGTGTGGAGAGACTCAAGTTTGTGAAAATGAATCAGGCGTGGATTAGTCTGGATTTCAAACCACCAGTTCCTGACACAACTGACTAAATCCGCCATGAATCATGCCCCAAACATGTTATTATTTTTAACATAGGCCTCTGTATGGCCTTCAATTTAAGCTGCTTACACTTCGCCACTCTGCCATGGGCCCCTGTACCGCCTCCTCTTGCTGCTGCCAGGTCCAGAGTGTGTCATGGGTCCCTGTACGGCCTCCCATTGCTGCTGTCTCCATCGCCACACTCTGCCATGTGCCACTTTCAGGTCTCCTCACACTGCTGGTGGGTTCCATTTTTTCATAGGGTGCTGTATGGCCTCCCATTGCTGCTGCCTCCACCGCCACACTGTGGCTCCACACTCTGGTTTTGGCCCCGTGACTGCCCAAATGAGTGAAGTGTGCAGTGATTCTAAGATCGACGGCACTCATCTGCATGTCATTCTGACTGACAGTATTATTTCTCTTCCCCAGCAGACTCCAAAGGCATTTAAATTAAAGGTACAGTGTTCTTCACTAATATAAAGGCTCTCTGAAGCCTAGAAACACCCTTTTTATAAGTTAAATTCGCAGCGAATATATTAGACTCGAATCGAATTTATTCCGCGAATTCGCCGAATCAGCCGAATCGAATTTTTGAATAATTCGCTCATCTCTAGCTATGTTATATTTGTATTAAATTTATTTAAACCTTTATCTATATTATTTTCTTTATAAGGAGCAGAATAAGTTCAGTCTTGGGAATGAACAATCCAGACTCCCAATGCATATACAGGTGAAACTCAAAAAATTAGAATATCGTGCAAAAGTTCATTTATTTCAGTAATGCAATTTAAAAGGTGAAACTAATATATGAGATAGACTCATTACATGCAAAGCAAGATAGTTCAAGCTGTGATTTGTCATAATTGTGATGATTATGGCTTACAGCTCATGAAAACCCCAAATCCACAATCTCAGAAAATTAGAATATTGTGAAATGGTGCAATATTCTAGGCTCAAAGTGTCCCACTCTAATCAGCTAATTAAGCCATAACACCTGCAAAGGGTTTCTGAGCCTTTAAATGGTCTCTTATGCAGGCCATAGATGGGGAGAAAAACGGCCGATCTTTCTTTAAAAAAAGAAAAATCGGTCGTTCAAGCGGCCGACGTTACCAGGAATGGTAAAAAAAAAAAAATCGGACGATTTTCATCCCGTCTACAGCCGGCAAAAAGTGTCCCTGCAGAGAGCTCCGCTATTTCTTTGACAGTGCTTTGACATTTATAGCGGCTGCAACAATGTATCTATTTGTATCCATTTCAGATACAGCTGTTTTTATTCGGAAACAAATAGATACATTGTTGCAACCGCTAAAAAATGTCAAAGCACTGTCAAAGAAATAGCGGAGCTCTCTGCAGGGACACTTTTTGCCAGACTGGAATTCTTCTTCTTCTTCATCCTCTTCTTCCTCTTCATCCTCTTCTTCCTCTTCAACTTCATCCTTTTCTTTATCCTCTTCCTCTTCATCCTCTTCTTCTTCATCCTCTTCATCCTCTTCTTCTTCATCCTCTTCATCCTCTTCTTCTTCATCCTCTTCATCCTCTTCTTCTTCATCCTCTTCATCCTCTTCTTCTTCATCCTATTCTTCCTCTTCATCCTATTCTTCTTCATCATCATCCTCTTCTTCATCATCATCCTCTTCTTCATCATCATCCTCTTCTTCATCATCATCCTCTTCTTCTTCATCCTCTTCTTCATCATCCTCTTCTTCTTCATCATCATCCTCTTCTTCTTCATCATCCTCTTCTTCTTCATCATCCTCTTCTTCATCCTCTTCTTTATCCTCTTCCTCTTCTTCATCCTCTTCATCCTCTTCTTCATCCTCTTCTTCATCTATTTCTTCTTCTTTTTGTCTTCCTCTTGCAGGTCACTGCTCATGCGCAGATTTTTTATCGGTAAAAAGATCGACCGATTTGCCCATAATTGCCGTGAAAATCGGCCGATCGGCAGCATCGGCCGATCTTTTTCCAACTTTACCGATAAAAAAAATCTGCCAAAATACCGAAAAACGGCTGAACAATTAACCCACTAACGATCCGAAAATCGGCCGATTTTCGACCCATCTATGGCTTGCATTAGTCTGGTTCAGTAGGAATCACAATCATGGGAAAGACTGCTGACCTGACAGTTGTGCAGAAAACCATCATTGACACCCTCCGTAAGGAGGGAAAGCCTCAAAAGGTAATTTGCAAAAGAAGTTGGATGTTCCCAAAGTGCTGTATCAAAGCACATTAATAGAAAGTTATGTGGAAGGGAAAAGTGTGGAAGAAAAAGGTGCACAAGCAGCAGGGATGACCGCAGCCTGGAGAGGATTGTCAGGAAAAGGCCATTCAAAAGTGTTGGGGACTTTCACAAGGAGTGGACTGAGGCTGGAGTCAGTGCATCAAGAGCCGCCACACACAAATGGATCCTGGACATGGGCTTCAAATGTCGTATTCCTCTTGTCAAACCGCTCCTGAACAACAAACAACGTCAGAAGCATCTTACCTGGGCTAAAGAAAAACAGACCTGGTCTGTTGCTCAGTGGTCCAAAGTCCTCTTTTCTGATGAGAGCAACTTTTGCATCTCATTTGGAAACCAAGGACCCAGAGTATGGAGGAAGAATGGAGAGGCACACACTGCAAGATGCTTGAAGTCCAGTGTGAAGTTTCCACAGTCTGTGTTGATTTGGGGAGCCATGTCATCTGCTGGTGTTGGTCCACTGTACTTCAGTAAGTCCAGGGTCAACGCAGCCGTCTACCAGGAGATTTTGGAGCACTTCATGCTTCCTTCCACAGACAAGCTTTATGGGGATGCTGACTTAATTTTCCAGCAGGATTTGGCACCTGCCCACACTGCGAAAAGCACAAAAACCTGGTTCAATGACCGTGGGATTACTGTGCTTGATTGGCCAGCAAACTTGCCTGACCTGAACCCCCTAGAGAATCTATGGGGCATTGCCAAGAGAAAGATGAGATACATGAGACTGAACAATGCAGAAGAGCTGAAGGCCGCTATTGAAGAATCCTGGTCTTCCATAACACCTCAGCAGTGCCACAGGCTGATAGCTTCCATACCACGCCGCATTGAGGCAGTAATTGCTGCAAAAGGGGTCCAAACCAAGTAGTGAGTACATATGCATGCTTCTACTTTTCAGAGGTCTGATATTGTTCTATGTACAATCCTTGTTTTATTGATTGCATGTAATATTCTAATATTCTGAGATTGTGGATTTGGGGTTTTCATGAGCTATAAGCCATAATCATCACAATTTTGAAAAATCACGGCTTGAACTATCTTGCTTTGAATGTAATGAGTCTATCTCATATATTAGTTTCACCTTTTAAGTTGCTTTATCGAAATAAATGAACTTTTGCACGAGTAAGTAAGTAATAGATCACTGTAATGGCCACTGTCAGCAGGCTTTGTTTGCATCAGATCTCTCCTTATACAAGTCAATGGAATTGTAAAAAAATCTTGAAGCAGCTTAGAAGGAGGTCAACAGCAGGTCAGAAGGTCAACAGCAGGCCAGAAAGTCAACAGCAGGCTAAATGCACTGATCAGTGAACTCGGAATGATCTCAAATTACGTGTGGTTGTACTGGCTAGACTTGGAAAATGGACAGGAGAGCATTTGAGTAGCAAACAGGACCAGGCCGGGCCAATAGTTAAGTCTGCAAACCCAGTTGTTTATAGTGTCAGGCCCCGTTTACACTTGAGCATTTTTCGGTTCGAAACTCGACACTGTTCACATTTGAGCTTTTTTTAGCCTGTAACAAAATGCCTGTTGCTCAAAAAAGTACATGCACTACTTTTCAGGCAGATTTGAGCATTTTTATCCTCATAGACTTGAATGGAAAATGCCTGAACAGCACGAAATTTGCAATTTTTTGTGTTTTTTCAGGTGTTTTCAGCTCGAACAGTAGCTCCCCTCCCCTTTTCTAGCATTACTCCACATCTTATAAACACACATCTTGCGATCAAAATGCAGGAGTGTCTGCTTTTGGAAGCTGAGACCTTCATTGCTCTCATTCCTGGCCACCCCTGCATCTATGATCCCAGGGATCCCCATTATAACAGCCAGGCCGGAACCACTAGAGCTGGAGGGAAAGTGGGATGAAACTTGGTTTTGGAAACTGGCATCACGCATTCCACAATTTTGTTTGCGCGATTGCCGCACATTTGGCGCGCTAAAAACCGCAATCCTGGCAAAAGAACCCCATGTTTTCAGGTGCCATTGATACACATTATCATAGCATATTTGAAATGCCCTAGCGTGAATAGAGCCTGAATGTAACCTCAACAGTTAGTGACCATTCACATATATGGAGCTTGGATGCGGTTAAACCGTATCCAATCTGCATGACATGTGAAATAACATTGCTTCCTATGGTGCCTGTTCACATATGTCCAATGCACTGCCAATGCAGATTCAGTGCAGTTTAACCACTTGCCTACTGGGCACTCTTACCCCTTTCCTGCCCAGACCAATTTTCAGCTTTCAGCGCTGTCGCACTTTGAATGACAATTGCACTATCATGCAACACTGCATCCAAACAAAATTTTTATCATTTTTTTGAAACAGAGCTTTCTTTTGGTGGTATTTAATCACCACTGGGTTTTTTTATTTTTTGCTACACAAACTAAAAAAACAGAAAATTTTGAAAAGAAAAGTTTTTTCTTAGTTTCTGTTATAAGATTTTGTAAATAAGTAATTTTCTCTTTCACTGATGTGTGCTAATGAGGTTGCAGTGATGGGCACTGATAGGCTGCACTGATGAGGAGGCACTGATGGGCATTGACAGGCGGCACTAAAAGGCATCACTGATAGGCAGCACTGATGGCCTCTGATGAAACCTGGTTGGCGGCACTGACTGGCACTGATAGGTGGCACTGATGGGCACTGTTAGGTGGAACTGACTGGCACTGGTAGGTGGCACTGACTGGCACTGGTAGGCAGCACTGACTGGCACTGATATGCAGTACTGAAAGGCAGCTCTGATGGGCACTGATTTGTGGCATTGATGTGCACTGATGGGCACTGGTATGTGGCACTGATGGAAACTGACAGGTGGCAATTATGGGCACTGATGGGGCTATACTGATGATCAGTGCCCTGATGATCAGTGTAAATGTCCACTCAGGAATGCCGCTTACCGGCTCTCCTCTCCTCATGCGCTGTCAGCATGAGGAGAGGACTACCGATAACCAGCATTTCCTATTTACATGTGATCAGCTGTGATTGGACACAGATGATCACATGATAGAGCCTATGTCATTGGCTTTTTACTGAGATCGGTGATCTGCTGTGTTCCAGGGACTGATTGCTGCGCCGTGTGCCCCCGAGCGGGAGAACGTCATATGCTATCCTCTCAGAAGGAGAGAACCGCTGCCCTTCCGTCATTTCCTTATATGGCGGGTGGAAGGCGATCAAAAAAAAAAAAAAGAGTCCTGTACGATTTCTGAGCAGTGCAATCTGGTTTAGGTGCAGATTACAGGCTATTGGCTATTGACTTCTATGGGAACCATTTCTACACCTGAACAGAATAAAATCCTCAGCTGATTCTGTCCTGAACCCAGGGGTGGACTGAAAAATCATGGGGACCCTGGGCAATAGGGGATCATGGGGCCCCTGTGTCCTTGCCCAAACTCAAAAAAGCCTATGAAAAAGGTACCAGGGGCATCTCATGGGGCCCCCTACTGACCCGGGCCCTCAGGCAGTGCCCGAGTTTCCAAATGGTCAGTCCGCCCCTGCCTGAACCTGATGTAAACCTGACCTAAATCAGTGAACAGTTACCATGTCAATTAGCTGTGAAACCTGAGCTTCAATCTGCACTGCACATGTTTGAATCAGCACTTATGCAGAAAACAGTTCTGGTGATCCTTTCCCACTACAGCATAGATCTGACATCTTTCCTGAGACGTTTATAAATGTGATCATTCCAAGATAGAGCCAATAAGTAACGTTATAAAGCTCTGACTTCTAGTGCTCTACAACTTAAACTTTCCCAGCAGAGTTTACATTGTCAGCCATACCATAATAGAGGTTTAGGTGAACACAGGCCTTAAAAATAAGGACAGTTTACAGATAAAATAAATTACACCTTCCCCATGCAATTCATAAAGTGGGTCATACCAAAACAGTAACAAGCCAGAGATCCAGTGCACACGGAAAGTAATTACAAGTAGATCTAATCCCAAGAGTAAAAATGTAATAGAAAACAGCTTACCAGTCCTCTGATGCAGTGGCTGCATTGGTTTTCTTTTTTCAGGTTAAGTACATTTTCTGCAAATACAGAAAAATACCTGTTAATCCTGCCAGCAATCGAATGTGCTTGTAACTTCCTGTGTACTGAATGTACTGTATATTACAATAAATACTATCAGTCTTTCTAGTTCTCTTCATAGAACCACACAGAACAACTCCCCCTATGTTACAGAGATGAGGAGAGGGTGAGATGCTTGTAGTTCAAATCAAGAAGGAGCCGTCTAGGTTGACAACACTGCTTCTTCAAAGATATAGTATGGTACACAAGCATTGTAAATCTGAGACAGAAAGGGCTGTTTGTATAAAAATTTGCTATGCAGATGACCTTATGATTCACAAAAGCACAACACATTATCACCATATTGCTTGTCCTATGAATATCTCCTCTGATTGTCAGCTACATCTAGCTGCCATAATGCAGTATTTTTTTTAGAAAAATAATGCACTAAGGTCACTAGATAGAGTTAACAATTATAGAGGATAATCATATTACAAAAAATAACAGTCATAACTTGATGTGCCTGTGCGAATGTTGAATACATTCCACAGTGCAACATTTTTATACATAGCCCCCTGTGTGTTACTGGCAGGATCACCAGGTGAAAATAAAGGAAAAGTGAAAAGAAACCTAAGGCAGCCACCACATCTAAGGACTGGTAAGCCAAAATACATTATATTACAAATTCATTATTGTGTGTAAATGCATGTTAACATTTCCGAAGATGTTGGCAGTTGATCATTCTAAAAGAAAGCAGAAAGATAGGACTCTTGCACAAAGAAATTAACTCTATTTTCAGAGAAGTTCACAAAATGAGTAATGCAAAGAGAGAGCATAAAGTCAGGGGGTAATACCGAGTCTCTGCAGAAACCATATACATTTGGTAATTATTGTAACAGCACAACATTTGTAACAAAGTTAAGTGAGAATCTATTATCGCCATCTATAGCTTAACTATTCATTAAGTTTTCTGTAAGTTCTTACATTGATTGTACAGGTGAAACAAAAAATTAGAATATCGTTAATTTATTTCAGTAATGCAACTTAAAAGGTGAAACTAATATATGAGATAGACTGATTACATGCAAAGCAAGATAGTTCAAGCCGTGATTTGTCATAATTGTGATGATTATGGCTTACAGCTCATGAAAACTCCAAATCCACAACCTCAGAAAATTAGAATATTGTGAAAAGGTGCAATATTCTCGGCTCAAAGTGTCCCACTCTAATCAGCTAATTAAGCCATAACACCTGCAAAGGGTTCCTGAGCCTTTAAATGGTCTCCCAGTCTGGTTCAGTAGGAATCACAATCATGGGAAAGACTGCTGACCTGACAGTTCTGCAGAAAACCATCATTGACACCCTCCATAAGGAGGGAAAGCCTCAAAAGGTAATTGCAATAGAAGTTGGATGTTCACAAAGTGCTGTATCAAAGCACATTAATAGAAAGTTATGTGGAAGGGAAAAGTGTGGAAGAAAAAGGTGCACAAGCAACAGGGATGACTGCAGCCTGGAGAGGATTGTCAGGAAAAGGCCATTCAAAAGTGTTGGGGACTTTCACAAGGAGTGGACTGAGGCTGGAGTCAGTGCATCAAGAGCCACCACACACAGACGGATCCTGGACATGGGCTTCAAATGTCGTATTCCTCTTGTCAAACCGCTCCTGAACAACAAACAACATCAGAAGCGTCTTACCTGGGCTAAAGAAAAACAGACCTGGTCTGTTGCTCAGTGGTCCAAAGTCCTCTTTTCTGATGAGAGCAACTTTTGCATCTCATTTTGAAACCAAGGACCCAGAGTATGGAGGAAGAATGGAGAGGCACACACTGCAAGATGCTTGAAGTCCAGTGTGAAGTTTCCACAGTCTGTGTTGATTTGGGGAGCCATGTCATCTGCTGGTGTTGGTCCACTGTGTTTCATTAACTCTAGGGTCAACGCAGCCGTCTACCAGGAGATTTTGGAGCACTTCATACTTCCTTCCACAGACGAGCTTCATGGGGACGCTGACTTCATTTTCCAGCAGGACTTGCTGCCCACACTGCCAAAAGCACAAAAACCTGGTTCAATGACTGTGGGATTATTGTGCTTGATTGACCAGCAAACTCGCCTGACCTGAACCCCATAGAGAATCTATGGGGCATTGCCAAGAGAAAGATGAGAGACATGAGACCGAACAATGCAGAAGAGCTGAAGGCCGCTATTGAAGAATCCTGGTCTTCCATAACACCCCGGCAGTGCCACAGGCTGATAGCTTCCATGCCACGCCGCATTGAGGCAGTAATTGCTGCACAAGGGGCCCAAACCAAGTACTGAGTACATATGCATGCTTATTGATTGCATGTAATATTCTAATTTTCTGAGATTGTGGATTTGCGGTTTTCATGATCTGTAAGCCATAATCATCACAATTACGACAAATCACGGTTTGAACTATCTTGCTTTGCATATAATGAGTCTATCTCACATATTAGTTTCACCTTTTAAGTTGCATTACTGAAATAAACGAACTTTTGCACGATATTCTAATTTTTCGAGTTTCACCTGTATGTATTTTTCATCAATTTGTTCCTAATAGTTTCACCCACCCTGTTTTGTTAATAAAGCTTCAAGATTATATTCAGTTTGGTTTATTGCAGAATAGGAGAGTTTAGCTGCATGTCAAGGTACACACAGAGAAACGTGTAGCAAGGACAGAACAGTGAAAAAGCAGCTACCAGTGAAAGAGCTGCTATCCAGCACGAGGGATACACAGTTACTACAAAGAGGCCTGCTACACTGTTAGCACAGCAGTTCCTACACAGTGAAGTACCTCAACAAGCAACATGTCACAGTCAGATTCTTTCACTTAAAACAAGGCCCAACGTCTGGTAAGTTTGGCAAGAAAGTGATAAAAACTCTCCAAGCTCTATACCACTTCTGTGGTCATACTTCCATATACCCAATCTCTCATAGTGAACACTTCAAAGTCAATGATGGTGAAAAGTAAAGTGATTTCCTCCAACTGGTGCAACAATGGATAATTACCCTTTGAAGGTAATGACAGGCTTTGCACAAATCAATGGATAGTAGCACTCTCCAGGCTTCCTAATATTCCTGTTGCCACTCTTCCATATTCCTCATAAGGTAAAATAGGTGATTAAAGGCGGTATGTAGCAAAATATATAAACATTTATTTAGTATCTTACATTTAAAATAGAAGAAAACCAGCTTCCAGCATTGGGAACAGCTCAGGTGTAGTCCTAGTATGGAAAAAAACACATGTTCCCACTTCCAAGATGGCCACGACAGCACTTCCGGTTGTGCGTGAGTGCGTCAGACGTCAAGTGTCCCAACGCGTTTCGTCACTTCCTGGACTTTTTCACAAGCGATCTTCAGACTACGTCTATCAACGCTCCACACCAAACAGCAACAAAGACATTGAGCAGACAAACCAAAGATGCTACGTAGCACCACCAAACATCAGCAAGGAGCCTCAAATTTGCAAACAAGAGGACTCCAAACAAAGTGAAACCTCTTATGGCAGACACCTTATCTGTAAGGTACCAGAATCTACAAATTATCCTGCAGGTCCTGCCTTCACATCAGAATGGTACAACAGGGGCTGGGTTAAACCAGAGACCCTTAAAAAGGTATGATTACACATCACCTTTTGCACCATAGCAATACGCTAATCAAGCCACAGTAGGCTTTGCCACGTTCTTTACACAACGCAAGGTAGTCACAAAAGGACTTGAAAAGTTTAATGACTGCCCTGAAAGCTGCAGGGCCTGGTGATCTTCTTTCCAAAACACTATCAGAGGCTTAGACCTGTCATATAGTAAAGAGATAGACCTTGTGATAAAATAGCTTGGAAACGAGTCAACTGAACATGCCAGGCAAATCAGGACAATAAATAATAACTACCCAGACACTGGCCTTAAAATGATCTGGGATAGAGTTACTCATGGAGAGACCCAACAGCATTGTCTGTGAATACTTATGTACATGTGGTTTTTTTCATTTTTTTTATTTTTAATAAATTGCAAAGATTTCAAAATGAACTTCTTTCACGTTGTCATTATGGGGTATTGTTTGCAGAATGTTGAGGAAAAAAATGAATTTAATCCATTTTGGAATAAGACTGTAACATAACAAAATGTGGCAAAAGTTAAGCGCTGTGAATACTTTCTGGATGCACTGTATAACTATAGCTTGAATATGTTTTGGTAAATACCTGAAAAAAACTAAAAGTGTGCCTGTGTCCAAATACGTATGGACCTAACTGTATCTGCTTCCTTCTTAAAAGACTCATCATCTGAGTCGCAAATATTGTCCTTTGACAGTAAAACAATTTCTTTTTTTGGATGTTCAGATTCATAAAAATTAAGATGGTACTCTAGGCAGTGATCTTTATCACAAATCCACTGCAGGTAATACTATTTTACATGCTAACAGTTTTCATCCTAGTTTTCTTGTAAATTCTATTCCCTACAGCCAATATTTGCGATAAATCTACACATATTTTACTTTATCAAACTATGAACAAAAAAGATAACAATCATGTCTGAATAATAACCAAATTTTCTAATCAACACATGCAATTTAGAAAGATTGTCCAAAATATTAGCACCTTTTGACCATTGATCCTACAATCAACAAATTTTTATCTGAAACTCCCAATTTTACTTTCAAACGAGCCAACTCAGTGAGGGACCACTTGGTACATAGCAAATATAAATCACAAGGAAGCCAATATCCGTGCAAATATCAAGGTACTTTCACATGTGGGCAGATGTAACTACTACCGCTGTTTGAACACAAATAAATCAGTTCTTTTACCCAATGGGGAAAAGTTCATTCTCAAACACTACAGTAACTGCAAAACAAAAGGTGTAGTCTATCCGCTAACCTGTGATTGCAGCTGTTTTTATGTAGGAAAAACCAAATTGGAGTTTTGGCTTCGGGCCTATAGTCAATCCTACCATCCGGCCTACCATGAACCATGTTAAGGTACCATTGGGATGCCATAAAGCGGGCCTTCATGGATGTGTCTTTCCCAAAATTCAATTTTTAATTTTGGGCAGAATCCATCCTAGTCCACGAGGAGACAACTGGAACAAGAGTTTGATTCAGAGTGAGCTTAGATGGATTCATAGATTAAATACCACTACTTTTCCTGGCTTAAAATTAATCTGTGTCTTTTAAGCCTTTTTTGGAAGGCTTTGTTTGAGGAGGATGTGAAAAGGACCTCTGATTTTCTACTCATCTTCATGGGTTCTCTTTGTGATCGCAAATTTCTCACTATAAGCTAGTTATTTTTTGTCCCTTTCTTTTTTTCTTTGTTTTATGTATAATAGTGTTGGAGTGTTTGCTGCATATAAATTCAAAAAGTCTTTTTGTTTTTCTATTTTTCCACTTTGATGTTGTTTTGCTGTTTAATATAAGGTGCTATATATTGCACATGTCCTTATGTTGATGCGGTTGCCATATTTCCAGTTCTCCCCTATTTGTTCCCCTCTTTTTTCCTTTTCTTTTGTTTATATTTTTCTTCACTGTTTCTTTGTTCTTATTCTTTTGTTTTTGCTGTCCCTCTGTCTACCGGGAGCACGGAGGCTGCTATCCCCGGTTATCCAGGTTTGGGCAGCCTTTATGACCCGGGGGGTTGGTGCGGCACTGTCTTCCATCAGGGAGAGGCTTGGTTACACTCTATCTGGCCGCTCACGTCTCTGGGTCTATTTTGTGCAGCGTCATTGGCGTGATGTCACCGTGCCGACGTCGTGCACGTTGATGCCGCATGCCTCGCAGCCGGGGTGTGACTGCTACAGCCCTACATGTGGCGATAGGCTGCCCCTAACAAGTTTAATGATTATGGACGTTTATTTTAAGCCTTCCATGTTTTATATAAATGCCATCTTGTGGGTCTTTAAACCGCATGTGCAGCCAACGGATAGGTTATATACCATCTCCTCTGATTTGGCAGGTTATACCCTTTGGATATGTTTAGGAATTTTTTCTAATGGCATGTTAATATGCCATTTATTGAATGAAACATTTGTATTTCTTATAGATCCACTATATCATAGAACTTCCATCCTATCAGGACCCTGATAAAATATTATTATCTAATATTGAGCAGGATCTGCCATATTTCTATTCTCAGTAAGTATTTTTTCTGTCTCTACAATAGTGGCGTTGGCTTCTCTCATGTTTTGTGCACAATCACTTTCTGTTCGGTTTTTATTGCTCATTTATATATTTCCATAGAAGTCATCATTTGGAATTGGGCATCACCCATAGTCCCTCTTTTGGGGCCGTGAAGAGGTTTCCTCCTTTCTTTATTTCTTCATCTGCCTGGGAGGATTTTGGAGATATTGGCCACATCTACTTTATTCATGGTTTTAGTAAAGTGGTGGTTTCCTCATGTTTGGCTATGTAAGTGAAAATTATCCTTTTGAGATTGTAACTCCTTTTTAGAGATATATGAAGATGTTACGATAATACTTATATATTCATTATAGGTGTCATGCGTTTTAAACACTTCTGAAGAAGAGATTACGGTCTGTCTTGAAATCCATCAAATGCATGCATGATTTGCTTTGTGTTTTTCTCATCCTTGTATCCATTGTGACAGTCATATCATCTATTACCGCCATACCTTGTGCATATATTGTATGTTCTTTTTAGCATTTTGTATAAATAAAATATGGTCTACTAAGTTTTCATTTTTTCTATAAAGTTATTGATTTTGTTTGTGCCTTTAAAGTTCCACCAAAAGAGGGTTTTTCCATATATGTTTTGATAGGGATAATGGCACTTCTTGTAATCACACCCACTGTTCTTCTGGTGAAATATCAGGAAGTCACAGCTGGCAAAGAACCAGACTGAGTGATAACAGCGCTGGTTCCCTGGGCTTGTGTCTGTATATTAAAATGAAGATTCTACTGATAAGAGAGGGTACAGATGTAGCACCATCCTTGTGTAGAGTAGGCTGCTAGCTAAATTTAGATTGGCTCCCCTGTAATCAGATGGGCAGGGGTTGATTATTTAGGGCTGTTCAGTGTTTCACAGGCTGCTGCTCTGTTACTTCCCCTCTGTCTTCTAGAGGATTCTAGAATCATAGTGGAAGGAAGGATTGGGCACGCAGCCTAAAAACTTATGGGACTCTAGCCTATCCATGGGGAGGTGTGCCCAATAATTGGAGAGAGCCCATAAATAGCCCGAGGCCTGAGCAGCAGAGTGAAATGTTTCTGGGTCCAGTCCTGCAAGAGGAGACCCATGTGCAGGGGCTCTGCTCTTGGTGTAGGATCCTAGAGAAAGTCTTTCGGGAAGACACTGAAGTCCGAGATAGGCGTAGCTGGGGGGGCCTATTAGAAAATCAGAGTCCGGGGATCAAGTCAAGTCTAAAGAAGCTTACTTTTTTTAACTCTGGAAGGAGTATAGGTCACCATCAGCATAGAGATTCTGTGGGACATTCATTTTTGTGCAGCGCAGCCAGAAGTTGAGGACTTTTACCGTTTATCGGGGTATCCTATGCTGCTTATCCCTATCCAAGTTTGTTGCTCCCAATAAAAATCCAAATGAAAAAACCTGTTCTGTGTCTCCAATCTAAGCATTGATAGTGTGATCTCTGTAACTTACAGTTGTGATGAGATAGCGATAACTTCAACCTCAGTTGGATACCACAGTCAGTGACTCAATGAGAATGACTTCTTGTAGATCTTGTGAAGTTTATTCCATAAACTGAGAGAATCTTACAACAATGAAATTCCATAGCTCAAAAGAACATACTGTGTCTTGTTCCATGCCATGAGGCTAGCTGCAATGCATCTCTGGAAAAAGGGGAGGGCTATCTATGGAACACTAACCAAAGCAAAGGAAAGGGAGGAGCAGAGACAAAACACAGAAAACATTTAAAGGCATATGACAGTCAATATGACAGTCATGTGAAACATGACAAAACCCCTAGACTGTTCTTTGGAGCCAGTGGAAGAGTGTAGAAAATGCAGTGTGTCCAGTTATCTGAGCTCTAAGGGGGAAATAGAATTCACAAGCGGCTTCTTCGGAGTGCACTACAAATGTAAGTGTATAAAAGAGCCTAGACCAAACCTACCTACAAATGAGTGGACACAGAAAGATCAAAAAGCTCAAACTACTCTATCTATAAGCAAACTACTATATCTATAAGAAAAAGGAAGGGGGTGGCCACCTAACATGACACGTATATTATGTGTCATATAAATATCTCCATCTCACTAATAATTAGTGTGGATTTATAAACCCAAAAG
This sequence comes from Staurois parvus, assembly GCF_062004578.1. NCBI lineage: Eukaryota > Metazoa > Chordata > Amphibia > Anura > Ranidae > Staurois > Staurois parvus. The sequence continues at coordinate 740,270 of NW_028318568.1, read as the reverse complement.
CTTTACATAAAACATAGCAGCATGACAAGTGCAACACTGCTCACAAAGAGTGGTTATTAGAAAATCCAAGCGGAGTAATGTAATTTAAATGTTTAACAAACAAGTTTTATTTGATCACATGGATCGTATTGAGGTTAGACAGAGACATGGTAAACAAATCTTTATAAAATCACTGAATTAAAAACATTCGGCGTCTCCAGAAATAATATCCGGCAATCAGGAGTCCACATAAGGCAATAAGGTTCCTAACTACTAGATCAAAGGATTTCCATATTTTCCATATAATGTCTGCATAAGGGGAGCATTCTTCAAAAACTGTTTTGGTGACCACCATCTTGAATAGAATGGCCTCCTGAAAATGGAAAACCAGAAAAAAATAAAGAGATCATAGTAGAGGGAACAAATAATAGGAAATGTATGCTGACCATATGCAATAACAAAATAACCCCATAACAGGTATATATGTTATTCCATTACCTTCTCATAAACTTGACCATCATGTAAAGATGGATATATGGCCTTCCTGGATATCCACCCCAAATGGAAATGTAACCACAGTAGTAAGTAATTCTAAAGGTATATAAATGTGAAACATAAATATGAAGCTACCAGCCGACCTGAATAAAGCTAAAATAGGGGTAAAAAAATCTAAAGAATATTACCATACAGAAGATCAAGGGGACTCCTCCTCACTTGAAGTAAGATCAGGTCTGGATGAAAAAGTGAATATGGGGGTAGGCAGCCAGGTAGTCAATATGTAAAGTCCAGACTGATTGATACAGTCTATGTATATATGAATGTATAGACCCAAATCTGGGTTTCCAAAAATTGCTCAATAGTGAGAAAGCAATGCGGTTCCTTAGAAATATATTTGAGACTATAGAAGCATGCCACAGCACATATATATCGTAATATACAGATATTTCTCCAATAGGAGTTCAAAAAATTCCCCCTAATTGAGGTAAATAGGCACAGGGTTACCAAAAAAGTGAGAATATGTAACCCATAAATATTGATAGCACTAAAGCGTAACGGCTATACACTTGCCACCGGTGGAAGTAGGCTGTGATTCAGGGTTGCCATGTGCGGGCTGCTTTAGTTGATGTCCTCATCATAATTAGAGTGTCTCCTGCCTTTCCAGTGTGGAGCTGAAGCAAACCGCTTCTTCCTTCCTCGTGGGCACCGCGCCCTATGGAGACGCCGAGCGTAATGATGTCATCACGTTGACGTTTTGTCCGCCAATCACCACAGACTTCGTCAGAACTGGGAGGGGACTAGTGTTGTATTGCCTTATATAGTGCCCTAACTGCTTGCATTCTTATCTTTGTCGCCCTCTTGTGTTAGAAAACCATCACTACATTTAAAATAACAAATCATACAAAACTAATGGTGACATTGAGAGAAAGCCTTATTTCAAGGACAAAGGATCACCATAAATAAACAATTTTTGACGGCAATGTGGATAAGACTTAAACCATGAAATTGATCTTTTATTCAGTTCAAGCAGACTATTAAGAAAATGGGTTCTATTTTCAAACCAATTAAGTCTGGTATATGAAGGGTATATCTTTTATTTAATTCCAAAAAACTTTGAAATTAAGTTCTGTATTCAAGCCATATGGGACCAGTGTATCAAGCATATATATCCAATATTTTTCTTTCTGGAGGAGAACTTTATCAAAATCCCCCCCTTCTAGCTGAGATGTTCAACAGAAAAATTCCTTTCACTTTTAAACCTTCAGTTTTTCCCCCATGTACATCCTTAAAATGTTGGGCAAGCGGATTCTCCCTCTCTTTATCATTTCCATATTTATTCTCAGTTTTAATATCTCTCAGGTGTTCACCTATCCTAGTTCTAAGGGTTCTTTTTGTTTTCCCTATATACTTCTTCTTACATGGACATTCTATCATGTAAATCACCTTATTGCTAGAACAATTAATGAAATTCTTTATTTTAAATCTCTGGGATTCATCAATATTAAAAAACTGGTTAGTCTTATGTACATATGGGCAAATTTGACAATGACCACAGGGGAACATCCCAGTAGTACGAGTTTGCTTTGTTAGCCAGTTGGTTTGAGGAGTTATTTGGAACTCTGATTGTACTAGAATATCGTTCAAATTTTGAGCTCTTTTTGCTACTATATGTGGGTTATCACCAACTATATGTGCTATTCCAAAGTTTTGAGTTAATAAATGCCAATGTGTATGTAGGGCCTTTTTAACATTATTCCATTGTTGTCCAAATTTTGTTATAAACCTTACTGGTTGGTTAAAGCATTTGTCACCCACATTGGTTTTAGAATTAGACATTAGTTCATTTCTTGTTTTATAAGAGGCTCTTCGTTTTGCTCTTAGGGACCTATGTGAATACCCTCTTTCCCTGAATCTTTTATAAAGCTGAATAGATTCAGCCTTATACTGAACCTCATTAGTACAGTTCCTTCTAATTCTCTGAAATTGACCAATGGGTATACCTTGTTTTAAGCTTTCGGGGTGATAACTGGTAGCATGTAGCAGTGTATTTGCTGCCGTTACTTTTCTAAATGTTTTGGTAATTAATCTATTCTCACATATTGAAATAGAAAGATCAAGGAATGAAATTACTTCATAATCAGCGATATATGTTAACCTGATATTTCTATCATTCTTATTGAGAAGATCAAGAAAGCAAACCAATTGTCTCATGTCTCCATCCCATATCATCAGGACGTCATCAGTATATCTAAGCCATTTAACTACATGTAGATTAAATGGAATAGAGGGATAAACCAAATCTTCCTCCCAAAGGCCCAAGTGAAGACATGTATAAGCCGGAGCCCATGGTGCTCCCATGGAAGTACCACATACCTGTTGGTACCATGCCCCCAGGAATTGAAAACAGTTTTGGGTCAACAAATTCCATGAGGTCCAGAATAAATTCGTTCTGGGCCTCCATTCCTGGAAAATGTTTTTCCAGAAAAAAAGCTATAGCTCTCAAACCCCAGACATGTGGGATTGAGGTATAAAGTGATTCAACATCTATACCCACTAAATGTGCTCCTTTTGGTACCTCTAAATCACTAATTTTTCTCAGTACATCACCGGTATCTCTTACATAGGACTTAAGCTCGATGACCATATCTTTAACCAGGTCATCGACAAATTTGCCAACTGTCTCAAGTGGGACTTTTACGGCTGATACTATTGGACGTCCCGGTGGTTAATTAGGATTCTTATGTATTTTGGGAATAACATAGAACATGGGAATGTTATAGATATCAACTGTCAACATATCGTAGTCCTGTTTTGTTAAAAGGTTTACTTCAAATGCCCATTTTAGCTTCCTATTTAACATCTCAACTATCCTGAGGAAAGGGTTCATTTGTAGTTTACAATAAGTACTAGAATCCCTTAGTTGTCTCAGAATTTCCTTCTCATAATCATCGCTTTGTAATAACACCACATTCCCCCCTTTATCACTTTTCTTTATTACAATATCTTTTGCATTTTTTAGCTCTAGAAGTGCTCTTCTTCCTCTCTAGTCAAATTATCAGGGTTCCTCATGGACCAATCAATTTTACACAATTCATTATGTACAAGATCCAGATCTAATGTTGGGCATCCTCCTAGATGGTGTTATTAGTCTAGTTTGTCTTTTCCATCTATCCGGGATGCATCCTTCCTCAAGTTCTGTCATATTGGAAGCCTCATCAAGGAGACTTAGAAGATCCATTACTGCCTGTTGTTCCCTTTCTGAATCTAGTCCATATGTATTTTCCTGGGAAATAAGGGATTCTTAACATAATTTTCCTCAGAAATAAATTTAAGTCTTTATAAACCTCAAAGAGATTCATTTTGTCAGTTGGTGAGAAAGTTAGTCCTTTGCGTAATAGATCATAATGTCTTTTTTCTAGATCAAATTTAGATAGATTAATTACCTTGAGATCATCAGTGTTCTCCTGTTTCTTTATCTTTTGTGGCTTTGAGTTCGATTTTGGTTGGGGGGCTTGGGAGTAGCCATTGTATTCCTTTTGTCTTTTGTTACATTTATCGGTTTGTTCACCTGTTTTAAAATACCTTGGCCTTCCCCAGTAGTTTTTTCTTCCTCTGAAAAACTAACTGATCTTCTTTTGTTGTCATCATCATCCTCTCTCAGGGATGAGTGCTCTCCACTATTTCTAGAAAAATATCTTTTACGTCTAGATCTACTCCTTCCTCTATTGGTAGACAAGTCAAAAATCTCTCCTCTTTCCCAGTCCTCCAGACCTCTTTTAAATTTTTGCTGTTTAGTGAATTTCAAGTTTTTTTGTATTTTTTCTCTTTTTTAAGAAAGTCATTGTATTTTTCAAAGTCAGGATTGTCCTTCAGAGGGTCCAGGGATTTAATACTGGCATCAATTTGTATAGATAGTTCATTTAGTTGGACCTTCTCTTCCTCCACTATCAATCGCATAACCTCGATGCCATGTTTAATGCAGACATCCTTCCATCTTTCCAGAAATCTAGGAGTATGGAGATGTTCTGCTGGGATCACTCTCTCCCGTAGCCCTCTGGGGACAATTTCTTTTTCAATATATGATTCTAGAGAAGTAATATCCCATTTACTATTTAAATATTTGGAAGTTAGTTTCTTATGAATTTTAAATTTAGTTTTAATATCCACATTGCCGTCATTTGTCTGATGATTAAAGTTTTTGAAAATGCAGATTTAATTTCTGCATCCATTTCCTCATTAATCTGCTAGGCCATATTTTATCCCACCCAAGTCACCTAGTATTGTTTACCATGAAAGTGTCAAAAAAGTGTCGGAGTGCACTACAAATGTAAGTGTATAAAAGAGCCTAGACCAAACCTACCTACAAATGAGTGGACACAGAAAGATCAAAAAGCTCAAACTACTCTATCTATAAGCAAACTACTATATCTATAAGCATATGATGATCAAATTGTGCACCTATGCAAGTAAGAAACTGAAAAGGAATTGTGGGAGGAACTGAAGAAAGTACATGAGAGAGCAAATCTTAGCAATATATTTTTACTTACCACTTGCTGACTACCCACCAGCATTTTAGTGCAAGCGAGCGGCTCGTACAGGCATGATCATGTACCTTAAGGTCGGCAGTGGCTTCTGGGTTCAGGGCACGCATCCCCCCCCCCGGCCAACTCCCAGTATGATTGGACACAGCGGGATTTTGTCAACAGGTTTCAGCCAATGATTCATGGCTGAGACCTGCTGATCGTTTGTGTCCAGTTTCAGCCCAGAACCCTGCATTAAACATATAGGGGACTGTACAGAAGGAACAATCTTGTTTGTTGCTTCTCCCTGCAAAGCAAGTGTCAATTAGTATTCCTCCCAGCCAGCACCAGTGTCAGATTGCTCATCGCCCTATTACAGTCCCACTATAAGTTGCTGATCACCGCCATTACTAGTATAAAAAAAAAAAAGAAATAAAAAGTCCAGTATAATATACCATAGTTTGTAGATGCTATAACTTTCACACAAACCAATCAATATATACTTATTGAGTTGTTTTGTTTTTTTTTTACCAAAGATATGTAGCAGAGTACACTTTGGCCTAAATCTATAAAGAAATAAATTTTTTATTGGATATGTTTTATAGCAGAAAGTAAAAAATATTGAGGTTTTGTTCAAAATATTTGGTCTTTTTTTGTTTATATAAAACGAAAAAAAAAAACCCAGCTATGATCAAATACCACCAAAAGAAAGCTCTATTTGTATAAATAAATTATATAAATTTAATTTGGGTACAGCATTGCATGACTGCGCACTTACAAGATAAAGTAGCACAGTGGTTAATAGCAAAAAATGGTCTGGTCATGAAGGGGGTAAAGCCTTTCCAGAGCTCAAGTGGTTAACTTGATATCAGAAAATAAATGCGACCGCACTTCCTGGATATATAGCCGCTGAGCACTCAAGGCAACCATAAAACCTCAAACAGACAAGATAAAATATAGTGCAGAGCTAAAAATAAGTATATAAAAACATCAAATTCGATCAAATAATATATCAAATATAATAAATAGTTCATAAAGTGACTGTCAGTGCATATAGGGATCCTGCGTTCATCAAGAGTTCGGTGCTTGTGCAATCAGGTATAGGAGAAATGCGCACTCACCAGAACGCATAATAAAATGCTCTTTTGTGTATTAAAATCCTGATGTCATCAAGGTCATACAAATCTGGGCAGGAATAGGGTTAAATCCCTCACTGGATAGGTCTGGATCCTGGAGCCTCTGATGTGGACTGGAAAGGTGCCAGAGATCCCTTTAAGGGATGGATGGGTCAGCTCACCAGATGTACAGGGGCTCCCTCTCTGAAAGCTGGATGCAGGGTTATCTGTAAATTAATACTCCCCAGGGGAGTGTAGCAAGGCTTGTTTATTAGGGAAAAACATCCAGGTCAAGGTATTAGGTATCCAGTTAAAAATCACATAACATCCAAGGTAAAGGGACTATGTGCAGTGTAGGTATTGGGACTAACCGTCCTGAACCGTCCTGAATCAAAGATGGCCACCGGAGCTCCACGTTGCTCCGGCGGCATGACGTCACGGCGTTATTGGCTCCTCTTACGCATTCCGTGCACCCGCAAGTCGTCTGGGGGGAATTTATTATATTTTATATATTATTTGATCGAAGTTGATGTTTTTATATACTTATTTTTAGCGCTGCACTATATTTTATCTTGTCGGTTAACTTGATATAACTGTCCTTAAGCTAATGAATGGCCAGCACATGCAGAACTATGTTAAATGTACCATATAAATGATGGAGCACATACAAGCTAGAGGGGAACAAATACATTTTCATAGAGCAGAAATCCTACTCATTGTTCTACCAAACATGCACATGAACTTTAATGGTATCCCAGTCTTAGTCTGTAGGGTTCAATATTGAGTTGGCCCCGCCCTTTGCAGCTATAACCGCTTCGACTCTTCTAGGAAGGCTGTCCACAAGGTTTAGGAGTATGTCTATGGGAATGTTTGACCATTCTTCCAGAAGCACATTTGTGAGGTCAGGTACTGATGTCAGACGAGAAGGCCTGGCTCCGCTTTAATTCATCCCAAAGGTATTCTGACGGCTTGAGGTCAGGACTCTGTGCAGGCCAGTCAAGTTCCTCCAACCCAAATTTGCTCATCCATGTCTATATGGACCTTGCTTTGTGCACTAGTGCACAGTCATGTTGGGACAGAAAGGGGCCATTCCCAAACTGTTCCCACAAGGTTGGGAGCATGAAATTGTCCAAAATGTCTTGATATGCAGACGCCTTAAGAGTTCCCTTCACTGGAACTAAGAGGCCAAGACAAACCCCTGGAAAACAACTCCATGCCATAATCCCCCCTCCTCCAAAACCTTACACTTTGCACAATGCAGTCAGGCAAGTACCGTTCTTCTGGTAACTGCCAAACCCAGACATGTCCATCAGATTGCCAGACAAAGAAGCATGATTCGTCCCTCCAGAGAACAAATCTCCACTGCTCTAGAGTCCAGTGGCAGCGTGCTTTACACCACTGCATCCGATGCTTTGCATTGAACTTGGTGAAGTAAGACTTGCATGGAGCTGCTCGGCCATGGAAATTCATTCCATGAAGCTCTCTACGCACTGTTGTTGTGCTAATCTGAAGGCCACATGAAGTTTGGAGGCATTTAGCTATGGACTCTGCATACAGTTGGCAACTTCTGTGCACTGTGTGATTCAGCATGTGCTGACCCTGCTTTGTCAAATTACGAGGCCTACCACTTCGTGGTGGAGTTGCTGTTGTTCCACTTTTTGTAAAACTGTTGACCGTGGAACATTTAGTAGCAAGGAACTTACAAGGATGGACTTATTGAACAGGTGGCAACCTATCACGGTACCATGCTTGGATTCACTGTGCTCCTGAGAGCGACCCATTCTTTCACATATGTTTGTAGAAGCAGTCTGCATGCCTAGGTGCTTGATTTTGTACACCTGTGGCCATGGAGGCTATTGGAACACTTAAATCCAATGATTTGGAAGGGTGCCCCAATACTTTTGGTAATATAGTGTATGGTACACTTTTTAAAGTTCTTGATGCTCACCCAGATGATGAACTTGACATGTTAAAGGCAACCTTATGGATGAATATAAGCAAAAAAAAAAGAAAGTGCAAAGAGTGAAAATGCTCCTGAGACAGAATCAGAAACGACAACCGCAAAACAGTACTTTGCAGCATTAAATATGTAATTGTTTTTTTTCGTAAAAAGACAGGTCACTTAAATGGCAAACCACAGAACTTGCAAAGCTAGAATGAATCAGCAAAAGAGACAAATTAAAGTGTTACTAAACCCAGGACCCTGTATTCACTGTATCTGGTCTCCCACAATACACAGAACATGGAAATATAATTATTTTAGTAAATATAAATGGCTAAATACCTTTTCTCATCAGCAGTATATAGCAGTCTTGTGACTTCTATCAGTGTCCAGCTGAGCACTGGTTAATCTTGTATTCTCCTCTCACTGTCCTATAAGACTGCAGGACCCCTGACCCTCTGCCTGGACTGTGCTAATTGGCCCTGTGCTGATCATATGCACCCTCCCAAGAGAAAAGAAAAAACCTCTCTAGCAGTACACACCAAACAGAACAGAGGCTTGGGGACAAGCTGCACATGCTCAATCACAAGATGATTTGGGGACTGCGGAAGAAGGGGAGGATCAGAGAAGACAGGAACAGATTTTTTACACAATGTAGAGGATTCCACAGCGAGTATAAGAAGCATGCTTTACTGCATATACAGACTGATTTTACTGTTTTGGGTTTAGTATTTCTTTAAACAACAAAATAAAAAGCAGGGAGATACAGAAGATGCTTCATCTACTGATTGTGCCTTTCTCCCCAAAAAGGGTGCCTCATTATATTTCACCTGGTACATTGACTCCAAAGCTTCAAGTCATATGACCATTTATTCACTTAGCTTGATCAAAGCAAGACTGAAAGACTTAGAAAAGCTAATGGATATTATATGCTCTCAGAAAGAATAAGGTTATCTACACTGACCTCTATCTTAGTCACCAGAAAGATACCTATCAAAGATTTGTTATATTTTTCTGCTTTTGAAACTAACATATTGTCAGCGAGAAGCTCATTAAGCAAGGATTTGTAGTGACATTCAGAAATACCAGTTGAATTATCACAAAATGAAGCCAAATGCTAGCAAAAGAAAAAATAACAGATGATCCGTATCAGTTGAAGTGCAGTGAAGTAGTTAACAATATCAAAGAGGGAAAATATTTGAAAAGCAGTCACACATTGTACGGATATCATGGATGCAGAAATCCTTAAAATATGAAGAAGTTTGCTAAAAATCAACATGGGAGTGGCATAAAAATTGTCCCATAAAGTCAAATAGGTATGTATAATAACCCAATTCCACGCTTTGGCAAATACACCCCTGGAAAAAACAGCCAGCCAATATTCCAATATTCTGATATAAGATATATAAATATTGTACATTCCAAATGGTACACTTTTGGCCCCCTTCACGCGGACATTCTGATTGGGCCCGCCTGTCCGTATTTCAGGCAGACCTGATCGGAACCCTCTATTCTTCTCTATGGAGTGACATGTATACGTTTAAACCCGCCAACATCCAATCCGATCAGCCCCACCAAAAAGAGGCGGATGGGGATCTAGTCAGATCGGATAGGATGGCAGTCAGGTGGAAACGGATAGGCGGTCTGTTTCCATCCAACCGCCCATAGAGGACAGTGGGCTGTGCCTGTGTCCACTTGTGTCTGCTCTGCAGCAATGGAATGGACACGGACCTGTCATCCACGTGCTGAGCGGGGATCAGCGGAGAGAAACCCAGCTGAACATGTGGATCTGCTGATGGGTCTGCCCTGTGTGAAAGGGGCCTAACTCTGTGCTCTCAAAAAAGGTGCCTTGTCCCCTTTGGGCTCTTTCACACTTGTGGATGGGTCTGCCCTGTGTGAAAGGGGCCTAACTCTGTGCTCTCAAAAAAGGTTCCTTGTCCCCTTTGGGCTCTTTCACACTTGTGGACTGTTCCTTCCATCAGTTCAGTCACGTTTTTTCAAAGGAAAAATGGATACTTTTCATCAGTTTACAACAGTTTTTACATCGTTTTTTACAGCCATTTAACCAGAGTAATTTTATTTAGGCTGGAAAATGACTTAAAACCCCCCAAAATTATATATTTTCTGAAAGCAGACACCCTAGAGAATAAAATTGTGGTAGTTCCAATTTTTTATGTCACATGATTTTAGCGCAACAATTTATAAAATGCAAAATTTCAGTAAAAAATACACTAAAGTAAATTTTAGGGCACACAAACAATAATTTACCCTTTTTTTGCAAAATTTAAAAGATGAAGTTGGAACAAGTAAATAGATATCCAACATGTCCAGCATTAAAATTGCATGCACCCGTGAAAGAAGTGAAAACATTTCAATACCCTATATTTTCCATAGGTGATGCTCTCAAAGCCCCTCAAGGACATTGCTTCAAATACATTTTTAATGTATGCCTGTGTATGTGGGTGTGGGGAGACTCATATTTTTTTTTTTTTTTTTAATTTTCATGTGTCTTTTAATTATTTTTTAACTTAAGTAAATGGTCCCCGTGCAGGTTTAAGTCATAACGTACTAGTATACACCGCATACCAGTACACTTTGACAGATTTACCTACAAATGGAGCCCTTCAGCGATGCGCTGGTAGGGCTCTGCCTGGTCCCCAGCACTTCCATATTCACCTTCCTTCCAGGTTTCATATCTTTGGCCGCTTGATCGGCCAAGCAGAGTTGACATCACTCCCATGCATGCTCTCAGGGGTAATATCACCACGCCATGCCGAGTGGACCATAAGTGTGGTCTGAGCTGCGCATGTGTGGCTCAGATCACATTACCTGCTTACAGGCAGGTGTGACATTTATGACAGAAGAGACCTCTAAGGTCAGAGCAATCATGTGATCGGTCAGGTGACCGGGCAGAGAACCTGGGAGCCGAATGCCAGAGAGAGCAGCACAGACCCTCTGGGGCACATCCCTAAACTGGCCATTGGCTTGGCCACTGAACAGTGCGGCAGGTGACGACGCTAGTTAGTGGCATGAGGGGAGTGCGTTACGGAGCCGGTTACAGAACGTGAAGTGGAGACCTGAGGAGGAGACTGTCAACTCTGGGAGCCCCCTCACACAAAGGATGATCCAGCAACCAACGAACAGCCAGTGTGAATAACATACAGGAATGGGTGAGTGGCTGCGGGAGGTGGTAAATCCCTAAAACTGAATAATTGATTACCTGTATGCTACAGTGGAGGCTGGGAGCACCAAGGATACAATACTAGTGTTTGGGGGCCCCAGAAGAAGTGGGTGGGACAATGTACTCAGGACGTAAGCTGAAAAGGGAATCTGTATTTAGCACTAAAGCCCCCCATACACTTTGAGTATTATGAAGAGTAGATCCGTTGAGGGGGAGCAAAAACCCCTCAGTAAAATACAAGTACAATAAAAAATGGCATGCCTTTACAGGAGAAAAGCCTAGAGGAACTAACCCAAGAAAGACTTGGAGAGGAAAAATATACTGAAGGTCAGAGGAGATTGTCTTTTGAGGTATCGGACAGAAATCAGCTGAAAGAAATCTCAAAACCTGAAAGTGAAAAAGGGAAAAAATGTATGGAGCAGCAAGAAGTAAGACTACAAATGCCCACAAAAGCAGAAATCGCAGATGTTTGTAAAATTAGAAAACACCGTAAAAAGCAAAATGGCAGTTTTACACCGCAAAATGGGACAGGTTCTATCACAAGTAGAAGAAACAGAAGGGAAATTGGAGAAACAAGCACAAGTAATTCATAAATTAGAAGAGCAAACAGAGGCAATGAAAAAAGAACAGAGACTGTTACATAATTAGTCTGGCTGGAAAAAGACAAAAGTCCATCCAGTTCCACCATTAAATGAAAAAAAAAAAGTTATAATCCTATACCGACAGTTGATCCAGAGGAAGGCAAAAAAAACCCCAACAAAGCATGATCAATTTGCTCCTGCAGGGGAAAAAAAGTCCTTCCTGATCCCCCGAGAGGCAATCGGATATTCCCTGGATCAACTTTACCTATAAATGTTAGTATCCAGTTATATTCTGTGTATCTAAGAAATAATCCAGGCCTTTTTTAAAGCAATCCACTGAGCTGGACAGAACCAAATCTTGAGGGAGTCTATTCCACATTTTCACAGCTCTCACTGTGAAGAAACCTTTCTGTGTTTGGAGATTACATTTCTTTTCCTCCAGACGTAAAGAGTGCCCCTTGTCCTCTGTAATGACTAGAGATGAGCGAAGTATTCAAAAGTTCGATTCGACTGATTCGGCGAATTCGTGGACAATATTCGATTCGAGTCGAATATATTCGCTGTGAATTTAACTTTAAAAAGGGTGTTTCTAGGCTTCAGAGAGACTTAATATTAGTGCAGAACACTGTACCTTTAATTTAAATGCCCTTGGAGTCTGCTGGGGAAGAGAAATAATACTGTCAGTCAGTATGACATGCAGATGAGTGCCGTCGATCTTAGAATCACCGCACACTTCACTTATTTGGCCAGTCACGGGGCCAAAACCAATGTTTGGAGCCACAGTGTGGCGGTGGAGGCAGCAGCAATGGGAGGCCATACAGCAACCTATGACAAAATGGAAACCAGCAGGAGTGTGAGGAGACCTGAAAGTGGCACATGGCAGAGTGTGGCGATGGAGACAGCAGCAATGGGAGGCCGTACAGGGACCCATGAGAGACTCTGGACCTGGCAGCAGCATGAGGAGGCGGTATATAGGGGCCTATGGCAGATTAGGGGCCTGGCAGCAGCTATGGGAGGCCCGTAATCTGCCAGCACCCTATGTCAAAAAATTCAACACACCAGCAGTGTGAGGAGACCTGAAAGTGGCACATGGCATGAGAGACTGTGGACCTGGCAGCAGCATGAGGAGGCGGTATAGGGGCCCATGGCAGATTAGGGGCCTGGCAGCAGCTATGGGAGGCCCGTAATCTGCCAGCACCCTATGTCAAAAAATTCAACACACCAGCAGTGTGTGAGGAGACCTGAAAGTGGCACATGGCAGAGTGTGGCGATGGAGACAGCAGCAATGGGAGGCCGTACAGGGACCCATGACACACTCGGGACCTGGCAGCAGCATGAGGAGGCGGTACAGGGGCCCATGGCAGATTAAGGCCTGGCAGCAGCAATGGGATGCCCGTAATCTGCCAGCACCCTATGACAAAATGGAACCCTGGGCTGGGGCAGGCAGAACCGCCGTATCTTTATCACGGTTTTCCCAGGCCACCGAATGGCGACGCTGCATATGCTGACGCAACGCTGTAGTCCCAACATGGGCCCCCTGGCAACGCTTGACTTTCTGGCCACATAGTCGACATACGGCTACGTTTACTTCCTCGGGCGGCTTGACGAAAAATTGCCACACCGCCGAGTAGGAAACTTTGCCCCCGCTACTCCTCACTGGCTGACTGCTACTTCCTCCGTGCACACCGGCACCACTACTGGCCGTGGTGGTAGGCTGCAGTGGAGCTGGTGCTCTACTCCGTGGCCGTTTGCCTCCACTGACACTGCTGCGACCCTGCTGCCTCCTGGCAGCAGCAATGGGAGGCCGTACAGGGACCCGTGACAGACTCTGGACTTGGCAGCAGCATGAGGAGGCGGTACAGGGGCCCATGGCAGATTACGGGCCTGGCAGCAGCAATGGGAGGCCCGTAATCTGCCAGCACCCTATGACAAAAAATGGAACACACCAGCAGTGTGAGGAGACCTGAAAGTGGCACATAGCAGAGTGTGGCGATGGAGACAGCAGCAATGGGAGGCCGTACAGGGACCCATGAGAGACTCTGGACCTGGCAGAAGCATGAGGAGGCGGTACGGGGGCCCATGGCAGATTACGGGCCTGGCAGCAGCAATGGGAGGCCCGTAATCTGCCAGCACCCTATGTCAAAAAATTCAACACACCAGCAGTGTGTGAGGAGACCTGAAAGTGGCACATGGCAGAGTGTGGCGATGGAGACAGCAGCAATGGGAGGCCGTACAGGGACCCATGAGAGACTCTGGACCTGGCAGCAGCATGAGGAGGCGGTATATAGGGGCCTATGGCAGATTAGGGGCCTGGCAGCAGCTATAGGAGGCCCGTAATCTGCCAGCACCCTATGTCAAAAAATTCAACACACCAGCAGTGTGAGGAGACCTGAAAGTGGCACATGGCAGAGTGTGGCGATGGAGACAGCAGCAATGGGAGGCCGTACAGGGACCCATGACTGACTCTGGACTTGGCAGCAGCATGAGGAGGTGGTATATAGGGGCCCATGGCAGATTAGGGGCCTGGCAGCAGCTATGGGAGGCCCGTAATCTGCCAGCACCCTATGTCAAAAAATTCAACACACCAGCAGTGTGTGAGGAGACCTGAAAGTGGCACATGGCAGAGTGTGGCGATGGAGACAGCAGCAATGGGAGGCCGTACAGGGACCCATGAGAGACTCTGGACCTGGCAGCAGCATGAGGAGGCGGTATATAGGGGCCTATGGCAGATTAGGGGCCTGGCAGCAGCTATAGGAGGCCCGTAATCTGCCAGCACCCTATGTCAAAAAATTCAACACACCAGCAGTGTGAGGAGACCTGAAAGTGGCACATGGCAGAGTGTGGCGATGGAGACAGCAGCAATGGGAGGCCGTACAGGGACCCATGACAGACTCTGGACTTGGCAGCAGCATGAGGAGGCGGTATATAGGGGCCCATGGCAGATTAGGGGCCTGGCAGCAGCTATGGGAGGCCCGTAATCTGCCAGCACCCTATGTCAAAAAATTCAACACACCAGCAGTGTGTGAGGAGACCTGAAAGTGGCACATGGCAGAGTGTGGCGATGGAGACAGCAGCAATGGGAGGCCGTACAGGGACCCATGACAGACTCTGGACCTGGCAGCAGCATGAGGAGGCGGTACAGGGGCCCATGGCAGATTAAGGCCTGGCAGCAGCAATGAGATGCCCGTAATCTGCCAGCACCCTATGACAAAATGGAACCCTGGGCTGGGGCAGGCAGAACCGCCGTATCTTTATCACGGTTTTCCCAGGCCACCGAATGGCGAAGCTGCATATGCTGACGCAACGCTGTAGTCCCAACATGGGCCCCTTGGCCACGCTTGACTTTCTGGCCACATAGTCGACATACGGCTACGTTTACTTCCTCGGGCGGCTTGACGAAAAATTGCCACACCGCCGAGTAGGAAACTTTGCCCCCGCTACTCCTCACTGGCTGACTGCTACTTCCTCCGTGCACACCGGCACCACTACTGGCCGTGGTGGTAGGCTGCAGTGGAGCTGGTGCTCTACTCCGTGGCCGTTTGCCTCCACTGACACTGCTGCGACCCTGCTGCCTCCTGGCAGCAGCAATGGGAGGCCGTAGAGGGACCCATGACACACGCTGGACCTGGCAGCAGCATGAAGAGGCGGTACAGGGGCCCATGGCAGATTACGGGCCTGGCAGCAGCAATGGGAGGCCCGTAATCTGCCAGCACCCTATGACAAAAAATGGAACACACCAGCAGTGTGAGGAGACCTGAAAGTGGCACATAGCAGAGTGTGGCGATGGAGACAGCAGCAATGGGAGGCCGTACAGGGACCCATGAGAGACTCTGGACCTGGCAGCAGCATGAGGAGGCGGTATATAGGGGCCTATGGCAGATTAGGGGCCTGGCAGCAGCTATAGGAGGCCCGTAATCTGCCAGCACCCTATGTCAAAAAATTCAACACACCAGCAGTGTGAGGAGACCTGAAAGTGGCACATGGCAGAGTGTGGCGATGGAGACAGCAGCAATGGGAGGCCGTACAGGGACCCATGACAGACTCTGGACCTGGCAGCAGCATGAGGAGGCGGTATATAGGGGCCTATGGCAGATTAGGGGCCTGGCAGCAGCTATAGGAGGCCTGTAATCTGCCAGCACCCTATGTCAAAAAATTCAACACACCAGCAGTGTGAGGAGACCTGAAAGTGGCACATGGCAGAGTGTGGCGATGGAGACAGCAGCAATGGGAGGCCGTACAGGGACCCATGAGAGACTCTGGACCTGGCAGCAGCATGAGGAGGCGGTATATAGGGGCCTATGGCAGATTAGGGGCCTGGCAGCAGCTATAGGAGGCCCGTAATCTGCCAGCACCCTATGTCAAAAAATTCAACACACCAGCAGTGTGAGGAGACCTGAAAGTGGCACATGGCAGAGTGTGGCGATGGAGACAGCAGCAATGGGAGGCCGTACAGGGACCCATGACAGACTCTGGACTTGGCAGCAGCATGAGGAGGCGGTATATAGGGGCCCATGGCAGATTAGGGGCCTGGCAGCAGCTATGGGAGGCCCGTAATCTGCCAGCACCCTATGTCAAAAAATTCAACACACCAGCAGTGTGTGAGGAGACCTGAAAGTGGCACATGGCAGAGTGTGGCGATGGAGACAGCAGCAATGGGAGGCCGTACAGGGACCCATGAGAGACTCTGGACCTGGCAGCAGCATGAGGAGGCGGTATATAGGGGCCCATGGCAGATTAGGGGCCTGGCAGCAGCTATAGGAGGCCCGTAATCTGCCAGCACCCTATGTCAAAAAATTCAACACACCAGCAGTGTGAGGAGACCTGAAAGTGGCACATGGCAGAGTGTGGCGATGGAGACAGCAGCAATGGGAGGCCGTACAGGGACCCATGACAGACTCTGGACCTGGCAGCAGCATGAGGAGGCGGTATATAGGGGCCTATGGCAGATTAGGGGCCTGGCAGCAGCTATAGGAGGCCCGTAATCTGCCAGCACCCTATGTCAAAAAATTCAACACACCAGCAGTGTGAGGAGACCTGAAAGTGGCACATGGCAGAGTGTGGCGATGGAGACAGCAGCAATGGGAGGCCGTACAGGGACCCATGACAGACTCTGGACTTGGCAGCAGCATGAGGAGGCGGTATATAGGGGCCCATGGCAGATTAGGGGCCTGGCAGCAGCTATGGGAGGCCCGTAATCTGCCAGCACCCTATGTCAAAAAATTCAACACACCAGCAGTGTGTGAGGAGACCTGAAAGTGGCACATGGCAGAGTGTGGCGATGGAGACAGCAGCAATGGGACGCTGTACTGGGACCCATGACAGACTCTGGACCTGGCAGCAGCATGAGGAGGCGGTACAGGGGCCCATGGCAGATTAAGGCCTGGCAGCAGCAATGGGATGCCCGTAATCTGCCAGCACCCTATGACAAAATGGAACCCTGGGCTGGGGCAGGCAGAACCGCCGTATCTTTATCACGGTTTTCCCAGGCCACCGAATGGCGACGCTGCATATGCTGACGCAACGCTGTAGTCCCAACATGGGCCCCCTGGCCACGCTTGACTTTCTGGCCACATAGTCGACATACGGCTACGTTTACTTCCTCGGGCGGCTTGACGAAAAATTGCCACACCGCCGAGTAGGAAACTTTGCCCCCGCTACTCCTCACTGGCTGACTGCTACTTCCTCCGTGCACACCGGCACCACTACTGGCCGTGGTGGTAGGCTGCAGTGGAGCTGGTGCTCTACTCCGTGGCCGTTTGCCTCCACTGACACTGCTGCGACCCTGCTGCCTCCTGGCAGCAGCAATGGGAGGCCGTACAGGGACCCATGACACACTCTGAACCTGGCAGCAGCATGAAGAGGCGGTACAGGGGCCCATGGCAGATTACGGGCCTGGCAGCAGCAATGGGAGGCCCGTAATCTGCCAGCACCCTATGACAAAAAATGGAACACACCAGCAGTGTGAGGAGACCTGAAAGTGGCACATAGCAGAGTGTGGCGATGGAGACAGCAGCAATGGGAGGCCGTACAGGGACCCATGAAAGACTCTGGACCTGGCAGCAGCATGAGGAGGCGGTATATAGGGGCCTATGGCAGATTAGGGGCCTGGCAGCAGCTATAGGAGGCCCGTAATCTGCCAGCACCCTATGTCAAAAAATTCAACACACCAGCAGTGTGAGGAGACCTGAAAGTGGCACATGGCAGAGTGTGGCGATGGAGACAGCAGCAATGGGAGGCCGTACAGGGACCCATGACAGACTCTGGACTTGGCAGCAGCATGAGGAGGCGGTATATAGGGGCCCATGGCAGATTAGGGGCCTGGCAGCAGCTATGGGAGGCCCGTAATCTGCCAGCACCCTATGTCAAAAAATTCAACACACCAGCAGTGTGTGAGGAGACCTGAAAGTGGCACATGGCAGAGTGTGGCGATGGAGACAGCAGCAATGGGAGGCCGTACAGGGACCCATGAGAGACTCTGGACCTGGCAGCAGCATGAGGAGGCGGTATATAGGGGCCCATGGCAGATTAGGGGCCTGGCAGCAGCTATAGGAGGCCCGTAATCTGCCAGCACCCTATGTCAAAAAATTCAACACACCAGCAGTGTGAGGAGACCTGAAAGTGGCACATGGCAGAGTGTGGCGATGGAGACAGCAGCAATGGGAGGCCGTACAGGGACCCATGACAGACTCTGGACCTGGCAGCAGCATGAGGAGGCGGTATATAGGGGCCTATGGCAGATTAGGGGCCTGGCAGCAGCTATAGGAGGCCCGTAATCTGCCAGCACCCTATGTCAAAAAATTCAACACACCAGCAGTGTGAGGAGACCTGAAAGTGGCACATGGCAGAGTGTGGCGATGGAGACAGCAGCAATGGGAGGCCGTACAGGGACCCATGACAGACTCTGGACTTGGCAGCAGCATGAGGAGGCGGTATATAGGGGCCCATGGCAGATTAGGGGCCTGGCAGCAGCTATGGGAGGCCCGTAATCTGCCAGCACCCTATGTCAAAAAATTCAACACACCAGCAGTGTGTGAGGAGACCTGAAAGTGGCACATGGCAGAGTGTGGCGATGGAGACAGCAGCAATGGGACGCTGTACAGGGACCCATGACAGACTCTGGACCTGGCAGCAGCATGAGGAGGCGGTACAGGGGCCCATGGCAGATTAAGGCCTGGCAGCAGCAATGGGATGCCCGTAATCTGCCAGCACCCTATGACAAAATGGAACCCTGGGCTGGGGCAGGCAGAACCGCCGTATCTTTATCACGGTTTTCCCAGGCCACCGAATGGCGACGCTGCATATGCTGACGCAACGCTGTAGTCCCAACATGGGCCCCCTGGCCACGCTTGACTTTCTGGCCACATAGTCGACATACGGCTACGTTTACTTCCTCGGGCGGCTTGACGAAAAATTGCCACACCGCCGAGTAGGAAACTTTGCCCCCGCTACTCCTCACTGGCTGACTGCTACTTCCTCCGTGCACACCGGCACCACTACTGGCCGTGGTGGTAGGCTGCAGTGGAGCTGGTGCTCTACTCCGTGGCCGTTTGCCTCCACTGACACTGCTGCGACCCTGCTGCCTCCTGGCAGCAGCAATGGGAGGCCGTACAGGGACCCATGACACACTCTGAACCTGGCAGCAGCATGAAGAGGCGGTACAGGGGCCCATGGCAGATTACGGGCCTGGCAGCAGCAATGGGAGGCCCGTAATCTGCCAGCACCCTATGACAAAAAATGGAACACACCAGCAGTGTGAGGAGACCTGAAAGTGGCACATAGCAGAGTGTGGCGATGGAGACAGCAGCAATGGGAGGCCGTACAGGGACCCATGAAAGACTCTGGACCTGGCAGCAGCATGAGGAGGCGGTATATAGGGGCCTATGGCAGATTAGGGGCCTGGCAGCAGCTATAGGAGGCCCGTAATCTGCCAGCACCCTATGTCAAAAAATTCAACACACCAGCAGTGTGAGGAGACCTGAAAGTGGCACATGGCAGAGTGTGGCGATGGAGACAGCAGCAATGGGAGGCCGTACAGGGACCCATGACAGACTCTGGACCTGGCAGCAGCATGAGGAGGCGGTATATAGGGGCCTATGGCAGATTAGGGGCCTGGCAGCAGCTATATAGGGGCCCGTAATCTGCCAGCACCCTATGTCAAAAAATTCAACACACCAGCAGTGTGAGGAGACCTGAAAGTGGCACATGGCAGAGTGTGGCGATGGAGACAGCAGCAATGGGAGGCCGTACAGGGACCCATGACAGACTCTGGACTTGGCAGCAGCATGAGGAGGCGGTATATAGGGGCCTATGGCAGATTAGGGGCCTGGCAGCAGCTATGGGAGGCCCGTAATCTGCCAGCACCCTATGTCAAAAAATTCAACACACCAGCAGTGTGTGAGGAGACCTGAAAGTGGCACATGGCAGAGTGTGGCGATGGAGACAGCAGCAATGTGAGGCCGTACAGGGACCCATGAGAGACTCTGGACCTGGCAGCAGCATGAGGAGGCGGTATATAGGGGCCTATGGCAGATTAGGGGCCTGGCAGCAGCTATAGGAGGCCCGTAATCTGCCAGCACCCTATGTCAAAAAATTCAACACACCAGCAGTGTGAGGAGACCTGAAAGTGGCACATGGCAGAGTGTGGCGATGAAGACAGCAGCAATGGGAGGCCGTACAGGGACCCATGACAGACTCTGGACTTGGCAGCAGCATGAGGAGGCGGTATATAGGGGCCCATGGCAGATTAGGGGCCTGGCAGCAGCTATGGGAGGCCCGTAATCTGCCAGCACCCTATGTCAAAAAATTCAACACACCAGCAGTGTGAGGAGACCTGAAAGTGGCACATGGCAGAGTGTGGCGATGGAGACAGCAGCAATGGGAGGCCATACAGGGACCCATGACAGACTCTGGACCTGGCAGCAGCATGAGGAGGCGGTAAAGGGGCCCATGGCAGATTAAGGCCTGGCAGCAGCAATGGGATGCCCGTAATCTGCCAGCACCCTATGACAAAATGGAACCCTGGGCTGGGGCAGGCAGAACCGCTGTATCTTTATCACGGTTTTCCCAGGCCACCGAATGGCGACGCTGCATATGCTGACGCAACTCTGTAGTCCCAACATGGGCCCCCTGGCCACGCTTGACTTTCTGGCCACATAGTCGACATACGGCTACGTTTACTTCCTCGGGCGGCTTGACGAAAAATTGCCACACCGCCGAGTAGGAAACTTTGCCCCCGCTACTCCTCACTGGCTGACGGCTACTTCCTCCGTGCACACCGGCACCACTACTGGCCGTGGTGGTAGGCTGCAGTGGAGCTGGTGCTCTACTCCGTGGCCGTTTGCCTCCACTGACACTGCTGCGACCCTGCTGCCTCCTGGCAGCAGCAATGGGAGGCCGTACAGGGACCCATGACACACTCTGGACCTGGCAGCAGCATGAAGAGGCGGTACAGGGGCCCATGGCAGATTACAGGCCTGGCAGCAGCAATGGGAGGACCGTAATCTGCCAGCACCCTATGACAAAAAATGGAACACACCAGCAGTGTGAGGAGACCTGAAAGTGGCACATAGCAGAGTGTGGCGATGGAGACAGCAGCGATGGGAGGCCGTACAGGGACCCATGAGAGACTCTGGACTTGGCAGCAGCATGAGGAGGCGGTATATAGGGGCCCATGGCAGATTAGGGGCCTGGCAGCAGCTATGGGAGGCCCGTAATCTGCCAGCACCCTATGTCAAAAAATTCAACACACCAGCAGTGTGAGGAGACCTGAAAGTGGCACATGTTTGGGGCATGATTCATGGCGGATTTAGTCAGTTGTGTCAGGAACTGGTGGTTTGAAATCCAGACTAATCCACGCCTGATTCATTTTCACAAACGTGAGTCTCTCCACACTTTGGGTGGACAGTCGTGTCCTCCGCGGAGTTACAATACCTCCTGCCGCACTAAACACGCGCTCCGATGCCACGCTACTGGCCGGGCATGACAGCCTTTCAAGGGCAAATTCAGCTAGTTGGGGCCAAAGGTCAAGTTTCGTTGCCCAGTAGTCAAGGGGATTGTCTACCTCGGTTGGCAGGGTGCTGTCCAAGTAGGCCCAAGCCTGTTGTTTGAGCTCCTGCTCCAGGTCCACCTGATGCTGCTGCTGCTGCGGCTGGTTAGTAGTTTCCTCAGTGCGCTGGTGAAGAAAGCTACTCATCATCGACTGCAGACTGAGGCAGCCGCTGCTGGTGGAGCTGCCACTGCTCCTACCACCCCACCCCTCCCCTGCTGCCATGGCAGCGGAACGCGAGCGCACAGGGCCCACAGTGTCTGAGGATGGACATTGGCGCAGAAAGGCAGAGACCAACTGACTACATAGGTGGTTTTTATAGTACGTTATTTTGGCCTCCCTCTCAGCAGGTGTGAAAAAGGCCACCATTTTTGAACGGTAGCGAGGGTCCAACAAGGTGGACAGCCAAAAGTCATCCCTCTGTCTGATGGTTATTATTCGGCTGTCGCTACGCAAGCAACCGAGCATGCTATGGGCCATTTGTGCCAAGGAATGCGAGGGACTCCCTGCCTCCATCTCCACAGCATACTGCCACGGTGCGTCTGGGTCCTCTGTCTCCTCCTCCTCCTCCTCTACCAGATGCTCCTGCTCCTCCACTCCTGTCCGCTGAGTGGAAAAACCACCCATTTCACTCAATAATTCCTGAGCACCAATGTCCTCCTCTACCTCCTCCTCTTCTTCCTGTCCTGCCCCCACAGGGGTCATGTGGCGTTGAGATCTGTGCGCCACGTCTACCGCACCCTGACCAGCCATTGTTAACAGCATTTGTTCCAGGACGTGCAACAGAGGAATGACGTCGTTCATCCCATAGTCCTGCCGACTCACGAATAGCGTGGCCTCTTCAAAGGGCCTGAGCAAGCGGCAGGTGTCACGCATGAGCTGCCAATGGCTGACATCGAAGTTACACAGGGGAGTACCTTTATCCGCTTGTAACATCAGGAAATCGTTGATGGCCTTTCGCTGTTCGTAAAGGCGGTCTAACATGTGTAGGGTTGAATTCCACCTTGTTGCAACGTCGCAGATCAGGCGATGCTGTGCAATTCCGTTCTGCCGCTGCAGCTCAAGGAGGGTGTGCTTTGCGGTGTAGGAATGGCTGAAATGCATGCAAGGTTTACGTGACATTTTAAGGATGTCTTGCAGTGGGATGGTGGATTTTAGGAACCGCTTGACAACCAGATTGAACACGTGAGCCATGCATGGCGCATGGCACAACCTTACTTGACGCAGAGCAGACACCATGTTCTTTCCGTTGTCGGTCAACATGGTTCCGATTTTCAGTTTGCGCGGAGACAGCCATCTGTCGATTTCTCTGTTCATTACACTGAGAAGTTCCTCCCCTGTGTGACTACGTTCGCCTGGACCTGGCAGCAGCATGAGGAGGTGGTATAAGGGCCCATGGCAGATTAGGAGCCTGGCAGCAGCTATGGGAGGCCCGTAATCTGCCAGCACCCTATGTCAAAAAATTCAACACACCAGCAGTGTGTGAGGAGACCTGAAAGAGGCACATGGCAGAGTGTGGCGATGGAGACAGCAGCAATGGGAGGCCGTACAGGGACCCATGACAGACTCTGGACTTGGCAGCAGCATGAGGAGGCGGTATATAGAGGCCTATGGCAGATTAGGGGCCTGGCAGCAGCTATAGGAGGCCCGTAATCTGCCAGCACCCTATGTCAAAAAATTCAACACACCAGCAGTGTGTGAGGAGACCTGAAAGTGGCACATGGCAGAGTGTGGCGATGGAGACAGCAGCAATGGGAGGCCGTACAGGGACCCATGACAGACTCTGGACTTGGCAGCAGCATGGGGAGGCGGTATATAGGGGCCCATGGCAGATTAGGGGCCTGGCAGCAGCTATGGGAGGCCCGTAATCTGCCAGCACCCTATGTCAAAAAATTCAACACACCAGCAGTGTGTGAGGAGACCTGAAAGTGGCACATGGCAGAGTGTGGCGATGGAGACAGCAGCAATGGGAGGCCGTACAGGGACCCATGACAGACTCTGGACTTGGCAGCAGCATGAGGAGGCGGTATATAGGGGCCCATGGCAGATTAGGGGCCTGGCAGCAGCTATGGGAGGCCCGTAATCTGCCAGCACGCTATGTCAAAAAATTGAACACAACAGCAGTGTGTGAGGAGACCTGAAAGTGGCACATGGCAGAGTGTGGCGATGGAGACAGCAGCAATGGGAGGCCGTACAGGGACCCATGACAGACTCTGGACTTGGCAGCAGCATGAGGAGGCGGTATATAGGGGCCCATGGCAGATTAGGGGCCTGGTAGCAGCTATGGGAGGCCCGTAATCTGCCAGCACCCTATGTCAAAAAATTCAACACACCAGCAGTGTGTGAGGAGACCTGAAAGTGGCACATGGCAGAGTGTGGCGATGGAGACAGCAGCAAAGGGAGGCCGTACAGGGACCCATGAGAGACTCTGGACCTGGCAGCAGCATGAGGCGGTATATAGGGGCCCATGGCAGATTAGGGGCCTGGCAGCAGCTATGGGAGGCCCGTAATCTGCCAGCACCCTATGTCAAAAAATTCAACACACCAGCAGTGTGTGAGGAGACCTGAAAGTGGCACATGGCAGAGTGTGGCGATGGAGACAGCAGCAATGGGAGGCCGTACAGGGACCCATGACAGACTCTGGACCTGGCAGCAGCATGAGGAGGCGGTATATAGGGGCCCATGGCAGATTAGGGGCCTGGCAGCAGCTATGGGAGGCCCGTAATCTGCCAGCACCCTATGTCAAAAAATTGAACACACCAGCAGTGTGAGGAGACCTGAAAGTGGCACATGGCATGAGAGACTGTGGACCTGGCAGCAGCATGAGGAGGCGGTATATAGGGGCCCATGGCAGATTAGGGGCCTGGCAGCAGCTATGGGAGGCCCGTAATCTGCCAGCACCCTATGTCAAAAAATTCAACACACCAGCAGTGTGTGAGGAGACCTGAAAGTGGCACATGGCAGAGTGTGGCGATGGAGACAGCAGCAATGGGAGGCCGTACAGGGACCCATGACAGACTCTGGACCTGGCAGCAGCATGAGGAGGCGGTATATAGGGGCCCATGGCAGATTAGGGGCCTGGCAGCAGCTATGGGAGGCCCGTAATCTGCCAGCACCCTATGTCAAAAAATTGAACACACCAGCAGTGTGAGGAGACCTGAAAGTGGCACATGGCATGAGAGACTGTGGACCTGGCAGCAGCATGAGGAGGCGGTATAGGGGCCCATGGCAGATTAGGGGCCTGGCAGCAGCTATGGGAGGCCCGTAATCTGCCAGCACCCTATGTCAAAAAATTCAACACACCAGCAGTGTGTGAGGAGATCTGAAAGTGGCACATGGCAGAGTGTGGCGATGGAGACAACCCACCGACTGTTTTGCTCGCTGCCAAGCTGCCACCCTCTTCTCCTGATGATGCGGAAGCAATAGCCTGATGACGACGAGGCTGCCAAGTGCGATCAGCCTCATCATCATCAATTAGGGTCTCCGCCTCACTACTAGCCCCCTCGGCTGCGTGTGGGTCAGGAGACAGACCTGTCTCTACACCGGCTACCGAGCCACTCTCCTCGCCACTCTCCTCGCCACTACTTCTTCGCCTGGCTGCTGAAGAGGCGGATGTCTCCCCCCGTTCCTGACCGCCCTCTGTTAGCTCTTCCTCACTGTACTGGATGACACCGGGAGCACTAGCTTCTGGCTGCGAATAGTGCTGCCTCGACCCCTTCCTCTGCTGCCACGTCTGCTCGCTCCTAAAACATTGCCTCCTCTGCCACTCCTCTGCATGTTGTCTGACATACTCTTTAATTAAACGATTCTGTGTCCCTGAGTAACAATTCTGTGTCCCTGAGTAACGTTTCTGTGGCCCTAAGTAACAGTTCTGTGGCCCTCAGTAACAATTCTGTGTCTGTCCCTGAGTAACAATTCTGTGTCCCTCAGTAACAATTCTGTGTCCCTCAGTAACAATTCTGTGTCCCTCAGTAACAATTCTGTGTCCCTCAGTAACAATTCTGTGTCCCTGAGTAACAATTCTGTGGCCCTAAGTAACAGTTCTGTGGCCCTCAGTAATAATTCTGTGTCCCTCAGTAACAATTCTGTGTCTGTCCCTGAGTAACAATTCTGTGTCCCTCAGTAACAATTCTGTGTCCCTGAGTAACAATTCTGTGTCCCTGAGTAACGTTTCTGTGGCCCTAAGTAACGGTTCTGTGGCCCTCAGTAACAATTCTGTGTCCCTCAGTAACAATTCTGTGTCTGTCCCTGAGTAACAATTCTGTGTCTGTCCCTGAGTAACAATTCTGTGTCCCTCAGTAACAATTCTGTGTCCCTCAGTAACAATTCTGTGTCCCTGAGTAACAATTCTGTGTCCCTGAGTAACAATTCTGTGTTCCTCAGTAATAATTCTGTGTCCCTCAGTAACAATTCTGTGTCTGTCCCTGAGTAACAATTCTGTGTCCCTCAGTAACAATTCTGTGTCCCTGAGTAACAATTCTGTGTCCCTGAGTAACGTTTCTGTGGCCCTAAGTAACAGTTCTGTGGCCCTAAGTAACAGTTCTGTGGCCCTCAGTAACAATTCTGTGTCTGTCCCTGAGTAACAATTCTGTGTCTGTCCCTGAGTAACATTTCTGTGGCCCTAAGTAACGGTTCTGTGGCCCTCAGTAACAATTCTGTGGCCCTCAGTAACAATTCTGTGTCCCTCAGTAACAATTCTGTGTCTGTCCCTGAGTAACAATTCTGTGTCTGTCCCTGAGTAACAATTCTGTGTCCCTGAGTAACGTTTCTGTGGCCCTAAGTAACATTTCTGTGGCCCTCAGTAACAATTCTGTCTGTCCCTGAGTAACAATTCAGTGTCTGTCCCTGAGTAACAATTCTGTGTCTGTCCCTGAGTAACAATTCTGTGTCCCTCAGTAACAATTCTGTGTCCCTCAGTAACAATTCTGTGTCCCTCAGTAACAATTCTGTGTCCCTGAGTAACAATTCTGTGTCCCTCAGTAACAATTCTGTGTCCCTGAGTAACAATTCTGTGTCCCTGAGTAACAATTCTGTGTCCCTGAGTAACAATTCTTTGTCTGTCCCTGAGTAAGAATTCTGTGTCTGTCCCTGAGTAACGTTTCTGTGGCCCTAAGTAACGGTTCTGTGGCCCTCAGTAACAATTCTGTGTCCCTCAGTAACAATTCTGTGTCTGTCCCTGAGTAACAATTCTGTGGCCCTAAGTAACGGTTCTGTGTCCCTCAGTAACAGTTCTGTGTCCCTGAGTAACAATTCTGTGGCCCTAAGTAACGGTTCTGTGGCCCTCAGTAACAATTCTGTGTCCCTGAGTAACAATTATGTGTCTGTCCCTGAGTAACAATTCTGTGGCCCTAAGTAACGGTTCTGTGGCCCTCAGTAACAATTCTGTGTCCCTCAGTAACAATTCTGTGTCTGTCCCTGAGTAACAATTCTGTGGCCTTAAGTAACGGTTCTGTGGCCCTCAGTAACAATTCTGTGTCCCTGAGTAACTTTTCTGTGGCCCTAATTAACGGTTCTGTGGCCCTCAGTAACAATTGTGTGTCCCTCAGTAACAATTCTGTGTCTGTCCCTGAGTAACAATTCTTTGGCCCTAAGTAACGGTTCTGTGGCCCTCAGTAACAATTCTGTGTCCCTGAGTAACAATTCTGTGTCTGTCCCTGAGTAACAATTCTGTGGCCCTAAGTAACGGTTCTGTGGCCCTAAGTAACAATTCTGTGGCCCTCAGTAACAATTCTGTGTCTGTCCCTGAGTAACAATTCTGTGTCCCTAACTAACGTTTCTGTGTCCCTAAGTAACAGTTCTGTGGCCCTCAGTAACAATTCTTTGTCCCTGAGTAACGTTTCTGTGGCCCTAAGTAACAATTCTGTGTCCCTCAGTAACAATTCTGAGGCCCTAAGTAACGGTTCTGTGGCCCTCAGTAACAATTCTGTGTCCCTGAATAACAATTCTGTGTCTGTCCCTGAGTAACAATTCTGTGGCCCAAAGTAACGGTTCTGTGGCCCTCAGTAACAATTCTGTGTCCCTGAGTAACAATTCTGTGTCTGTCCCTGAGTAACAATTCTGTGGCCCTAAGTAACGGTTCTGTGGCCCTCAGTAACAATTCTGTGTCCCTGAGTAACAATTCTGTGGCCCTAAGTAACGGTTCTGTGGCCCTCAGTAACAATTCTGTGTCCCTCAGTAACAATTCTGTGTCTGTCCCTGAGTAACAATTCTTTGGCCCTAAGTAACGGTTCTGTGGCCCTCAGTAACAATTCTGTGTCCCTGAGTAACAATTCTGTGTCTGTCCCTGAGTAACAATTCTGTGGCCCTAAGTAACGGTTCTGTGGCCCTCAGTAACAATTCTGTGTCCCTGAGTAACGTTTCTGTGGCCCTAAGTAACAATTCTGTGGCCCTCAGTAAAAGTTCTGTGTCTGTCCCTGAGTAACAATTCTGTGTCCCTAACTAACGTTTCTGTGGCCCTAAGTAACAGTTCTGTGGCCCTCAGTAACAATTCTGTGTCCCTGAGTAACGTTTCTGTGGCCCTAAGTAACAATTCTGTGTCCCTGAGTAACAATTCTGTGGCCCTAAGTAACGGTTCTGTGGCCCTCAGTAACAATTCTGTGTCCCTGAGTAACAATTCTGTGGCCCTAAGTAACGGTTCTGTGGCCCTCAGTAACAATTCTGTGTCCCTGAGTAACAATTCTGTGTCTGTCCCTGAGTAACAATTCTGTGGCCCTAAGTAACGGTTCTGTGGCCCTCAGTAACAATTCTGTGTCCCTGAGTAACAATTCTGTGGCCCTAAGTAACGGTTCTGTGGCCCTCAGTAACAATTCTGTGGCCCTCAGTAACAATTCTGTGTCTGTCCGAGTAACAATTCTGTGGCCCTAACTAACGTTTCTGTGGCCCTAAGTAACAGTTCTGTGGCCCTCAGTAACAATTCTGTCTGTCCCTGAGTAACAATTCTGTGGCCCTAACTAACGTTTCTGTGGCCCTAAGTAATAGTTCTGTGGCCCTCAGTAACAATTCTGTGTCTGTCCCTGAGTAACAATTCTGTGGCCCTATCTAACGTTTCTGTGGCCCTAAGTAACAATTCTCTGGCACTCAGTAACAATTCTGTCTGTCCCTGAGTAACAATTCTGTGGCCCTAACTAACGTTTCTGTGGCCCTAAGTAACAGTTCTGTGGCCCTCAGTAACAATTCTGTGTCTGTCCCTGAGTAACAATTCTGTGGCCCTAACTAACGTTTCTGTAGCCCTAAGTAACAATTCTCTGGCACTCAGTAACAATTCTGTCTGTCCCTGAGTAACAATTCTGTGGCCCTAATAACGTTTCTGTGGCCCTAAGTAACAGTTCTGTGGCCCTCAGTAACAATTCTGTGTCTGTCCCTGAGTAACAATTCTGTGGCCCTAACTAACGTTTCTGTGGCCCTAAGTAACAATTCTCTGGCACTCAGTAACAATTCTGTCTGTCCCTGAGTAACAATTCTGTGGCCCTAACTAGCGTTTCTTTGGCCCTAAGTAACGATTCTGTGGCCCTCATTAACAATTCTGTGTCCCTGAGTAATGCTTCTCTGTCCCTAAGTAACGTTTCTCTGTCCCCAAGTAACGTTTCTGTGGCCCTAACTCTGTCCCTAATACAGAGCGGTCTGCCTCTCTTGAATGACTGGAGGCAAATGAAGAATTCTAAAATGGCCGCTATTTATAGCTCGACCATTACACAGTGCTGGCTGGCTGGCTGCTGATTGGCTAATGCGATCACATGTCATTAAGGAATGCATTATGGGTCAGCGCGCCTTGTCTGCGCGCCTTCCCAGACATCCCCGCTCCGTCGCCGCACATGTCCGCTGCTATTTTAGGAAAAATTTCGATTCGCGCGTCCGAAGTAGGCTATTTTTCGGATTCGGCGCGAATCGAAAATTTTCCAATATTCGACTCGAATTCCACTTCGCCTACTTCGATTCGCTCATCTCTAGTAATGACCTCAGGGTGAATAGCTCTACACCGAGTTCGCAGCGAATAGTCAGGACGAGCCAAAAAGGTCAGAGCAGGAGAGGACAACAGGATCGGGATCAGGCTGGGTCGGCAACAAAGCAATCAAATATACAGGAGCAATCAGGAACACAGGAACAAGACCATACGGCAAATTGGAGATGCAAAGGGCTGGTTTAAATAGTGCGCCCTGTGCTCTTATTGGTGCCAGGCGCGCGTCTGCGATCGCGAGTGCACATGCGCGACAGCCACCGCGATTGCCCAAGCCCCAGTGCTCGCCGGCTAATGCGCATCGGCGTTCTGCGCATGCGCATACCTGTGTGCTGCCGAGATCCCTGACAGGTGGGCAACTGCATGTCAAACGTGAATTAATATTGATAAATGTAAAGTAATGCACTTGGGGGCTACAAATATGATTAAAAACCACACACTAGGAGGAGAACCCCTGGGGAAATCAAGAATGGAAGAGGTCCTGGGGGTCCTAGTTGATGACACTTGCTTTAAAATGTGGCATTGGGCAAACTTTTTTAAAGCACTCTGAAAGCCAGTCAAGGCACCTGTCACGGAATAAAATAGTAAGCTTACAGTCCTGATTTGCTTCACTTCAAAAATTATAACCCATGTCACTTTCTTGGTGCTTCAAAGCATCTCGAAAGCCTCCGTAGACGTCTATGACAAAGCACACTAACAGCACCTGCAGATTTTGAGGGGTTTTATTATGCGGACTGGACTGGAGTGGAGCAAAGGCAGATGGCACATGTGCTGTGCAACATGGGAACACTATAGAGGAAGGTGAGGTAACTGGAGAGAGAGGATTGAGCAGAGCTGGCAGACCGGAGCAGGAGAAACTACGTGGTGTGCAGCATGGGAGCAATATAGCAGGAGGTGATCTGCTGATCCTCTGCCAATGGGTCCTCTTTCTTCTCTGGTCCCCACTCACCTTCCACTTTAGTCTTCCCATGTTTCACACCACATGTGCCGTCTGCTAGTTGCTCAGCTCTAGTCCGGACTCCCTCACCTTCCTGCTGCCCCACGCTGCACACCAGATGTAACGTCTGCACCAGATGCTACCAAAATATATACAGATCAACTGGAAGTGATTGCTGATTTCTGGGTCGCTTGTTGGTTTCCATTACATCCTGGGATATCTCCTACCAGTAATACCTCCAAAACAAAGCGAAGCACGCACAGCAGTGTGAACCATTTTATTTAGTGAGAGGAACTTTCATTGGCATTCAAAATGCTTTAAAAAAGCATGTCAAATGCCACATTTTGAAGCAAAAAATGGTTGTGGTGTTAAAAATGGTGGCAAATGCACTACTGCAGTTCTCTCAATGTACTCAAATATTCACCTACAGTGAAATGGCCTAGACCCCTGATAACTCTAGAATGCATAGCAGAGCCTTTTAGACTGCTCAACGTGCACAATTTCATATGGATTGTCAAAAAAATTATAAAGATCCTCAAACAAATCAACACAGTTAATCTCAAAGCTGGTAGATCAACTTGCTCGCCTTTTATTAAAGTCATTACTTAAATTACAGATAATACATAAACCATCAACATTATTATTACAAAATACACATTCATTATTTATTGAAAAAAAATATTACTTACCCAGGAATACCTCCAGCTTCCATATGGTTTGCTAATGTAACATCATGTGACCAAACATCATACTGCCATTTTTGCAAGCCAATAACACCACAAAGAACATTTCCAGAATGAACCCCAACACGCATATTGATGTCAACTCCAGTTGCATCCCTTACTTTCCTGGCAAAAAAATACAATGCTATAAGTAACATGAACATTTCTTATTGCTTTTTCTAAAAGCTAGTTACATATTACAGGGTTAAAGTGCCCATACTTTATTATCAAGTAACGTGATAGCCTTTAAAGCTGAACTCCAGGAATCCAGCCACTTTCTAAATGTGCTGGATTACTATGGGTTAAGTCTAAAAAAATTCATGCCACCTCAAGAACTTATCTCTTTAATTGACAATTTTAATGAGGGCCAGAGTCGTATCCAGCTGCTCTGCCGATTCATGTGAAACACAATAGAAACCTACATGACCACATGCAGCCAAACTGATTACAGGGAGCCCAAAACTAAATTTAAAAATATTCAGACCACCTTTCACTTTTTACAGTTTTGTTATGTTACAGCCTAATACTACAGTTGTTTAAAGTGATTCTAAAGGTTTATTTATTTATTTTTTATAAAAAACAAAAATATCTATACTTACCTGCTATGTGCAGTGGTTTTGCATAGAGCAGCCTAGATCCTCCTCCTTTCGGGTCCTCTGCAGGCTCTTCTGGCCCCTCCCTCCTGTCAGGTTCCCCCACAGCAAGCGGCTTGCTGATGATATATTGATTTGTGTTTGCAGTATTCCTATTCCACCAGATATGTCGCGGAGAGGGTCCAACATTGTTCTTGGAGTTGAGGTGCAGAACAGAAAACACGAAATCATCAGCTGAGCTGCTACTTCGGGGGTGGAGCTACACATGGGGGCTTGTCCATTATATCCTGTTCTACCAGCAAGCTATAGCAGCCTGCTAGAGACTATCAAGATGGACCCCGTTACTGGAATCTAGTGGTGTGAAGAAGAAAGCGGCCGCCAAGGGTCTTACATAGTAATCAATATTCCTGGGGAACCTTGGATGCAGATGTAAGTTGATCAGGTGGTAAAGACACTAGTCCCAAACCAGAAGGTGCGTGTGGTAGATGTCAAGCCCAATCAATAGAATTCCTGTAGAAATGCCCTGGTAAAATGGAGGAAAGGCATGCCCAGCTGTTCCGTGGAAGCTTGCTAGATCCATTTGGACATACCAGACAGGAGTCCAGAAAGTTTGAGCCAAGCAACCCCTGCAAAAGGAGCCGCACTACCAGCATCTGTGTCCACTATTGAGCCAGAACTCATTGTTGCCTTGGGAGACTTCATGGAGAAGTGCAAAAAGAATAACTCAGCATACACTGGGTCAGGATATCAGTAATTGAGGGCTTTCTCCAAAAAGCAACCAATGCCTGCCAGAGAGGATAGTTTTGAGGAGTAGCTGGAAAAAAGCCACACAAGCTTTAGATGAATGGGATGTTCCAGAGGCCAAGAAAAAACAGAGAATTACTGAGAGTTTAAGAGGGCTTGCTTTAGAAGTCATTCACAACTTGAAACAAACAGGATCGTATTGCCTAGGACTAGGAAAAAATAACAATAAAAATGGACTTTCTGGCTCTATACCAATCCCGGATTTCTCACAAGTGACATCTACTGATAGATGTCCTTTAAATACTTTATTCATTCTCATAAAAACCAAACAATATACACAATCAAAAGGTGGCAGTTGTGCGGTGGTGGTTTTGGCAGCCATCATGACTATAAATAGGCTGACCAAATTGTTTGACATGTGCTTGCCTCTGAAACAGCCAGTTGGAGCCAGTGAAACTGGTAAGGCCAACTGCTACTCACCCACCATGGAACCTAAAACATGAGGGCTGATAAGTATTTGAGACTTTTACAATGATTTTCTATCTACTTTACCTCAGAATATGATAAGCTGATAAATATCTGGGACTTTTTACTTTACCATGTTTATATACTTTATGGGCATTATGAGAGACTCGTGGGATCTTCCATCACTTATTACGGATAAGCCTGAGTATATTTATCCTGGATGTCTTTGTGAGGGAGGTTAATATGAAATGATATGCCATCTTCTCCACTAAAGTGCTATTTTCTCCTCTGGATCATAGTGAATAACCTTAGAAATGATGGACTCTAAAATAATTCCACCCTTTGATTTCTCTACAACATTGCTTAAGTCTCTCTGAAGCACCTGTGTGAGGGAGGTTTGAGGCGATAAAGATATATTCAATGAATTGATTATTCGCCCATAATTTCTTCCTCTGGACCACAGTGACAACGTTCATGTTTATTGGAGAACAATTTTGGCTGTTGGAAACCTATTTGCATATCTTGGAATATCTATTGTCCTTTGGGACTTCATATGCTGGAGATTATTGCTATATATTTAAAGGTTCCAGTCCATGTGCTGTCAACTAGTATACTATACTGTATATCATGTATTTGTACCTTGGGGAACATGATGGGTGTGCATTTTATTTTATTAGGTACCTTTGATTGTGTATATTGTTTGTTCTTTTATGAGAATGAATAAAGTATTTAAAGAATATCTGTTCAGTTGTGAGAAATCCAGGATTGGTAGAGGCAGAAAGTCTATTTTTATGATATTTTTTCCTGATTATGTAATGAGTGGATAACTCCCACCTAGATAGTTTTTGATAGGATACATTTTGGATTGAGTAGGGGTCCAGACAAGGTAATATACCAGATACTACAAAAAAAGGGGCTGGATCCCAGGTCAGTGGATGAGGTCCGGGCACAACAGGTTTTGTGGGGAGCACAACTCCTAGACCCTATCACCATTCAGCTAAATCTCGGGGAAATGGTGCAATCTTAAAGTTTTCTGACCTAATCTGGACTGTGCTAGAGAAGGAGGCTATGAGCAAAAAAGAAAGTCCAAGGATCAGAACTTGCTGCTGGGGTAGGAGTGGCTAGTGTGGCTGATGGCAACATAGAGATAGAGTTTTTGAGAACCCATGTGTCACGATTGATTGAGATGATGGCTCTGCTGGCAGCCAGGATTATTGTCTCACCTGGTGAAGAAGTCTTGGAGTCTAAGAAGTATTTAACCCCTATAGTTGCCCGGTTCAAGAAGCCAGTGAATCAACTGTAGAGGAGGGGGGCATTACCAGCATGTTTTTCCAAGCCCATCAAAGTCTGAGACCCAGCATCCGAAGCCAGAGGGAAATTTCAGAGGGCCTCAGTGAAGACGCCAACGGGGCTGCCCATCTTCAGCAGTTGGCTCCAACATGACGGGTATGAAGCAGGGGAAGCCCAGATCCTTGCATAGAGCCCCCCTGCTGTTTCTGAGTGACTCTAACTTATTCCCATTGACCTTGGGTGGCCAGCATCTGAAAGTCAATGCACACCAGTGCTCAGGGCCCCAACTGAAGCATAAACAAGCCCGGAGATCATCAAGAAAGGAACACAATTACTGGCAAAAGGCAGGCTAACCACATTACCCCTGGCAAATTCCCTGACAGACTTGTGGGACCTTCTCCCATTGTGCCAATCCAAGTAGAAGGTGTCTATAAAAAAGGCCTTTATAGACACGGGAGCCCAAGTGACCCTACTATATAGCAATACTTTTACGACAGGCACCTCAAACACCACTGCAGAAATTGGAGGAATTAGAAATATGGGGCCTAGGGATTCAGAATTTGCCATATGATGGATACCTACCGGTCAAGCTGACTTCTGATCCCTCCGTGGCTGGGCAAATGAAGACATTTGATACATTAGCGATTGTATGCCCTCGTCCATCCAGGGCCAACAAGAGTTCCCTGATAATAGGGACCAACACTGACCTTGTCAGAAGGCTACTTACTCTACTTGTCTTGCAGCCTGACACCCCAACCAAGGGCATACACCCTATGCTGAGACAAGCGCATCTGCGCCATGTCCAAGGACAGAAATCCCTGGCTGAAGGAGTGAGGAAGATATGGCGACTAGACAATAGTGAGAAGATATTGCATCCTGGAAAAGTGACGTGTCTACAAGTTTCAGTTAAGCTTAATTAGGAGCATCTGGGCCCCTTTGTTGTCCTTGAAGCAGACTGTCGGGGAGAGGACATGGAGGTGATCCCCGAAGCAATATTTACTAGGGCTGTGCAGCAAAACCATGGGAAGGTTCCACTCAGCGTCTGCAACGTCATGAATTCACCAGTGAAATTATGAGCCCGAATGCTGCTGGGACAAGTGAATCCAGCCACTCCAGTCCCACCTTCTGATTTGGTGAGGGGAGCAACAAATGGGATCGCCTCAGATTCATTCTGTCTACAAACCACACTGCTCCCACCCGAATGGAAATAGAGAGCCAAAGCCCACCTCCTGAGATGGCAGGAGATGTTCTTGAAGAATGAGTTTGAAGTGGGATGTGCAAAGAGTGCCCAACACTGGATTCATCTCCAGTAGGACAAAACATTCATGGAGAGAGTTTGACGGATACCATTGAGTGATCTGGAAGATCTCAATGAACAACTAGCAGAGTTAAAGGCATAATCCGAGGGTCACAGAGTCCTTATGCCTCTCCCATAGTGGTGGTGCTGAAAAAGAATGGTTCCCTGAGGTTGTGTATTGTTTACCAAATACTCAACCATAGGACTAACCCTGACCAGTACACCACTCCGAGAATAGAAGATGCCTTACAGAGCTTGTCTGGGGCAAAATAGTTCAGTGTGCTGGACTTAAAAAGTGGGTAAAATCAAGTTTCCATGCACCCGGAACACAGAAGACAGAAGAGAAGACAGCTTTCATCACCCCACTGGGGTTATTTGAGTTTGATAGGATGCCCCAAGGTCTGTCAAGAGCTCCAGCAACATTTCAGAGATTGATGGAGATGACTGTAGGAGACATGAACTTGATCGAAGTGTTGGTGTACCTAGACAATATAATTGTCTTTGGCAAAACCCTTAAAGAATACGAGGAACATCTGGAGAAGGTTCTGAAGAGACTCCATGATGAGGGGTTGAAGTTGTCGCTAGAAAAGCATCAGTCAATAACCTGGGGCATGTTGTCTCCATTGAATGAATAGCTACTGACCCCCAGAAGCTGGAAGCTGTCACCTCGTGGCCAAGACCTACCAACGTAACTGAGATTAGGTCATTCCTCGATTTCTGTTCATATCACAGAAGAATTTGTCAAGAGATTTGCTAAAATAACTTGGCCCCTTAATATATTATATATAATATATATAATATATATCATTGTGACAGAAGTGACACTTCAGCCACTCCTGTCAGTGAGGATCGGGATAAGCAGCCACATCACCAGTGGCCCTGGTTGCAGCAGTGTTTCGAACTATGATTTTGTTAAACACTGTTTTTATGTAGTGTTTTTTTGCCAAAGCTCTCTTATAAGCACACCAGAAATACTGAAAAAATTATAAAGAAAAACAATGTGCGCTACCCCAAGAAATAAATAAATGAGCTGCTGCAATAGCACTTAAAAGTGATCCCACACTCAATACATACAAAATCATATAAATAGTGTTGCACTAACTCAATAGCATAGATGAAACTCACAATAATAAATAACATATATCTCGATTACTGCAACTCCCTCCTCATGGGCTTACCTGTACATAGACTATCCCCCCTCCAGTCCATCATGAATACTGCTGCCAGGCTCATCCATCTTACCAACCAGTCAGTGTCTGCTAAGCCTCTCTGCCAATCCCTCCACTGGCTTCTACTCGCTCAACGAATATAATTCAAAATACTAACAAATTACAAAGCCATCCACAACTCTGCCCCCAGCTACATCACCAACCTGGTCTCAAAATATCAACTAAATCGTTCTATTCGATCTTCCCAAGACCTTCTGCTGTCTAGTTCCCATGTCACCTCCTCCCATGTTCGCCTCCAGGACTTCTCATGAGCTTCTCCCATCCTATGGAACTCTCTACCCCAATCTCTCCGGCTGTCTCCTAATCTATCCACCTTTAGACGATCCCTGAAAACCTCTCTTTAAGGAGGTCTATCCTGCTTCTACCTAGTAAACCACCATTTATTTCCTCTATCAGTTCATTCCCTCCCCCACAGCTATCACCTTTTGTATCACTCAACCCTTCCTCCTATATTGTAAGCTCTAATGAGCAGGGCCCTCTGTTTCCTCTTGTACCAAATTGTATTGTCACTGTAATGTCTACCTTGTAAAGCGCTACGCAAACTGTTGGCACTATATAAATCCTGTATAATAATAATAAAAAAAATGTCCAAGTGAAAATATAATGTGTTGAAAAAAGTCCTAAAGACGATAAATGATGTGCTTGAATAAATTGTGCTCCACAACTTGAATTGACAGAGCTCCACCGCAAAAAGAAATAAGTGCCCCTCCACCTAAGAATAGGATGGCCGCTCACCTCAAATAATGGACCTATGTAATAGCATGTCAAAAAAGCATGGTCATTCAATGAATGGGCTATAGATGGCAGAAAAGACCTGGTTAAGGCAATGACAAGGGTGATAATGCAGGATCACTCCCAGGAATTTCTTCACAACTCCACCTCAACATGTGGGAAGAAAGAACAGCCTCCCATAGTGAAATACCATTTATTAAATTAAAAGCACGAACAGAGTAACGCTCACAATGTCTCAGAGTAAACAGATCGGTATGGCAGCATGATATTCACCACACTTCTGGTCCTCGAGTCCATGACAGATAAATAGTTACCAATGTGTATATAATGTGAGAGCATCGCTGGGCAGCCTATCCCTGATGAAGCCACATGGTTGGTGGTGTAACGCGTGGGGCGGAGCTTAGTGACATCAGTTCCGGTCATGGACTCGAGGACCCTTACATTATCATCCTTGTGCGACACTATTTATATGATTTAGAAATACTGAAAAACTTACTTTATTGCCTCACACATATCCAGCCCCATTTTGACACAGTTTTTTGCATGACTGAGTAGTGGTATTGGTAGGCCTGAAACACAGTAGTAACAGTCACCCAAGATTTTAATCCTCATACATTCGTTTTCCTGTAATTAACAAGAACACAGTTACGTTAGTTGCATGAAGATTGATACAAAATAAACATTCTAGGCTTGAAGACTAGTTAAAACCCCCAAACACTACATGTATATTTTTAGAAGCAGAGACCCTGAAAAAAATGGTGGTAGTTGCAAATTTTTATGTCACATGACATTAGCATGACTGTTTAGCAAAGATATGTTATTAAAAGTTGACTCCCCTTTTAATAAATTCACAATAACTGAAATTAACATAGTAAACACATACATATTTTTTTGTTACTTGCCTTGCATAATGTTTATGTTCCCACATTTTAGTGCATTGTCCACCCCATGCCAGAAAGCCAACAATGCCATTTAAAGAAATCAACATCATCAGTGGATGGCTTCTACTTAGTTTTCTAGGTCAACCTACCAATGATATATGTGTCTTCTGTGCAGGAAAAAAATGGATGTAGTATTTTGTGAAATCTTGCAAGATCTTGGAAATGGTACATTCATTCTTTTTCTTGTAAGATCTTGCCTATCAACTAAGAGAAAGCAATGGAGACGTAGCCTTCCCAGGAAGTAGCTAGGAGGCACCTTGGGAGTGGTGGAAGTGAAGATAAAAATTAGTAAGGTTGCACAAATTTACCCAATTTTGCAACACATGAGCATGCAAATGTTTAGGGGGACTAGAATAGTTCATGCTCAGCAATGTTCTTGTCATGTTACAGGACCCTAAAATAAAGTTTTAAAGTATTGAAAATAAATAAATAGTCTTTACTCACCCCCCCTCCGTTCTAGAGATACCAGCCTGATACAAGTATGTGGGTTGTGTGTGAAAGTGACGACCATGCCTAAGGGCTCATGTACACTGCAGCTGCTAAACTGACGTTCAGGAACTGTTGAGCATTTTTTTCAGCAGCCCCTGAACTCTCCTTTATGTTTTCCTATGTGTCCATGTATACATACTGAAAGAAATCCTCCTGCGCTAAAAGGAAGTTCACCTACTGAAAGCTGCCAGCACTTAACCTGCTACCCTAACAGTGTGTATAATGATTATAAATAGTGCAGCGCTCAAAACAATACTATGTGCAATACAACAAATGTGCTCACATGCAATAGTGTCGCAAAATTATTCAAAAATAAATAAATCATTAAGTGAAATATCTTAATTATAAAGTGCCACTCAATATTATTCTCTTCACATTAGTGCCCACATACTCAAAAAATGAATATTAACTACCATTTGATAAAAGACATAATTTTCACAGTGTTCCAAGTGTAATACCGTGACCACACTTTATATGCTACTCAAAAAACGCAACAAAATAAAATGTCCATAAAAAACTGTTAATAATAAATTCATGCAATGTGCAAAAAAAGTGCAAAAAAAGTGTTCATATTCCGTGAACGTGCCCCTCTTCACCTCCTAAGGCTAGATTGCCTCCTCACCTCCTTCAAACGACCCCTAAGGGCCAAACAGCTTTCAGGATCACTCTATATCCTTATCCCCTGACGATAAGCACCTCTCCTTACGTCGTGGATCACTTTAGGGGACATCCATTACCCCCGATCAGAAGCCTCTGGAGAATAATTGCTCACCAGCCTAGTGAGCAAAAAAGAAGAATCCTCTAAGTGTAGTATTAAGGCCAAACACTTTACTGGTAATAGTCAAGGTAAAAAGCCACTCACATATTTCCACAGTCCTCCTTTTCCAATATGTGGGTGTACTGCATGTAAACAGAAGAACTTCCTGGGTATACCAAGATGGCGGCTGGCGCCGGAAGTGCGTCACCGCGTACCGGAAGTTGCGTGCTAACGTGCCTACGCGTTACGTCACTATCACTCATGACTTCCTCAGGCCCAGAGGAAGTCACGAGTGATAGTGATGTAACGCGTAGGCACGTTAGCACGCAACTTCCGGTACACGGTGACGCACTTCCGGCGCCAGCCGCCATCTTGGTATACCCAGGAAGTTCTTCTGTTTACATGCAGTACACCCACATATTGGAAAAGGAGGACTGTGGAAATATGTGAGTGGCTTTTTACCTTGACTATTACCATTAAAGTGTTTGGCCTTAATACTACACTTAGAGGATTCTTCTTTTTTGCTCACTGGGCTGGTGAGCAATTATTCTCCAGAGGCTTCTGATCGGGGGTAATGGATGTCCCCTAAAGTGATCCACGACGTGAGGAGAGGTGCTTATCGTCAGGGGATAAGGATCCAGAGTGATCCTGAAAGCTGTTTGGCCCTTAGGGGTCGTTTGAAGGAGGTGAGGAGGCAATCTAGCTTTAGGAGGTGAAGAGGGGCACGTTCACGGAATATGAACACTTTTTTTGCACTTTTTTTGCACATTGCATGAATTTATTATTAACAGTTTTTTATGGACATTTTATTTTGTTGAGTTTTTTGAGTAGCATATAAAGTGTGGTCACGGTATTACACTTGGAGCACTGTGAAAATTATGTCTTTTATCAAATGGTAGTTAATATTCATTTTTTGAGTATGTGGGCACTAATGTGAAGAGAATAATATTGAGTGGCACTTTATAATTAAGATATTTCACTTAATGATTTATTTATTTTTGAATAATTTTGCGACACTATTGCATGTGAGCACATTTGTTGTATTGCACATAGTATTGTTTTGAGCGCTGCACTATTTATAATCATTATATACACTGTTTGTGTCCATGTACACATAGTCGTTTACAGGCAGTTGAGTTTACAGTAGTTTTTTTGAATGCACCAAAATTGTGTTCAGGAGTAGATTTTAACGGCGTTTAAAACGGCAAACGCTTGTAATCGCGTGTAAACGCAAGCATTTGTGCTTAGACACGTTTTTTTGACAGGTCCATATCCAGATGCTGTCCAGAGTCTTTTTTCTTCATCAAAAATGCATGCAAAGCCTTTTCCATGTATTCAAATGGCCCTAGTACACCAGTGCAGTCAGTTCCAGGTTTCACGTAAAGGAAAAAATGGTAGAATGTGCTGAATTATGCTCATGATGGGATCCATAGTGAATACAAGCAGACAGGTAATCTCAACACATACTGCTCTCTGCTTCTGCTCTCACTATTTCTCTCAAAATGTCTAAAATAGTTAATTATGTACTATTTTTCAGTGCATTCTGGGCATTTGGGAGGGTTTTCTGAGGTTACAGTTGTGACCAAAATTATTCAACCCCCACTGAAATTGAGTGTTTTGGCCAGTTTGACATTGCTTTTGATCATTCAGTCATCTTGCTTACATTTACATTAAAGAGGCACTTGTAGGTCAGACAAATATAACATAACAGTTATAATGAAATAACCACAAATGTCTTTTCTGTGCTCACAGCATTATCAGTTTTATTCAACCCCCAAGTGACATTCAATCTTAGTACTTAGTACAGCATCCTTTTACAGTTATAACAGCTTTTAAACGTGAAGCATAGCTTGACACAAGTGTCTTGCAGCGATCTACGGGTATCTTCGCCCATTCTTCATGGGCAAAGGCCTCCAGTTCAGTCACATTCTTAGGCTTGCGCACTGCAACTGCTTTCTTTAAGTCCCACCAGAGGTTCTCAATCGGATTTAAGTCTGGTGACTGCGATGGCCACTCCAAAATGTTCCAGCCTTTCCTCTGCAACCATGCTCTAGTGGACTTGGAGGTATGCTTGGGATCATTGTCCTGTTGAAAGGTCCAACGTCTCCCAAGCCTCAGGTGTGTGACGGACTGCATCACGTTTCCATCCAATATCTCCTGGTACTGAAGAGAATTCATGGTACCTTGCACACGCTGAAGCTTCCCTGTACCTGCAGAAGCAAAACAGCCCCAAAGCATGATTGACCCTCCACCATGCTTCACAGTAGGCAAGGTGTTCTTTTCATCATAGGCCTTGTTCTTCCTCCTCCAAACATAGCGTTGATCCATGGGCCCAAACAGTTCTAATTTTGTTTCATCAGTCCACAGAACACTATCCCACAACTTTTGTGGTTTGTCCACATGGCTTTTGGCATACTGCAGTCGACTCTTCTTATTCTTTGGAGACAGCAAGGGGGTACGCCTGGGAGTTCTGGCACGGAGGCCTTCATTACGCAGTGTGCGTCTTATTGTCTGGGCTGAAACTTCTGTACCCACATCTGACAAATCTTTTCTCAGTTCCTCAGCAGTCACACGGGGACTTCTCTCCACTCTACGCTTCAGGTAGCGCACAGCAGTCGAAGTCAGCATCTTCTTTCTGCCACGACCAGGTAGCGTTTCAACAGTGCCCTTTGCCTTGAATTTGCGAATGATGCTTCCTAAGGTGTCTCTTGGTATGTTTAACATCTTTGCAATCTTCTTATAGCCATTGCCCTTCCTGTGAAGAGAAATCACCTCTTCTCTTGTCTTCCTGGACCATTCTCTTGCCTTCACCATGTTTGTAACCACACCAGTAAATGTCTAGAAGGAGCTGAGTATCACAGTCATTTTAAAGCTGCCTAATTGGTGCTTATTATGCTTGATTGCTGCTCGGTGACATCCACAGGTGTTTTCAATACCTGATGGAAAGCACCTGTATGAACCTCTGTTCTTCAGAGTGGTAGTCTTTAAGGGGTTGAATAATTGTGGCAATGAAGAAACCACATAAGAACCATTTACTACTGTATTACATAAACAATTGATGTCATTTTAGTTGCATTTGGGTAGTTACAACGTCCTTGTAGGATTTGATTCTGAATACAATTCCAAATGTACACTATAGTCCCTAAACCCCTTTACAGCATTGGGGGTTGAATAATTTTGGTCACAACTGTATCTTTTAAAAACACTTCTAAATGCAAACACGCATAAACGCAGTATGCAAGTGCAGCTAAACTGACTTTTTTACGTTTTCTAGCAGTCAGTTTCCAGCGGTCAGAAGAGTTTTCCAAACGCCCCGTGTACATGAACCCTAATGCTGATGGACATCTGGTTTTTTGAAACCCTGAGTGCTAAAAGCATGATTGCACAGAGCTGGAGTTTATGTGCAACCACCCTCTCCCCCCCGGATCTGGTATAGATGTGGGTCTTTTGGACCCCTTACCAAATAGCAATGATATATTAAAAAAAAAAGATCAAAGACAAAAGAAAAGGCACTGAGACCTCTTGCTTTAAGACTGTATCAACCCTATCAATATTTAATTTAAGGCCATAGATATTTGGTTAGATCGCAGGAAACAGATTACTTGTACACACTTACAGCAGTGGAATCTGCCCACACTGCTTGTGTTTGTACAGATTCAGCTACTCTTTGGCCAAATGATACAGATAAAGGAGTGGAAGCGATCTGCTTCTCAAATTTAAGTGAACAGTGTACAGGAAAGCAGAGATCCAGAGAATAATGTTCCATGAATAACAAATGATCTATTTTTTACATATTCACTTTAGCAGTGAACTATTTAAAAGGTGAAACACCACAAGGAAACAGGATTAACAATGGAAAGATCATCACATATGCATGTCACTTATTAGGCTTTGTACTCACTTAAACTTAATAAAAAGCCAATAAGAACCCTACACCAAGGGTCATGAAGTCCAAGGAAGATTTTAATCAGTTCCTATCAGAATGCAGAAAATAACCAAGGACCGACTGCTTTTGAACAGGCTTTTTTGGAAATGCAACAATCGGCTGCAGCACTGATCAGTGTAATCTGAAGGCCGATGAGTCCCACTGTCAGAATATAATAGCACAGTGAGGAGGATTCCCCCATCCACCCTGAATGTGTGGATGGGAGAATCTGTTCATGTTGTTTTTTAACCAGCCTACCAACTGATAAAAAAAATGGATACATGTATGGCCAGCCTGAAAATCACCAGGAGCAGAAACAACTGTAGCAGCTAAGCTGAGCAAACCACAAATTTTGTTACTGGTCATAATGATTGTTAGTCAAATTACAAATGACAAATCTAAAACTAGGAAAAAAAAGTTTAGACTAGAAATACACTAAAAGTTCCTGCAAGCAATGTATTAGTGTAACACTTACGGGCATTTATTATCTTCCAGGGAGTTCACAGGCAATGCTTTTACCTGCTTTTCTCACCTGAAATACACCAGGCACCATCTTTGTTCAGTCAGCATCGAATTCCTAACTGAAAATGCTGCCTCAGAGATGCTTACAATACTGTAAAACAGAGAGTGCAGCAGACTGCACA
The DNA here is from genome assembly GCF_062004578.1 of Staurois parvus. NCBI lineage: Eukaryota > Metazoa > Chordata > Amphibia > Anura > Ranidae > Staurois > Staurois parvus. Next base: position 695,690 of record NW_028318568.1, on the reverse strand, counting down.
GAACATTACTATGTTGTTGATAAAAAAAAGAAAATAGTTGCACCTACAAAATAAAGGCTTAGTATATAGCAAATCTATATAAGTAAAGAACCAGCGCCACGGAAATTGTATAAGACAACAGTAAGCTGCAGAACCTAGCCTATAAACTTATAGGATATACAAAACTTCAAAACAATAGGTTGCGCTTAAATTCATACAAAAGTGTAACAAAAAATGTAACAAAACAATAAGAAACAATATTTTAAATCAAAATAAAATCCAGCAAAAACGAAAAAGTCCAAAAGTTCAAATAATCAATAATGTCCAAAATAATTAATCACCAAGTGAATCCACCACCAAAAATGGTTAAATAGAACTCACCAGAGTAATATGCTGATTGTTGAAAAACCAGCACATAGTACTTGTTACTCTGGGAGCAATGAATAATATGGTGACAGCAACACTGAAGAAATGAGGGATGAACTCCAACAGATGATGTGCTGCAAAGCTGAAAATCCACTCCAAAGGTGATTTAGTATCCAAACTGAGAGATGATCAGACCGTCACTCGAAAGATAAAAGTGAACAATCATGGTGCAGTATGTTTTAAAAAGCATCAAACTTCAACCACCTCCTGTCCAGACACTTTTACCCCCTTCCTGTCCAGGGCAATTTTCAGCTTTCAGCGCTATCACACTTTGAATGACAATTGCGCGGTCATGCAATACTGTACCCATATGAATTTTTTTACCATTTTTTTTGAGACAGATAAAACTTTATTTTGGTGGTATTTATTCACCACTGGGATTTTTATTTTTTTTGCTATGTAAATGAAAATGTCCAAAAATTTAGAAAAAAAGCGTTTTTCTTATAAAATTTTGCAAATAATTAATCTTTCATCATAAATCTTGACCAAAATGTATTCCGTTATATTTTTAGTAAAAAAAAAAATAAGCCAAATTAGTTTATAACCAAAAATTATAATTTTTAAACATTTTTTTTACATTTTTATTTTATTTTTTTTATATTATTTGTTTTTTTGTTTTTTTTACATACGGTCACCCTAGCAGTACAGTGTCACCATGGTGACACTGTACTACTTGTGGGGGGTGATGAAGATTTTTTTTTTTTACAGTGATTGCTTTTACACCCAGGATGTAAAAGCAATCATTTCTCTTTCTCTCTGTCTGCATTCTTGCAGCCATTGAGAAATACTGAGTGAGCTGTGATTGGTCACACCTTGTCACATGGTACAAGGCTGTTGTGAATAGCCTTGTACCATGTGACCTCTGTGATCATTCACAGATTTCACACGTAGTAAGCAATGATGTCACAAGTGACATCTTGCTTACTACTTTGCATGTGATCACTGATTGGCCAATCAGTGATCACATGATCGGGACCTCGTACAGAGATCCCGTCCGATGATCGGTGTTTCACTGTGTCCGGAGGACACAGCAGGCACCGGATCGCGGTGCTGCGCGCTCCCAGGGAGCGCGCACAGCTAGAAAAGGAGGGTGCCGTTTATGAACCCGCCCCTGGAGTGCCACCGCCCTGCCGTTTATAAACAGCAGGCGGGCGGCAAGTGGTTAATGAAGAAATGCACTTACAAGCAAGGTGTCCAGACTGACACCAGTATAGACAGTGTATGTAATGAATACAAGTGACTCAGACCCAGCTAAACATGCACATGCAAACAGACCAGGAGCGTTCTGAACATCACATCCAAAGGCATCGTCCTAAGCTTTTCACCATCGACGTCCTCAGGGACCGGACGTTTTTTGGACATTATTGATTATTTGAACTTTTGGACTTTTTTGTTTTTGCTAGATTTTATTTTGATTTAAAATATTGTTTCTTACTGTTTTGTTACTTTTTTGTTACACTTTTGTATGTATTTAAGCGCAACCTATTTTTTTTAAGTTTTACAGTTGCAAGAAAAAGTATGTGAACCCCTTGGGATTACGTGGAGTTTTGCATGAATTGGGCATAAAATGTGCTCTGAATGTCATCTAAGTCACAACAATAAAAGAACACAGTCTGCTGAACATAATACTACACAAACATTAGATGTTGCCATGGTTTAATTGCACATAACATGTAAACATTCACAGTGCAGGGAGGAAAAAGTATGTGAGGCCCTAGCTTAATGACTTCTCCCAGAGCTAATTGGAGCCAGGAGTGAGCCAACCTTGACTCCAATCAGTGTGATGATATTGGATGTGTTGCTGACAGCTGTCCTGCCCTTAAAAAACACACACCTGTTTTGGGTTTACTGGTTTCAAGAAGCACTGTCTGATGTGAACCATGCCTCGCAGAAAAGAGCTCTCAGAAGACCTACGATCAAGAATTGTTGACTTGCATGAAGCTGGAAAGGGTTACAAAAGTATCTCCAAAAGCCTTGATGTTCATGTGTCCACGGTAAGACAGACTGTCTACAAATGGAGAAAGTTTAGCACTGTTGCTACTCTCCCTAGGCGTGGTCATCCTGTAAAAATGACTGCAAGAGCACAGCGCAGAATGCTGCATGAGGTAAAGAAGAATCCCAGAGTGTCAGCTAAAGACCTACAGAAATCTCTGGCACATGCTAACATTTTTGTTGACACATCTACAATAAGGAAAACATTAAACAAGAATGGAGTACATGGGAGGACACCACGGAGGAAGCCATTGCTGTCCAAAAAGAATATTGCGGCACGTTTGAAGTTTGCAAAAGAGCACCTGGATGTTCCACAGCACTACTGGCAAAATATACTGTGAAGAGATGAAACCAAGATTGAGTTGTTTGGGAAGAACACACAACACTATGTGTGGAGAAAAAAAGGCACAGCACAACAACATCAAAACCTCATCCCCACTGTGAAACATGGCGGAGGGAGCATCATGGTTTGGGGCTGCTTTGCTGCCTCAGGGCCTGGACGGATTGTCATTGATGGGAAAATGAATTCCAGAGTTTATCAAGACATTTTGCAGGAAAACGTACGACCATCTGTCCGCCAACTGAAGCTCCGCAGAGGATGGGTGATGCAACAGGACAATGACCCAAAGCATACAATTCAACAAAACAATGGCTGCAACAGCACAGAATACGCCTTCTGGAGTGGCCCAGTCAGAGTCCTGACCTCAACCCGATTGAAATGCTGTGGCATGACCTTAAGAGAGCGATTCACACCAGACATCCCAAGAATATTGCTACACTGAAACAGTTTTGTGAAGAGGAGTGGTCCAAAATTACTCCAGATTGTTGTGCAGGTCTGATCTGCAACTACAGGAAATGTTTGGTTGAGGTTATTGCTGTCAAAGGAGGGTCAACCAGTTATTAAGTCCAAAGGTTCAAATACATTTTCCACCCTGCACTGTGAATGTTTACATGTTATGTGCAATTAAACCATGGCAACATCTAATGTTTGTGTAGTATTATGTTCAGCAGACTGTGTTCTTCTATTGTTGCAACTTAGATGACGTTCAAAGCACATTTTATGCCCAATTCATGCAAAACTCCACGTAATCCCAAGGGGTTCACATACTTTTTCTTGCAACTGTATATAGCAAATCTAAAGAAGTAAACTAATTGGTGAGGTAAACTCATTGGTGGGGTGGGCTTTCACCATAATGATGTGCAAGTATGCACAGTAGGCTGGCTTTGGCCAACCTCATATTTGTCTTTCTATGCAGAAGTCTTGCTCTGGAAAGCATTTGTGGCAAGAGCAGTCAATGGACTTTTGGCATGCTACTCTCTCTATATATGTACCCCAAACCCATATGTGGAGGTTCCCCCAACCTTACACTGAAACCTACAGTATTTGCCACTCTTGCTTCAAGTGTGTCTGTTATAGTATTCCAGCTGCATCCTCTTCCATTGCAAGCACTGTAGAGCAGGATTGCAAACCTCCCATAGTGAAATTTACTGATACAAAAAAATTAACTAACAGAGTCAATTTTTTACTGGCATGATGCAAAAAAATTAAGAGCCAGAATAAATGTTTTACTGACAGATTAAAAAGTTAGCCAAAATGACTGTTTTCAGTGCAAATATCAATATTTAAGCTACGAACATGTACTGTACCTAGTGCTATTAACAATGTGCTTAAGGTTTAGCAAAAGGCAAAAAACATATTTCTCCTTTGACTTGAAGGTCAGGTTTATATATCCTGGCACAGAGTCCCTCTTAAATCAGAGTCTGCAGGGTTCCCCTTTATAGTGCAAGATCCCTCACACGGTCCGTAAATTTCCCACTTTACAGGCTGTGATGTAAAAGGGAACACTGTGAATTTTGAAGTTAGGGAGAACTCTTCAGACCCTGATGTAAAGGGGAAGGCTGCAGACTGTGATATAAAGAGGAATTCTGATGTAAGGGGGTCTCTGGTCACCAGAGCCCCCACTTACACAAGAGGCCACAGAGTTCCCCCTTACAGCAGAGTTTGCAGAATTCCCCCTTACAGTGCAAGGGGGAACTCTGTGGTTCCTGATGTAAAGGGGGAATGCTGTGTGGTGTAAAGGTAGACTCTGATGTAAGTGGTTTCTGGTCGCCAGAGCCCCCCCCCCCCTTACATTAGAGTTCACAGTGTTCCCCTTTACACCAGGGTCTGCAGTGTACAGTGCAAGGGGGAATCCTGCAGACTCTGATGTGAATAGGAACACTGTGGACACTGATTTAAGGGAGAACACTGAGAACAGTCCACCTTACGTAGAGTGAATACACTCTGTAAGGGGGGGGTTACTGACATTTTCCTCTCCCCTTACATCAGTGACCCCCCCCCCTCAGACTTTGTGTGGCCTCGCTGGAGGCTGGAGCTGCCTGTCACTGACCTCCTCCATTGCTGGCTTGTATGCAGAGCAGGGCTGGATCTAGCCTGTCTGGTTTGGGGTGCACTAAAAAATGTCAGGGGGGCAGAGGATGCGAGGTTGGCAGAGCAGTGTATAAGGTAGAGTAGTAGGTCAGAATGGCAGAGGATAGGGTCGGCAGTTTGTAGGGCAGTGTACAGAGGCCATTAGCTTGTAGGGCAGTGTACAGTGGGTTATCTAGGCAGTGTACAGGGGTTAGCATGGCAGAGAACAGGGTTTAGCAGGGCAGGGAACAGGGGTCAGCATGGCGGAAGACAGTGGTCAGCAGAGTTGAGGACAGGGTGACTGCCTGCAGGACACTTAAGAGATCTCCTCTTCCCCACACAGCACATTGGTATTCCTCAACACAGTGTGTAGCTGGCTACTGCAGCTGTCAATCCAATCAGGGAATTTCACAGGTCAGAACTGCAACATAGCAGCCAGCTACACATTGTGCAGATCGATGCTGTGTCTGTTAGGGAATCTGATCTCAGCTATGTGTTATGTGGGGGGGGAGAAAATCAGCCGAGAGCCTTGTGTGCATTGTGGCAGTGCTGGGACAAAGTCATCTAGCACTTGACTGATGGACTTGCAGAATATCGAGGCTAATACTTACCCCTAATCCATAAAACCACTACCACCCTTCAACCTTCCCCACCTAAATAAACACACAACTCTCTTTTGGTGTAAAACCGGCCATAGCAGCCATTTATTTAACATAACTCTAACATAACACTTCTTACAGTACACTCAAATAATAACTAACAGTAATAATCACAACCGGGTCAAAGGTCTTCGAAGGCACCGTTACTCACATCCACAACTCACATCCCATTTGCAACCCAGCAGACGGAGACAAGTAGGCTGAACCGGCAAGAGGCGAAACGCCGCCTCAATATCAGTTTTTGCTAACAAGGAACTCCGACCATATCGCTGCACCCACGAGATCGCCTGTCAGGGATCCCCTCGATCCCCGCCGCGATGGTCCCAGCGCAGGCGCAGTGCACCGCCCTGTGCAGTGACACGGGCACTAGGTCCGCGGCGTTCGAGTTCGTGCATGCGCAGTAGAAGCCGCGGCCGCCCGCTGGGCACCAATGGCAGCGCAGAGCGGGATATTTAAATGTCCCTGAGCTGTCATTCAGTGCCTTCTGGTCCTACCTGTATCCTGCGAATCTGAACCTGTTCCTAGTAAGTTATTTGACCCGGATTGACCCGGCGGTCCCTCACAGTACCAGAAGGCCATGACTGAGCCTCGAGGAGGACCCTCCCCGATGGAGGAGGTTTGCAGACACCTGGCTACCCTGACGCAAGCAGTAAACGTGTTACAGGACAGATGTTTGCAGATTGAGAATCGGTTCCAGGCCTGCACCATATCTGTTCCTGTTTCACAAGCCCCGGCTCCTGCACCCCCGGTCGCAGCAGCCCATGAGCCGGCTCCCGGGCCTTCCGCATCACTCCCTGTGGTGGAACCCCGAGTACCCTTACCCGAGCGCTTCCACGGGGATCGCACACGCTTCCGGTCATTCCGTGACTCCTGCCTGCTCTATTTTGAACTGCAACCACGGACTTTTCTGACAGAATCGGTGAAAGTGGGGTTTGTTATCTCCCTGTTGCAGGGTGAACCCCAAGACTGGGCTCACCGACTAAGGGGAAACAATGATCCCCATCTGGTTTCGGTTGACAATTTTATTAATGCTATGGCCATCTTATACGATGATCCACAACGGGCAGCCTCGGCCGAGGCCACATTATACGCACTCCGACAAGGTCGGCGAGCGGCAGAGGAATACGCCTCTGACTTTAGGCGTTGGATGGGGGACACTCGCTGGAACAAGTTTGCGCTTTTGCACCAGTTCCGTATGGGCCTATTGGAGGCTCTGAAAGACGAGCTCGCCCGGGTGGAGGTGCCCGAGACATTAGAGGACTTGATTGCACTAACCATTAAAATTGACCGTAGACTACGGGAGCGCAGGTTGGAGAGGTCTGGTCAGGGTCGCGGAAATACCTGGGGGTCATTCCAAGGATCCAGTCAAACTACTAGGCCAAACATCCAGAACCTGCCGTCTGAGGATGCTCCCAAACCCATGCAGCTAGGCCTGGCACGGCCTAAACTACCGCCAGAGGAACGCCAGCGCAGACGCTCCCAGAACCTGTGTCTCTACTGCGGTGAAGCTGGTCACATGGTACGTTCCTGCCCGCAGAAACTGAGTAAGTTCATCTCATCTTCTTTATCTATTGGCAATATGAATCCGTCCCAAAACTTAGTTGTGCCCCTCTCCCTTCAGCTTTCAGAAAGGACCGTGGAGGTGACGGCCATAGTTGATTCGGGGGCATGCAGCTGTTTTGTGGATATCAATTTTGCTCACCGGCAGGGTATTCCCCTCCATCCAAAGGAGAAGGGGTTTGACATCTTTTTGGCCGATCGTACCCGGATAAAATCAGGGGTGGTTAACCAGGAGACCCCTTCCATTGTTACTTCCATGGCCGGCCAGCACCAGGAGCTCCTCCGCCTGGATGCTATTGCATCCCCCCTTTTCCCAGTCATTCTGGGGCTCCCATGGTTGCGGGCCCATAACCCCCAAATTGACTGGGAAACTGGGGTTGTCTCGTTCCCTTCCCCATACTGTTGGGAACTTTGCCGAACTTCGGGCCCGGAGGTCCCCCAGGTCCTCCTGTGCTCTGAAGGGGATGCCAGCCTAAAACAAGTGATTCCTGCAGCCTATCATGAGTTTCTTGATGTGTTCAGTGAACGGGGAGGAGATACTCTACCCCCCCACCGCCCGTATTACTGTCCTGTTGACCTATTACCGGGTTCAGAAATTCCCTTTGGGCAAATTTTTCCCCTTTCTGAGCTGGAATTAGGGGCCCTGAAAGACTATATTGAGGACAGCCTCCAGAAGGGATTCATCCATCCCTCCACTTCTCCAGCAGGTGCAGGGATCTTTTTTGTGGAAAAAAAGGACAAGACCTTGAGGCCCTGTATTAACTACCGGGAACTGAATAGGGTCACAATCAAAAATCGTTACCCACTACCACTGGTACCGGAATTATTCCAGAGTTTAAAGGCTGCAGTAGTGTTTACCAAGCTGGATTTAAGGGGAGCCTACAACTTGGTTCGCATAAGGGAGGGGGATGAGTGGAAAACGGCCTTCCGCACCCGTTTTGGCCATTCCGAATACCTGGTCATGCCTTTCGGGTTGTGCAATGCACCGGCCACCTTCCAGCACTTTGTAAACAACATCTTTAGGGACTTCCTGGATATCTTTGTCATCGTCTACTTAGACGACATTTTGATTTTCCTATCCTCCCTGGGGGAGCACAGGGTACATGTAGCAAAGGTGTTGGGGCGGTTGCAGCAGCATGGGTTGTATGCTAAAGCAGAGAAATGTTGCTTTGAACAGTCTAGCATTACATTTCTGGGCCTGATTATCTCCACCGCGGGGGTCGCAATGGACCCTCAGAAAGTCTCTGCGATCCTAGATTGGCCTGAACCCACGGACAGGAAAAGCGTCCAACGATTTATCGGGTTCGCAAACTTCTACCGGAAGTTCATCAAGAACTTCTCGGGTCTGGTCTCCCCCATCACTCAGTTAACCAAGCTTGGGACACGATTCAGATGGACGCCAGAGGCACAGGAAGCTTTTGAAGCATTAAAGAGGTTATTCACCTCGGCACCCATTCTAGGTCACCCTGACGCCTCCCTGCCCTACATCTTAGAAGTAGATGCGTCAGAGAACGCGGTTGGCTCCATTCTTTCCCAGCGAAAGGGCGCCAAGGAATTGCTTCACCCAGTAGCATTCTTCTCACGGAAACTTACCCCTGCGGAGAAGAATTACGACATTGGCGATCGATAACTACTGGCTATCAAGACAGCATTAGAGGAATGGAGGTACCTGCTGGAAGGTGCCTCACACCCCATCCTGATATTCACAGACCACAAGAACCTGGAATATCTGAGGACCGCCAAACGTTTGCGCCCACGACAAGCGAGATGGGCATTGTTTTTCTCGAGGTTCCATTTCCACATCACGTACAGGCCGGGATCAAAAAACACGAAGCCAGACGCATTGTCACGCATGTACGAGGACGCCAAGGAGTTCCCAGTACCTGACACTATTCTGCCTGCAGGAAACTTCTTGGCCCTCCAGACGAACCTTCGCTCCGAGATAATGAGAGCATCCACAGCCATGTCTACCTCCGATGGGGCACCCCTCCAGAACAAGGGGGGACTCCTATGGAGGGAGGACCGGATTGTGGTGCCGGAGGAAGCCCGAACCCTAGTCTTGGGACACTGCCACGACCACCCGATGGCAGGACATTTTGGCCCGGTCAAGACCCTGGAACTTCTCTGACGTTCCTTCTGGTGGCCAGACATGGCCAAGGATTGTAAGAACTACGTGGGCTCCTGTGTCATCTGCCAGAGGAACAAGCCTTCGAGGAATAAGGCTTGGGGTCTGCTACGTCCGTTACCCATCCCTGAACGGCCTTGGCAGAAGATCTCCATGGACTTCATAGTCGAGCTTCCACCTTCACTTGACCACACAGCAATTCTCGTGGTCGTGGACCGTTTATCCAAAATGGCCCATTTCATACCATTACGGAAGACTCCATCGGCAGCCGAGACGGCGCAAGTTTTTATTCAAGAAGTTGTAAGACTGCATGGGGTCCCTGAAGACATCGTCTCGGACCGAGGGGTGCAATTTACCTTGAGATTCTGGAGGGCATTGTGCAAAGCCCTGGATATCAAACTATCCCTTTCCTCGGCATTTCACCCTCAGACTAATGGACAGACCGAAACGACCAATCAGACCCTGGAGCAATACTTGCGATGTTACACATCATTTACTCAGGACGACTGGGTGCCACTTCTCCCTTTGGCGGAATTCGCGTATAACAACGCTTGCCATTCAGCAACAGGGCAGTCCCCGTTCTTCTCCAACTATGGGTTTCACCCTGTCTTCCTCCCGGATTTGGTCCCGGAATGCCCAGTTCCAGCAACACAGGATGCACCAACTTTTTTCTCTTCGAACAATAAGAAACTACAGGAAGCCATCAGTCAGGCCCAAGAAGATTACAAAAAGGCTTTTAACAGGAAACGAAGAGGAGATCTGGTGTTGCGGCCCGGAGAGAAGGTTTGGCTGGCTACATCTAACTTGAAGATGCTCTGCCCTTCGAAGAAGTTGGGACCTAAATTTATAGGCCCTTTTTGCATTAAGCGGATGGTCAATGAAGTGGCCTATGAACTTGTTCTCCCTGAGACACTCAAGATCCACCCAGTCTTCCACGTGTCCCTGCTGAAACCGGTAGTCCCAGATGCCTTCCCGGAATGAGAATCCAGGCCCCCGGAGGCCATAACAGTCGAAGAGGAAGAATAATTTGAGGTGGAAACAATCCTGAAGTGCCGAAGAAGGGGGGGCCAGACCCAATTTCTTATCAAGTGGAAGGGCTACGGCCCTGAGGACAATTCTTGGGAACCAGCCCATAATGTCCATGCACCCAGACTTGTCCGGAGGTTTCTTTGTGACCACCCGTGGTGGAGAGATCGGGTGGGCATCCGGAGGTTGCCCGTAAGGGGGGGCAATGTCAGGGATCCCCTCGATCCCCGCCACGATGGTCCCGGCGCAGGCGCAGTGCACTGCCCTGTGCAGTGACACGGGCACTAGGTCCGGGCCGGCCGCGGCGTTCGAGTTCGCGCATGCGCAGTAGAAGCTGCGGCCGCCCGCTGGGCACCAATGGCAGCGCAGGGCAGGATATTTAAATGTCCCTGAGCTGTCATTCAGTGCCTTCTGGTCCTACCTGTATCCTGCGAATCTGAACCTGTTCCTAGTAAGTTATTTGACCCGGATTGCTCTTGACCTGCTGATTTCTCCTGCCCAGACCCTTGCTTTGCCTGACCTCTCTTCTGAATGCCCCTCATTAGGTCTGACCTGCTGTTGCTGACCTGGCATGTGACCCGACGATTCTCTGTCCGCTCCCTTGTACTATACCGTCCTCTACGTTACCAACTCGGCCCCTCTGACTTCGCACTTGCTCAGCCATCCATCCATCCCATCGGGGTCACCCGACCTCCTCACATCTGGCTCTCCCTGGTTGGAGCCCCTGGCGAACACCCCTACCACTGACAGGTGTGCTCAGTAGTGGCGACCTGGTCCCGGGGTACTCCAAGTCCATCCCCACCATCAGGGGCTCTGGTGAACAAGTACCCTGGGGCTTAGACTCCGCGCTCTGGGCACGCCTGATCAGTGGAGTGCTAGTGGTGCCGCTCAGCGGTCCCTCACACCGCCACATCGAAAGATGTGTACGAAACGGTACACACACCCGGGTCAATAGCGTCATTGACTGAACCCCCCCGCGGATGCGACAGGTGATGGATGAGTCTATATTTATTGGGCTCTTTTTTAGGAAAAACACCCAACGGCAAAATTACCAGATCAGGCATTGGCGGGTCAATAAATGGGCCAGCCATACGACCCAAGGACTCCTCCTTGTCAAGTTTAGCAAGGACAATGTCTGGATGTAGCCGTGCCGATCTTAAATTATCCGCCGCAGGAGGAACAACTGCCAATGCACATGGGATCAAAAAACCCTCTGTAAAACCCTGCCGCAACAGGCAAGCCGCCGCCTAATCAGGGTATCGCTTTAAAATTGGCAACATCCTTCCTACTCTCACTGGCGTCATCCCTTTTTCCAGCGTCACCACCTCTCCCCCTTCCTTGTTTAAAACACTGGGACAATGGATGGGTCCCCCCACAACCCAAGCACTCTGACGGAATCGGCAGCCAGATCCAAACTTCCACGATCCCTCGTTGAATTGCCAGGAGTATCCTTTTCTAAGTGCGGCCGGTTGCGCAAAAGAGGCTGCACCTCCGCCCCCCCCCGGAAAGGGATGAGCTGTGGTCTGCACGGGCATCATCAGCTTCATGCACAACCCAATATCCTTGTGGTCCCACCGCAAAGATGGCCAAACCACCATATGTTGACAAAACTGCTTGTCATAACGCAACCACGCAATGCCCCCGTAAACCCTCTGCACTTCGTCGACAGCATCCAAGTAACAAAAGAGCAGCGAACAATGTTCCGGTGTCCGCTCGCCAATGACGCTCACCAGAATGGCAAACGCCTGAAACCAATTGGAGTGCGGGGGATCAAACGGTACCACCGTTTTTCCTCCTCCCTCTTACTCTCGTCTGGCCGAACTTTGCCCAAGTTCAATTTCTCCAACGGCAACAATATTCACCCTTCCAAATGAGCTCCGTCACCTCCGGCTTCAGATGAGCCCCCAAGTGCGCCTCAAAGCACACACAAAGTTCGCATTTGGCCGCGTCCGCCAAATGCACCCCATCAGACCCCGGCACCGCATTTTCCACGTCGTCGGTCCCAGGACCATCAACAGCCAAATCCCCTCCCATGGCCTCAGAGGCAGCGCTGGAAGTACCACCCACCGCCAACCTGACAGCAGAAGAGGCCCCAGAAAACTGCGGCACAGTTACCGGAACCACCCACGGGGGCACCCCTAAGCAGCGTCTCTACCTCCCATGGAGACAACACAGGCCCCAGATGCCACAACCTGAACCGCCGACCACGCGGCCAAAGATGGCGCCAAAGCCTGGGCCACCACCCCGTCTCACAATGCACCAGCACATCCCTAAAACCCACCAGCAGCATACCAACAACCCCATCAGTGCCCAGGGAACCCCCCAGAGACGACGCATCAACCCCAGTAACCCCAGACCTGCTCACCGCCCCCAACCCCGAAGCGCTACTCCCCAAGTCCTGAAAACCCCCAACAGAGTAGAAGAGGAAGACAACAGAAAAACAGCCCCAGAAGTCAAATCACCGGGCTGCATCTGCCCACCGGGACTCCCAGCCGCAACTCCGGATCCGGACCCATTCCCACCTTCCAACTCAAATCCCCCCACAATTTACCACAAATCTTCCATGCCCCCAAAAAAATCAAATTCTCCCCTCAAATTCCCCCTCCTAGTGCAATTCTCTCCCCCCCAGTACAAATCACTCCCAAATCCCCACTTCTAGTATAAATCCTATCCCCAAATCTCCCCTATTAGCACAAATTCTCCCCCTCCTAATACAAATTACCCCCATCCCTCCTCCTAGGACAAATCTCCCCCCCAAATCCCCACTCCTAACATAACCGCCTACAAATTACCCTACCAAAACACAAATCCCCGTCCCCACCCAAATCCCCCTCCTAGCACAAATTCCCCCCCAGATTCCCCCTCCTAGCAATGATCCTCCCCCCCAATTCCCCCTTCCTAGTACTAATCCTCCCCCTCAACCTCCTAACACAAATCCACCCCACCAATTCCCCCCTTTTAGAACTAATCCCCCCCCCAATTCCCTCCCTCCTAACACAAATCTTCTCCAATCCTGCCTCCTAGCACATCCCCCCAATTACCCTTCCCAGCAATCTAATGGGAACTACAGGAGTAGTGAGGAGATGCAGGTTCTCTGTGATCTCCCTCCTCCTGTTATAATGGCACACCTTAATACAGAAGGTTACACAGGATCGTTCTTACATCTGACGTTACATTGCTTGATTACCCGCCCCCCATCTCCTTCAAAAACTACTCATCTCCTGGAAATTTGGGAAGGAGGTGGGTAATCAAGCCCTGATGTAAAAGTCAGATGTAAAAGCGATCCTGTGTAAGCTTCTGTATGGAGGAACGCTGTCATAACAGGAGGAGGGAGAAAACAGATCTGCATCTCCTCCCCTTCACTGTCACTTCTCCTGTCTGGTCTGTTTAGTTTAGTTTACTGCGGCTGGCCCTGAGTGCTGGGATGGGGGGAGGAGCTCAGCGGGCATGTACAATTGGGGGGGCACCCTGAAATCTGGGGGGGGGCACAGCCCACCCCAGCACCCCCTTGACCTGGTCATGGTGCAGAGCAGTCAGACGCGGTCCTCTGGGCAGCTCCAGCGGGGGCGGACTGACCATTTGGAAACTCAGGCACTGCCCAAGGACCCGGGGTCAGTAGGGGGCCCCATGAGATGCCCTGGTACCTTGTTCATAGGCTTTTTTGAGTTTTGGCAAGGACACAGGGGCCCCATGATCCCCTATTGCCCCAAGAGTTGCCCTCCAGTACTTCATGAAAGGTGTTAAGCAGCGCCATGACGTCACTACACCCCCTCCCCCCCATCCGAGCCCGCCTGAGCCCGGCAGGCTATGGAACTGTGCAGTTCCGAAGCCAGCCCACAGTTATATTTTTTTACTGGCAGCCACTGTCCATATCAGACATTTACGGACCTTAAATTGTAATTACAGTTGGCAACCCTGCTGAAGAGTTTACGGTTTGCTGTCCTACACAGAGGTATGATGTGATTCTATGAGAGCTTAAAGTTTAAACCCCTATATATACCCAGTGACTAGCCTCAGGTGATACACAGTGATTAAATAACTCCTCCTATATAAAAGTTATACCTGTTTATCTGCAGCCGTCTATCTCCTACATCCAATCAAGCTGAGGTCCCTCCCCTGTCTCCATTTTTTTCTCTTGGTGTCAGAAAAACTTGTCAGAAGTGATTTGTTCTGATAGCAGAGGAATGATGCAGCGGACAGAAATTACATTTAGAGCTCTGGACTGAGACAAGAATACACTATAAAGGGATATGTTTTGTTCATATTTCAAGTCTGAGGTTTACAACCACTTTAAGCTTGTTGGCATGTTTTGTACCAAGCTTCTGAGAGAAGCAATTCTGATCTGAACCAAAGCCCTTATTCTAGTTCACAATACACAAAGAAAGCATATGCTAAACTATTCCTAAAGCAGTATTAAACCCAAAGCTGAAAATGTATGGTATTGCAGCTTACTAATCCTTAGAGTGGCTGTATTAGTTTTCTTTTTAGGTTTTTCCTGTTTTCACCTGATAATCTGGCCAGTAACGCTCCTGTATTAGCGTGCCCCCACACTGGATGAATGAACACAGGGGGGCACCTTTGGACAGCACCACCGTCAGTCTGGGGGTAGGGTAGTGTTAGAAGTAGTAGCAGATTTAAATGCAGTAACAAATTGAAGCTGAAATCCAGCTTTTTAATCAGTTACAACAAACATTTTTTTTTACTTTTTGAGATAAAGGTTTTACATAGATAAATAAAAGCTGGCCATTTTAACCACCCCTGCCAGTGTTAAATGGTCTGTCGCATCACGTTAACTGCAAGAGAGTTTTTCTTTTCAAAAACTACAGACTTACTGGCTGGACCACCAGATGAAAAGAGAAGAAATAAAGCCTAAAAAAGGGAATTAATACAACCATCACATGTAAGAATTGGTTAGATGCCATATAAAAAAAATGCTTGCTTTTGGGTTTAATACTGCTTTAAAGTGGTTGTAAAGGCTGCATGAAAGTAAAAAACCTTATGTGTGCAGCAGTGCCCCCAGCCCCCTCAATACTTACCTGAGCCTCATCGCGATCCAGTTATGTGAATGACCGCCTCGGGTGTCCCGGGTCTCTGCCCCCTCATTGGCTGAGACTGCAAGCGGGAGCCATTGGCTCCCACTGCTGCCAATCACAGCCATTCAGCCAATGAGGAGGGACAGGGGGAGGGACCAAGCCGAGGCTCCGTGTGTGAATAGACAAACAAAGCAACAAGTGCCCCCATAGCATGCTGCTTGCTGTGTGGGCCCCCAACAGACAGGAGGAGCCAGGAGAGCCTGCGGGTGGATCCAAGAGGAGGAGAATCCAGGCTGCTCTGTGCAAAACCACTGCACACAGTAGGTAAGTATAGACATTTTTTTATTTAAAAAAAAAAACCATGAACCTTTAGAATCGCTTTAAGTTACCAAATTCAAAGTTGTCATCTCTTAAAATAACATTTTTCAATAACTTGAAATGATGGCGATTCCAGCTGGTTATGGTACGTTCTCACCAGAACATGGTGTGGTGTATAATAATAGGTAGCCATTTCACAAAGTAAGCATCTCTACACACAAAAGTGTATGTTCTGCTGCCTTTTTTTGCAACGTGAGGCACTGTTGCGCATTATACAGCCATGTTCTAGACATGTGCTGGGGTGTGATTCAAAATGAATAGAGCCTTAATGCCTTTCCCCAAAAAGCCCTCTCCAATCTTGTTTTCGACCTTTTGACACCTGAAGCCTGAATACTGGCAAACTAGGTTTTTTTGAATCTTAGTTGCCAAGCAACGAAACCTGTGAGTGTTTCTGCCAACCTAACAATAAAATTAAAATCTTTGTGAAATCTCCCAGCAGAAAAAAACAAATACTCCAGCATCCATTTAAAAGTAAATATAACATTAAATAATCAGATAAATGTAAATATTTATATACACGGTATAAATGACATAGGAAAACATGAAATTAAATTGCTCGGGGTGGGGTTGGGGTGGGATTTAATCCGCACTATTATCATGGTTCCATTTAAATTCAGGAACTAAATTGCATATACGCAGTAAAAGCTTCCACAATATTGTGAATGAAACCTAAAACACACTGTAAATAACATTCAAAGTGTAATTTCAACTGTAATTTTGCTTACATACTTTAGCAATTTGGTCAAACTTTCCGAATAACTCATTAAGCATATAAACAAGTTCACCAGGAGAGCAATCACTGGCCAGTCGTGTAAATCCAACAATATCTGCATACAGGATACTAGGAAAAAACAAAGAATGAATCTTAAAGTTACGTAGATGATTGCATATAGTAAAAAGTAACTGTGTCATAATCATATAGACTTATACAATATGAACATCCAAATATATGTACTTTGGCTGCCTGTTTAAGGATTTTTAATGACATAGAGGGGATTGAGATGCTAGTTTGTGCATGGATGTTGATTAAAATATTTAGGGATTCATAGAAGGTGACTATAGTAGCTTAGCGGTATTAGGCACTTTTAGCACTGGCACTAATAGTACTAGCTCTATTTGAATTGAGATTCATCCAACACAAAATATATACTAGTTAAGAAGAAAGATAGTATAACAGAACAGGGAAATTTGTCTGAGTTTGATTCAAACTTTCCAAAATTGTGAAATTTAATCTGAACTCCATTGTCAATGGGGAGGGGGGTGAATCATGAAGTCTGGAAATTTCAAGGTTAACAGGCAAGGGATCTGTCAAAGTATCAGTGCCTTCTATAATCAGAAAAACTGACAGAATAATTTATTGCAGGACTGCATCAACCAAATGGTTTGCCATCTCCTTGGTAACAGGGTTCGGCATGTGGTGGACCGGGTTGATAAATTACTAGGAGGGGTTGGGCATGACCCAGCTGTATTGGACTATGTTAGAACCAATGACAGTATACATGGAAGATGGAGAATCTTTAAGAATCAATTTAAAGAATTAGGCTGCAAGTTGAAGGGAAGGACTACAAGGTTATATTCTCCGGTATATTGCTTATGCAATGCGCAACACAGGAAAGGTAGGGGGAGCTTAGAGAACTGAATGCATGGCTAAAGACCTGGTGTAAGAGAGAAGGATTTGGGTTTCTGGGGCACAGAGCTAACTTTTCATTGGGGTACAACATATATGCTAAAGCTTGTTTGCACCTAAATGGAAAGGGATCTGCTGTGCTTGGGGAAAATTTTATGGGAGGGCTGGAGAAAAACTAGAATTGAAATTTAATGGGGCAGACAAGTCAGTCAGGGGTCAGACACTAATGGAGGGTGGAATGGGGGAAGGTGGGAGTAGGGCTATGGCAAGTGATAAGGTGTTTCCCATATTACAAACAACATTTAGCAATAATAGTACTTTTTGTACTACTACTAAAAAAAAAATGTGAAAAACACAAATGCAACAATACATTTTTTGTGCTTGTTCTCCGAAGTCTGCCAAACCAAAGAGGAGAGTTGTAAGCATTGGTACATAAACTATTATTTAATTGGTATTGCTGTATGTTGGCTTTTTTCTTCACACAATTTGACCATCAATATTCCTGCTCCATGCTGTCTTTTGAAGAGACAGGGTAAAACGAAAAGGTGGCTGTGTCTGTCTGTATGTGAGAAGTGATCTCAAAGCGAGTGTGAAAGAGGCCCTTGTTGATGGAGAGTGTGATCCTACTGAAGCATTAAGGTTGGAACTGCCTATGGGTGTGCATACTTCAAAGTTAATAACTGGAGTTTGTTACAGGCTATCCCATGTTAATGAGAAGGAGGAGACTGAGTTGCCAGCACAAATAAAAAAGTAATGCAAGGGCTGGGATGGTGATAATTGGAAATTTTAACTACCCTGAAATTGACTACAATAATAGCACTGCTGGAACAGTAAAATGTATTAACCTATTACAAGAAAATCTTATGGTGCAGTTTATAGACGACCCAACAGAAATGATGCTCTGCTGGACTTACTAATCTCTAAACCTTACATAGCTTATTACTAATGTTCATATATAAGAACATCTGGGTAGCAGTAACCATAATATGATTTCATTTAATGTAAGCTGAAAACAACCCACACAGATTTGAAGGGAATGCTGTCCTTAAAGAACAGATACAGGAATGCTCCAAATCAACTGTATGTAAACACATATATATTCTCATGGGCAATAAGTTTAAAAGCCTAAAATAAAATCTATGTAGCTCATGTCCAAAGTTAAAATCACTATCAATAAAAAGAAAAGGTCAATTAAAAAATATAAAAATTAATTGACACCATCATCATTTTAAAGTTACAAAGAATATAACAGAATATGTAAAAAAAATAATAATAAATAAATCAAGGCCGCATAAACTCGAAACTAAACCCCCCAAAATGTGTCAACTATATTAAAATAAAAAGGTCAGGTCTGAGCATGTAGGTCCTTTACAAGATAATTCTGAGTTGATGACTAGGGTTAAGGAGAAGGCAAATGTATGAAATACCTTCTGCAGCTCTGTGTATTCAAAAGAATATGGGGTAACTCAAGTTCTTAATGGGGATAGTATTGACATAGTCCCATGATTCACAATTGCCAAGTTTCAGTTTTTAAGCTAGCAAAATACTTTCTTGTATTAAAAAAGGATTAGACTGCAGAGGGAGATACATAATTTACTCCTGTACAAATCACTAATATGACCTTGTCTAAAATATGAAATTCAGTTTTGGACACCTCTTCACATAGGAGATATCAGAAACCTGAAGAAAGTGTAGAGAAGGGTAACCAAATGAATAGGAATAGAGAAGCTCAGCTTTGAGGAAATATTAGCTGAACTAAATGTATTCTCTCTTTAGAAGAGACAATTAAGAGGTCCCTGTTTCTGGGCCCTACCACGTTCCCACCAAGTGATTACTTGAATAGTATCATTGTGCATGGGAGAGGTAAGTTAACATATTGCTGCATGCAGTTTTTACCATGCCATCATTGTGTTGGCAAAATTCATCACTGAATTTACACTTTAGTTAAAAAAAAAAATTTAAATTGCATTTTTCCCCTAATTTTGCCACAAAGTGTATTCTGAAAAACTGGCAAAACCTCTTGCCAAAATCCTTGAGGGATCTACTTTTGTAAATAGGGTCATTTTGGGGTAGTTTCTGGGGTCCTGATACTTCTGCTCCACTGTAAATGCAGTACGGTGCCTTGCCATGGTCCCATCAAGTAGTATGTGGTATTCTCATCTATAGGAGCAGTAGTATAATGCATTTTATAGCATCATTACCAACTTATATACTTAGGAAAGAGATATAAAACAAATAGAAACAACTTTTTAATTTCTTTTCTTTTTCTTTTTTTTGTTTAATTTCAAGTAGACCTAAAACAAAACCAATAACTACAAACACATTTATAGCCTTACATTTCACACTGTTTTCTGTTCAGAATGGTGCAATATTTTGGGGTCTTTCAACATATTTTCAAAGATAGAGACTTTTGTTGTCATGTCATAGTGTAAGAAAATGGGGTGGATTTACTAAAACTGGAGGGTGTAAAATCTGGTGCAGCTGTGTATGGTAGCCAATCAGCTTCTAACGTCAGCTTGTTCAATTAAGCTTTGGCAATAAAACCTGGAAGTTGATTGGTTTCTGTGCAGAGGTGCACCAGATATTGCACTCTCCAGTTTTAGTAAATCAACCCCAATGTGTTTTATAATATACCCACCACTATTTCTACATTCTATATTTCCCCCCTAACTTTTAACAAAGCAGGCACATTTGATACTGTCTGATATTTAAAAAAATGTATTATAAAGAAAAAAATCATTGTGCCTTCTCTTTTGCATTGTTATGTTGTTGAAATCAACAGAAAATCCCCTTTTCATAATTTTCACTACTATTTTCTCTCATTTCCCCCCAAAACTAAAGTCTATCATTTAAATTATGGCATTAAAAGAAAGTACCATCTGTCCCCAATAACCACTTGCCACCTGCCGTATACTAAATATACTGCCTTAAGGTGACTCCTCCTGCGCACCCCTGGGGAACTCTTTGTGATCGCTGTGTGCCTTAGACACAGTGGATCACAGACTGGGGTAAAGGGCCAATCACAGCGGCCCTTTACAATGTGATCAGCTCTGTCCAATCACAGCTGTCACAAAGTAAACAAACAAAAGGTCCTTTGCCAGTTACCGGCTCTACTTTCCTCACATAGACACTGTGTGTAAGGGAAGGAGAGCGATTTGTGCAGGATCAGTGAGTTTATTTATATACTGTGATTCTTACAGTGTCACACACCAGTGCAACCACATCAGAGCCCTAATTTGCCACACAAGTCAGCCACACCAGTGCAGCCACATCAGTGTCCTGATCAGCCACACCAGTGTATCCTCATCAGTGTGCTGATCAGCCTCGCCAGTGCCACCACACCAGTGCAGACACATCAGTGTGCTAATCAGCCATGCCAGTGCTGCCACACCAGTGCAGCCACATCAGTGTCCTGATAAGCCATTCCAGTGTAGCCACAGCAGTGTCCTTATCAGCCACATCAATGCAGCCACATCAGTGTCCTGATCAGTCATGCCAGGGCAATGCCAGGGCAGCCACACCAGTAAAGCCACATCAGTGTTCTGATCAGCCATACCAGTGCCGCCTCATCAGTGTCCTGATTAGCTACACTAGTGCATCCACACCAGTGTCCTGATCAGCCACGCCAGTGCATTCACACCAGTGTAGCCTCATCTTAGTCCTGATCAAGCACACCAGTGCAGCTGTGCCCTGATTCAGCCGCATCTACTCCACTGTCACTGTCACAGCAGTTTGGTGTCACCAAAGCCAGCCATGTCCAAAAAATTTTACACAAGCAAGAAGGCATTTCAAATCCTCAGCATGGCAGTAGGGAGCTCTCACTGTCTGAGTCCCAACTTCAGAGTGTAAACCCATGGAATGCCATACTCAAGAGGAGTAGTAGAATCTATTTTGGAGTGTAACTCTAGCTATTTCTATGCTGTGTGTTAGAAATAACTTATAGATACATTTTCATTTTCTTTTCACATTTTCCAAAAACTTTTGGCAAGAAAATTACATTTTCAAATGACTCAATATGCCCAATAGAAAATACCTTGGGGTGTTTGCTTTCCAAAATGTGGTCATTTTGTGGGTGTTTCCTCTGTCCTGGTGCTCCATGGCACCTATCACAAATGTGATAGGTAGTCAGGAAATTAGATCTGTAATTTATGCTCTTTGAAAGTCTAGAGGTGCTCCTTGGATTTTGGACCCCTCTATGCAGCTAGACTGTGAAAAAGTCTCACACATATGGTATCCCCTTACTCAGGAGGAGTAACAGAATGTGCTCTGGGGTGTAATTGCAAGTATGACTATGCTGTGTGTGAGAAATTAAATAAAAAAAAATAGAAATTCTATTTAATTCCTTCATTTTCCAAAGGATTGTCGGAAAAAAAAATTCAACTTTAAAAAATTCACAATGCCTCTTAATAAATACCTGGAGGTGTCTAATTTCCAAAAAGGGGACATTTTTTTTTTGGGGGGGGGTAATTTGTACTGCCCTGGCATTTTAGGACCTCAAGAAATGAGATGGCAGTCAGCACATCAATTTTCAAATATACTGTATGTACTGTAGTTTGTAGACTCTATACTTTTTACACAGACTAAATAATATACACTGATTTTGGGTTATTTTTACCAAAGAAATTTAGCAGATTAAATTTTGATCTTTTGAAGAAAGATTATTTATTTGCATCATTTTATAACAGCAATGTGTTTTTCAAATGTTTACTTTTTTTATTGGTTTTTATTTTTTTATGATTATTAAATACCACCACAAGAAAGCTTTATTTCTCTCCAAAAAATTTCATTTGGGTACAGTGTTGCATGACAGAGTAATTGTCATTCAAAGTGCAACTGCACTAAAATCTGAAAATTGGCCTGGGCAAGAAGGGGGTGAAAGTGTCCAGTATTGAGGTGGATAAAGAACATGAATATTGTCTAGCTTGCATACAAAACAAAACAGCAATTGTAAGACAATTTATCACATGTCCAAAACCTGAAAAAGCCCTGGGAAATAAAGTAGTTGTAAACTCTTACATATACCCAGTGAAGTGATTGGCCTCAGCTGATATACAGAGATGAAACAAATCATTTTTATATAAGTTGTACCTGTTTGTTTGCAGTCTTACCCTCTATAGAGTCCCATGCCACCTTCCTCACCCTCCTCCTAACCGCCGGTGACATCTCCCCGAAACCCTGGCCCCCCATCTCCCCCCTCACCCTCCCGGTACCCCCCTACTCACGCCAACCACCGCAACCATCTCAATCTCATATATGTCCCCCTCCTCCCCACATCCACCCCTCCCCTCTCGGATGCACTCCTGAACGTCCGTTCGGTTTGCAACAAGCTCACCGCTATTAATGACCTCTTTGTCTCCCACTCCCTTAACCTCCTAGCGGTCACCGAAACCTGGATCTAAGCCACTGACTCCACCTCCCCTCTCCTATGGAGGCTTCGTCTGGACCCATTCACCCAGAACGAGCGGGCGCAGAGGCGGAGGGGTCGGTATGCTCCTACCACCGCTGAGCACCTTCAAGGTCCTCCCTAACCCCCCCTCCCTATCCTTCTCCTCCTTCGAGGCCCACTGCATCCGGCTCTTCTCTCCCATGCCCCTAAGGATTGCGGTAATCTATCAGCCTCCTGGTTCCGCATCCCCCTTCCTAGACGACTTCGCCGCCTGGCTTCCCTTCTTCCTCTCCTCCGAGCTACCGACCATCATCCTAGGCGACTTCAATATTCCAATCAACGCCAACAGCCTGGCAACTTCCCAACTTCTCCTTCTAACCTTCTCCTTCGCGCTCACACAGCACACTCAGTCCTCCACCCACTCCAATGGAAACACCCTGGACCTCGTTTTCTCCCACCTCTGCACCCCCCACGACTTCACTAACACCCCCTTCCCCCTCTCTGACCACCACCTCCTCACACTCTCCATCTCCCCCTCCCTCAACTCCCCCCCCCCCCCGAAGCGTCTAACCATCACCCACAACCTCAGCAATCTGAATCCAACCCATCTCCACCCGGCAGCTGACCGCCTGTATGACAGTATCCTCCCTCTGTCATGCCCTGACCTGGCCATTACTGCATACAACGACTCACTGTCAGCTGCCCTTGACTCCCTGGCACCCCTAACCACACGTAGCATTAGACCCCGACCGCTTCAACCCTGGCAAAACGACCACACAAAATGCCTCAAACGACGCAGTCGCGCGCTGGAGCGCTTATGGTGCAAAACCAGATCCCCTCGCATGTTCTCCCTCTATAAAGCCGCCTACCTCACCTACACCACCTCCCTCCACGCCGCCAAGCAAGCCTATTTCATAACCCTTATCAACACCCTCTCCACCTGTCCTTGCCAGCTCTTCTCCACTTTCAAATCCCTGCTCTCCCCCCCACCTCCACCCAGCACCTCACTCACCGCCCACGAGATTGCCAATCACCTCCAAAACAAGATTGACGCAATCCGTAAGGACATTGTCAACTCACAATCCACCTCTCCACCCAGCCCCTCGCCCTCCTTCAACCCCTCAACCGTCCCCTCCCCTGACCTCATAGCCGCACTACCCCCCACTATACCTGATGCCCCGCACACCATCACCTCCCCAACACTCCGCTCCCCTGAGGAGATCTCTAAGGTCTTCACTGAAGCCCGCCTCACCACCTGCCCCCTGGACCCTATCCCCTCACAGCTCCTCCAGTCACCCCCCCCCTCCATCATTCGCTCCCTCACCCACATCTTCAATCTCTCCCTCTCCACCGGCACCTTCCCCTCCCTTCTAAAGCACGCACACATCACCCCCATACTCAAAAAACCCTCCCTTGACCCCACTAACCTTAACAACCTTAGACCCATCTCCCTGCTGCCTTTCACTTCCAAGCTCCTTGAGCGCCTGGCCTACAATCGCCTAAGCGCCCACCTCACTGATAACAACCTCCTTGACCCCCACAGTCTGGCTTCCGTCCCCTGCACTCCACCGAAACCGCCCTACTTAAAATCACCAATAACTTGCTAACCGCCAAAGCTAATGGCCACTATTCTATCCTCCTGCTCCTTGACCTCTCCGCGGCCTTTGACACTGTTGACCACCCTCTCCTCCTTGCCAAACTGCACTCCCTTGGCATCAGGGACGCTGCTCTCTCCTGGTTCTCCTCTTACCTTTCCCAATGCTCCTTCAGCATCACCTACAACACTGCCACCTTCCCCTCCCTCCCACTCTCTGTCGGGGTCCCCCAAGGCTCTGTCCTCGGGCCCCTCCTCTTCTCCATCTATACCTCCTCCCTTGGCAAACGTATTCACTCCCACGGCTTCAATTACCTCGACTATGCCAACGACACCCAAATCTACCTCTCCACCCCTCACCCCCTCACTCTCTGCCCGCATCACCCACCTCCTAAACGACATATCAGACTGGATGTCGCACAATTTCCTCAAACTTAACCTATCCAAAACCGAGCTCCTGGTCTTCCCCCCCACACGCCCCCCCCATCCTACTACTACTAACAACGCCAGCATCTCTTCCACCCCACACGCCAAAGTCCTGGGTGTCACCCTGGACTCCCACCTCTCGTTCCTACCCCACATCCAACTGCTATCTAGATCTTGCAGGCTCCACCTCCGCAACATCTCCAAGATACGCACATTCCTCACCCCAGACACCACCAAACAACTCGTACACTCCCTCATCATCTCACGCCTGGACTATTGCAATTCCCTTCTCACCGGCCTACCCAAACGAACGCTATCCCCACTCCAGTCAATCCTAAACTCAGCGGCTAGGCTCATTCACCTCACCAATCGCTCCACATCTGCCTCCCCCCTCTGCCAATCCCTTCATTGGCTCCCGATTGCCCAACGCATCAAATTCAAACTGCTAACTCTGACCTACAAAGCCATTCACAACGCCGCCCCAAACTACATAACTGACCTGATACCCAAACACTACTCTACCCGTGCCCTCCGCTCCTCACAGGACCTCCTACTCTCTAGCTCCCTGGTCTCCTCCTCCCACGCCCGACTGCAGGACTTTTCTAGGACTTCCCCCATCCTCTGGAACTCCCTACCCCAATCCATCAGATTGTCACCTACCCTCCTCACCTTTAGGCACACCCTGAAAACCTTCCTCTTCAGGGAAGCCTACCCTGACCTCACCTATTACCTGACCTCACCTAACAACTAACCTCCTCCACTCCTCCCACCACAGCCATTTTCTCCTGTACCACCTTCCCCTCCCTTCTAGATTGTAAGCTCAAAAGAGCAGGGTCCTCGAACCCTCGTGTATTGTATTGTTACTGTCTTGTCTCATGTTCTGTCCCCCTTGCTACTGTACAGCGCTGAGCAAACCCTTTGGCGCTATATAAATACTGTATAATAATAATAATAATAATATAGAGCTGTTCAAAGTCCAAAACGTGTACAGGTTGTCCGAGCTTTCAGAAAGCAGTGGGTAGGTAGCTGAATTTATACTCTGCAGAGCGCAGTGAGGGAATGAGTAGCTGACTAGAGGGAAGGGACACACTCCCTTTGCACAGGAACAGAGCTGAGGCTGTCAATCACAGGCTGTGTGTTGGAGCGTAGAAGTAAATATTGAAGAACTGGCAACTCATCCTTCCACGTGATTAACTTTATTTCAGCGAGTGAAGTGTACAGATAAAAATCCACAATACAAGCAGCCAGCAACTTGTAAAGCTCTTAATGGAATTCTTTATTGGTTACATAAATACAGGATCCATAAAGCTCCTCAGCCAGTGCACCGGTCTCATGTGGTGAATAGAGCAGTTGAGCTTGGGTAAGATTTGTTTTCATGTAAAGATAAAAATGGCTTAAACGTTTCAGCAATAAGCATTAATCATAGGCTTAAAATCTTATGGATATGATTAACCCCTTAGCGCCAACGTCACACAAATATGTGGCCTCACAGAACTGTTATTTTTTCTTTGGGGCCGCAAATTTGCATACCTGTCTTTCTGCTGGGAGCACACCGCACAGCGCGCTCCCAGCACAAAGACTGGGGTGTCACTGTGAGCCCCAGGTCCCTTTCTAAGGATCGGGACCCAGGACTCCTGATACCGGGTCACATGATCGCTGTGATAGCCTCTGATTGGCTATCACAGTGATCAGGCACTGTATAGCCCACCCCCTTTGTTTTTTTTTTTCTCTATGAATGGAGGAGAGAGATACATTGTATCTCTGTAACTCCTTGCATACAGAAAAAAAATGTTAAAATAAATAAATGTTTAAAAATAAAGAAAAAATACCTAGATCAAAGTTTGATCTAGTTCAGTGCCAGAGTTAGTGTTTGGGTCAAGGTCAGGATTTTTATTTTAATTGGTGTCAGTGTGTTTTAGGTAAAAAAAAAAAAAAAAAAAATACAAAATGCGCACTATTGTTTCTGGGCTGTACTGCGGGTACAAACAACAAATAACATACACATATATGGTATTGCTGCAATCGTCAAGAGCTGGAAAATTAATTTTGGGTTGTTCATTGGGTTGTTCTTTGGTGGTACGTTAGGGTAGTAACAAGAAACAGACAGCTAAATTTAAAAAAATATATTTTTTTTACTATTTTGGGCTGGTTTTCCTTAGATAATAAAAAAATAAAATCAGGAGATATCCATTACCATTTACCACCAAATGAAAGCCCAATTTGTCCGAAAAAAAACAAGGTATAATTTACCTGGGGATGCACAAAGTAGTTCTGATTATATGTATGGTTTTATTAACACAGGTCAACATTGCAAAATTTTGCTTAAGCATTAAGATTTGTTTTACCCTTAGGTGTGGAGGGGTTAAAACTTATTGCCAAAACACGTAAGCCATTTTTATCTATACACTTCATTCGCTAAAATAAAGCTAATCATACAGAAAGATGATTTGCCAGTTCTTCAATCTTTACTTCTAAGCTGTACTTGTGTTGGGAGGACACTTGGAGCAAGTAGCACCATCAGTCCACCTCCATGGGTAATATATCTGGGCATAGCATCTCTCTCCTTATGTCTTCTGGAGCTCCCTCTCCTGTCACTTTTTTACCTTTTGGTGTCAGGAAAACTTGTCAGAAGTGACTCATGCAGATAGCAGAGGAACAGGGCAACATACAGAAATTACATTTGGACACTAGTCTCTAGGCTGAAAAAGTTCACACTATAGGGGGATCTGCTTTGGTCATATTTCCTATCAGAGGTGTACATCCACTGTAAGGGGTTTTATATAGGTTTAGGGTGCTGGGATCAAAGTGGATAAGGAGTCTTCTTTGGAAGATAATCTGTTATTTTAGGAATGTACATCTAAGATGAGGAACATTTGGCTAACACTTTGTATTTCAATTGTAAAATACTGAGATGAGGTAGGACTCACCTGTATATGTTAGAGAAAATGCTTTCATACTTGCAGCCCTCGTGTGTGTGTGTGTATATATATATATATATATATATATATATATATATATTTATATATACACACACACATATATATGCCTGTATATATATATATATATATATATATATACACAGGCACAATTTTAGTTTTTTTTCAGGTATTTACCAAAACATATTCAAGATATAGTTATATAATTGATATCAGCTGAAAGTGCACACACTCAGGTTTAATTTGAGGGTATGTACTGTACATCCAAATTTGAGGAAGGGTTTAGGAATTACAGCTCTTAAGAGTAGTTATCCCACTTTTTCAAGGGACCAAAAGTAATTGCACAAATGAATATAATCATAAACTAGAAAAGCTACAATTTCTGGGGAAATTTTGTGAAGTGTTCTTGCCTCCACCAGTAGTCTACAACTGGAGGGGCGGAGTAACTAGGTGGAGTGGCTTGAGTAACTGTTGTGTGTTTGGAGTGGCTGGAGTAACTGTGAAAAGGTTGGACTGGGCAGAGTAACTTTATGGAGTGGGCAGAGTAACTGTGTGGAGTGTTTGGAGTAAAGATAGTAAACATTACACTAACAAATTGATTGATCGAATTTAAAAAGTGCACATGGCAAGCTTGATAGAGTGAGAAATGCATTTCATCTTTTAGTTATTTATATAGCACATTTAATTGCAATGTTGTTGCCCAAAGTGCTTCACAGTTACATTAAAACATACATTGATAAAAACATTAGCAGCATTATCACCTCAAATACTCTCTACTGTAGAAAACTTATTTCCAAACCTTTAACCAGAAGCCGGCCAAACTGTCACGAATTCAAAATTAGATTTCAAGTAGGGCAGAGAAGAGAGGTTAAAAACAAACTACTCCAAATTGTTCACTTCACTGGCGTCTTCAAATGGTCGTAGTTTTAAAAACTATAAATCCTACAGTGAAGAGCTTTATATTGTGAGAATCACAAGACCCAGACCTACATTTTGATGCATACATATTTCTCTGAAATATTAAAAATGAAGGCACAGTCGCAGTTTAGAAATTGCCCTTCAAATTTGAGGTGGCTAGAGTGGAGTTTCAATAAATGTCAATGGGCGGCGTGAGATACAAACAAATGGTCATATTGTGAAAACTATCAGGACTATGGCTTAGCCGTGGACATTTTTAGTGGCAGCAGGGATAGCTGAACATTTTTATATACGATTTGTGTAGGTGGGCTTGAAAATGAGGGAGTGATGGCAGTTTAGAAATCATGTCCTGATTTTTCAGCTCACACTCTAGCTTTTGTCAGCTCCCACTCTAGTTTTGAACATTCCGCCATTCATTCCTATGGGACGAATTTCACCACAAAAACGCAGATATTTCCTGAACCATTTGGCGAAACGTTCCACAAAGTAATTGCACACCAATCGGGAACAATTCGCACGTTTCGGTATATTACTGTTTATGTAGTGTAAAAACTGTGGGAGGAGTTAGGGTGGTAAATTTGGCTATAATAATAAGAATATTTATGTGAGATAACAGTAAGTGGTGCCATGCAAGAACACTTAATAAAATGTTCATTTTTAATATTTTGTTGAGAATCCTTTACTGGCAATGACTGCCTGAAGTCTGGAACCCACGGACATTACCAAATACTGGGTTTCCTCCTTTCTGATGCTTTGCCAGGCTCTAACTGCGGCTGTCTTCAGTTGCTCTTTATTTGTGGGTCTTTCTGCCTTTAGTTTTGCCTTCAGCAAGTGAAATGCATGCTCAATTGGGTTGAGATCAGGCGATTGACTCGGCCATTGCAGAATATTCCACTTCTTTTCCTTCAAAAGCTCCTGGGTTGCTTTTGCAGTGTGTTTTGGATCATTGTCCATCTGTACTGTGAAGCGCTGTCCAATCAACTTTGCTGCATTTGGCTGAATCTGGGCTAACAGTATACCTCTAAATACTGCAGAATTCATCCGGCTGCTTCTGTCTTCTGTCACATCATCAATAAACACCAATGACCCAATGCCACTGGAAGTCATGCATGCCCATGCCATCACAGTGCCTCCACCATGTTTATTTTCTTCTGGTATAGATTCATCTTAGTTTCATCCGTCCAAAGAATGCTTTTCCAGAACTGGTCTGGATTTTTTAGATTTTTTTTGCCAAAGTCTAATCTGGCGTTTCTATTCTTCAGGCTTATGAATGATTTGCACCTTGTGGTGAACCCTCTGTATTTGCTCTAGTGAAGTCTCCTTGATTGTAGACTTTGACAATGATACGCCCACGTCCTGGAGAGTGTCCTTCACTTGTCTGGATGTTGTGAATGGGTTTTTCATTACCATAGAGAGGATCTTGCGATCATCCACCACTGTTGTCTTCTGTGGACGTACAAGACTTTTTATGTTGCTGAGCTCACCAGTGCATTATTCTTTCCTGGGAATGTACCAAACTGTTGATTTGGCCACTCCTAATGTTGCTTCTATTTCTCTGATGGATTTGTGTCATTTTTGAAGCCTTACAATGGCCTGTTTCACTTGCATGGACAGCTCCTTTGAATGCATGATGTAGGATCACAGCAATAGATTCGAAATGTAAATACCACACTTAGAATCAACTTCAGACCTTTTACCTGCTTAATTGATGAATAAATAACGAAAAAGTAGCCCACACCTGGCCATGAAACAGCTTTTGATTTAACTGTCCAATTACTTTTGGTCCCTTAAAAAAGGGGGGGGTGGCTAATCTTAAGAGCTGTAATTCCTAAACCCTTCCTCCAATTTGGATGTACATACCCTCAAATTAAACCTGCGTGTGTGCACATTCAGCCCATATCCATTATATAACTATAGTTTGAATATGTTTTGGTAAATACCTGAAAAAACTAAAATTGTGCCTGAGTCCAAATATATATGGACCTAACTGAATATATATATATATATATATATATATATATATATATATATATACCCTATCCTTTATGTTTTTTATACAAGTGAAAGAGAATGTGAATGATTTCCACCTTTTCTGATTTAACCAGGGGTGTTGGCACATGGCTAACAATAGAGGCACTCAAAACACCACTGTCCTTGACCATATAGAATGTGGCATATGCTAATTAGAGTTTAAAGAGTACAGAATAGTACAGTTTGGAGCAGGGGTCTCCAAACTATGGCCCACAGACCACACCTAACTTTTATGTTTTTATGTGGCTTGCAGCTGATGTTCAAAGACTGAGGATTCAGACCAGTTGGCAGTGGGAACACTGATGTAAAATTCTAAATTTCTATAACTTATTCAGGGCCTCAGGTAATAGCTCTTCCATTTTTTTTAGGGTTTAGAATGACAGCATCTATTTGAATTCACATGCTTATGACTAGGCTAGCTAAGGTGTCCATGCAAATACTTCTCCCCATCCTAGCCTATGAGTCCTCATACAGTTTAGGAAATCTTGTTGAAAAAAGATTCTATAAATTAAAGTATATGAAATATCCTGGGAACATTAAAAACAAATACTATAAGACACATGTTCCTATAACATTATTTATGATTTATAAAAGGTCCTGGTAAGATCAACTTTAGCTTTAGGTGTACTAGGTTAGGATTTGTAACTTGGATACCTACTAATTGTGACATTTAATATGTTGGTCCTCCAGACGGACCACCATAACATTCTAGTGCTTGTAAAAGGTCTGAATCAGAATTATCATTTGTGATCCAGGACAAGTCATTGTTCAAATTCAAGGTCCCCATTAGCACTCTAATGTAAGTTTGCCATTTTGGCAGACTATTTCTTTTGCTCTCGTCTTTGAAACTGGGTACACAAGAAGTTGTTCTCATTCAATCCAGCAGGGTGAATGAAAAAAAGAACTGAGAGATAGCCGTACTAACACAGATGATGTTAATGTAGCGATCTTCCGTGCTGTGCCTTTGTTTTCTGACAGGGGGCCCCCACTCTGCAGAACACACTGATCATCACTCGCAGCCATTGGCTGCCAGTGCTGATTGGATGCTGGTTTTCCAGCAAGCCTGTTCAACAGCCCACTTGTAGCCAGCTTTAGGCTAGGTTCACACCTATGCGTTTTCAGCAGCTTTTTTCAGAAACGCACAGCAGTCCATTTAACATGATTTACTATGGGACAGGTTCACATCTTCACCTTTTTACCTGGTGTGTTTTTCGGTAAGGGTCAGGGACTTTTTTAATCGCAAAACATTGCATTTTTGGTTCTATAGACTTCAATAGAGACGCGTCAGAAAAGCATGTAGTGCGTTTTTGATGCGTTTTGTGTTTTAATCCGCCTAGCAACAAGAAGAAACGCAAAATGCATTAAAAATGCGGCAAAAACACATAAAAACTGCATGTGCAAAAACGCAAAATGCACTGCAGAAACAGATCAAACTCAAACTTCATAGGTGTGAACCTAGCCTTAGAGTATGAGCACTTTTCCAATTTTTTTAAAACGATGTACAAAAGTGATACACCATTCTGTCTTTACACTGAATAGTGTATTGTGTTTTTGTTGGAGATGACTGTTGTTTTACATACTGTAAATGTCTTTTTGTACTAAGTCATAAAATCACACTAAAGTTGTTTTTAACTCTAATTTCTCCACCCTATCATCATCTTTTGTAATAAAATTCCTACCTTAGTACATTTTCTCCCCTGTTGCTGTGCCATTGGTACAATGCAAGGCATAACCACAATGAAAACTGAACAGACGGAGTACATGAAAGCCCCCCAAAAATCTTACATTTTTATAATACCGTATGTACTTCAAATTTAAAACCAGCATACTCTTACTTTTGCAGGACAAATGAGAATAAAGATTAAAAGGGAAGATATACCTCACATTGCTGTGTCTTTTGACATAGAGGTTATGAAAGTTATTTGTGTTTTCCAGCTGTCCAGCCCTAGGTCCCTGCAGTCTTTGAATGATTTCTGCCTTCATTTCCATGGCAATGTGAGCTGGTAGCAAGGAAAGTAAAAGTCGTTCCTAAAAGAAAAAATATTATCTTTAATTTGCAGATTTTGTATGGCAAAAATATCCCAATTTTATAAGATACTATATAAAACTAAAATGTTGTCCTTTATGCTTTTCCATATTTTTGCTCCAGACTCCACTAGAGTTATTAAAATGTTACCTCTGTGTTATTTGTATACATCCTGACTTTCTCGAGGGTGCATGTAACTAACATTGCATGTGAGCTAATGCTTATGATAAAAGTACAAATGTTGCATCAAAGGAGAAACTCATACAAAAAATCCCCCTATATAAATATAACATTTTCTGCACTTTATCTGAGGTGATTGTAGCCGTACTTTATCTAAAATACCAGCTTCATGTCAGCTGAATCTTTTCTGATCACTGTAGAAATCAGCTAGGAATATGTGTGCTTCAGACACTGCAAATTACATACCAGCAGTAGGAGAATACGAGTCCATATGCCCTGCAGTGTAAGAGATGAGTAGCTATGTGGATATGGTTGACCAGGTTCTGTTTTTAAATACTACTGGATTTTGTAGGTGTAGTGTTTTTGGTTTTGATATTTCGAGTGGATTCATTATTTATATATCAAAACTATTCAATATTTTTGGACACAACAGAATAAATAATGCAACATTTGGTGGTCCCAAATTTTTCAAACCTAAGAATTAGACTGTGGAACTCAACTGACTGTGACATTTACAAATTCAATTTAAATAACAAATTTACTTGAATCAGAATGATCAAACGAATTAGAAAATTAAATTATTGTCCCCATGGGCCCGAACTACTATGGCATCATGTGTTGTCATTCGAATGAAATAAATGTATTCGTCAATTTCATTATAACTTTCTTTCGGATCCATTGACATTCGTTACTATGTGCAGTTGGAGGTCCGTATACACCTGAATCTCCAAAAATCAAAGTAGTGCACATATCTACAAAGTGCCTAGCAGGCAGCTCAGGGGTGTGACAAACTAACATGGTTTTTACCATGACTGGGTCCATCTTTACTTCCTTAGTAGAGCCGAAAAAACTTTGCAATTGCATAAAGCTGTTTGGTAGTGATTTCAAAACTGAGGTTCATGTTCAGTTTATAATCTTTAGTCTCAAACAGAAATATCATTGGTATAAAGGAATCTTCTAACTTCTACTGTTAGCTGCTGATAATACAGTGTTATCTATAATTATGTATTTACACTTCCTGTCTCTGGAAGGGGTTTTGAAAACTCAGGGGGAACGGAAGGAAGACCTGAACCACATGGTCTTAAACACACAGCAGTAGCAGCACCTGTGTTTTCACCAAGATCAAAAGCAAAGCCCATCATTTGGAGGCTCTTCCTATGACTGCAGACCTTGTCTTCAGGTGTCTGACACAAAGATGCCGCATTATCCTGAGGGGCCCTGCAACTTGACTTTGCGACAACATTCATCTGGAGGTACCTCTATTAACCCTTTCACTTCTTTCACTTCCACCTCATTGGAACCTGACAGCGGAGAGAGGGGGAGGTTTACTCACACTATCAGTGGCTTCAGCCACCTGTCACCAAGAAAATCATCACATAGGGGACTTTCTGTCTCCTATGTGGTTAAAAGAAAGTTAAGTAAGAATTTTCTTTTTTTTTTTAATTGTAAAAAATTAAAGTTACACCCAAACACATAAAATCCCCTCCCCCAATTTTTTTTGAGCTCCCCCCACCCCCACATACATACATACATACGTACAAATGTATATGCAAGCATCCAGGGCACCTATGCATAAAAACAATGATTGAGATACACGTTTTTATGCGATAAGCCTGCTTTTGAGTAAAAAAACTAACTGTGAAAGCTGCTCTCCTTAAAGTGAAAGATAAAAATTATTGCACTCACTTTTGTTTGGGCTGAACCTCAACACTAATGTACACAGCCTTTCAAGTAAAGCACCGCCATGCCACCTCGGGATCAGCGTGCATTCTACCAACAGGAAGATTTGTGCCGGATGAGACGTCAACCGAGCTTGGGCACAAACAAAAGTGAGTACAATACTTTGTTACCTTGCTTACCTTTATAATAAAATACAACACTATAGCATTTTTTTGGCTTGATGTTGTGTTGTCTCTCAATCGATGATTGAAGATCTATGTCATTGTGGAAGATCTGCAGATGAGCAAAACCGCTTTGGACGGATATTCATTATCTTAAAGCTCTAGTTGACCTTTAGTAAAATAGAGGTCACTGGATAGTTGGTGTGTGCGCACTTCTTACAGAGATGGGGATTTGTGGTAGCACGATTGCAAGATTTGTTATCAAGGCACAGAAGATCAAAATACACATTGTGGTGAACACATTGCATGTGATGTAGAGGTTTTGATTGTGTTAGTGCCTCACATATCCTTTTTTTTTTTAAATTTTCACATGTTGCATATCGCCGCGCATGTTGGAGTGAGAGTAATATTTCTAGCACCAGACCTCCTCCGTAATGCCGAACTGATGACCTATAGGGGGCTTTTAAAGTGTTAACCGTACATCACAGGATGTACGGGCAAGCACATACAGTTTCAAGAAAAAGTATGTGAACCCCTTGGGATTATGTGGAGTTTTTCATGAATTGGGCATAAAATGTGCTCTGAACGTCATCTAAGTCACAACCAAAAAAGAACACAGTCTGCTGAACATAATACTACACAAACATTAGATGTTGCCATGGTTTAATTGCAAATAACATGTAAACATTCACAGTGCAGGGAGGAAAAAGTATGTGAGGCCCTAGCTTAATGACTTCTCCCAGAGCTAATTGGAGCCAGGAGTGAGCCAACCTTGACTCCAATCAGTGTGATGATATTGGATGTGTTGCTGACAGCTGTCCTGCCCTTAAAAAACACACACCTGTTTTGGGTTTACTGGTTTCAAGAAGCACTGTCTGATGTGAACCATGCCTCGCAGAAAAGAGCTCTCAGAAGACCTACGATCAAGAATTGTTGACTTGCATGAAGCTGGAAAGGGTTATAAAAGTATCTCCAAAAGCCTTGATGTTTATGTGTCCACGGTAAGACAGACTGTCTACAAATGGAGAAAGTTTAGCACTGTTGCTACTCTCCCTAGGCGTGGTCGTCCTGTAAAAATGACTGCAAGAGCACAGCGCAGAATGCTGCATAAGGTAAAGAAGAATCCCAGAGTGTCAGCTAAAGACCTACAGAAATCTCTGGCACATGCTAACATTTTTGTTGACACATCTACAATAAGGAAAACATTAAACAAGAATGGAGTACATGGGAGGACACCACGGAGGAAGCCATTGCTGTCCAAAAAGAATATTGCAGCACGTTTGAAGTTTGCAAAAGAGCACCTGGATGTTCCACAGCACTACTGGCAAAATATACTGTGGACAGATGAAACCAAGATTGAGTTGTTTGGGAAGAACACACAACACTATGTGTGGAGAAAAAAAGGCACAGCACACCAACATCAAAACCTCATCCCCACTGTAAAACATGGCGGAGGGAGCATCATGGTTTGGGGCTGCTTTGCTGCCTCAGGGCCTGGACGGATTGTTGTCATTGATGGGAAAATGAATTCCAGAGTTTATCAAGACATTTTGCAGGAAAACGTACGACCATCTGTCCTCCAACTGAAGCTCTACAGGGGATGGGTGATGCAACAGGACAATGACCCAAAGCATACAAGTAATTCAACAAAACAATGGCTGCAACAGCACAGAATATGCCTTCTGGAGTGGCCCAGTCAGAGTCCTGACCTCAACCCGATTGAAATGCTGTGGCATGACCTTAAGAGAGCGATTCACACCAGACATCCTAAGAATATTGCTACACTGAAACAGTTTTGTGAAGAGGAGTGGTCCAAAATTACTCCAGATCGTTGTGCAGGTCTGATCTGCAACTACAGGAAACGTTTGGTTGAGGTTATTGCTGCCAAAGGAGGGTCAACCAGTTATTAAGTCCAAAGGTTCACATACTTTTTCCTCCCTGCACTGTGAATATTTACATGTTATGTGCAATTAAACCAAGGCAACATCTAATGTTTGTGTAGTATTATGTTCAGCAGACTGTGTTTTTCTATTGTTGTGACTTAGATAACGTTCAGAGCACATTTTATGCCCAATTCATGCAAAACTCCACGTAATCCCAAGGGGTTCACATACTTTTTCTTGCAACTGTATATGCTCACCACTGCTAAACTAGATGCCACTGGACACCGATGACTGGCTGCGCTATCTGGCTTTCATTTCAGCCTGAAGTACAGACCTGGAACAGGGAATAAGGATGCAGATGCTCTACTTAGAAGACCCCATGGCCACCATTACACTGGACCAAACTGGCTGCAGGTATGCCCTGAGGAGGTACAGGCCATGAGTCAAGGAGCTGAGTACACAGTCAAAGGGGTGACATATGCTGCAGTGGTGGGAGCCCGGAGTGCCTTCATCACATCATATTATTGCAATGTATCTATTTATTATTATTTATTACAGGTACCTATATAGCACTGTCAATTTATGCAGTGCTTTACATATACTGTATATTGTACATTCACATCAGTCCTTAACCCTCAAGGGGCATACAATCTATAGTCTGTAACTTACATTCAGACATACACATACTAGGGTCAATTTAGACAGGAGCCAATCAACCTACCAGCATGTCTTTGGAGTGTGGGAGGAAACCAGGGTACCTGAAGGAAACCCATGCAGGCACTGGGAGAACATGCAAACTCTAGGCAGGTGGTGCCGTGGTTGGGATTCGAACCAATGCCCCTAGTACTGTTAGGCGGAAGTGCTAACCATTTATCCACTGCTACCTGCAGTTGAAAGGTGAAGAGTTACCACAGCTCACACCAAAGATATGCAAGAGACTCAGAATCAAGATCCACTCTGTCAGCTTATGAGCAGAGCCCTCATAAAGGAGCAACCCGATTTCTTGTGAGTTGAAGATCCTCTTGATGGTAAGACTGTCCATTGAGAGTGGGATAGATTGGAACTGAGGGAAGGGGTGGTGTCAGGGATCGCCGCGGCGCTGGTCCCGGCGCAGGCGCAGTATGCCAACTCGCACGGGGATGCGGGCGCTAGGTCCTGGCCGGCCGCGGCGACAGAGCTCGCACATTCGCACTAGGGTCCGCGGGTGCACGCCTGGCACCAATGACAGCGCAGGGCGCGGTATTTAAATCCCCCCTGTGCTGTCACTGGTTGCCGTATGGTCTTATCTGAATCCTGTTCCTGTTACCTGTGTACTTACGTTTGTTGCTGACCCGGATTACGCTGACCTTGCTGATTTCTCCTGTCCTGACCCTTGGCTTGCCTGACCTCACTCCTGGATGCCCCCTTATGGATCTGAACTCTTGTTGCTGACCTGGCGTGTGACCCGACCATTCTCTGCCCGCTGCTTTGTACCGCACTGACCCCACGGCTACCGACTCAGCTTGTCTGACCTTGCACCTGCTCATCCCTCCATCCATCCATCCGTCCATCCTGTCGGGATCTCCCGGCCTCCTCACATCAGGCTCTCACCCTGCAGGAAACTCTGGCGCGCTCCTCTACCACTGGTGGGTATACCCGGGGGCCGCGACCTGGTCTCGGTTCGCACCAAGTCCATCCCCACCATCAGGGGCCCTGGTGAACAAGTGAACTGGGACTTAGACTCCGCGCTCTGGGGAAGCCTGACCAGTGGGCTGCTAGAGGTATCTCCAGGCGGTTCCTTACAGTACCATACGGCCCTGACAGAGTCTGGAGGAGGACCCTACCCATTGGAGGACATATGCCGGCACCTGGCAGCCCTGACCCAGGCCGTCTCGGCCTTGCAAAACAAATACACTCATCTGGAAAACCGCTTCCACACACTGACCGTATCTGACACCACCTCCCAGGCCCCAGTCTCTCCTGCCCCGTCTGGGGAATCTCCTGGGCCAGCCACGGGAGCTTCTGCCGCACTACCTATGGACGAACCCCGTGTTCCCCTACCGGAATGCTTCCGCGGAGACCGTGCACGTTTTAGGGCCTTCCGGAGCTCCTGTCTCCTCTATTTCAATTTGCAGCCACGCACATTCACTACAGGGTCGGTTAAAGTGGGGTTCATAATTTCGTTACTCCAGGATGAACCCCAGGATTGGGCCCATCGATTGATGGAGAACCACGTACCGCACCTAGGAACGGTAAAAGACTTTTTCGAAGCGATGGCCATACTCTATGACGATCCGCAGCGGGCAGCTTCTGCCGAATCGGCCCTATACTCCCTTAGACAGGGCCTCCGGGCAGCGGAAGAATACGCTTCTGAATTTAGACGATGGATGGGAGATACTCGGTGGAGCGATGCCGCCCTACGCCACCAATTCCGCATTGGGCTCTCTGAAGCTCTAAAGGATGAGCTGGCCATGGGGGGGCTTGCCTGTTTTCTTGGAAGACCTCATTTCTTTGGCGATCCAAATAGACCACAGATTGCGGGAGCGCAGGTTTGAGAGGTCCAGCCAGGGTCAGGGAATTACATGGGCCCTGGTCCGGGGGGCAGCCCAACCTACATCAGTGGGAAACCGGACTCCAGATCCTGTGGACACCCATGATCCCATGCAGCTGGGTCTGGCTCGGCCTACGCTATCTCCCAAGGAACGCCAGCGAAGACGGTCCAAAAACCTCTGCCTATACTGTGGAGAAGCCGGTCACATGGTACGTTCCTGTCCACTGAAAGCGAGTAAGTCTACCTCTACCTTTTCTTCTTTATCTGTTGGGAATATTAGACAGTCCAGTTACTTAGCTGTACCCCTCTCCTTCCAGCTTCCAGGAAGTATCATGGAGGTGACAGCCATAATTGACTCTGGGGCATGCAGTTGCTTCTTGGATTAAGACTTCGCACATCAGCAGGAGATCCCCTTACAGCTCAGAGAACAGGGCCTTAATGTATTTCTGGCCGATGGTTCCCGAATTAAGTCGGGGTTAGTCGATCAAGAGACCTCTCTTATTCCTACCACAATAGCACGCCAACATCAGGAACTCCTTCATTTAGACGTCATCGCGTCACCCCTTTTCCCAGTCATTTTGGGGCTCCCTTGGATGCGGGTCCACAATCCCCAAATTGACTGGGAGACCGGGTCTGTTCAGTTTCGCTCCCCATATTTTCAGGAACACTGTCACGCATCAGGCCCCACAACTCCCCAAGTTCTTCTGTGCTCAGAAGGAGACTCCAACCTAAGACAGGTCATTCCAGCGGCCTACCACGGCTCTTTAGATGTCTTCAGCAAACGGGGGGCAGACTCCCTGCCTCCTCACCGCCCGTATGATTGCCCCAATGACCTTTTACCCGGTTCCGAGATTCCATTTGGCCGAATTTTTCCTTTGTCAGAGTTTGAATTGGGGGTTCTCAAGGATTACATTGATGAGAACCTCCAAAAAGGGTTCATCCGCCCCTCCACTTCACCAGCGGGGGCTGGAATTTTCTTTGTAGAAAAGAAAGATAAATCCCTGAGACCCTGCATTGACTATCGCGAACTAAATAAGGTCACAATTAAGAATCGCTATCCATTGCCCCTGGTCCCAGGACTCTTCCAGAGCCTGAAATCCGCAGTTATTTTTACAAAATTAGATCTGAGAGGTGCATACAATCTGGTTCGTATAAGGGAGGGGGACGAGTGGAAAACAGCATTCCGCACTCGATTTGGCCATTTCGAGTACCTGGTCATGCCATTTGGACTCTGCAATGCCCCAGCCATGTTCCAACACTTCGTTAACGACATAGTCTGGGACTACCTTGACGTTTTTGTAATTGTCTATCTAGACGACATACTAATAT
The DNA here is from genome assembly GCF_062004578.1 of Staurois parvus. NCBI lineage: Eukaryota > Metazoa > Chordata > Amphibia > Anura > Ranidae > Staurois > Staurois parvus. Next base: position 655,395 of record NW_028318568.1, on the reverse strand, counting down.
TTTCGCCCTCACTTGAGGCTCATAGGGATCATGTGACGAAGGTATTGGAATGGTTACACCTACACGGGCTGTACACCAAAGCTGACAAGTGCAGCTTCGAACAGCACAGTATTGCATTTTTGGGACTAATCATTTCCACCACGGGGGTTGCGATGGACCCTCAAAAGGTCTCGGCAATTCTGGATTGGCCGGTTCCCACAGATAAGAAGGGCGTCCAACGCTTTGTTGGATTCGCTAACTTCTATAGGAAGTTTATCAAGAACTTCTCTGGTCTGGTCTCCCCCATAACTCAATTAACCAAACAAGGGATCCGTTTCAAATGCATGCCTGAGGCCCAGGCAGCCTTTGAGTCTCTAAAAAAATTATTTACCACTGCTCCCATTCTCGGTCATCCGGGCGCCTCTCTGCCTTATGTTCTGGAGGTGGACGCATCAGAGAACGCAGTAGGGTCCATCCTGTCCCAGAGGAAAGGCACCAAGGAACTTCTGCACCCTGTGGCATTCTTCTCAAGGAAACTTTCACCGGCCGAAAGGAATTATGACATTGGTGATTGAGAATTATTGGCTATTAAAACCGCATTGGAAGAATGGAGATATCTGCTGGAAGGAACCATGCATCCGATCCTGATTTTCACAGACCATAAGAATTTGGAGTATTTGAGAACGGCGAAATGCTTACGACTGCGTCAGGTGAGGTGGGCGCTCTTCTTCTCTCGATTCTCCTTCCACATAACGTACAGACCTGGTTCCAAGAACACGAAGCCCGATGCTCTCTCACGCATGTTTGAGGATCCTAAGGAAGAGCCAAAACCCGATACTATCCTATCTTCAGGGAACTTCCTCGCCCTCCAAACGGAACTTCATTCTAGACTGCAGGACGCATCTATGGATATGCCAACCCCACCTGGGGTGTCCCTCTAGAGCAAGGGAGGACTCGTATGGATGGAGGGGTTAATCGTGGTGCCGGAAGAGGTCCGAACATTGGTCCTGGGACATTGCCACGATCATCCAATGGCAGGGTACTTTGGGCTGGCGAAGACTCTTGAGCTGCTCAAGCTCACGTTTTGGTGGCCAAGCATGACCAAGGACTGCGAACGCTACGTCAAATTCTGTGCCATTTGTCAAGGGAACAAGCCGCCTAGAAGCAAGGCCTGGGGGTTGCTACGTCCACTACATATACCCGATCGGCCATGGCAAATGATTGCGATGGACTTCATAGTCGAACTTCCTCCGTCCCAGGGCCACACCGCGAACCTCGTGATCGTGGAATGCTTGTCAAAGATGGCCCACTTCCTACCCCTGAAGAATACGCCATCGGCTCTTGAGACCGCACAGATCTTCATACGAGAAGTGGTAAGGTTGCACGGAGTCCCGGAAGATATCGTCTCGGACCGAGGAGTCCAGTTTACCTCCAAATTCTGGAAAGCGTTATGCAAGGCATTGGGTATCAAATTGTCCCTCTCCCCTGCTTTTCACCCACAGACCAATGGGCAGATGGAAAGAACCAACCAGACACTGGAACAGTATCTGAGATGCTACACGCCCTTCCTGCAGGATAATTGGCTGGCACTCTTACCTTTGGCAGAATTCGCCTACAATAATGCAAATCATTCAACCACGGGGCAATCTCCGTTTTTTGCAAATTACGGGTTTCACCTCACTTTTCTACCCGATCTCGTCGCTGAGAGTTCAGTTCCAGCCACTCAAAGCACTCTCACTTTTTTTCTTCCAATAACAAGTTACTTCAGGAAGCTATTTCTAGAGCCCAGGAAGATAACAAAAGGGCCTTTGATAAGAAGCGAAGGGGAGAACTGGTGTTGCAACCCGGGGACCAAGTCTGGTTGGCAACAACGAACCTGAAAATGTTGTGTCCCTTGAAAAAACTGGGACCGAAGTTTGTGGGCCCATTCTGTGTGAAGCGGATGATTAACAAAGTGGCATATGAGCTTATTCTTCCAAAGACCTTCAAAATCCACCCAGTGTTTCATGTATCTCTGCTGAAACCAGTCGTACCAGATCCATTCCCAGATCGGGAGTCCAGACCTCCGGAAGCTATAACCATTGAAGAGCAGGAAGAATTTGAGGTGGAAGCAATCCTAAATTGCCGAAAGAGGGGGGGCCAGACCCAGTTCTTGATCAAATGGAAGGGCTATGGTCCAGAGGAGAACTCCTGGGAACCGGCCCAAAATGTTCATGCTCCTAGACTTTTACGGGAGTTTTTTCGTGGCCACCCGCGGTGGAGAGATCAGTTGCCCCCCCCAGAGGTTGCTCGTAGGGGGGGGGCAATGTCAGGGATCGCCGCGGCACTGGTCCCGGCGCAGGCGCAGTATGCCAACTCGCACGGGGATGCGGGCGCTAGGTCCTGGCCGGCCGCGACGACAGAGCTCGCGCATGCGCACTAGGGTGCGCGCCTGGCACCAATGACAGCGCAGGGCGCGGTATTTAAATCCCCCCTGTGCTGTCACTGGTTGCCATATGGTCTTATCAGACACCTGTTCCTGTTACCTGTGTACTTACGTTTGTTGCTGACCCAGATTACGCTGACCTTGCTGATCTCTCCTGTCCTGACCCTTGGCTTGCCTGACCTCGCTCCTGGATGCCCCCTTATGGATCTGACCTCTTGTTGCTGACCTGGCGTGTGACCCGACCATTCTCTGCCCGCTGCTTTGTACCGCACCGACCCCACGGCTACCGACTCAGCTTGTCTGACCTTGCACCTGCTCATCCCTCCATCCGTCCATCCTGTCGGGATCTCCCGGCCTCCTCAAATCAGGCTCCCACCCTGCAGGAACCTCTGGCGAGCTCCTCTACCACTGGTGGGTATACCCGGGGCCTGCGACCTGGTCTCGGTTCACTCCAAGTCCATCCCCACCATCAGGGGCCCTGGTGAACAAGTGAATCGGGACTTAGACTCCGTGCTCTGAGGAAGCCTGACCAGTGGGCTGCTAGAGGTACCGCCAGGCGGTTCCTTACAGGTGGTCCACCGAAGGGGCCCCTCAGACCGAAGTGAAGATCTATAGCAGCTCTTTTTACCCACAAAATTCAGAAAAATGGTTTAGAAGTCACTGCATGACAATCAGAGGCATCTGGGGCAGAAAAGAACATACCTGTTGGTGAGAGACCAGTTCTATTGGCCACATATGAAATCTGAAGTAGAGGTGTACTGTTGCACCTGTGTCAGCTGTATACAAAGGAAGATGTTGCCAAAACAAACCGCCCCCTTGGGTCATCTACAGAGCCAAGGATCAATGGAGCTGGTGTGTATTGATATCTTTTTTCTAAAACCCAATTCTAGTGGACAGGGGAATGTCCTAGTGGTGACAGATCACGGTACTAGATATGTTCAGGTGTTCCCCACAAAGAACCAGCAAGCATCCACTGTGGCAAAAGTGTTGGTAGAAAAGTTCTTTGTGCTCCCGCACAGAATCTACTCAGGGTAGTCTGGAGAAGAAGCAACAGTGGGGTCAACACATGCAAGATCTCACCTTGTGGGGTATCACTGATGATAAGAAAGTTGCATCCCTACTGTGAAGAACACCATCCCTACTGTGAAGCATGGGTGTGGTAACATCATGCTTTGGGGGTGCTTTTCTGCGAAGGGGACAGGACGACTGCACTGTATTAAGGAGAGGATGAATGGGGCCATTTATTGTGAGATTTTGAGCAACAACCTCATTCTCCCTCAGTCAGATCATTGAAGATGGGTCGTGGCTGGGTCTTCCAACATGACAACGACCCGAAGCACACAGCCAGGATAACCAAGGAGTGGCTCCGTATGAAGCATATCAAAGTTCTGGAGTGGCCTAGCCAGTCTCCAGACCTAAACCCAATAGAACATCTTTGGAGGGAGCTGAAACTCTGTTTTGGTCAGCGACAGCCCCGAAACCTGACAGATCTAGAGGAGATCTGTGTGGAGGAGTGGGTCAAAATCCCTGTTGCAGTGTGTGCAAAGCTGGTCAAGAACTACAGGAAACGTTTGACCTCTGTAATTGCAAACAAAGGCTTCTGTACCAAATATTAACACTGATTTTCTCAGGTGTTCAAATACTTATGTTCAGCAGTGCAAGACAAATACATTCTTTAAAAATCATACAATCTGATTTCCTGATTTTTTTTTTCATTCTGTCTCTCAGAGTGGGAATGCACCTACAATGTGAATTTCAGACCCCTCCATGATTTCTAAGTGGGAGAACTTGCAAAATCGCAGGGTGTTCAAATACTTATGTTCCTCACTGTATATACTGCCATTTATAAATGCTATAACTTTCCCGTAAACCAATTAATTTACATATATTGGGATTTTTTTTTTTAGCAGACGTAGCAGAATACATTTTGGCCTAAATTTATGATGAAATTAGATTTTTTAAAAACATTTTTACTGGACATGTTTAACAGCAGTCAAAAATATTTTTTTTTTCTCAAAATTGTTGGTCTTTCTTTTATAGAGCAAAAAATAAAAAACTCACATGCGATCAAATACCACCGAAAGCGCAATTTGTGGGAAAAAAAGGACATAAATTTCATTTGGGTGCCGCATTGCATGAGCGCGCAATTGTCAGTTAAAGTGCCATAGCGCAAAAAATGACCTGGTCAGGAAGGGGGGGGGGGGTAAATCCTCAGGAGGGCAAGTGGTTAAAGTGTCTTTGTGCAAATAGTGGGAGGTTTAGCACTGCCAAACCTTTAAAGCAGTATCCCTGAACCTCTCTTGAGGGTTTTTTTCTGTCACTTTTGGACACAGAAGGAGGGTTCTTGTTGCTGCATGGTTACCAGTCTCAGAAACAACCTGCATTCCCATCATGAATGCCTGACAACAAAAATGTTATCGTGCAGCATTAGTAAGTAGGATGTAATTTTGCAGATATTGTTACTAACATCCTGGGATAATATTTGCTAAGATTTTGCAAATTTTTTGTAACTTCCAAGCTTCTGTACCTGATTCCTTAACCAAGAGCTCCAGCAAATCTTAACTGTTTGCATGTTAGCTGTTACACCATTTCATTTCCTTTACTAAATTCCATGTGTATACCCACCTGCAGAGTTATGTAAACATATCAAGTCAACATATAAAAATGGTTTTCACAAATGGATTAACTGATCATTTTTATAATATGCTATATATTTACCATACAATGTAAGCACAAAAATTACTAATGAGTGGAAATTATTAATATTAATTAAACATTATTTTATGCATATTACTTCTTTAACATCTTGGATATCACGTGAACAATTCACTTTTAAATCCACAAAAATTTGAAAAGGGTGGGTTAACATTGCTAGCCAGTAAGAGACTGTTTGAGTAAATTATCTAATAAAAATATTAATTACCTGTTGACGTTTTTCAAATTCCAGTTTGATGCGAGACTTAATGCAATTGCATGTATCTTGATATGTCTGCTGCAGCGCAAGCTCCATAAGATGTTTGTGGTAGGCGCCTGCCAAGTTGCCACAGATAAAAATAATCATGTTTGCCATTATCTACAAAATAGGAAATGTTATCATCAGCCATGTTTTCCTTAAATATTATGCAGAATACTCACTTAGAAAGTTTGTATTACTGTTACTGTACTTCTCAAATCCTAATTTAATTTAACGTATATATTACGTGAAGCCTTTAAAAAAAAAACTAACAATGGCATTACATTATATCCACCCTTGTCATCAAAGTGTAGTAATAAAACATTAATTACACCAAGATCAAGTTGATATAAATGCGTTAACTCTAACAACTGATGTTAAATGTGCTATGTTTGTTTCTTCTTTCCACTGCTCACCTGACTTCTGAAAAATGCCACATAAAAATATTTTGAGGAAGGCTCCAGGCAGTATCTATTTAAGAGGTTCACCCAGGGCTGTCTTAATGCATGGACACACCTGGTCACTGCCCAGGTGCATGCGGGCCCCATGATAATCTTGCTTTACATCATACTTGCCAACTATCCTGGATTTGCTGGGATAATCACGCTTTATACCAAGCTGTCCCAGGATGGCCAAGACAGTGTCCCAGAACCTATACTATGCCCTTCTGCCACCCCCTTTCCCATACTGTGCCCTTTGTGTTGATTAGTCTTTTAAATTAATGGTATGTTTTCTTATTTTTTAAAATCAATTTTATTTAAAGTACTAATAAATATATGTTTAAACCACTTCCTGTCCGGCCGTTGTATATAAAAGGCCGGACGGTGGCAGTGCAGGGGCGGGTTGCCGTTCATAAACGGCGCCCGCCATTTTGGACTTTGCGCGCTACCTGGGAGCGCACTGCACCACGATCTAGTGCCCGCTGTGTCCTCTGGACACAGCGGAACACCGATCACTGTACGGAACCTGTGTGTGAAGTCCTGATCATGTGATCACTGATTGACCAATCAGTGATCACATGAATAGGTGTAAGCAAGATGTCACTTTTGACATCATTGCTTACTACGTGTGAAATCTGTGACTTATCAGAGATCACATGGTACTAGGATATTCACAACAGTTTTGTACCATGTGAAAGCTGTGGACCAATCACAGCTCAACAGGAATAGAAGCAAAGCTTTTATGAATCAGATTGATTTATAAAAGCTTTGATGCCATTGTGATTGCTATGCGATCACATGATCACCGGGTCCCGATTACCGGGATTCTCATTGGGGGGGGTAGGGTTGCCTGCCTGCTTGGGCACACAGTGTCCCCCTGTGTTGACAAAGGACCAGCGACATATGGGTACATCGCTGGTCCTGTAGCTGCCGCCCATCCAAAGTACACTGCGGGCAGTTGGCCTAAAAGTGGTTAAAATATTTTTTTACAGCAACTCATCTATGTGGTCTTAAATTAAACTCTCCAGTATCTTCCCAACTATAGAAGTTAAAGTAACAGGTCTGTAGTTACTTGGTAAAGACTGTGATCCCTTTTTATCCACCTGCACACTTTCACCCCCTTCCTTGCCAGGCCAATTTTCAGCTATCAGCGCTGTCACACTTTGAATGACAATTGTGTGGTCATGCAATACTGTACCCAAAAGAGACTTTTATAAATTTTTTTTGACAAATAGAGCTTTCTTTTGGTGGTATTTAATCAACACTGCTTTTTAATTTTTTGCGATATAATAAATACGGAAAATTTCAAAAACAAGACACTTTCTCAGTTTCTGTTAAAAATTTAAAAAAAAAATCTTTATTCATAAATTTAGGCCAAAATATATTCTGCTACATTCTTTAGTAAAAATAACCCAAATCAGTGAATATTGTTTAGACTGTGTGAAAGTTACAGAGTCTACAAACTATGGTATATATATTTGAAAATTGATCAGTGCTGATGTACTGACTACCTGTCTCATTTCTTGAGGCCCTAAAATGCCAGGACAGTACAAATACCCCCAAATGACTCTTTTTGGAAAGTAGACAGTCCATGGTATTCAGTAAGAGGCATGGCGAGTTTTTTTTAAGTTGTAATTTTTTTGTCACAATTTTTTGGAAAATTAAAAAAATAAATAAAATGTGTTTTATTTTAGCAAAATTTTCATTTTAACAAGTTATTTATCCCACACAACATAGGTGTACATATAATTACACCCCAAAACACATTCTGGTATGTCTTCTGAGTATGGGGGATAAATTACACATCTAGTTTCCTGACTACTCATCACATTTTTGGAGGCCCTGGAGCACCAGGACAGCAGAAACACCCACAAAATGACCAAATTTTGGAAACAAAACAGCCAAAGGTATTTTTTATAAGGCTTGGTGAGTCTTTTGAAGACTTAATTTTTTGACACAAATTTTTGGAAAATGCAGAAAGAAAATTAACATTAAATTTTACACAAAGTTGTCAATCTATTAAGATATTTCTCTCACACAGAACAGGGATACTTAAAATTACACCCAAAAACAAATTCTGCTACTAAGTATGGCGATACTACATGTGAGACTTTTTCACTGTCTGAGCTGATTATCTGCTTGCCGACCACCCTATAGCAGTTTTCTGTGCAGAATCATGCACCAGCCACTTTATTAGGTACACCTGTTCAATTGCTTGGTAACACAAATTGCTAATCAGCCAAAAACATGGCAGCAGCTAGACATGGTGAAGACAACTTGCTGAAATTCAAACTGAGCACCAGAACAAGGACGAAAGGGGATTTAAGTGACTTTGAATGTGGCATGGTTGTTAGTGCCAGACAGTCTGGTCTCAGTATTTAAAAAATTGCTTATTTACTGGGATTTACATGCACAACCATCTCTAGGGTTTACGGAGAATGGTCCGAAAAAAAGAAAATATCCAGCGAGCAGCAGTTGTGTTGACAAAAATACCTTGTTGATGTCAGAGGTCAGAAGAGAATGGGGCGGCTGGTTGAAGATGATAGAGAGGCAACAGTAACTTAAGTCAACATAGACCAACATCTCTGAGGAATGTTTCCAACATGTTGTTGAATCTATGTCACGAAGAATTAAGGCGGTTCTGAAGGCAACAGGGGGTACAACCCGATACTAGCAAGGTGAACCTAATAAAGTGGCCGGTGAGTGTATATATGTGATTCTGTATTTCCGAGTAGGGGATGCGCGCCCACCTACCTGCGCTGTCATTGGCTCCTGTAGATGTCAATCACCGGGTCCCTGCCAATGATTCATGGCCAAGACCCAGCGATCAGTGGAGCAACCGACAGGAAAGAGATCTGTGAGTATGAACAACACAGATCTCTTTCCTGTCAGCGGGGATGTGCAAAGCAGGGAGATAAAAACCAGCACATCCCCTAGTAAAACACCACATAGTGCACAGTAAAAGCATTCTCTAACACAGAATTAACCCTTTGATTGCCCCAGATGTTAACCCCTTCCTGCCCAGTGTCATTTGTACAGTGATAGTAATTTTTATTAGCACTGATCATTGTATTAGTGTAACTGGAGATGTCAGTGGCAGTTATGCAGTTCCCACCCAGTGTCAGTTAAGTGTCAGAATGCCTGCTGTACTATCACCATTGTTTGTAGACGCTATAATTTTCGTGCAAACCAATTAATATACACTGATTGGGATTTTTTTTTCACCAAAGACGTAGCAGAAAACATGTTGGCATAAATTTATGAAGAAATGTCATTTTTTTAGTTTTATTGGATATGTTTTATACCAAAAAGCAAAAAATATATATTTTTTTAATTTTTGGTCTTTTTTTGTTTATAGCACAAAAAATAAAAAACCCAAAATACCACCAAAAGAAAGTGATTTGTGTGAAAAAAGTATAAAGATTTAATTTGTGTACAATGTTGCATGACCATGCAATTGTCAGTTAAAGTAGTGCAGTGCCATATAGCAAAAAATGGCCTAGTCATGAAGAACCGTAAATCTTCCGGAGGGCAGTGGTTACATACCAGATGTTGTATCTTATCACACTAATCAACCAATTGTATAAAAAACAATGTTCTGTAATGGTCGCCTGTATATAAGTGGTCATGGAATATAGCTTATTGTAACGTCACCTATAGCAGTCCTAGGGGATGGCTGGGACTGGTGTCTCGCAGGAACATAGTCAGTCGGGCATACAGATGGGTCAGTTCAGGCCGCAGGCAGAGACATGGTCAGCAAACAGGAAAAGAATCAGTCAAGGCAACAGGCAAGAATGTGGTCAATAAACAGGCCAGGGTCATAACAGATGGCAGACAGAAGCAACACTGCACTTGTGATGGTTATCAGGAACATTGTTGTTGCCTGCACTGGTCTGGTGACACTGGCAACTAGTGTGGCAGTTATCAGGAACACTGCTGCTGACTGATACTGGAGTCTAGTGACAATCAGGGACACTGTTGCTGGCTTACACTGGTGTACTGACACAGCAACTGGTGTGGCGGTGACCATGGACTCTGTAACTGGTGTGGCGGTGATTAGGGACAATATGACTGGTGTGTCAGTGATCAGGATAATTGTAACTGGCGTGGCAGTGATCAGGGACAATATGACTGGTGGGCGGATTAGGGCAAAATGTGTGGGGATGATCAGGAACAATATGGCTGGTGTGGCGGTGATCAGGGATAACTTGACTGGTATGGCAGTGATTAGGGACATAATTGGTGTGCACGATACGGTACGATGTCACCATAGTGTAAGGCCACTTTCATATGGGACGAGCTCCACCTGCAATCCACTTGCTCAGTGGGGATTTGTCTGTTGATACCCAAAATCATCATTTTTATGCATATTGCCTAACTCCAAGCTGTATAAACCTGAATGCTGATTGGATTTAATGCGGAGTCCCGGCTGATTTAAAAAAAAAATAAAATAAAAGTCAGCAGCTAAAAAAACTGTAGCTGCTGACTTTTAAACTACATCCACTTACCTGTCCCTCGGTCCAGCGGTGTCCTCACTGCTTTTTTAACCAGCCATCTTCTCTCCCTGGTGCCAGCATCTTCAATGTGGGCACCCGGCTGTGACAGCTTGCGGCTTCACAGCCGGGTGCCTACTGCGCATGCGTGAGTAGCTCTGTGCTTTGTGAATGGTCCAGTAGTCTTCTGAGACCTGTCACATGTCTCAGAAGACTACGGGGAGGGAGGGGGGAGGACAACTTCCGCATCCAATCGCCTTAGGTGATCGCACGGAAAGTGGAAGCGGGCACCTGTCAAATTCGGGTACCAGTTCTTAACAGGGAGTGGGGGGCAATGCATTAGAGCGGAACTTCCCCTTTTGGGTGGAGCTCCACTTTAAGCAGGTGATGTATATTTGTGTAATGAGGGAAGGTGTGGCCTAAAGAGATCAACACCCTATATGAAGGTGTACACAATTATTAGGCAGCTTCTTTTCCTTTAGGCAAAATGGGCCAAAAAAGAGATTTAACTGACTGAAAAGTAAAAAATTGTAAAAAGTCTTTCAGAGTGATGCAGCACTCTTGAAATTGCTAAAATATTGAGGCTTGATCACAGAACCATCAAACATTTTGTTGCAAATAGTCAACAGGGTCGCAAGAAGCATGTTGAGAAAAAAAGATGCAAAGGAACTGCCATAGATTTGATATCTGAAGACAGATTTTTCAAATGATTTATGGACTGATTAGATGAGAGTGACTCTTGACAAACCAGATGGATGGGCCCATGGCTGGATCAGTAACAGGCACAGTGCTCCACTTTGACTTCAACGCCAGCAAGGTGAAGGTGGGGTACCGGTATAGGCTGGTGTTTTTAAAGATGAACTAGTTGGACCTTTTCGGGATTGAAGATGGACTCAAAATCAACTCCCAAACCTTCTAGCAGCTTTTAGAAGACACTTTCTTCAAGCAGTGGTACAGGAAAAAGTCAGCATTTTTCAAGACGACCATATTTATGCAGGACAATGCTCCATCACATGCATCAAAGTACTCCACTGCGTGGCTAGCTACTAAAGGCCTTAAAGATAAAAGAATAATGACATGGTCCCCATTCTCACCTGACCTAAACCCTATGGAGAACTTGTAGGCCCTTCTGAAACAGGATATTTATGGTGAAGGAAAACAGTACACCTCTCTGAACAGTGTCTGTTAGGCTATGGTTTCTGCTACACAAAAAGTTGATCATCAACAGATCAAGAAACTGACAGACTAAGTCACTTATTTGAAATTTCAGAAATGTTTATTTGTAAATTTTGAGTTTGTTTATTATTCTCACTTTAACAGATGAAAATAAAAAAGTGAGATAGGAAAATGTTTGTTTTTAATTTAGTTGTATAATAATTCTGCACACTAATAGTTTCCCAATAATTGTGCACACATAGATATTCTCCTAAGAAAGTCAAAATCCCACTTTTACTTTCTTAAATACTCAGGTTTGAGGTTTTTAACATTTTGGATTGACCAAGAGCACTGTAGATATTCAATAATGAAATTAATCCTCAAAAATACAACTTTCCCAATAATTGTGCACACAGTGTGTGTGTGTATATATATATATATATATATATATATATATATATATATATATATATATATATATATACACACAGTGGGGCAAAAAAGTATTTAGTCAGCCACCAATTGTGTAAGTTCTTCCACTTAAAAAGATGAGAGAGGCCTGTAATTGGCATCATAGGTAGACCTCAACTATGAGAGACAAAATGAGAAAAAAAATCCAGACAATCACATTGGCTGATTTGGAAAGAATTTATTTGCAAAATATGGTGGAAAATAAGTATTTGGTCACCTACAAACAAGCAAGATTTCTGGCTCTCTCAGACCTGTACCTTCTTCTTTAAGAGGCTTCTCTGTCCTGCACTCATTACCTGTATCAATGGCACCTGTTTGAACTTGTTATCAGTATAAAACACACCTGTCCACAACCTCAAACAGTCACACTCCAAACTCCACTATGGTGAAGACCAAAGAGCTGTCGAAGAACACCAGAAACAAAATTGTAGACCTGCACCAGGCTGAGAAGACTGAATCTGCAATAGGCAAGCAGCTTGGTGTGAACAAATCAACTGTGGGAGCAATAATTAGAAAATGGAAGACATACAAGACCACTGATAATCTCCCTCGATCTGGGGCTCCACGCATGATCTCACCCCGTGGGGTCAAAATGATCACAAGAACGGTGAGCAAAAATCCCAGGACCACACGGGGGGACCTAGTGAATGACCTGCAGAGAGCTGGGACCAACGTAACAAAGGCTACCATCAGTAACACACTACGCCGCCAGGGACTCAGATCCTGCAGTGCCAGACGTGTCCCCCTGCTTAAGCCAGTACATGTCCGGGCCCGTCTGAAGTTTGCTAGAGAGCATTTGGATGATCCAGAAGAGGATTGGGAGAATGTCATATGGTCAAATGAAACCAAAATAGAACTGTTTGGTAGAAACACAACTCGTCGTGTTTGGAGGAGAGAGAATGCCGAGTTGCATCCAAAGAACACCATACCTACTGTGAAGCATTGGGGTGGCAACATCATGCTTTGGGGCTGTTTCTCCGCAAAGGGACCAGGACGACTGATCCATGTACAGGACAGAATGAATGGGGCCATGTATCGTGAGATTTTGAGTGCAAACCTCCTTCCATCAGCAAGGGCATTGAAGATGAAACGTGGCTGGGTCTTCCAACATTACAATGATCCGAAACATACCGCCTGGGCAACGAAGGAGTGGCTTCGTAAGAAGCATTTCAAGGTCCTGGAGTGGCCTAGCCAGTCCCCAGATCTCAACCCCATAGAAAACCTTTGGAGGGAGTTGAAAGTCCATGTTGCCCAGCGACAGCCCCAAAACATCATTGCTCTAGAGGAGATCTGCATGGAGGAATGGGCCAACATACCAGGAACAGTGTGTGCCAGCCTTGTGAAGACTTACAGGAAATGTTTGACCTCTGTCATTGCCAACAAAGGATATATAACAAAGTATTGAGATGAACTTTTGATATTGACCAAATACTTATCTTCCACCATAATTTGCAAATAAATTCTTTCCAAATCAGCCAATGTGATTGTCTGGATTTTTTTTCTCATTTTGTCTCTCATAGTTGAGGTCTACCTATGATGCCAAGTACAGGCCTCTCTCATCTTTTTAAGTGGGAGAACTTGCACAATTGGTGGCTGACTAAATACTTTTTTGCCCCACTGTATATATATATTACAAGTATTTTTGTTTTATTTCTGTTTTTACAATATATATTTTTTTTAATATATCCTCTCACAAGAGCAGTGCAGTGCAGTGTTACCATAGTAACACTGCACTACTCCAGGGAAGTGATTATTTTTTTTTGTTTTTTGCATTATGATTGGTTATACAGCCATGATTGCTGTGTAAACAATCATTCTGACAGTTCACGGCTGCATTGCTGAAGCCATTGAGAACACTGTGATCAGCTGTGATTGGCTACAGCTGTCACATGGTAGTACAGGGAAGCAGTGCCTGGCCCTGTCCCATGTGATCTCTGTGACCAATCACATAGCTCACAGTAGTTCTGAATGGCTGCATCAATGCCAGCCATCTTTATTACTGGGCATGTGATCAACGATCGGTACAGAGGTCAGGTGAGGTCAGGTGATCACGCCAATGAGTCCCCTGGGGGTCATGCAGGAGGCACAGTTCTGAGGGATGTACAGGCATGTCCACTCAAAACAGCACTTGTCCCACCCAGCCATTTATGTGCAGTGGCTGGGTAGGAAATGTTTTAAATATAGGCACCGCATTGGCCTTACGCCAATCCAGTGGTACTATGCCAGTCATTAAAGAGCCAATAAAAAAATAATGGCTTTGAAATGACAGAGCTCAATTCTTGTAGGACACATGGGTGCAGGCCATCTGGTCCAGGTGCTTTATTCATCTTTATTCTGTCTAAATATTTCTGGACCGTATCAATATTGAGCCATTGTGAATCATTTGGGGCTGTGTCAATATCATCCTCATTACATGAGCTCCCCCATGCTCCTTTGTATACACAGAGCTGAGGAAGGTATTTAATAAATTTGCCTTCTCTTTGTCCCCAGTCACCCGCTCTAGATTTTGTAAAGGGCCTACATGCTCAGACCTGACCTTTTTACTATTAATATAATTGAAGACCTTTTGGAGGTTTGTTCTACTTTCTTTTCCAATCTGTTGCTCGTTTTGAATTTTTGCAGCCCTGATTTTATTTTTACATATTCTGTTATATTCATTGTAACAATTAAGTGATGACAGTGTTCCTTCATTTTTTTTATTTTTTAAAAGCTCTTTTCTTATTATGTATAGCTTTTTTTAACTTTGGCCGTGAGCCACATAGGTTTTATTTTTAGCCTTTTAAACTTATTGCCCATGGGAACATTTTTTGAAGTGTGTTCACATACGGCCTTTTTGAAGAATTCCCATTTCTGTTTTGTGCTCATTGATGCCAATATTCCCTCCCAGTCTACGTCTTGGAGAGCAGCCCTCATCCTTGGAAAATTTGCTCTCTTAAAGCAGAACTCCATGCAAAAACTTCTTTACATGTCCTTGTTGCCGATTTCCACACGGAATATGTCACCCGTCTTCTGGTTCACTAAGTAGTTGCTCTGAAGTAGCTTATTCATTTCCAGATCAAACTGGTAACTCTCCATGGTTTCTTGTTTATAAGACCAGTGGCTGCTATGCCTCCCATTCCCCCAGCCACTGGTCTTGGCACATCCCTTCTGTAGGTCTTTCGTCAGGAAGCAGTGATATAATTCTGCCCCACTTGCAGTGGTGGAAGGACCGAGACTCTCTGATACATTCAATAAGTACAGGCCTAGTGTACCTGCTCACATTCACTACAAATCCCTGTGGTTTCCTTTTACTGAAGAGAGAGGAGAGGATATTATTACTATTATTATTATACAGTATTTACATAGCGCCAGAAAGTTTGCTCACCGCTGTACAGATTAGTGGGGGACAGTACATGAGACAATACTGTAACAAAACAGTATACGAGGGGTTCGAGGGCCCTGCTCTTTCGAGCTTACAATCTAGGAGGGAGTGGATAGTGGCACAGGAGGAAGTGGCTGTGGGGGATGGAGTGGTAGGAGGAGTGGAGGAGATCGCCTGTTAGGTGAGGGTGGGGTAGGCTTCCCTGAAGAGATGGGTTTTCTGGATGCACCTAAAGGTGAGAAGGGTAGGTGACAGTCTGATGGATTGGGGTAGTGAGTTCCAGAGGATGGGGGAAGTCCTGGAGAAGTCCTGCAGTCAGGAGTGGAAGGAGGAGACCAGGGAACTAGTAAGTAGGAGGTCTTGTGAGGAGTGAAGAGTGTGGGTTGGGTGGTATTTGGGTATCAAGTCGGTGAGGTAGTTCGGAGCAGTGTTATGAATGGCTTTGCACGTCAGTGTTAGTAGTTTGAATTTAATGCGTTGGGCAATTGGAAGCCAGTGGAGGGAATGACAGAGGGGGGTGGCAGATGCAGAGTGGTTGGTAAGGTGGATGAGTCTGGCCGCTGAGTTCAGGATAGACTGAAGCAGGGATAGCCTGTGTTGGGGTAGGCCGGTGAGGAGGGAGTTGCAATAGTCAACTCGTGAGATAAAAAGGGAGTGTATGAGTTGTTTGGTAGTGTCTGGGGTTAGGAACGAGCGTATTTTGGAGATGTTGTGGAGGTGGAGCCTGCCTGAGTTTGCCAGCGACTGAACACGGGGTTGGAAGGACAGGTTTGAGTCTAGAGTGACACCAAGGACTTTGGCTTGCGAGGTGGGACTGATGGTGGCGCTGTTGGTCGTGATGGAGAGGGTGGGCGTGCGGGTTGGGGGGAAAGTTAGGAGCTCGGTTTTGGAAAGGTTTAATTAGAGAAAGTGGAGCGACATCCAGTCTAAAATGTCGTTCAGTAGGTGGGTGATACGGGCGGAGACTGAGGGGGTGAGGCGAGGGGTGGAGAGGTAGATTTGTGTGTCATCGGCGTAGAGGTGGTAGTTGAAGCCGTGGGAGTGTATCAGTTGGCCAAAGGAGGAGGTGTAGATGGAGAAGAGAAGGGGCCCGAGGACAGAGCCTTGGGGAACCCCAACATAGAGGGGGAGAGAGGGGGAGGTGGTAGCGTTATAGGTAACGCTGAAGGAGCATTGGGATGGATAGGAGGAGAGCCAGGAGAGAGCAGAGTCTCTGATGCCAAGGGAATATAGTTTATTAAGGAGGAGGGGGTGGTCAACTGTGTCGAAGGCCACGGAGAGGTCGAGGAGTAAGAGGACTGAGTAGTGGCCATTAGCTTTGGCGGTTAGCAAGTCATTAGTGATTTTGAGTAGGGCGGTTGCAGTGGAGTGTAGGGGACGGAAGCCAGACTGTAGTGGATCAAGGAGGTTGTTGTCGTTGAGGTGGAAGCTTAGGCGATTGTAGACCGATAGTACAGATAGTACCATTTCCAATGGTTGTTTGTAACATGGGAACTGTGTCATCACCTGCCATAGCCCTCCCCCATCTTTCCCCATTTCACCCACCAGTAGGGACCGACCCCTATCTGACCTATCTGCCCCATCATAATCTAATTCTAATTCCTCATTGAGATATGAATTTATGGAATTATAAATAATTAGCACAGTAGCACTTTGGCACATAGTAGCACTTTATTATTTAGTGATTTATTTATGTATATATTTATGTATTTGAAGAGACAGTGCACCATTTTTTTGGTTTTTAGTCTGTGTTTACCTTGTACTCTAATATAGTGGTAGCGGCAGTTTAGATTAGTATTAATTACCTAGCGCAGTTTTTTGATTAATAGTATACATTATTTCTACTACAACAATGCAGGCACTATTTTGGATATTCATTTTATTATTTTATTTGAACTTAATAGATTTTTTGTACTTTCCAACAACTAAAATGGTGGCACCGATGGTGGGGGGTATGGGTTGGAGCCAAATGAAAGGGAACTGAAGCTTCTCTTTAAAGTCCAAGCTTAGTCCTTAATCTTTTATATTCTAATATTCATTTTAGATTTAGAGAATAAATCTGGACATGGCAATTAATTTTTTTAACTTTAACCTTTCCACTGAAGGAACTGAAGTCCAAGCTTTGTCCCAAATATTTTAAATTCTAATATTCTTATTAGATATAGGTTATAAATCTCATGGACAGGGCAATTAATTTTTTGAACTTTATCCTGTCCACTGAAAGATAAATCTCATTTGATTTTAAAGTAATAGTAATTAGCGTAATTAGATCCGACTATTCTATTCTACAAGCAACCTGGAAAATGTAATAACATCATTAAAGAACAAACAAGAATATACAGTAGCTGGAAAGAACATTCAAAAAGATGAATGTCAACTACTTTCATTTCTGCAAATTCAAATGCAGGATACCTAATACCCATTTTTTTTTCTCTCAGAGGATGGGTGCAGCATGAGATTTTACAATAGTCTCCCAGATGAGAAGGGTTATTTGTCCATTTAATTAATCTGTGCCCCATTCCGATCTTCCATCAGTGTGGACTAGCAGTGATTTCAGAGGCAGATGGGTCAGTCAATCCTTGTTGTCGCATGGAAACAAGTAGCTGGGGCTGCAGAATGCTTACATCATTCACTTGCTCTGCTGTTCATCGGGTGATGTCATCAGTCAGATCCCTGCAAAGGAATGGAGTTGTGTAACTTCTTCTATCCTGGGTCTTTATTTACATGTGTGGTACAGTGATCAGATGCACCGTCTGTCACTGTGAATCCAAACTGACCAGAAATCTGAAAGGGTACAGCTCAACTAAGGGGGTAAACACTGCCACTGTTCCTGAGTGTGGCGGGAACCCCCCCAGCCAGGACCTATGCTTTCTGGAGATGCCAGTACTGTGTACTGGAATGTACTGGCTGAAACCAGCCCCGCTAATACCACTGTCAAAATGTCCTAATTATGAGTAAATCAGTCAAATGAGTTCAACAAAAAACTTGGACTTAAACTTCTCTGTGAAATGTCTATGTGCTTTTGAAGCCCCCCTATTTAATGGCCAGTTAAGGCCCTTTCACACAAAGGGCATAAAAAACTGTAAAGCCAGCCACAGCTGTGGGGACAGTCAATGCAAAGGAAACATGCTCACACACCATATAATCCAGCATTCCAAAAAATTATATGCACCCCAGCAGTAAACTGTGGTCAGCACATTTTGTAGAAAACTTCATCAGGGCCAATGGTGAAACAGGTTACGCAGCATTTACAAATATATGTTGCGCTCCTAAATACTTCTCAATAAATAACAATTAAATTATTACCATTAAATTAATTCAAATTATGATACAAATAACTAATAAAAGTGTATAAATACCAAAAAATATTTAAATAGATAGTTTCAACTAATCAATCTCCTCCAAATAAATATCAAAATAATTCCACATGAAATACTCCTCTAAAAATTTTTTTTACCAAGTGCTCATAAATCATCTATTAGTGACATGATGTACTTACTAATACCCTCAATTTCATTTAAATTCATAATACCCTCATTTAATATAATAAAAATAGTAAACCAACTAATAACCCTCAACTAAAACGCATTTAGATGATCCCCCATAAATAAAAATAACCAAATGCTCATAAATAATTAATAGTGATTAGTATGAATCCAAATATCATCAAAATAATAGTCCCATTGAATAAACAATTGTTTATATATAGTGACTTGGTTCTTGTTGTTCTTCAATTTGTGACTTTTGTGAATCCTTCAAATAGTGAAGATGTGCGCTCACCTCCTTTGATGCCTGCAATTAGGCTATACACGCTTTCGGTTCACTTTCCCTGGAACCTGCTAGACATATACTTTTGTTGGTGAAATAGGGAGATCCTTCCTTTAGGAGTAATGGATGTATCCTCTGGTGGCTGATTATCCCCTCAGGGATTACACACTCCTTTTGTTATCCCAGACCTCCTAATTATCCACTCCTTGTGTTACTCCGCATGCAGGAAGAAATAGAGGACATAGTGCTTTACCTTTTAAAACTTTTTATTCCCACCATCCAAGTATTAAACTCACATTACACAGGTTTAAGTAACGCAATATCCCATTGGAAATCCTCTGCTGGCCTCTGAGTCATACACCTGTCGTCTATCGTGTTGTGCGGCTCCTCTCCGAGTGATGACGTAGCCCCTCCCCTACGCGTTACGCCTCCAATCACGTGGCTTCATCAGGGGGTTGTGATCCTATTATAGTGTTTATGTCAGGAACCTAAGACTGGCTGTGCTCAATTTTATGAGGATAGATGTATAACTAGACTTGCAATAAGCAGAATTTGCATAATCAGATTCGCCCACAGATTGTGGCGCCCTTCAGCTGCTTTTAAACCAGAGTGTCATTGCTGGATGGTCTTCAGCTTTCCTTGTGACATGTTCCTGAAAGCCTGCTTGATCCTGTTACTGACCCAGCTCCCTCTGACTCTTCTGTGGATTCTGTTTATTTGCTTATGTCTGCTACTAATTTATGTTACCAACCCCAGGCTGGACTTTTGACTAAAACTCTGCTTGTTAGTTTTGTTTCTCACTGCCAGCATGTTGCCGACTCCTGCCTGTCTCTGACCTGAACTCTGATCATGATTCTGTACCTATCTGTCTGGCTGTTTACTGAACTCGCTCATGACCTGATGCCTTGCTTCTGCTCATCCCACCTCAGCATTTTTAAGACCAAGTTTGCTGCACCAACTTTCTGAGACCTGCACCCTTCCATTGCCCTAGTAGTCCCTATGTCCACCATAAGGGGTGCTTGGAAGGGAATTGTGCAATGGCCATCTCCTCATCATCTCGAGATCCACTAACAGGTATGTGACAGTTTACAATAGTGGTTTCCCTTGATCTATAAAACAGTAAAGTATTTAATTCATATTTCATAAAGAAATAATATCATGCCTTCCATCTCAAACAAACAACTGACCAATGGTCAGCAGTCTCAAACATATATACCCTGGAAACCCACAAAAAAGCATTAGATACAACAATTACTTAATATACAAAGTGGTATGCAACAGAAAATAACTAGGAGTTACTATTATTTGGAGCTCATAAAGTGGAGAAAGGGGAAGAAAAAAACCAAGGCAAATAAGGAGAGACTGAAATGAAACTAAGGCAGTCATAAGACCTCAAAGCTAGCACAATGATGTAACATACTGTAATAGTCACCAGGACTGGACCCTTGTGTGTCCTGTCAGAAGATGATAGAAATGGGAGCGTGTGTCCTTAGTTCACAGTCCCTTTGGGCATCCCATACACCCCTCAACCACATCCAAGTTCAATACTCCTTAATAAAATCCAATAAAACAAGCTCAAGGACTGTTTGCGGTCTCCTGTGTGCAAGGTCTTAAGAAAATGTGTGTTGCCTGGCTGTGCAGGACTATAGGGGGACCCAAAATTCAGCAACTCTCAAGGGGTGTTACACATGTTTAATGAGACCACTTTGCAATGTCTGTCTGTGTAGTGTTTCAAGTGTGGGGGGTTAGCCAACTTGCCTGGGTCTGATTCGATCATGGAAGCGTCTGCAACAAAGCAAAGAGGTGGTGTTTGATGTGGTGTGTGGCCAGAGTTTGCTGGAGTTATCTGAAGCAGTGCTGCCCAGGCGAAGAGTGCTGATTAGGGACTGCTGTTGCCATTCTACTCTGTGCAGTGCTACAGGTGAAGGTGAACGTGCGCCACTGACCACATTCTCCTTTGTTTGAATTATTTTTCTTGAGTATTCACAAATTCCCTATTCCAGTTGAGTCCACAACTAGTTCTTTTTCTGTAAGTTTCTCATTTACATGTGAAGGGACCTGGATCCTGAAATCCTGCACGGGGATAAATGTTTCACTTGCTGGATGTGGTGAGTGACTGTGACCATCAGATGAGGACCACTGGCTGCGACTGCTGGGGGCTAGCTTGTGAGCATGGCCCCTTTTGTAAACCTATATGGAAATGCCTGCAGTTTAAAAAGTGCTTACTGTGTTGAGAGGTCTCTTGCCCACTGACTTTTTCTTGTTTCCTGGTTTTGTGAAATAGTTCTGCCCCAGTAGGATTCCTAAACTCCCCTTTATTTCAGAATAATCTGGTGCCCCTTTGAATTACAAAGACCGTAGCAGAAAGCATTCCCACAACTTGTAAGGAAGGAAAAGAGGGCTGTTTTAGCAGGATTGAAAGACAGATCACAGCAACTTCAATCCCTGTCTGACACGGTTTTGACTTTTAATGAATCAGAGCACATGTTAGGAAAATCAGAAGAGGGTGTCCTGGGTCTGGTAAGAGACTAACGTCATAAAAGTTAATCTGTTGTCTACTGGGAACTGTTTTGCTTTGTTCATGGGCCCAACTTTGCCAGACAACATTTTTTTTTCATCATTTACCAGCCAGTGTGGCAAAGTGGGGACTGTTATAATAAGTTAAGACTGTCTTATATACAGTTGCTAATTAAATGCAATTCAGTTTTGCTAAATTCTGTTGGAATTCTGTTTAACCATATCTCTTGTTGTTGCCTTATCGATTGTCTGTATAAGTACACTTGCTAATCCTCTCTTCTTTTAGGCTATGCTTTGCCTAATACATTTTCTAAAATATGGGTGTGTCAGTAAGTGTTGGATGAGTGAGGTACCTTCTTCAGGTGTGCAGAGAAATCACAAAACATTTCAGTGGCTCCTCCATGGGTAGCGCTATGAACATAATTGAGTATTCCTTGCAGAATTAAATTGTACCACATTCACTAAGCTGTGAAGGGAATTTTCTTGTAAAGTGCAGTTTCCTTGCATGGACACCTTATTTTTCTTTAGTAAATCAACTACGGCGCCTTAGTACCTTTTGTGCCCATTTTCTCTGTTCCACTGTTCTCTGAACCAGTTAACCTGATCCCTATTCTGAACCTGGTCATCTCATTTTGGTCTGTACAAGAGCTGCTCTGCTATATTCTTCCTGCTGATTTGTATATAGCTTTAGTTTGTAGTTAGTTTAGATGATGTTTTACTTTAGTTAGTTTTACTTCTATTAGTTACAGTAGGTTTGGCTTTTATGTAGGTTCACTGGGTTTGTATTGTATGTATTGCTGTATTTATTTTGCCACTTGTCATTCATGCTGTTTTTACTATTAAACCATATTGTTTTAACTTAGTGTGACAGTAGGCAGGTGAAATCACCTGGTTGCGTCCTGGATGGACGATATATTTGTCCGAGATTCAGGGTTTATGGGGATTTGTACCACTAGAGGGAAGTGCTGAGTCCTTCAGCACTGAGATAATGAGCCCAGCTGAAGGTAGTGGGCTCATTAACACTTGTATAAAGCTTCCCAGAGTGCTTAGGGAGTTGCTCCACCCTGGAACCAGATCTGTGCCTGAACTGTCTGGGGAGCTGACCTGTTATCTGTGTGCAGAGAGACCAAAGCCTGTGTGGCTAACCTCCCAGTACTAGCAACTAGGTATAGCAGCAGGCTGTACCTAGTGGGTAGCTAGGGACAAGCTGTTGTTGCAGTAAGTAGCCAAGTTGGCCAGGATTTATTTTGATGTCTCTTTTTGTTTATCATTTTTTCTGTAAATATTGTAAATAAATTGCACCTGTTTGTTTTCACCTCCACTATTGTTGTGCTGTGCCTATCTTTTTGTGTTGTGCACCCATCCAGGGGGTCACACACACCCGCTGCCGAGCTAACCTTGTTACATTAGTTTTAGAATCAATGTACTCTGTGCTATTCCACATATCTACTCATGCCCACTCTTAGTTGCACAGGGCATACCCTTTGATTGCATATACTCACTGTCTTGTTGTTTCAAGATGCATCCAGATGAGGTATTCTACTATGTATTGCTAGCAGTAGAGGAAGGGGAATACTGTCTACAAATATTACATAGACAAGCTAGTAAATAGTTGTTGGAATGCTTTTGTGTGGCTCAAACTTTTGCTGATCAGTGCAGTATTTTATTTGGTGAAATTCAGCTACTGATTTAGTTCTGCTCTGAGGTAGATTTCCCTAACTTTTGCAGTGATGATTTTTCACCTCTCTTTAATGTGTCTCAGTTTGAGTCTCTGTTCTGATTGTTAGAGGTTAATAAACCCTGTTTTTATGAACATTTTTGCATATTCTATTGAGAAGCTTTGCTGGACTGCTTTATTACAGTACATTCTCCAGTCATATAAGGAAATTTTAAGTGGAGTTTTGTTCAACCTTTACTCCATGTTTGGTCAGTCATATCATCCTCAGCCACAGTTAACCACCTCAATATCTTACAATGTACCTGTACGTCCTTGGGTTGAAGTGGTTATACTGGGATAATGCCATAATTCTAGTATCAAAATGTTCATCTTGTGATAAGCTTTCATGTAAAAGTGATCCAAGTGGCTAGAGAGCTGCTTGATCACTTCTACTGAGCGTGGAAGGGGATCCCCCTCCTGTTGCCGCACTCTGCATTTACTGGGCTCTCCCGTGTGATTTGGGAGGCTGGTACCACTGCAGCTTTGATCCTTGGTGCACTCAGAGGGGAGGAAGGTACATCCATACCTGCCACCTCCTGTGATGTGAGAAACCTGAAGTGAAAAAATAATTTTTCACTTCTCGTTTTGGTTTGATGTTTACAAGCTGTTACCAGTTTGTAAACCATCTGATCCAGTTGATTTCAGTTTGATCAGACGTTTTCAGAGTAGAGGAGAGATCTGGAGTTTAATGAACCCCAGCTGATTAATTAGCTGGTCACGACCATGGACCATTGAACATACCCACCTAGACCCAGAAAGGAGATATGCTATGGTTGCTCTTACAATCTGCTCAGTTAATATTGTATGTACTTTTTTTTTTTTTTTTAAATATTTACTGTTTTCATAAAAACACAATTACAATAAACATATTTTACCCATTAACAGTATCTGTGTCCTGCATGTAAGATACAAGTTGTACAATCATTATATAGTATATCTTGTTACACAGTTGGAGTTATTAGAATATATTAGACAAAAGGAAATCGTGGTTTACAGCAAACCCATCAGGGTCAGGTAGTATGAGTTGATTCAGCCCAGGGGGCCCCATATTTTATCAAAATGTTTTGGTGTACCCCTAGTTGTATAGGTGAGTTGATACAATAGAAAGGCAGCATCAATCAGTTGTTTCCATTCTAAAAGAGTAATCTTTTTAGCATAGAAATAGAGAATATGCATCAAGTTTTTAGTATGGGAGCAGACTGAGGGATCCTCCACCAACTCCAACAGGCAAATTTATGGATAGTGGACATTCAGGAGACCTAGTGCAAACTGAATGAAATTGCACATATGGGACCAAAATATTTGTATCCAAGGACATAGCCACAAGGCTTGGAAGAAGTCTGCCTCCTGACCACAGAGGCGAAAACAGTGAATATGTACTTTTAATTTGTACATTCCCCTTCATTTATGACACACTACTATCTACACTATATGATATGATTTCACCTAATTTCTATGACAAAATATTGTTTACTGGGGATTTAAACACCACATTCTCCTTAGACCTGGACAAGCAGACACCCCAGAAAACCTGCAGATAAGCATCTTTTGGTGACAAAGGTATTTTAGGATGAAATGGCTTCTACTATAAGATACTTTCCTAATGGCAAAGCATCTGGCTAAGATGGGAACAGTTTATAAAAAGAATGCTGTTCTATTTGTTTCTCAATTACATAATCTCTATGTGAAATGTCTACCATTTGACATTTTGCCAACAGCCATGTTTGATGCCCATATCATCTTACATATAAACCACTTAAGGATCCCACCCTCTGTTTCTTCTACAGACCCATAGTCCTGTTCAACTGTGATATAAAAATCCTTACTAAATCTATACTAAAATCTTGATGAATGAATTATGTCATCCCCAACCTGACACAACTAGACCAGAAAAGATTCATGAGCATGATGGGTCTAAAAGTTCACCAACTTTTAGACCCATCACATGAACACAGGCACCAGGGTTTCTACAACAGTTCATTTGCTGGCTCCACCTTCTTTACTTACAGTCAATAATAAGGGGGGGGGGGGTTATCTTCCTAATTCCCACTACAGAGAAGTCAGAGGGTACTGTAAGGAAAAATGTCTTAACATATTAACTCCATTTTGTATAATGCCTCCATTTTAGATGTTTGAACTGTTAGTTTCGTTTTTGAAGTTTTGTATCACGTTTCATATCTTCAGTTTCTATTCTGCAGAAATGGAACTACCTTATATGGTGGTCTTCAGCCATTTGTAGTTAGTATTTTCTTTGATAAGAGTACAATATTTAATTGGCTGGAGAAACCAATCAGCTAGGAGGAGGAGCCTGGTCATGGCGGCCAGGGAGAGCGTGATGTGAGCGCTCTCCGTAAGTCAGCCACCTGCCCCTCATATGTGTCCAGCAAAGCATCAGGGTTACCCGTAAAGCCCTACCTTTGAGAGGGGGGATCATGCTGGAGGTTTGGGAGATTGTGGAGACCAGTTAAGCGGTGAGACTGCGGGAGGTGGAACGCCGGGGTCCGCTGCAGGGGAACGAGTAAAGTCTCAGTCTGGAGCAGCGGGTTGTCTGGAGCCCGGAGGACACGATAACGGTTACGTGACCTCCCGCAAAGGAGTGCTGGGAGGAGGAGAAGCCGGCTGGTGTTTCCAGGTGAAGGGAGACGTCGGCTCTCCCACTGAATGCACGGAGCCCAGAGCATCAGAGGATGGAACCCAGCGAGGGAATCTCCCCCTAAGCAAAAGTAAAGCAGCAATACAAACAGAGGAACTGGTGAGAAGCACAGCTTACAGCCCACAGCTCACAGCCTATAGAAAAAAGAGCCTGAAGCAACTGTATGTAAAAGAGAAGACCTCCGTAGGGTGAGTGTGAGAAACAAGGAGTTTTTGTATTGCTTGCAATGAACTGTATGTAAAAGTGGATTTAAAGGGGAGATTGCCCAGGGGGTTCAGAAGAAAGGAGGTCTAAAGAGCAAAGTACAGGCCCTCAGAAGACAGAGTCAAGCAGAGGGGTTGAAGTGATATACGGGACTGTAAAATAATTACCCCCCCCCCAAAGTTTGGAGAAGTGAGCTAAATCTCTGACGATATGAAAAACAAAGTAGCCAAAGGAGTTGGGCCCAAGAGTTCCCAAACAAGTATGATTAAAAAATATATACCCTCACAGGGGAATATGACTCCAGAAAGACAACAAGGATTAAGTGAAAGGAGTGTGTTGGAAATCAGTATGGGAGACAGTCCTAGACTATCCCTGGGAATGGCGAGTAGTATTCAACAAAGGAAAGAGAGTGGAGGTGGAAGAACAAGAAAAGGAACTACAAATGCCAACTAAAAAAGAAATAGCAGAAATGTTTAAAAGTCTTGAAAAATCAATAAAAAAAGATGGTGATAATACAGAAAGATCTGGGGCAAATGACATTTTATAGAAAAGCTCCCTAGGCCCCTAAGGAAGAAAGCGCAATGGAACCCATTTGAAAATTTGTTTAGTACAAGGGGAGATGGGAAACATGGAACTTCGAAAATATATAAAATTCTTACTAAGTTAACAATAAATACGGTACATAGCTGAATTAGGAATAAGAATAGAGGAGGATAAACAAAAAAGATTTAAGTTAACACATGGTAATATGAGCATGAAAGAGGTAGAGATGAACTATAAATGTTTGGCAAGGTGGTATATGACACCAAATATAGTACACAAACAAAATAGGGACGAATCACCTTTATGTTGGAGGGGTTGTGGGGAACAGGGTACAATGGGTCACATTTGGTGGGAGTGTCACAAAATTCAAAAATATTGGGAAGAAGTAATTCACTTTATACAAGAAATAACTGGGATAAAAATATTAAAGGAACCAGGGGTATGTCTCTTTCATGGAACAGAGTTAACAGTCGAAAGATATAGAAATTCTGGGTTATTGCGCTATATTAACACAGCAAAGGGTTTGATTACGAAATTCTGGATGGAACTGGAAGCACCGAGAATATCGGACTGGATTAAAAAGGTAGATCAGATACACAGGATGGAAAAACTATACCATATAGATAAGGATAAAATGGAGTGTTTTTGTGAGAAATGGAAAAAGTGGGAGGAGTTTAAGAAGGCTAAATTAATTGAAAGTGTATAGGAAAGAAGAATACATGAAAACCCTAGGATTCCAAAAGAGAGAGAAATGAAACTGAGAAGTGGGGGGGGGGGGGTGGTATGGTATGGAGTGGGATAGGGAGGGGTGAAGGGGGAGTTTGTACTTTTTGTATGTTGGGTGAAAATAATTGAATAAGTTATATTGAAATTTTAATTGATGGAAGAGATGAAATGTAAAACTGAATAAAATATTAATGAAAAAAAAAATATTTCATTGGTCATTCTGACTTCGTATAACACAGTTTGTACGTATTACACTTTCAGAGATTTAGCTTGCACACTTCGGTGTCTGGAGCTTTATTTCTTCTGAGCTCAGAGGTTGAAATATCCGAGTACATTATTTTGGGCTACAGACAGACTGATTACTTGCAATTTGGTGTCAGAAGTCGAGATTAAAGGCGAAGCTGGTCAGGTAAGCTATTCTATTTTGCCTTCGTTCTACTTTAATCAACTCCCTTTAAAGACCCAGGGATAGTAGCCAAAAGTTACTGTTTGAGATTGTTGGTCCTCAAAGGGAATTCAGAGGTTTTGGAAGCCTCTAGGGAAAAATTGTCTAGGTAGGTGTAACATTGTGAATTCACAGGAGTCCTTGGTTATTTCTTCCATTTTAGAAGTACTGTACAAGTGCTTATTTGTTGTGTGTTAAGAAACTGTTATGTAGTAATTTTGTTACAGTATAGGTTTATTACAAGTGTTCTACTTTTAAGTGTTAAACTCCTGAACTATTGAGAAGGCTTTGTCAATGTTATAGCCTCTCCGCTTCAGAGGAAAAAAAAAAGTGTTGACACTGTAATAACATAGTGCTTTTCCTAACAGCTGTTTTGCTTCCAACATGGTTCAGATCCAAGGTAAGGGATCTTTGACAAAAATTCCAAAGCCTCTGCGTAAAGTGTTAAGTGATATTGCTAAGAAAAGGAAATAAAGACAAGAGAATTCTGAATTGTCTAGATTAATTTGTAAGGAATATGTGATAAGAGTATCACCATGGGATGACTATTATGTGGTTCCTTTCATAGAAAATATTCCGATTGGTCCCTGGATATGAAAAGCAGTAGTCCCTTTCCTAGAGACGGGTCTAATGATACATTTCATATGGACATAAGGGGATTGTGTTTGGGAGATAAGGAATCTTTTCCTTGATTTTCAGGAGACCCAAGTTAGGACAAGAAATATATGTGTGCGGCAGGTATTCACTGGCTCAAATATGAGTCTGGTTACGCTCCAGAGCCCAGGAATTTTCATCTTCACTCGTTAACCCCACCATCTGCCCCGCCAAGTTATACACAAGTATATCCAGCCTTGACAAAGAAGGAGGATCCTGATTTTCTCAAACCTTTAAGGACAGATAGACCACAGCAACCTCCCATAGAACAGACAGTAGAAATACAGAGTCCAGACAGTACTGAACGGGAGGAGGGAGGGTCAGAGGGAGGAGAAGGAGACAGATCAAAGGGTAGTCCCAAGTGGCAAGTAACCCGAGCTACACAGTTCACGAACGATTACACTTACATCTACAAAAAGGACTGTAGTTCCCAATTATAGGACTTTGAGAGGCAATGTACAAGGAAAGAGTGAAAGGGGAGAAAATTTAGCTTTCCTGTACATTGTGATGGGAAATGATGTGGTAATTAAGCCCATGGACATGACAGAAATGAATGACATCATAAAGAATAGTCTAGACCCTAGAAAGAAGCCAACTGCCTGCATAAATTATTTTAAAAAAGCCACACAAGGTAGACAGTGCTCACAACAGGAAATTAAATTAATAATTGACTGAATTTTGGGATATGACATAGACTCAGGTTTTGACTGGGCAAAGGTGCCTACCATACATGATCTAGGTAATCCTGGAACCCCTGGCAGCCACTCATGCATGGCTGAAGGAAGACACTCAGACAAAGGTATTGTTCGGAGGTGACAGCCGAGATGGAGAAAATATGGAAAAGTAGGAAATTGTTAGCAACTGCTGTTGCTTCTAAGCAAGGAACAAAAGAGACAGTGACAGAGTATGTGAAAAGATGTAGAAAAGTTTGGAAGGAAGAAGCTGGGATGGATATGGCTAATGCAGAAATGGGCACTATATATATCCAAACCTTGATGACAGGATTCAAACCTGAGATTTCACTGTTAATAAAACAGCTTATTTCAAACTGGACAGAGATGGATGCAAGTATGTTTGAAAAGCAAGTGATGGAGAAAGATTCCACTGGATGTTTTGAGGACCCCAAATCTATCAACAAAGCACATTTTCAGGGGTTACAACATAGTTATAATCCTAGAGAAAAAGGTAGCAATGGAAACAGGGAAAGGAAAGGATATAATGGTAGAGGAGGTGGGAGACCCAAAGATGACATATGTTTTGTATGTGGACAGGAAGGTCATTGGAAAAAGGACTGCCCACAATTTAGAGGGAACAAATCCATACCACAGGAGACAAAGTGCAGAAATCCACCCATCAAGTACACAATTAGTTGGCAGAACCAAGGTCCACAATAGGGATGCCCCGAAGGTAAAAGTTCCTCACATGTCCAGTTGTCTCACATACTCCTGAACAGGAACCTTTAATGGTTCTAAGAGTAGCAGGAAAAATATTACTGTTCATAGTTGTCATGTGTTCGACTCGTACAGTTATTAAGGAGGAAGAATATGTGGGACCACTCTTTTTATGTGAACCTTCGATGGAAATTAGTGGAGCAGTCTCCCAACTTTTAAGACCCCCCCCCCCCTTGCCTGTGCAAGGAGACCCTGACAAAAGAGGAAATTAACAGATTATTTGGTATGAATTTACCATAATCTCTGACTACCCGAATAATCTGTTAGGAAGAGATTTACTTTGCAAGATGGATGTTATAATGGCAATTGATGAAGAAGGCATACTCATGATTACCCCTTTTTGGCATTCCTCCAGCTAACTGCTAGCCATGATCAGCTTCCGCAAATTACACTAATGGTTGGTGGCACAAAAATGGGTTTCTAAAATGACATAGCAGCCAGCCTGTCCAGTTTGAGGGAAGATCATTGTGAGGGAACAAGAGTAGAAGTAGAGTAGAAGTAGAGTAGAAGTAGAGTAGAAGAAGTAGTAGAAGAAGAGTAGAAGAAGAGTGAACCTTCAATTGGTATAACTGGGACATGTTCCAAAACCTGGGAAACACCCCCTTTGTGTATTTCAGATTCTCACGGGAAAGATTCCATAGTGATACATTCTTTCAAAATCATAATGCCCTGTGAATTTGCTAAGCAGAGATCTGTTGGGAAAATTCAAGGCCACAATCAGAAGTGAGAAGGGAGGGGTGCACATGGAGTCATCTCACTGTTTTGTGAGCATGGAGGATTTAGACAAAGTGAAACCTGAATCTAGATGTAGAGTATATTCCCTGTACACCTTACAAAGCCAGACTTAAACCTAGAATTGGTCCAGTGTACCAAAAGCAGTATCCTTTATCACAAGAAAAGATTAATGGTATCATGCCCATAGTAGAGAAGCTCCTCAAGGAAGGTGTTTTGAAACATGTGGTTTCTCCATTTAACACCCTGGTAAATCCAGTGAAGAAAGCTGATGGTACTTACCGTTTAGTGCAAGATCTCAGGGCCATTAACAATCTTGTTATTCCAATTGCACCCATTGTCCCAGATGTGCCCTCATTAATTACCTCCATTCCACATGATACACAGTGTTATACTGTGATCGATTTAAGCAATGCGTTTTTTTCTGTCCCAATTGACGAAGAGACACAACTACTGTTAAGTTTTACTCTGGCCGACAAACAGTTAACCTGGCCCAGATTGCCCCAAGGCTATCTGGATTCTCAAGCTGTATATTTCATGGCGCTCTGAGAATCCTTACAGAGTTGGGCACCCCGCTATGGTTCCACATTGCTCCAGTACGTGGATGACTTGTTACTTTGTTCACCCAACAGGGAGGCTTGTAGGCAGGAAAGTATACCTCTGTTAAATTTTCTGGGTACAGAGGGACACAAGGTGGCAAGGCATAAGGTACAATATTGTCAAACTTTGGTGGATTACTTGGGTTTCACTCTGTCACAAGGCACCAGAATGGTGAGCCAGTCCAGGATCCAAGCCATTACGAGTCTACCCCGCCCAAAAACTAAAAAGGAAATGGTCTCCTTCCTTGGTATGGTCAACTATTGTCGCCAATGTATACCTGACTGCTCCCTTTATACTCATGCAGCGCACTAAAACTGAGGCTTCAGACCTCATCGAGTGGGACGAAGAATCCACCAATGCTTACCAAACCTTGAGGTCCTCATTAGTTTCCTCTCCTGCTCTGGGTTTAGAGAATTACAGTGTTGATTTTCATGTGTATGCTCATGACAATAGTAAGACCATGGCGGCTGTGTTCGCTCAGGATCATGGAGGACACATGAGGCCAGTAGCCTATTTTTCAAAAGTAGCGCTAGTCCGGTACAGGGCATGCTGGCATGAGAGCCCTGGCCATTTGTGACATGGCGGTGGAAAACTCAATGAGTGTGACTCTGGGACATAAAACCATCCTTCACACCACACATCATGTACTGCATGTCCTTAGGAACCTCACTACGCCGCACATGACAGCACAAAGGGCAAGTGGTAATGAAGTGATTTTGACATCAACTGCAAATTTGGAAGTTAAATATGCAGGTTCTAACTCAGGTCCCTTAGCTATGTTAAATTGTTTGCTAGGGATAAAAGGTGAAACTAACAACCCACCCGAGGAACATGATTGAGTTCAGGTAATACATAAAGATACCACTCCCAGAATAGATATGCAACAAACACCCATTTTGGAAGCTCTGTACATATTTGTAGATGGTTCTTGTTCCAGACCTTCTGATGATACCTTTTTAACAGGGTATGCAGTGGTTCAGTTACCTGACATTCAGGGTATGCAGTGGTTCAGTCGCTGACCCGAAGCATTTGTAACAAACAAGGAGGATGCAAGGACTGTTGCTAAAATCCTTTGCAAAGAAATAACCCCTTGATGGGGATGTCCAGTAAATAAAGACTCAGACAAAGGACCAGCATTTACATAAAAGGTTGCACAACAGGTAGCCAGACTGATGAGCATTGATTGGAAGTTCCACATACCCTACCATCCACAGAGTTCTGGTCAGATAGAATGGGCAAATAGGACCCTGAAGAAAAAACTAAGGAAGGGAACAGGTGGGACATTTAAGGGATGGGAGTCATACCTGCCAGCTGTTCTGGCTGAGATGAGGATGACACCAAAGTCACCAAGCTTTCCCCCTTTGAAATTCTTATGGGCAGGCCATTCCCCACCCCTTGGACAAGAGGTCCCCTGGTAGTTATGCCAGGTGATTTAGGAATAATCCAGGAAATATATGTCCAGGAATTGAATAGAGTGTTGAATGGTGTATACAGTGATTTCTCTCTCACATTTCCTCTTCCCACAGATGATCCAACCCACCCATACAAGCCAGTAGATTGGGTAGTGGTTAAGGAACATCACAAACACAAGACCATACGGAGAACCTACCCTAGTGATGGCTGTGACGAGAACCGTAGTTCTGTCTGCTGATTCCAATGTCTGGATACATGCTTCTAGAGTAAAAAGGATCCCAGAACCACCAAAGAACCAGGAGCTTGAGAACGCCCTGTGGGAGGGGTGAAACGCAGTGACGCACTTCCGGTCTGCCGTTCTTACGACCTACATCACTTCCGGTGAGTGGAACGCACGCTGAGGGGTGCGTTCCAGGTGGCCATCTGTCAGGGCTCCAGGGTATGACCAGAGGTATGTGAACTGACGCAGGGAAACGCAGGCTTCAGATATGTTATAAACAATATAATTTATTAACACTAACAATACATAAACACAGTGCAATACTAAAACATAACACAGTGCAAACTAACCAAACCAAACCACCCACAGATAACAATACATACAATGCAAGCATAGTCAGGCAGGCCGGGTCAATAACAATCGGGCAGGTAGGAACAGGAGGAGCAGGCAGAGAGTAGTCAGGTCACGAGCCGGGTACAGCAACTAACGGGCAGGTAGGTACAGGGGGTCAGGCAGAGAGTGGTCGGGGTCACAAGCCAGGGATCAAACAGGAGAAGTCAGCAGAGGTCCGGATCAGGCAGGGTCAGCAACGAATCAGTCAGACAGGAACAGGAACAGGGGCCCATAGAAAAGCACACACCAAGGCCCAGACTGCAGGTCTGGCCATCCCTTAAATACACCTGTGATCAGCCTCAGGTGTTTTGGCTGACTGCAGGGTTGAGTCTCTGATTGCTGAGAGCACCCGCTGGCCAGCCCTGGTACTGCAGCCCACAAGGCAGGTGAGTCCCACCATTACTGGCAAGTCCATTCCTGACAGTACCCCCCCTCAAGGAGCGGCCTCAGGACGCTCCAAACAGTCCTAGCTGGGCAAAATGTTCCACCGCCCGGGTCTGGTAACTGGCGGGATATCAAAGACTGGCACATCGGGCAGGACTCCGGGCAGCGGCACATCGGGCAGGACTCCGGGCAGCGGCACATCGGGCAGGACTCCGGGCAGCGGCACATCGGGCAGGACTCCGGGTAGCGGCACATCGGGCTGGACTCCGGGCAGCGGCACATTGGGCTGGACTCCGGGCAGCGGCACATCGGGCTGGACTCCGGGCAGCGGCACATCGGGCTGGACTCCGGGCAGCGGCACATCGGGCTGGACTTCGGGCAGAGGCACATCGGGCTGGACACCGGATCACCAGGCGGAGCAGCGGGCACCGGGCCCCCAGGCGGAGCAGCGGACACCGGATCACCAGGCGGAGCAGCAGGCACCGGATCACCAGGCGGAGCAGCAGGCACCGGGCCACCAGGCGGAGCAGCAGGCACCGGGCCACCAGGCGGAGCAGCAGGCACCGGGCCACCAGGCGGAGCAGCAGGCACCGGGCCACCTGGCGGAGCAGCAGGCACCGGGCCACCAGGCGGAGCAGCAGGCACCGGGCCACCAGGCGGAGCAGCAGGCACCGGGCCACCAGGCGGAGCAGCAGGCACCGGGCCACCAGGCGGTGCAGCAGACACCGGGCCACCAGGCGGAGCAGCAGGCATCGGGCCCCCTGGCGGAGCGACGGGCATCGGGACCCCAGGCGGAGCGACGGGCACCGGGCTCCCAGGCGGGGCGGCGGGCGCCGGGCCCCCAGGCGGAGCGGTGGGCGCTGGGCCCCCAGGCGGAGCGACGGGCATCGGCCCCCAGGAGGGGCGACAGGCATCGGGCCCCCAGGCGGAGCGGCGGGCGCTGGGCCCTCAGGCAGAGCGACAGGCATCGGGCCCCCAGGAGGGGCGACAGGCATCGGGCCCCCGGGAGGGGCGACAGGCATCGGGCCCCCGGGAGGGGCGACAGGCATCGGGCCCCCGGGAGGGGCGGCAGGCACCGGGCCCCCGGGAGGGGCAGCAGGCACCGGGCCCCCGGGCGGAGCGACAGGCATCGGGCCCCCAGGCGGAGTGGCGGGCGCCGGGCCCCCAGGCGGGGCGGCGGGCGCCGGGTCATCAGGCACGACAACGGGCATCGGGTCACCAGGCATCAGGTCATTTGGCTCGACAGCGGGCACCGCGTCATCTGGCAAGGCAGTGGGCACCGAGTCACCAGGCATGACAGTGGGCTCCGAGTCAACTGGCATAACCGCGGGCACTGGGTCAGACATTGGATCGTCTGGCTGGACAGCGGGCATCGGGTCACCAGGCATCAGGTCATTTGGCTTGACAGCGGGCACCGCGTCATCTGGCAAGGCAGTGGGCACCGAGTCACCAGGCACGACAGTGGGCTCTGAGTCAATTGGCACGACAGCGGGAACCGGGTCATCAGGTACCGGATCGTCTGGCTCGACAGCAGGCACCGGGTCATCTGGCGCTGGATCGTCTGGCTCGACAGCGGGCATCGGGTCACCAGGCATGACAGCGGGCACTGGGTCATCAGGCATTGGATCGTCTGGCTCAACAGCGGGCACTGGGTCATCAGGCGTGATAGGATCATCAGGCTGAGTACAGACATCAGGCTGGGTAGAGACATCAGGCTGAAGTGCGGGTGCCGAGGCACCAGGCTGAACCACGGAAGACAGGTTCTCAGACGGCAGGCTCACCGGTTTGGATACTGGCAGGATGGTACTGGTTGGAAAGAATTTTCATTTTTTTCTGGTTTTAACTACTGGAGCACTGCAAGTAAACACAGGTCTGCAAACGAATGGAGCAGCTGAGGACAGAGAAGAGCTGGAAGATGGAACAGAGGAGGGAGCAGTTGCTACAGAGGACTTCTTTACAGGGTTAAAGAAAGGATAGGTGCAGCGAGTGGGAGCAGAGGACTGGTATGTGGTAGTTAGATTATACTGGGCAGTCACTGGGGGTGCTGTCGGGGATGCAGGAAGAGTGCCTTGAGTGGAGGAATGATGTTGTAAGCTGACTGAGGCTGGGTGCAACAAGTCTGACCATGTCTGCAGTATGGGTTGAACAAAGCTCCGCTTACACAAAGCATGTCTGGTCAATGACTGCACTGGTTTATACAATCTCTTAGTACCTGTGGTGAACATGCAGAATAACGCTCCAGAAAGTAATCCACATCATCCTCTAATAACCATACCAGGGACTCTACCTGGTCGGCACTAAATGGGGGAAAAAATTCATCCCTGCATTCGGGGGTACCAGATGAAACCAACTCAGCACAAACTTGAATCAATGGCTGCACCTCAGAGAATTCTGTGCCCTGATCTACTAGAACATGAGCGATCCGTATACATTCTAGCAGTTGATCCCTGGGATACTCCTTCAGAGTCTGATAAGCATATTCTCTGTCATCAAACACTAGCAGAGATAAATACACAACCTCATCCAGATCCATCCTTCCCAGCAACAAGCCAAGATGGCTTCCCTGTGCAGCCACTTCTGGTCAGGATTGGCCTTGGTGTAATGTCAGGGCTCCAGGGTATGACCAGAGGTATGTGAACTGACGCAGGGAAACGCAGGCTTCAGATATGTTATAAACAATATAATTTATTAACACTAACAATACATAAACGCAGTGCAATACTAAAACATAACACAGTGCAAACGAACCAAACCAAACCACCCACAGATAACAATACATACAATGCAAGCGTAGTCAGGCAGGCCGGGTCAATAACAATCGGGCAGGTAGGAACAGGAGGAGCAGGCAGAGAGTAGTCAGGTCACGAGCCGGGTACAGCAACTAACGGGCAGGTAGGTACAGGGGGTCAGGCAGAGAGTGGTCGGGGTCACAAGCCAGGGATCAAACAGGAGAAGTCAGCAGAGGTCCGGATCAGGCAGGGTCAGCAACGAATCAGTCAGACAGGAACAGGAACAGGGGCCCATAGAAAAGCACACACCAAGGCCCAGACTGCAGGTCTGGCCATCCCTTAAATACACCTGTGATCAGCCTCAGGTGTTTTGGCTGACTGCAGGGTTGAATCTCTGATTGCTGAGAGAACCCGCTGGCCAGCCCTGGTACTGCAGCCCACAAGGCAGGTGAGTCCCACCATTACTGGCAAGTCCATTCCTGACACCATCTTTGTTGTTAGAACTGTATTGTTATCCTCTGCAAACCAAAAGGCTGTGAGGTCTCTGGACAGAACTGTGGCTATGTGGATCTGTGTGAGCCGATGAAGGCAATAAACAAATGTTTTTAACTATCCTTGAACATGTGAGTGGCCTGGTATTATTAGAATACTGTATATGGTATTGGCAATATCACACTATGGTATTTTTTTCTTTTGCACTGCCGGGGAGCTCTTATTAGGAGTGAGTTGGAGGAGAGCATTGATGTTAGTTATGTGATGAGGAGGTTTTGTGTTTTGCGCTGTTTATTATTATTTTTAATAATTGGTGTATTGCACCGGTGCGCAGCAGCATACCTTTACCTTTATCACCTATTGGATGTTTTTGGTGCGCTGGGGTTTGTGATGTATTTGGAGAAGGTGGTCACCTTGAATGCAAATGATCATATCTGTTTTTCAGTGGCTATCTCTTAGGAAGGAAACTTACATTTTTCAAAACATTTGCTAATGTCTCAGGAATCAGAGTCAACTGGTGAATGGGGGTTCACCCCATGAGATTTAAATTTATTAATCTTACTAGGTCCTCCTTATATAGAGACTGACCATGCCAGGTATGTTTCACATTTTTGTGCTGTCCCTCTTGATCACTATCAGCTGGTGTCTTAACCCTGTCCCAAATAATCTGGCACCAATGCTAAAAGCTGCTATCTTGGGCTCTACAGATGCCTTAACTCAGCTCCCTAATAGGGGATCAAGGCCTCTTATATGCTCACCACTGCCATGTTGACCTCCTTAGGACCATGGGGCAATCCAGTGGTGGTACACACAAGGCACCCTGAGCTTCTCATCTAACACCCCCTTATAGCAAAACCCCAATTTAGTCTATTTCTTCAACCTACCTGATCCTCAAACTTGATCTTAACCTGCCTGATCCCTAACCATGATGTTACAAGACTTGCAGACTTGTTGCACAATGGCAAATTACTTCCATATACAATGGAAGGGAGCAGCACACTATAACAGATGGTTAGATACCCCGTCTTCTGCAACCAACTAGTAGTGACCCCTTTTCCTGGCTACCTCCACTTCGCAGTCCTCTATCCTTGGGATGGGGGGGATGCCTTACACCTTCCAAACTCTATATATTTGCATCTTCCATTTGCTTGTATATTTACGGTTATATCTTGCATATTCTGAACCATCCAGTGTTCCCTAATCTTTCTGCCTTTCTTCCCTCCCCAAGGAGTATTTTGGGTTAGTTGTTACACACAACTTTGTATTATTTGTACTTTATTTTACTGTTTTTTTTCAGGGGTCTTCTGTGTGAGGTCTAATCCCCTAGGAATTTCCTTTGTTAAAGTGTAACTAAACGCAAAACATTTTTTTTAGTTTTGGATAGAGTGGAGATGGATTAGGACATGTTTTTATTGCTGTCTGTGCCCCCATTAAGGAGATTCACCCTTTCAATTTGTCCTGTTTACCATTATCATTGAAAGTGAAAGTAAAAGAAAATCTCATATTTAGAAAAGTAATAGAGAGTAAATCTTCCAATGCGGCCAATAGTTATGGAGATCTTGGGGTCCCCAAGAAATTCCTTAATTTGCAGGGATTTTCTCTCATTTCCTGTTTGGCTATTGGACAGGAAGTGAAGGGAAATCTCCCTTACTCTATCAAAAATTAAAAATAAAATTACCTATAGTTCTACTTTAACTTAATTCATCAAAAAATTGATGCATGAAAGATCTCCAATTACCCCAGTTAGCAAGCACAAACCACATAAATAGTGACCGAGTATACCAGTTAAATCCCAGTAATCTCAGAAATCCTTAGTTTCCAAAATATCTTAAGGCCGTTTAACCAATTAAAGCCTCATAGTCACAAAAACTTTTTAGAACATTACAGCTATAGGTAAGGTCCTGACAACGTAACTGCTTGAACAGAGTCAGAAGTCTTTTCACAGGCTAAATATGTGGATATACCGGTCTGAAAAGCATAACATGCATGCTGTTATCTCATCTATGTTATATAGATGTTTTACTGCACTGAATGCAACATTTTAATATACTGAATAATAATAACAAATTAGTATAAATTAATGCTAGTTTTTTGTGCTGTGCAATAGCGGTTACAAAATTACCTGGTTAGTATTCAGTATGCTAGTTTCTTCTCTGAAAGAAGTAGTTCAAATCATTTTCTTAAATATAAGTTTTACAAGATAAGTAATTTAATCTTGTGAAAATCTTTCTGCTATACCGGATAGAATAAATGGAGCTCTTCTTATTGTAGTTTATTTGATGAATCACATTTTAAATTCTGCTGCTCTACTTTAAATCTGAAAACTGTAGGAACAGTTTTTAATCATAATAAAAGAGAGTTATAATTAGAACATATATTTTTAACATATATAGATTATGAATACATAACATGTCAGGTTATGCAATACTTTTAATGCATTATTGTGACCATGAACAGGGGATGAGATAAAGTTCAGATAATCATAAAATTATTATGACAGGAAATGTGTAATATGAGGTACTGTATAACTTCAGTAAGAACTCAGATCACACACTCCTAATGAATTGAATTCAGATAATATTTATTTGAATAGATGATAACTGAGGTAAAGCCCCAAATACATTTTTCTGGCAGTCTGGCCCTTTAAAATGGCAAAGTCAACATGTTCTGCATTGACCATGTTTTACATTGGAAAGCAGACTGGGAGGCGGGCCAGGAAGTGGTAGAAGGAAAAAAGATATAAATCCACAGTAGAGCAGGCAACGCCCATAGGTGGATACAGACGTCAGCAGCACATGTATATAGGATCACAGGTCTAACAGAAATACTGCAGCGAGGATGTAAGAATTTCACAGGCAGGCTAAACTGTGACAGGAAGGGTAACTGCGCAGAGTGGGTCAGAGTCGGAGCTCCCATCTATCTGGCCTCTACCTTTAAGTATCTGATGACTGAGAACCTAAAGTTGGCCAGCAATGCCATCTGTCACAACAAGAAGACCCTGACACCTCGGCTGGCTGGCTGCAATGATGAGGAGCTTAACAAGCTGCTCAGTAGGGTAACCATTGCCCAGGGAGGAGTTCTGCCCAACATCCAACATCTGCCTGAGAAGACCAAGAGCCACAAGCCTGTCAAGGCCAAGTAAACTGGATGAATTAATTTATAACACCAGTCCCTGGTTAAGGATGCTGTCAGTTCCACAGCCAACAGGCCCCTATAAACCAGTGAAGCTGACAGTGGGCAGAACCTGATGGTGAAGCTGAGACATTAGTTTACCATCAGGTCTGCTCTCTCATTATGATTAACAGCATGCAGTGGGTGGATTTTATAGACAACACTGTATAATAAAATCCACACCCAGGGTAAACCAATGATCACTGTCACCCCCATATATCTATACAATATACAAAATCCAAGATACAAACTACACAAAAATATGTGAAATTTCCAAGCGCCAGGATATTACTTCGCCCCTGGGAAGCTATGATTATAAACTAGAACCAATCATCAAAATCCATCATACATCAAAAGGTCCCTTCTCACAGTCACATAGGATATTCATACTATAAATTCTTTAATCCTCCAAAGGTTTCACCGTTGTGTGCTCCTTTTCCTCCTTTCATAAATAGTGTCAGCTCCTCATGCCAAAAAAAAAACAAAAAAAAAAACACATATAGTTCATTATCTTTTTATATATAATAAATTAAAATATATATTACACTGACAAAAAAATGCTAATTTTGTGCCAATTCTCCACCATGTGACATCAATAAATATCCGTAATTCCTACTCTTACCCTCCAATCAAAAATCCTCGCTTTATTAAAGGTGGATGAATCTTGAAAAACACTTCATTTTCATTCTTCTTCTTTCATAACCAAATACTCCCCAAATAGAGATATAATATAATAGTGTAGTATTTTCAATACAATGTAAAACAATAGTGCCACTGTGCCCGTACTCCTGCAATCTCTATGATCTCTATGATCACCAACCAGTGCTCAATCCACCTAAGGTGACTCGCCGGTTCATGTACCTTACCATATCCTCCTAGGTCTGAAGCATGGAATCTCATAGTGAACTACTACGCCTCAACGATCTCTTCTTATGTCGATGTTCCACTCCATGTTGCCCAAATGTAATCAAACCAAACATAGGCAGACCATAGTGTACCAAATAAAACAAACTGGTTTATTCTTTAAAAAAGCGCTTAAAATGTGTATAAAACGCCAGCATACAACACCTTCATTGGACCTCTACAAAGATGGCCGCCACTGGACTTCTGGTTTGCGTCTGACGTCACTAGCTGATGAGTTTCGTCATTACGACTTTGTCAAAGGATGTACACATCAGACATGCAGCTGGCTCTTATGTAGTGAACGTCCGCCCACATAGGACGCTAATCGGCCATTTTACAAAAGGGATTACTTCAAAATGGGATTGTATCTGACACTTATACTTTAAAATCTATTCCAAACTCTTATATAGTAATAATTGCAATCCTAGACATTCCATATTAAACGGAAATCCCATAGATACATGGATAATTATATATGTGCATAAACGCCAAGACATACTGAGGTTTATTTACTAAAGCTGGAGAGTCCAAAATCAGACTCCCTTCTGCATAGAAACCAATCAGCTTCTAACCTCAGCTTGTTCAATGAAGCTTTGGCAATGAAACCTGGAAGCTGATTGGTTTCTATGCAGAAGTGAGTCTAATTTTGCACTCTCCAGCTTTAGTAAATAAACCCCACTATGTCATATAGCCCCCTACTGGTAAATCTATAAACATACCCATCTATGGTCACAAATGCACAGGTCCCACATATATCTCAATACATAAAACAACACCCTCCTATTCCGATATTACCCAGGATGTAAAAACACCCAAAGACCACTTATACAGATGAATGCACATACCTACATGTACCATATATACCAAAATCCCCCTGGATACTTGGATGACTAAAAATATATATAACTGCCTAATTTAACTGCTGCTATATTAGCCCCTAGTGGTGAAATCATCACTAGGTCACCTATAACCATCCCATAGCATATGACTAATATACATAAAGCAACAACATCCCATATGCAAATAACCAGGGTAAAGATGAACTCTAATACCATGCAAAATAATAAAGTGGAGTGATTCTCAAGTTCTCAACTGTCAACCACACTTATATTATGTATATAGCAAATGTACACTCCGAATGGGTACCCAATTGATACAATATGGGACCCTGCAGCGATCTACACTCAAGGGGAGGGAATAAATGTAAGATGAATGTGAAGATGAACCTGGGGAGATAATATACTTAACTAAATGCCCTTAAATCTTAAATGCAATCACTGATAATATTGTTATCCCAATCTAATCACACAATAAGCCTTATTAGATTTATATATTTGAAATAAAAAAGTTAAGGTTCAGTTCCACATTTAACCCCTTGGGTTTCATAGTATATAATAAATCCAATTTATTATTATTCGATAAATGTTACATTGGGATATAGACTGGTGCACCCTCCTTCTGTTGTGTTTTTGTAGAATGTTTCTTGGCCTTCCCCAGTCCTAAGAGGGTATCACAGCGTGGTGTGTCCATTGTTCCAATAAAGAAGTGGATGTGTTTGGAGAACTGGTGCCATGACATCACCACACTCATGAACAGGAGGCACTTTGTTTTACTGTATTTCTTTCTTGAAATGTAGTTCTAATGGTACCCACACATCTCTCTTTTCTGTTACTCACATCAAATATAATGGCAAAATAGGGACTGTTACAATAAGTGTCTTTATACATTGTTGCTTGGTAAATGCAGTTCAGTTCTGTTGATTATAATCAACAGAATTAATTATTGTTTAATTACTGTTTAATTTAATTAATTATTATTGTAATTACTGTTAGAACACTACAGGTGTTTAATCATAACTCTCAGAGTAATGATGTTTCCTTATTGATTGTATAATTACACTTGCTCAATCTCTCCTCTTTTAGGCTATGCTTGGCCTAATACATTCTTTGAAATACTTCAAGGTGTGTCGTCAAGTGAGAAATCACAAAACAATTCAGTGACTCCTCTGGTGGTAGCACTGCACTCCCATAATTCATTTACTATTTGTTGCACTTGAATGCAGCCATAAAGACTCTGTTCCATTGTAACACCGTTTCATTGCTGATATCCTTTCTCGCAGTCCTGTGAGCACTGTGTTCCTCCAAAGTCAAAATCCATCACAAATAGCAAAAGTTCTGACTCGTTCATTTTTTTGCCAGACTTCTAAAACTTGAGTAAATGCCTTTTAATTTTGTTTTAGCTTCTAATTTTCTTTTATTTTGTGTTTCTCTTGTACTCCACTGTGTATTTGCTTAGACTTACATCACAGAGACATGGGGTAGGTGAAATCCCAGGACAGTCCCACAGAAATTGGAACGATTGGAACTTATGCAGTTTAGAGACCCAAAGTTCTTGTTATCGATGGGAGGGGGGACTCCACACTGTTTTTTTATTCATTATGGTGCTGGTTTTAAAATGTATTTACTGCTTTTTTTTTTCTTCACTATAGCTCACAAATTCAGCTGTCACTTTCTCCCCTGCTAAAAGAGAAAGTTTCTTTTTAGTTTTTTCCCCCAAGTTAAAAGAAACAATGTTTCTTTTTAGTTTCTAAATGAAACAAAGCTTCCTTTAACTCCGGGGAAAATGACAGCTCTGTAAGCTATAGTGAAGAAAAAAAAAGCCGGCAATTGCATTTAAAAATTGGCACCGACATTTCGTATTGCAAATATTCATAAAAAATGTGTAAACCAAGGCATTATTTTCAATGGATTTTCATTTGTGAACCAAAAATTACGTCAACCGAGGCATTTGTAAACCGATGTATACTTGTATATGCAATTTTTCTCATTCTTGCTGTACTATAGTAAAAGTGGCATTAAAGTGTTAATAAACCCAGGACCCTGCATTCATTATATCTGGTCTCCAAAAGCACAGAGAACATGGAAATGCAATTATTTTAGTAAATATAAACTGCTAAATACTTTTTTATCATCAGCAGTTAGAGCAGCGTTGTGACTTCTATCCAAGTTCAGCAGAGCACTGCAGTGGATTAACCCCTCAGGCTTCACAGTGAGTAAAACAAGCATGCTTTGGGGTCCTTTCACATGGAGCCGACCCGTTTAGCGGATCTGCTTGCTGAGCGGGGGATCTCTCCGCTGATCCCAACCGAGCAAGCGGATGACAGCTCTGTGTCCACTCCACTGCTGCAGCAGACACAGAGCTGCTCACTCTGGGTGGCCCAATAAAAACAGACCACCACATCCAATCCCC
The DNA here is from genome assembly GCF_062004578.1 of Staurois parvus. Classification (NCBI taxonomy): domain Eukaryota; kingdom Metazoa; phylum Chordata; class Amphibia; order Anura; family Ranidae; genus Staurois; species Staurois parvus. Next base: position 611,154 of record NW_028318568.1, on the reverse strand, counting down.
AAAAAGGGACGGATGGGGATACAATTTCCCTTCTGTCCATCGAATCGGGTCAGATGAAAACGGACAGGCGGCCCATTTTCATCTGACCACCCATTGAGAAGAGCGAGCAGCTCTGTGTTTGCTCTGCAGCAGCGGAGTGGACACAGAGCTGTCATCCGCTTGTTCAGTGGGAATAAGAGATCCCCCGCTGAGCAAGTGCATCCGCTAAACGGGTCCTCCCTGTGTGAAAGGACCCTAAAACTTTAACAAAGAAAAAAAAGTGGAATATTATCAACAAACAATATTCTTTTCCATCTTCGTAAAAAAAAAAAAAAAGCAAACAGATGCCTCCAAAGGCCCCCCAAAGGTTCTTTTTTGGAGATATTTGATCATTCCTGAGCTTTTTTTTTTTTAAATTATTATATAAATGAAAAAAAAAACTGAAAATTTTGAAAATAAAACCAATATTTTTTACTTCCTGCTATTAAACATACCCAATAAAACAAAATAAGAAAATCTAATATCTTCATAAATTTCTATATGTATACTGCTACGTCTTTGGTAAAAAAAAAAAATCCCAATACATGTATACTAATTTATTTGTGTGAAAGTTATAACATCGACAAACTATAGTATAGATACTGGAATTTTTATTTTTTTGTTATATATTAATAATGGTGGTGATCAGCGATTTTAGTGGGACTGTGATAGTGTGGCGGGCAATTTGACATTGGGTGGGAGGTAGACTAACCGGCTGACACTGACATCACCAGTGACACTAGTACAGTGATCAGTAATAATATTATACACTGTCACTGTACTAATGAAACTCGCTGGGAAGGGGATAACATCTTGCGGTAATTGAAGGGTAATGTGTGTGCCTAACAGGTGTTAATGTGTGTAATATGTGCGTTTTTTTACAAAAAATTAGACAAATTGTTTGCTCTGTACAGAACCATGTGTGTTTGTCAACACAGGACTCTGGGCTTTGAAAGAACACAGATGTTAATCAAGTCTCAGCTATGAATCATTGGCTAAAACCTGCTGACAAAATCCCGCTGTCTAATCACAGTGGAAGTCGGTGGGGGGTGGGGTTCTTCCTGAACCTGGAAGAAGATGCCGACATATAAGTACATTATTGTGCCTGTACATGCTTCTTGCCCACAGTAAAATTGCTGCGGACAGGTCGGCAAGAGTTTAAATGAATTGAGAATTTTTAATGTGTCACTTAAAGAATTTAAAAAATACACCGCTCCTGGTCGATTGGAATTAAAAATAAATTAAAATTTGCATTGGTACATGTTCTTCAGGCTAGTGTCCATTCCTTGCACTCCCTGTTCCCTTTTTTGACACCCCCTGCCTATTAGCCCAGAAAATGGGCATGTTTAATTTGACAGATTATTTGACAGGAGTTTAATTTGATAAGTCTATAGACTGGTCAGGTCAGGACAACACCCCTTCTATTACACTCTTCTCCTTCCTGAACCCCACTTAATTATTACCAGTACTCTTTACATACACTACACGACTCTCCTGTGGAAGGATGAGCACTGCATGGCTAGACTGATTAGACTGATTCCCTTTTTTGGGGCAATATTCACTCAACAATTAGTCTCAAACCTGATTAGGTACCCTTTTACTGCCTAACCAGGAATTACTTGCTTGGTGGGTATACATGAGGGGGAAGGAGGGGTGGGCACACTGATTACATGTGCGCACATGAGTGATTGTGAGCACCACATGGCACGTTCCCTCTATCTCCACTGCTACAGACTAACAGGTATAGTGACAGCAGCATCACTACCAGGGCTGGTGCTAGATGACCATTTTGCACCTTAGGCAAGACCAGCTACTTGCACCCCTTCTCCCTCCTCCACCCTACCTCCTATCCCTTCTATCACCCCACCTATTATACTTCCTCTTCCCAAACTCCATGTAACCATTACCTATGCCCCCACCACCACCACCATTGAAATCACTGTGTACACTGACAGGTCCAAGTTGTTTTAAATCCACATCTCACATCACTGTTCCACAATACTTGCCATGGTCCAACACTCTACTGCCATTACAAAGTCCCATTGTTCCCCTATTGCTGCCCGAATTCCCCCTCCCTCATTGTCACACATACATTATTACATACACACACACACAAACACAGAATCAGTGAAAACAATCCATATTTTGATCCATATTTCGAAATATAATTTTTTAAAATAGTTTCATTATTTAGTTAATGTAAGGCACATACCTGCCAGATAAGATGTTCCCTTTTATCCTCAGAGGCAGATAAATAGACACTTAAAACGACTGTGTGTGACAAGGCAGTCAAAGCACTGGCAATCACAGCATCTCTCATGTTGAAAGGAAGCATGGTATATGCCACAAATATGATGAATAAGAAAAATGATACCTAGCCAAGAGAGAAGAGCAAAAAGTAATCAGCATCTTACAGAAATTCTGTAAAACAACCTTTATAGTTTCACATCTTGGGAAAATGGCAGAAATATAATGTGATTCATTTTGTGTATTATAAATACACTACATGGGCATTTTCTTTCTAGCTTCAAAGTATAAAACAGTATGTACTGCTAAGATCTGTAGGACGGGTTACCTGCTCCATTTTTCTAGTTTGAGGGAATGGTGGTATTGTAGACTTCACAGTAGATAGGGAAATCTTATATAATAATGGAATCAAGTGACTCTGAACCTGTAGTAGGTTTGGATCTTTAGGATTTGGATTTTAGGCATTCTAGTTTTAGCAAGCATAACAGGGACCATTAAGGAATCCAGTTTAAATGAACAGGTACCTTACAGGATCACCAGATTGCCCACATTATTAGGATAGATTGATGAATCTGTGAAAATCCACACCTGCAGTCTGCTTAATCTGTACATGCAAGCTCTTTTGTGAGAGTCAAATATTACCTGCAGATTTTCTTATTTTTAAAATGAAAAAAAAAAAAAATCACAAATGTAGACCCAGGTTATTACAAGTGCATTTCATTACTATGGACTAGTATCCCTGTGAGTGTGGAATCACAAACATACGAGCATAGTGAAATCCTACCCTACTGTTTCTAGAGTCAGAAATGCAGGGAACCATCAGGCTCCCGTGCTGTGTTGATCACCCCTTAGTAAAATATTCAGAAAACAGTTCAATAGGTGAAGTAGTAATGTATTATCAATCGGAGCACCCCCAAAAAACTGACATAATAGAATCTTGATTTTATTTATACAAAAAATAGATTAAATTACCAAACTCATACAGTTATAAATTCACCATGTGTATGTAACACAATGCAACTCAGGGTGATGCCAAGACAAACCTCGTCCCTAGGGCATACTGCTGACAAATATAAAGATCCAAGGAACTTGAGTAGTTAGATATTAATTTTATAGATAATTGTGGTATAATGTCAGCAATAGCATACAAAAAATCTATGATGAAACCAACCACGTGCAGTCAATATACTTAAGTTCTTCTGTCCTGAAGAAGCATGGTTCACATGGGAAACACATTGACAGGTGGAACTTTGGTTTTATGGATTCTAGAACATATATCTTGTTTGCAATAGTTCTGATTCTCCTTTATGGATCGGTTGTACTGTTTTATGAATACAGTAGAAACACCAGGCATAAACAAAATTGACAATGTTGCACAATTTTGTGAGGTAACAATGAGTCACCAGACCATTTTGGATTTGATGGGGACAGATAAAGATGGGGAGATAAAACAGGCTGCTTGTGAACTTAAAGCGGAACTCCACCTAAAAGAAGAAATTCTGCTTTAAGTTCACTTTTAATGATTCGCCCCCTGCTCCCCATTAGGAATTGGCACATTAGGGAAGCAGGGACTCAATTTTGACATGTACCCATTCCCACTTCTGCTCAAACTGCCTAGGCGATCGGAAGCAGAAGTTCTCCTCTACCCTTCAGTCTTTGGGGACATGTGACAGGTCCCAGAAGACCACAGGACCATTCACAATGTATAGAGCTACTCGCGCATGTGCAGTGGGCACCCAGCTGTTGAGCCGCAAGCTGTCACAGCCGGGTGCCCACACTTAAGATGCTGGTGCTGGAGACAGAGGTCGGTTAATCAAAGCTGCAGCATATGTAGATGACATGTTGTTCTATATTGCAAACCCTTGATTAACATTACCTAATTTAATGAGAATATTAAAATACTATGGAGAGTTCTCAAACTTGAAAATTAATCCTCCAAAGTCAGAGATATTAAATATTAATGTTCCAAGGACATTGTTGATCCTACAAAAGTAATTCCCTTTTACATGGAGGGAAAAAGAATTAAAGTATCTGGGAAATTAACCCTGTCTATAAAGAACCTATATCAGGTAAATTATATTCCACTAATAAATGAGATTAAGGATGAATTGAGGAAAATGGAAGATGAATTGAGGCTAATAAAAAACCAAGAGTTAAATATGAAGTGTTTTGCAATAACAAAACAAAAGGGGGATTAAACATGCCAGATTTAAAGAGATATTATATCTCTGTTAATATCACGAATAGTAGATTGGATATACAATTCACAGGGGAGAAGTTGAGTTAAAATGGAGAGTACACTTAGTAAATCACAATTAGATAGGATTATATGGCTACCACATAAGTTTCATACACTGGATGAAAATACAAGCACCTTGACACGGAATGTATTGTGGTTTTGGGATATAATGTATAAGCAAATGGGTTAGAAGTACAACTCACTGATAATACCGTTGGTGGGAACAACATTTTTCCCACCTGGGAATGATAACATTTCAGGAAAATATATCCTTTAGAACAAATATTTATTTCAAATACAATTCAAAAACGTGTCACCTTTAGGATTTATAAGATTCTTACTGAATTAGCTGGATTTGAGTCCAAATCGTTCTTAGAAAAGTGGGAAAAGGAGCTTGGAACAAAATTGAATGATCAACAAAAAAATAAAGCATGAAATTAACACATGGGTTGGTGAATTTGAATATAGTCGAAATGAATTATAAATGTTTAGTAAAATGGTATATTACACCTACTGTGGCACACAAAGACCAGATAAGGGAACAATGGCACATATATGGTGAGATTGCCCTAAAATACTTGAATTATGGCAGGCAATAATTCAATACATACAGGTGATACTGGGGATTAGGATACCGATAGACCCGTGGGTTTGTTTATTCCACAAATTGGAAACTTCAGTGAAACAATATAAGAATATGATACTATTTAATTTAATATATGTGGTCAAAGTTCTTATTCTTACATTTTGGCAAGCAGAAGAGCCCCTAAAAATAAAAGAGTGGATAAACAGAGTTTAGTATATATACAAGATGGAAGAATTATACCATATTGATGGGGATAAAATTGAATTTAAAAGATACCTATAAGTGGTCGGAGTGTAAAGAATAGGGAAAGAAAAAGGAAAGGAAACAGGATCCCGTAGAAGGGCAAGAGAGAAGAAGGAGAGGAGGGGGGAGAAGTTAGATGGAGAGAGTATTGGAGGAACAAGAAGTAAAAGAAAATAATAAGAGGAAAAGGGGTAAATTTGATGGGAGGGGGGTAGGGAATAGGTGAACTTGCATGGAAATTTGTGTTTTGTGATGTTTGATATAAAGTGGATTTTGTATTATAAAACGAATAAAATATATATTTAAAAAAAATTATAAAACAGCGCCATTTCTAAATTGGGAAAGCGTTTGATCAATCTTGGTGAGATCAGATGATGTGAGGTATCACCATGAACATCAGACCAAGGACAGTAATTCTAACACAAATTAGTGACCTGTAAAGGCTTTTAAAGTGTCGCCTATCGATATTAAAAATGTATGTACTTTGTCGCCATTGCACGGGCTTGCACAATTTTAATGCATGTCATATTTGGTATATATTTACTTGGCATAACATCATATTTTATATTCCATCAAACAATTGAGCAATATATTGGGTATTTGTGCATTAAAATTCTAAAAAGTGTATTTTTTCCAAAATATTTGAAAAATCCCTGCGCAAATACTGTGTGACGTAAAAAAAATTAAACACCCACTGTTTTATTCTCTAGGGCCTCTGCTTTAAAATATATATATATATATATATATAAAGTGTGGGGGTTTAAAGTAATTTGGATAGTAGACACTCCAAGGTATTTGCTAAGAGGCATGGTGAGTATTTTGCAGACCTCATTTGTTGCCACATGTTTTTGGAAAACGAAGAAAGGAAACAAATGTACTTTTCTTTTTTCTTTTTCAAAACCCTGTGACAAAAATGATATCTATAAAATACTCACCATGCCTCTTGTCAAATTCCTTGGGGTATCTACTTTCCAAAAATGGGTCATTTGGGGGGGGGGTTACTATTCTGGCATTCCTCCCAAACTGTGATAGGTAGTCGGGATGTGATATGAGGAAAGCCTGAAGGTGGTCATTGGATTTTGGGGGCCTGTAGGCTGCCAAAAAGTCTCTCACATGTGGTATCCTCATACTTGTTAGAAGTGAAAGAATGTGTTTTGGGGTGTTGTTCCACATATACCCATGGCATGCTTGAGCAATATATCATTTAAGTGACAACTTTGTGTACAAAAAAAGTGTAATTTTCGAAAAAATTTTGGCAAAAAAATAAAATGTTCCATGGACTCAACATGCTTCCCTGCAAAATCCTTGGGGTGTCTACTTTCCAAATTTTGTAGCAGAATATATTTTATGACTAACTGAGTTTATTGGATATATTTTATAATCAAAAGTGAAAAATATCAGGGTTTTTTTCAAAATTATTTTGTTTATGGTGCAAAAAGTAACAACCGTAGAGACAAAAGAAAGCTCTATTTGTGTGAAATTTTGTTTGGGTACAGAATTGCACAACCGCACAATTACCAGTTGAAATAGCACAGTGCTGAACAGCAAAAAATGGCCTGGTCATGAAGGGGGTAAATCTTCTGGAGGGCAAGTGGCTAAGGTGGTGGCATTCAGTGTTTTTGTTACACTACTTATCTGAATACATATGGATTTCGATTTAAGAGAGACATCACATTTGGCACTTCGAATACTGTTTATTTATTTTTTAAATATATATTTTTTTGTTACATTCAATAGTGCTACATCATTTCACAATGTTGTAAGTCTTTAAGTCTTATTATATCAAACTTTGGTTGCCAGCAGCCATAAGGGTTTTCACAGCACAGATTAATTACAATACATTTTCAACACTGCACAGCCAGATAGGTGACACATGTAGTTAGTAAATGAGAGTTTTTTGCTTTTTAGTTTTGCAGAGTAATCTTACAGAGTAGCAAAGCTGCATGTTTAAAAATGCCTGGCCAAAGAATATATGCCTTTATGGGCAAAACAGCAAATATACACGCATTTCATCCATGTATTTAGCATTTTTGTTTTCAGTTTTACTTCAAATGAGTTATAACTATGAGGAAAGTGCAATTTACCTACTTCCAAGACTAGAAGCAGGTCTGCAGAATTACCATTGTTGTTAACAATCTTAATCAATTTTCATTCTAAATCTGTCATGACATAGAATTTTAGAATTCAAAATTCCATATCCAATTTTAATAAGGGAAGCATTTATAAGGATCTTGGGCTAATATCATCGAATCGCAGGTGTGACAAAATTGTGCTAACAGTGGGAGGGGCATAAAATGCAAGCTTGCATACAGAGTGCAGAAGAATGTAACGTACATGATACAGAGGTCTGGGTGGGTAACATGCATAGTGCAGGGGTTTGGGGTGGGCATCGTACATAGTGCAAGGGTCAAGTTTGTTATGTACAGAATGTGGGAGTCAGAAGTCAGTAATGCCCAGAGTTCAGGGGTCAGGTATATGTAACTTACATGAAGCATATATAAACACTGCATACATATACTGTACATGCAACATATATACACATACAGTATACATACTACATGCAAGCACACAGTATATATGTAAGAGCGGCATTATGGAAAATAGAATTAACACATATGGTGATACTAAAGATAAAATGACATCATACACCAATAAATGTACATTTCACTCTTTCAAAAGTGTCCCAGCAATAAAGTTTTCCAGTGCCGTTTATCTTCTTAGTGCTCGTTACACTACATGCCCCTTTAAGACAGGAAACTCATCCAAACTTTGTGACCATTCACTAAGTAATGGGTCAGTAAACGCTTGTTATCTCAGCGTAGACTCCTTTCGGACACCAGTACCAGGTTTTGGACTCCTCCACATACACCTCTGAGCTTCAATTGTACTCATATAATAAAATTAAAAAAAGCAGAAAGCACCATCATAGCACAACCAGTTTTAATTATAATTGCCAGAAACATCCACAAGTTCAGTAAAAACATATAGATATACACTCATATATCAGGGTGCCTTGGTCTGGCACCCAGAGTATCCAGCAAAGCTGCTACTACCTGGCCGGCACTGTTCCAATACTCAAAATTAGTGTGTGTTCCACCGGGGAGGAAGTGATGTCACCAGAAGAGACCCATACAATGTTCCATCTCACCTCAATTCATTTCACCCATCCGGGTATCCTCAGGAAGCTGGAGAAAAATCATGTACAGACCACTTTGAGGGAACAACCTAAATCCTATCAGAATAGTCCACTCCCTCATACATATCAGAGGGATATAGTTAGAGATGTAAAATGTATGGAAATTTTTAAGCCATGGGGGAAAAAAAACATTTTCTCTGTATTTTTTTTTGTCTGGAATAAAATGGAGATTTTCAGAAAAATTTGAAGAAAAATTCAGTGTGGACTACTCCTATAAATTAAAAGTAATTTTTTTACACTGCAAATTGCAGCTTTGCTCAGTGCAGGAGAGTGATGCAATTTGTTTCCCTCTGCGGTTCTGCAGCTTGACTGTCAGCTATATAAGGATGCGGTCTACTCGTCTTCTGCTTGTGAAGGATGGGAAGATTATGGCAGAACCCAGGTTGAATACTGCCCTAGATGTTGTTCTCACCATTTTACTGAGAGGAGGTAAAGAAAAAACTATTTACTGACCAGACTATAGGTAAATATTATGCTGTGATGCTGGAGAATATTAATAGGATGTTATAAGGTTATAAAGATAAACTAATTTGTCAAATTTACCCTCTTATCTGTCAATTAAGGCCCGAGAGGAGGACAGAAACTATCATGTACTGTATCCCAACAATCACCTAACTGTAGGAGGTACAAGATGAAGCACACAAGCAAACTAAATTGGAGCCTGTCCTCTGAAGTGTCCCCTAGTAGCAGAAATGCAAATTTCTCTTGTCTGAGAACTGTATTGAGAAGTACAGTGTTACTAGGATTGTATTCCAGGATTTGCTTGTCTTCAGCTGAGAGAATTTTACAGTAGAAAAAGTCTCATAAATATTTCATTAAGGTCTTCATGTTATATAGTTTAAATACCATGTCATAGATATATTTATCCTTTTAAAAGAAAATATTCCACACTTGTTTCCCAATTGTTCTGGAAAGTAACAAAAATGGCTTTGAAAAAAAATGGAAAAACATTTTTTTTCCTATTTTTCAAGGCCTTCCCCCATCTCTATGTATAGTACAATATCCACGCCCATGGAGGGGGAGAAATAGGGGCAGGGTAGAGTCAGTACCCCCCAGCAACTATGAACCTACAGAGTGGCAGGGGGAATGGAGGGCATGAAGGGAACCATACAAACCTCAAGCCCATACTTCACAATCTATGGTGGAGTGGAAAAGATGTGTTGCAGAGTTGGCCAAAAAAAGAAGAGAGTCCACCAATTTGAGTAAGGGCAACTATATACAGGAAGAATTGTAAGTTCTTGATCAAGTTTTAAAGGATAAGTTCACCTTTGTGAACATGTTACATGTTCCACTCGTTTTGGGTGGAATATGTAATATGTTCCCAATGCTGCAGGCGCTTCCCACTGCCTGTGACAGAAGTACGGGGAGAAGATCTTAAAACAGCATTCCCTGTGTGTCTACGCCCACTCAGCCACATCATATATTCACAGAGTTCTGTGAATGAATGAACTGTGAGTTCCGACAGCCTTAGCAGCTGTCGGCTTGTAGTTTTCAATGAACTACCAAGGCCAAGCTGGCACAAAGTGGGTATTTAAACTAATCTCATTCCCAGTGTTCTTCTTTGAGTATAGCAAACATTTAAATCTTATCCTAGAAACTTTTTATACACTTGATAAAAGCCTTTAAGCCCAGGTTCACATATATGCAGCCGTGCAGGCCGCGTTTTGCACGTGCACGAGAGCCCATTCATTTGAATGGACTCTGGTGCCCCAGGACACTAAGAGAAGAAGTCCCTGCACTTCTTCCAAAAACGCAGCCCGCACGGGAACCTCGGTTCCTAGTATGGTTGCATTTTCCAGTGCAGGCGGCGTGCCATTGGCATTAATGGTACCCGCCCACGGGTCCACATTTCTCTGTGCGGGTGCGGCACCACCCACACAGATGTGGACCTAGCCTCAAGAAGAAGAATAAAAAAATTCATAAAAACAAAAAACATAACTAGTTGGTCACTTCCCAAAAACAGACCTATGTAAAATTACACTTGCAGTATTACTATTTGCATGTGTCAGCAAGTATCATTGAGAAATAAGATTATCCAACTATGTTCAGTTGAAAAATGTTAACAGGGATTTTCTTTTCACATGATCTGATAACTAAAGTGAATCTTTACACGTTTTATTGTGTGACCATTCTCAAATCTAAATCCTTTAGGGCCCGTAAACACTACTGTGCATTTTACACAATACATGGCAATGGCAATTATTTACATGGCCGCTCAATGCACCTGTGATACAGCACACCACAAAGCAAGGTAGTGCAATGTGCTACAAATAATAGGTCACATCTGATTTTCGTGACATTTGGAGCACTGACAGCCCATTAATTTTAATTAACACAACACGCATTAACACACAACATACCGTATTTTTCGCTCCATAAGACGCACTTTTTTCCCCCAAAAAAAGGGGGGAAAATGTCAGTGCGTCTTATGGAGTGAATGTAAAGCGGCCGGTCTGGTATTTCTGCCGCCACCATGTCAGAATACCGGGCCGGCCGCTCAGCTCTTCTCTCCTGCAAGACCTTACCAGTTCCTCGCTCCAGCGCTGCAGTCTTCCCGCGCCGGCTTCTGCGACAGCCAGGTGCCCACTGCGCATGCGTGAGAAGCGCCGCGCTTTGTGAATGGTCCGGTGTCTTCTGGGACACATGACAGGTCCCAGAAGGCTCCGGGTCATTCACAAAGCGCAGTGCTTCTCGCGCATGTGCCGTGGGCACCCGGCTGTCACAGAAGCCGCCGCGGGAAGAAGGAAGGAACGACAACTCCGCGGAAGTGGGAGCAGGTACCTGTCAAATTCAGGTACCCGCTCCCCCTCCCTCCCCAAAGGTCCGCAGTCTCTGGTAATCTCCTTTACAGTCTGCAGTCTCTGGTCATCCCCTGCACTGTCCGCAGTCTCTGGTCATTCCCTGTACTGTGTCCGCAGTCTCTGGTCATTCCCTGTACTGTGTCCGCAGTCTCTGGTCATTCCCTGTACTGTGTCCGCAGTCTCTGGCCATTCCCTGTACTGTGTCCGCAGTCTCTGGCCATCTCCCGTACTGTGTCCGCAGTCTTTGGTCATCTCCCGTACTGTGTCCGCAGTATCTGGTCATCTCCCGTACTGTGTCCGCAGTCTCTGGTCATCTCCCGTACTGTGTCCGCAGTCTCTGGTCATCTCCCGTACTGTGTCCGCAGTCTCTGGTCATCTCCCGTACTGTGTCCGCAGTCTCTGGTCATCCCCTGTACTGTGTCCACAGTCTCTGGTCATCTCCTGTACTATGTCTGCAGTCTCTGGTCATCCCCTGTACGGTGTCTGCAGTCCACTGGTTCAGAATATTTTTTTTCTTATTTTTCTCCTCTAAAACCTAGGCGCGTCTTATGGTCAGGTGCGTCCTATGGAGCGAAAAATACGGTAATAACCATGAATGCACCACAAAATGTAAATATTAATAAATGTTTTCAGAATTTTGAATTGTTTAAAAATGAAAGTGTAAAATTACTCTGGTGTGAGAGTTATGTGGTTAAGTTTTAACATCTTTTTTCACATGAATAAAGTTGGTGTTTTTTTGTCTCTGAAAAGTAAGGTTATAGAGATGGTGAATCAATTACACAGAGTCTCCCTCGCGTAATACATTGCAAACACCTGGCAGTCTTGCTACATACAAAGGCAGGCCATGACTCTTTCTTTTATGTTTTTACTTTTTAGTTTTAATGTAGTTCAGCAATGGAGATTCAGATACTTGCAGCTGTTTTTAGTGGTGCTTATAGTTTTAGGTTATCTAATATACAGACCATGGTGGTGTTCCATCTGAGAAATAAGTTATGGATGAGTGCATCCACGTAGTGTTACTTATCAAGTTATGCAGGATTTGCAAATCTGCATTACTTGATTTATGTCAAAGATGTACCCCTAGGCAGAACATTGTTAATATTGTAAACCCAAGTATGAATGCTGCAAGAAATTAACTAAGAAACATATTTTCAATTGAAAAAGCACTCATCTCATTCAGAGTTCAGGTTCATTGAAACATTAGTCATGACAGCTGTGCAAAGCTTTTAAAATAATTATTTTTTTTAATATATTTTTTATGATGGTTGAAGTACATGTTGGAGTTACCATGTGTGCAAACAATGTTAATCAATTATGCTTTTTTATCTGGAGGAGGAAGCTTTTAAATTATAAGGTGACTAATTTTATCAATAAATCAACGGCCTGCTAAATCATGGAAAATGGTTTAATGATGAGATGCAATGTTCTTGTGTGTAAACTACATATATCAAGCATTTTCTGTGTTGTAAATTGGCATTATATACGAATGTTAAACTGATAATAAAGTTCACGATGAACATTGTACCCTTTATAACAGGCTTTCAAAGCTTAATTACAATTCATCTAGAATTAATTAGCTGAAGTACAAACAGTAAAATATGTTCAGCAGATTGGTAGCAGCAGCAGTTTTTTAATGAATGCAACATAGCAAGTACTGTATTTGTGTTCTAGTATACATAAATACATATTCTTTCTGTCAGGAGCCGCCGTGGCATAGGGCGCGGCGCAGGCGCAGTGTGCCGACTCGCACTGGTGTGCGGGCACTAGGTCCTGGCCAGCCGCGGCGGAGACGGAACTCGCGCATGCGCACTCGGGACTGTGGGTGCGCGCCTGGCACCAATGATAGCACAGGGCGCGATATTTAAATCCGCTCTGCGCTGACACTGGCTGCCGTTTGGTCTATCCTGTGTTCCTGCTCCTGTATCCTTTGCTGTTTTGATCGTTGCTGACCCGGATTGTTCCTGACCGTGCAGTGTTCTCCTGCTCTGACCCCTGGCTTGCCTGACCTCTCTCTTGGATGCCCCTCATTGGATCTGACCTTCTGTTACTGACCTGGTGTGTGACCCGACCATTCTCTGCCTGCTCCCTTGTACCGCGCTGCCCTCACGGTTACCGACTCGGCCCATCTGACCACGCTTCTGCTCAGCCATCCATCCATCATGCTCAGGCCCATCCGCCCCTTTACATCAGGCTCTCATCCTGCAGATACCTCTGGCAGATCCCTCTACCACGGGTGGGTGTACTCAGGGGCCGCGACCTGGTCACTGTCTGCTCCAAGTCCATCCCCACCATCAGGGGCCCTGGTGAACAAGCAGACTGGGACTAAGACTCCGCGCTCTGGGGAATCCTATTCCGTGGATTGCTAGAGGTACCGCCAGGCGGTTCATTACACTTTCTTTAGTTCACCATATATAATAAAACCTTGTTTTCATAGATTTCCTACTAATTCTAATGTCTAACCTAAACCACACATATTCTGGATACCTTAGATGGCTCAGCACCCAAAATGTTGACGTGTCTGCAGATTTACAATATTTATACTATTTAGCTAGGTTTTTGTTACCTACTATTGGAGGATTAGTTGAAAGGAACCTGGCTGGATAGGAGCTTTAAAATTCAGGTCCAACTTTCTTTAGGCTTTCCATAGACAGAGTGATTCAGTAAACTTGTGTGACAGTTTGTTTATAAAAAAAAAATTTATTTCCCAACACGGCGCAGAATTATTTCCTTGCAGATCATCAACAAGAACAGATGGTATCAATGTGAACAGTAACACACTGTGGGCAGTGGAATTGCGGCAACATTAGTACAATTGGAACAACAAACAATTTTCAAGAAAAAACATTCAGATTTTGAATACCCATCATTGAGATTTTTACTGTTTTCTAAATTTTACTGTCTTCTAAATTTTATTAGGAAAATTTTGATTTGACAAGATAAAAAAATGTCCTATTTATCACAAGCCTCAGTGTGGGAAAGTGCACGAGTTTTGACATGCCTAGGGCCAAGGCATATTTTTCAGATGCATCATCTGCTTATTATTTATAGAGATATAAATATGAGAATTCAGTTATTCAATTTGTACCAAATTGGGAAAATATGATTTTTTTTGTACTCACAATGAAACCCTTTTATCTGTATTCATTACTGGACACAGCTTTGCTTTAGATTATCATGTAAACAAGAAAGGAAGCGCTAAGTGCAAAGATAATTTAGTAATTCCATGGTCATAAACACTTCGATCATCTAGAAGAACATGTGCTTTATGAAGTAAAAAGCCTCTGGGTCCTGGTCCTGTGTCCGCTTCGGTGTGGTGGTAGGCTGGAAGCGATGTCCAACAAGCAGGAAAAACTGCATGGAATCCCAGAAGTGGCTCGTAAACCGTGGAACGCATGCTCACGTCGGGTGGAAGTGACATCAGCAAGGACTGGAACAACAGATGGGAAGAATCACAGGCTACACTCGGAGCTCCCGGCTCCTTCTCTTGGCTAGGTTCTTCTAGAACCGTTAAGTTTTTATGACCGTTGAACTATTAAATTATCCTTGCACTTAGATGATGCTTCTTTTCTTGTTTATATGTACTCCTGGAGGGGAGCTGGCTTATCTCTAGGACAGCGGCCGCTATTTCAGAGTCATCTATGCCACGGCTTAAAATTTTGAGTCTAGACCTACTAGCCAGGCACAAACCTCACTCTCCACCAGTTGATCCACCCGACCTTGCCCAGGTCTGCCTCCAACCCCACCCCCTGGCCCATCCCCCAACCATGCCCCCAGCCCTGTCTCCAACCACGCCCCCTTAAAGCTTATGAAATTAAATTTTTCTTTAGAATAAAGAGTCCAAAATGTAAAAAACTGCAATTATAACATAGCAACTCTAGGAAAAAAAATGGGGTGCAGATAAGATACCACAGTCAAAACTGGGAGGGCACTGATATCACGTACCTGGTGATGGAGGCCAATGGAGAGAGGGCTTCCCTTACGGCTAAGTTCCAGACTCCCCTGAGAGCGGGACAGCGGGAGTCAGGCCCAAAGTGGCACAAGTCGCCTGTAGGAGTGTTGGTTGGTGGTCCATCCAGAAGCACAGGTGATGTACGGAGATCGGTCTGCAGACAGGTGGCGCCTGTACGAGGTATGCAAGCCCTTCTGGGATTTAGAGATTTACTGGATAGCCGGTTCAATCCAAGGTCAGGTACCAGGTGGGAATCAGAGCAGATGTAGTCAGATGGGATAGCCGAGGTCATACACAGAGGAGCAAGAAAGAGAGTATCTGTAAGCCAAGCCGAGGTCAGATCAGGGGTAAAGCAGAGTAGACAGGTCCAAGAGCAAGCCGAGTCGGTATCAGGAAATCACAATACAGGAAACAGGAACAAGGCATGGGGAGCTAGAGATCATCCAGCAACTATAGGAAGTGATGAGCCTCCTTATAAAGGCCGTCTGGCACCAAACTGAGGCCAATGTGTGCTTCTGCAGCCATGCAGGGTACTGGCAGAAATGCCAGATCTTCCAGAAATTCTGCCGTGTACAGGACCCTGACAGTGCCCCTCCTAAAGGGCAGCTTCCGGATGCCCACCTGGGCCATCTTTTCAGGGTGCTTGGAACTAAATTTTTGGAGAAGCCTGGGGGCATGTACATTGCCTTTTGTTCCCAGGAACTTTCTTCAGGTTCCATCTGTCCAGGTACTGGATTTGTCTTCTCCGCCTTCTGCAGTCAGGAATTGCTTCAACCTCGTTTTCCGTCTCCTCCCCAACTGTTATCGGCGGAGGAGGTGGTTCTACTCTCCCTGGAAAAGGATCAGGAACAGCTGGCTTGAGTAGGGAGACGTGGAAAACTGGATGTATCTTGTCTGATTCTGTAAGAATCAGCTCAAACGCCACTGGATTGATTTCCCTCTTGATCCAGAAAGGGCCAATGTTCCTTGGTCCCAACTTATGTGACGGGCAAGGGAGTTTTAGGTTGGCAGTTGATAGCCAAACTTTGTCTCCAATCTTCAGAGGAGGGTTTCCTCCCTGTTTCCTGTCGTAGTGCTTCTTATAATCAGCCTGGGATTTCTGTATAGACTCTCGGAGAACTTTACAGTTCTGTATCATGGAGAGTCTGTCCTGTACTGCGGGTACCGAAGGTTCAGGAATGGTGTCTGGTATGGAGGAAGGGTGGAATCCATAGTTGGCCCAAAATGGTGACTGGTTTGTGGCAGAATGGACTGAGTTGTTGTAGGCAAACTCAGCCAAATGGGAGTAGGGATGCCTAATCATCCTGGGAAAAAGTAGAGAAGCACCGTAAGTACTGCCCCAAAGTCTGGTTTGCTCGCTTCATTTGCCCGCTACTCTGGGGAAGGTAGGCGGACGATAGGTATAGTTCCACCTTCAGGGCCTTGCAGAGGGCTCTCCAGAACCTGGAAGTAAACTGCACCCCTCGGTCTGAGACAATATTACTGGGCAAACCATGTAACCTGACAATCTCTTTGATGAAGGCCAGTGCAGTCTCTGACTCAGATGGAGTACCCACCATTGGTAAGAAGTGGGCTATCTTGGATAGCCGATCCACTACTACCAGAATGGTAGTAAACCCCTCAGAGGGCGGTAAATCCACAATGAAGTCCATTGCAACCATTTCCCAGCGACAATCAGGAATGGGCAGGGGCCTCAGTAACCCCCAAGCCTTGGTTTTGTCTCCCTTGTTATGTAGACACACTGTGCATGATTACATTCTTGATTCAAGTTGGGCCACCTAAAGGGTCGCTGGATTTGTTCCATTTTTTTTTACGGGCTCCAAAGTGTCCAGCCAGTTGATGATCATGGAAAGCCTTGAAAACTTGATATCTTACTTCTTGGGGTACAAAGATCTAATCCTTGTGCCAAAGAAGAACATCCTGCCTTCTTAACGAATCTTGTTCGGGTTCAGGACATAGTGCAGAGGCTTGCTTGATCAAAGTCTTTAGGCTGGGTTGGATCAGCAAAAAAGTTTGGGCCAACAAGATGGCGTTGGGGGGAGAAGGCTCCTCTGGGTCTGGGAACATACCGGAAAGAGCATCTGCCTTCCCGTTCTTGGATCCTGGGTGGTAGGTTATGCGGAAATTAAACCTGGAGAAATATAAAGCCCATCTAGCCTGCCGAGGTCTTAGGCGCTTGGCGGATCTTAGATACTCCAGATTTTTATGATCCGTGAAAATTATAATTGGGTAGTTGGCTCCTTCCAACAAGTATCTCCATTCTTCGAAGGCTATCTTGATCGCTAAAAGTTCCCTATCACCCACATAGTAGTTCCTTTCAGCTTGGCTCAGTTTCCTAGAACAAAAGGCTATTGGGTGAAGCAGAGCCTTTGGGCCCTGGCGCTAAGAGAGTACGTGTCACGTACCTGATTGGAGACTGAAATGACGAGGTCGGTCTCACTTGTGTCACTAGCCCTGACCCCACTGGAAGTGGAACAGAGGGTGTCTAGGGACCAGGGGGACAAGAGTGCCAACAGATGTTGTTTGCAGCTCTTGCAGTTGGAGACTTTGGAAGACTGATGAACCTCCGATTCAGGCACAGTAGTAATATGCAGAGCTGGTATGGTAGATCGCCAGGTGTGCACCAGAGCAAGGCAGGAAGCAGGGATGGGAGACAGGAGCAGTGTCAAAGGAATAGCCAGGGTCATCAATGGGCGGACAGCGAGGTACCAAATCATAAGCAAGCCAAAGTCAGGAACAGAGCCGAAGTCAGGAACAAGAATCAAGCAGGAGAGTAATCAGAGTCAGGTCAGAAACAAGCCGGGTCAGCAACAAGGAAATCACACAGGAACGAGCAGGAAACGGGGAACAGCTGAAGACCAGTCAGCACCCAGCACAGGCAGAGGCACCTTTTAAATAGTCCGTCTGGCGCCAATCTTCACCTTGCATGTGCACGTGCGTGTTCGTGCACTTCTGTGCACATGCGCACGTCTATTCACCAGCCGTCTCACGGGAATTCCCTTACAGTACGGCTCCTGTAGCAACTTCAGATGCATCCACCTCCAGGATGAAGGGAAGTGTTGGTTCTGGATGCTGTAACACCTGAGCGGAAGTGAACTGATCTTTTAACTGCTGAACGCTATTTGAGCTTCCTGGCTCCAGCAGAAATGTGTATGCTGGCCAGTGAGTTGAGTAATAGGGGTAATAATGGTGGAAAAGCCCTTAATAAATTTCCGATAGAAATTGGTGAAGCCCATGAATCTTTGGACCCCTTTCCTGTCTGAAGGTCCAGGATAGCAGATACTTTCTGAGGGTCCATGGAGATTCCCTCAGTGGAAATTATGAGCCCCAGGAACTGGATGGACTGCTTTTCAAACTTGCACTTCTCCGCCTTTGCGTACAAGCCATACATCCTTAGAATGTTTAGCACTTTCCTAACATGATCTCAATGGAGTTCCAGTGAGGTAGAGAAAATTAGGATATCGTCCAGGTAGACAATTACGAAAAGGTCTAGGTACTCACTAAAGATATTGTTTACAAACGTAACAGGGGCATTACATATCCCAAACGATATCACCAGGTACTTGAAATGTCCAAAGTGTGTTCTGAAGGCAGTCTTCCACTCATCACCCTTCCTTATACGGACTAAATTGTAGGCTCCTCGTAAGTCCAATTTAGTGAACACTCGGGCTGTTCAAAACCTCTGAAACAACTCGGGCATAAGAGGAAGAGGATATCGATTTTTAATGGCCATTTTGTTAAGCTCTCTGTAGTCAATGCAGGGTCTGAGAGACCGACCTTTTTTTCAACAAAGAAAATACCAGCCCCGGCAAGGGAGGAACAGGGGCAGATGAATCCTTTAGTGAGGTTCTCGTCTAAGTAATGTCGGAGGGCTTCCAGTTCAAGCTCGGACAATGGGAAAATTCGCCCAAATGGTATTTCTGCCCCTGGAAGTAACTCAATTGGGCAATCGTAAGACCGATGAGAAGGCAATGTGTTGGCCTTCTATTTATCAAACACATCAAGAAAATCGTGGTAAGTAGGGAACTGATTGACTGGCCTCTGGTGAAGGTTGGACTGAGAGACATACGGAAGAGTTGGTGAAAGCAGGGGCACCACAGTGTTGCAGACAATATTCTGATGAAAAAGAAGATTTCCTTCTTGGGCCAATTGATCTATGGGTTGTGGGCTTGCAACTAGGGTATTCCTAGGATGGCTGGAAACATGGGGGATCTGATGACGTCAAAATGAATTAACTCCTGATGGCCGGAGTCAGTGGTTGCTAGAATAGGAATGGTTTCCTGGGTAACAGGTCCAGAGCTCGGAGTAGTGCCATCCGCTAATAATACATCAAGTCTCTGTTTCTTAAGCAGAAGAGGGATGTGTAAATCCTTGGCCAATTTGATGTCCAAGAAACAGCTACAGGCTCCTGAGTCAACGACTGCCCACAACTTGACGTCCCTTCCAGCCACCTGCAATGGCATGGGGAGAATGACATGGGTGGTTAAAGTCCCGTTTAACTGAAGGTATGAAGGATGGGGCTGGCTGGACTAAGTTGGTCGTACTGGGCAGTTAAGGAAGAAATGGCCCGTGGCCCCACAGTAGAGACGTAGATTGCCTTGCTGTCTGCATAGCCTTTCTTCCGGAGTTAGGGCAGGTCGGAGAAGGCGAATTTGCATTGGTTCTACCTCAGAAGTGCTGATGGGTTGCAGAGTAGGGGCAGGAGCCATTGGTAACGGAATCTTTGGCAGAACCCATGTGGGTTGAAAGGTCTGAGTAAGCTCAGCACGTCTTTCCCGTAGACACCAATCCAACTGGGTAGAGAGCAGGATAAGGTTCTCCAAGGAGGAAGGAGCTTCTACCCTAGCTAACTCGTCCTTGAATGATTCGGACAGGCCTAGACGGAACTGGTACTTTAACCACTTGAGCTCCTGAGGATTTACCCCCCTTAATGACCAGGCCTCTTTTTGCTACTTGGCGCTGCACTAATTCAACTGATAATTGCGCGGTCATGCAATGCTGCACCCAAACAAAATTTACATCCTTTTTTTCACACAAATAGAGCTTTCTTTCGGTGGTATTTGATCATCTGTGTGCTTTTTATTTTTCACGCTATAAACAAAAAAAGGCCAAAAATTTTGAAGAAAAAAAATATTTTTTATTTTCAGCTATAAAAAAATATATAGTATACTCAAAGTTGGTTATAAATTTAGGCCAAAATGTATTCTGCTACATGTTTTTGGTAAAAAAATCCCAATAAGTGTATATTGATTGCTTTGTGTGGAAGTTATAGCGTCTACAAACTATGGTATAAATACTGCAATTTACGCCATTTTTCTGCTATACAGCGCTGCGCTAGTTTAACGGACAATTGCGCGGTCATGCAATATGGTACATAAATGAAATTTACATCCTTTTTTTTTCCACAAATTGAGCTTTCTTTTGGTGGTATTTGATCGCCTGTGCGGTTTTTATTTTTTGCGCTATAAAAAAAAAAGGCTGACAATTTTGAGGAAAAAAAAACAATATTTTGGACTTTTTGCTATAAAACATGTCCAGTAAAAAAAAAATGCAAAACTCAAATTTAGTCATAAATTTCTTCCAAAATGTATTCTGCGACATGTCTTTGCTAAAAAAAAAACCCAATATGTGTAAATTAATTGGTTTACGTGAAAGTTACAGCATTTACAAATGGCGGGAAAGATACTGGGATTTTTAGGGTTTTTTTTATACTGATAATGGCGGCGATCAGCGAATTATGGCGGCAATCAGGGACTTATGGCAGCGATCAGCGACTTTTGGCAGGACTACGGCGGACATTTTGACATTGGGGGGTACTGACTTGGGGTCACTGACATCCCCAAAAACACTAATACAGTGATCAGTGCAAAAAAAAAAAAACTGACACTGTACTAATGGCAATGGGGAGGAAGGGGTTAACTTTATTTAGCAGGGAAGGGTTATAGGAGTGAGGGGAGTGTTTACTAGGGGGCGGGGGAGTGTGCTGGTTGGGACAAGGCTGATCGAGAAAGAAAAACTGTTCTTTCTCGATCAGCTCATCCTCGAGCTGTCAGGGAAGTGACAGACAGCACAGCTACTGCAGCTGTGCTCTCTGTCACTGTTTGCCGCCGATCGCCGGGACATCTGCGGCAGAGAACCGCGGGACAAATAGGGCGGCGGCGCGCCTCACGCGTGCCCCCTATTTGTTTACAAAACACACGTCTTAAAACGTGGTTTTGCCTGTGAGTGCCGCCCTGCCACCGTATATGTACAGTGGCTGGGTGGCATGCGGTTAATGCTGCATCGTTCCAACCAGTATCCGCTGACCATTTGTGGAACTCCACTATGTAGTCCTTCACAGGCCGCCGACCTTGTAGTAGAGCATGGAGGGCGGACTCAGCAGTGGAGGTCCTCTAGGGATCATCGTAAAGGGCAGCCGTGGCTTCAAAAAATTCACTCACTGAGTTGAGTGCTGGGTTCTTCTGTTCCAGTGACTATGTGCCTAAGACTGTGGTTCTTCAGACAAGAGGGAGATGATGAACCCAACCTTGACTGCTTCCAGTGAAAAGGTTCTGGGTTGTAGAGCAAAATACAGTTAACAGGCATTTTTGAAAGCTCTGAACTTACGTCGATCCCCAAGGAAATGTTCACGAGTAGGGACTCTGGGTTCCGGAGGTGGTAACACCACAGCAGGAGTGGTGGCAGGAGACAGACTGGCAGGTGTGGCTACTGGGTTAGAACTGGCGGAAGTATCCTGGTCCGCAGAAGTAGAGAGGGAGTAAAGATGCCCTTCCAACTTGAAGTATCTTTGCTGTAGATCTTTCACTGCTTGAGTAAGTGCCGTCATTTGTTGGCACAGGGCCTCTAGTGCGGAAGCGCCTCTCTGGGCCTCGAACATAGTGGCTGGATGATATTATCACGTACCTGGTGATGGAGACCAATGGAGAGAGGGCTTCCCTTGTGGCTAAGTTCCAGACTCCCCTGAGAGTGGGACAGCGGGAGTCAGGCCCAAAGTGGCACAGGTCGCCTGTAGGAGTGCTGGTTTGTGGTCCACCCAGAA
The DNA here is from genome assembly GCF_062004578.1 of Staurois parvus. NCBI lineage: Eukaryota > Metazoa > Chordata > Amphibia > Anura > Ranidae > Staurois > Staurois parvus. The sequence continues at coordinate 588,836 of NW_028318568.1, read as the reverse complement.
GCACAGCTGATGTACGGAGATAGGTCTACAGACAGGTGGCACCTGTAAAAGCTATGCAAGCCCTTCCAGGATTTAGAGATTTACTAGATAGCCGGTTCAAACCAAGGTCAGGTACCAGGTGGGAATCAGAGCAGACGTAGTCAGATGGGATAGCCGAGGTCATACACAGAGGAGCGAGAGAGAGAGAGTATCCGTAAGCCAAGCCGAGGTCAGATCAGGGGTAAAGCAGAGTAGACAGGTGCAAGAGCAAGCCGAGTCGGTATCAGGAAAGCACAATAACACAGGAAACAGGAACAAGGCACAGGGAGCTAGAGATCATCCAGGAACTTGAGGAAGTGAGGAGACTCCTTATAAATGCCAAACTGAGGCTAATGTGTGCTTCTGCGGCCATGCTGCGCTCTGGGGGCAAAATGATTTAGAAAAGAGTAAAAAAAAATAAAAGCACACCTATGCACAATCAGCTACAAATTTCATTTCAAATAAAAAAAAATTTTCAATAACATTGATAGTGGACTACGCATAGGAACACATCCTCATATGGTTACTATATACTCACCAATGACCTACTAACCGCCAAAACCAATGGCCACTATACTATACTCCTATTACTTGACCTCTCTGCGGCTTTTGACACGGCTGACCACCCCTCCTCAAAAAAAACTGCACTCTCTTAGCCTCAGAGACTCCGCTCTCTCCTGGTTCTCCTCCTATCTATCACAGCGCTCCTTCAGTGTTTCCTATAACGTTGCCACCTCCCCTTCACTCCCTCTCTCTGTCGGGGTCCCTCAAGGTTCTGTCCTCGGACCCCTCCTCTTCTCCATCTACACCTCCTCCCTCGGCCAATTGATAAACTCCCACGGCTTCAACTACCATCTCTATGCCGACGACACACAAATCTATCTCTCTACCACTCACCTCACCCCCTCAGTCTCCAATCGCTTCACAACAAGGCTTGGAGCACAAGTGGAACGCAAATCGATCCCTGGGGCCTGGGGATCGCATTGCAAGCCACCCACTCCATTGCAAGCCACCAGCTCCATCTGTGCTCACCACAAAGGGATTTCCCCTCGCATTTGGTGAGCGGGCATTTCAAGCCCTGATCTATACTATTCTGGATACTTTATGGAATATTCAATAGACTCCTAATATATGGACTCTGATCTCTATCCCCATCTGCGCCAATTACTTTTGTTTGATATCATTGCTTTAGATTATTACCTACTGGGTATAGTGCCACTTACAGAAGTATACTGAAGTATACACTTAGGATTGCTGTTTGAGATTTACAGGGACAGTCCGGGTTTTGAATCATGTGTCCAGTTTAAAGTCTGCCTGAAAACTGGAAACATTGTTCAGGCCAGACTGTGGCTCCCTAAAATAGCTGGAGAGAGGTTCAGGTGTTCTTCTCCCTCCAGCTTGCAGGTGGTGATAGATAGCTGGCACTGAGACTGAGAGCTCATCTCAGTCTCAGTATGGGTATTGTAAGGAATGAAGACTCTCTCCACTTGTCATGTGACTTATCACATGACTGGAGTGTGGAAGGTGGAGCTGCCTTCTATGCAAAGTGTGATCTGTGAGTACAAGAGGGAAGAGGGAGGACAATTCTGATGTGTAGAGGGACTCCTGATGTAAGGAGTCACTGATGGGGACACCAGATTAAGGAGGCACTCTGATGGGGACACAAGATTAAGGAGGCATTCTGATGGGGACACAAGATTAAGGAGGCATTCTGATGGGGACACCAGATTAAGGAGGCACTCTGAAAGGGGACACCAGATTAACCACTTAAGCTCCGCCCTATAGCATGTGATCCACGCTCCCGTGTTTGCGGGTAGGGGCACGCGTGTCCGCCGACTCGGCAGTGCTGTGATTCAGTGCAGCACAGATCAGTCAGCTGATCCAGGCCAGTGATGTTCGGCCTGGATCTGCTGAGTGATCACTGCCCTATCACAGATCTTCCTATGCCTGTGTTTACATTACACAGGCACAGGAAATGATGCAATCTTCTCTCCTTGGAGCACATTCCGTGCCAGAGAGAGAAGAAAGCAGATCCACGTAAGTCAAAGCACTACACTTTTACAGTAAAAGCACATTTAACCCCCTGATTGCCCCCTAGTTAACCCCTTTACTGCCCTGCCACCAGTGTCATTAGTGCAGTGTACAGATTTTTTTTACTGATCATTGTATTAGTGTCACAGGCAACTTCAGATAGTGTTAGCGTCAGTTAGCGTTCCTCCCAAATAGCGTCAGATTGACCGCCACTACATCTGTCATCATATTTAACCCTTTGATTGCCAGGAACACACTCACATACACAATAAACCTCCATTGCTAGTATAGTGTCTGAACGGATCAATATCTTTGATCAGATCCGCACTATACCAACGTTCACAATAGTATAGTGTCCCCAAAAATGCAGCATTAGCAGGATTAGCCCTGGCACCTGCATTTAGTCACTATGCTTAACCCCCCCTCCTCTCCCCCAGCAAGTGCAGTGTTAGTAGATCACTGTCACATGATGCATTGCACGCAAAACTGCAGGGTTAGCAAGATCAGGCCTGATCGTTGCATGCACTAGCAGGTACATTTTTTGGTAGTGGTTCAAGCATTTTTTGACAGCCAGGTGTTTTTTCCCATAAGTTGCACTAGGTATCTATAAATTTAGTGGCCAAAATGTCCAGCAAAAGGTACTCTAATGAAGTGGCCTACAGGATTCTGAACATGTCAGATGAACGCGAAGGGAAAGCCTCACTGACAGAATCAGGCTCGAATCCAAACCTGTAGACTGCAGCGGCACCATGGCAGATAACTCAGACGATGGAGTAGAGGTCCCTGCTAAAGTCAGGCATACCCGACCCCATTTCCAGGTTGCTGAGGTGTTACAATTGCATGATGATTCTTCTGTGCAGCAGAGTGCCAGTACTAGTGCCGCAAATGCCTTTTGGTGTACTGGCGTGCACCAGCGGCCTAGTACATCCTGGTCTTTTCATACCAGCACTGCAGTATCACTTGGTGATGTGGCAAGTCCCATAAGTGCAGCACAAGCTAGTGCGGTGGCTAGCACAAGTAGTGTCCCGCAGCCACCAAGAATTCGCACACAGGCCCATAGAGCCCATAGTGTCCTTCCAGATGTGCTTGCAAATCCTGATTGGCAGCCCCTTTATTTTTTGGAGCTGATTTTTACAGAAGATCTATATGGATTGATTGTGGATCAAAGCAATTTATACGCACAACAATTTATCACTGCCAACCCAAATTCAAAGCTTGCCAGACCATTTGCATGGAAACGTATTACGGTTTCCGAATGTAAACTTTTTTTTGGACTAACCCTCAACATGAGCATTACTAAAAAAAAAATTAACTGCAGTTGTATTGGTCCACAGACCCGTTTCATCATACGCCCGTGTTCTCTGCTGCCATGGCAAGGCATAGATATGAAAATAAAATGTGATTCATGCATTTCAATGATAATACACTCTGTCGTCCTCGGGGTGATCCTGAATTTGACTGGCTCCACAGAATTAGGGACCTCGTAAATCACCTTCACAAGAAATTTGTAGATGTGTATGCTCCCCAGCAAAATATCTGCATTGAGTCCCACATCAATTTTTCTGGTCGCCTTGCATTCAAACAATTTCTCCTCAGCAAGTGTGCCAGATATGGGGCCAAAATGTAGAAGATCTTTGAGAGGGCAACAGGCTATACATGTAATTTTTAGATTTACAAGGGAAAAGATAGTCACGTGGAGCCACCCGGATGCCCAGACTACATGGGGAGCAGTGGCAAGATAGTTTGGGAGTTGGTGTCACCATTTTTCCATATATACAGTACATGGACAATTTTTATACAAGCGTGCCGCTATTTAGACATTTGTACAGTCTGATCACCGGGGCTTCCCCCCAATGGCTTGTAAATACCTATCTTAGAAAGGGGGAGAAAGCCTGGTTGAAAAATGATGAATTGCTCGCAGTAAAGCGGAAGTACAAACAGGATATTTTTGTCCTGTCTTCCATTTATGCAGACACAACCATCCAAATTTCCACGTCAGCTGGTGTTGTTGAAAAGCCCCAAAAAAAGGGGAGAGCGTGAAAGGAGATTTACAAAAAGTGGTTACATTATGGACAGAATGCGACAATAGAAGTAGTTCCAAAAATTATTCTTTATTACACAATAGACATGTGGACAATTAAGGTAAATACCTTGGTTCACCATCACCTCAGTATGAGATAATACAAAAACAGACCTAAAATCACATAAAAACAACGTCAGGACCGGTCTTAATAGTGATGTGCTGCAGATATAGTGACAATAGTCTAATATATTTGCAGCACCGACACATTGGTTACACCACCATGCAGGAGGTGTATCAAAAAATTGTACCATATAGGCATAGCATACATTTCAATAATGGCTGCTAACAAGCACCAATAAATAGTTATATAATTGCCCATAGACCTAAATAGGTAACGTGGGTAAAAAATGAATGCATATAGGGATGCGGTTAGCCTCTGTAATAACCAGATGTTATAGTGGCAAACATTAATGGCAAAAGTAGGTGGTGATTAAGCCGCAGTGAACATGTCCATGTTGCTTGAGTATAAAGTCAGCAATGCAAAAATCACCATTGAATTCCTCAATGTTGTAGAAAATGGCAGGGTCCTGCCTTAAGGGGTTTCTTCACCGCAACATGCAGGCTATTAACCACCTTAATTGATGTAGTGATGCGAGGTGCTGGGTCATCCGTGCCATGTAATAAATGTAGGGTGCCATGCATCTTTATATAGTGAAACATGCTGTCCCCATCCTGCAACAAATAGGTGACACATGGACAGTCAGTACATTTTTTCCTTGTAGTATATATGTAATGGCGAACATGCGCCTTATTTCCTTTTATCTGTGCAGCAGTTCACTCACCACCCAAGCCATAGGTGATACTCTTGCAGAGTTTCCTTCATCTGGATGACCAGGCGCAGTTCCGGAGGCAGCCGCCACCATCGGGACTGTTATCCAGTGGGCTCCGCTCCCGCCTTGGTGCTTGTGCAGCTTTGCACCCTTCGTGGCTGGCGTGTATGCCTGGCTTCCCTGATGGTCAGCGTGTATGGTGCCAATGCATGCGGCCGGAAGCAACGTATCTGAATTGTGACGTCAATGCGTTTCGCCGATGGGCGTATCTCACTTGGCTTCGTCAGGACCAATGAGATGCCTTCCTTTCACACACTATTTATAATGGGCTTGTAACCGCCCATATATGTAAATCAATTAGTGACAATAGTACTCAATGGGAGAAAAAGCTAATTACTTAGCAAAAAACTGGTCATATAATGCAATTAAAAGAACAAATACCTGGGCACACAGCAGGAAGGATTACTCTTATCTAGATAACCATCAACTAGAGGGATTTTAAAATAGCCTTCTTAGCTACCACAAGGTGGCGCAACCGACTAATTATACTATACATCTGCTTATTTTTCCAAAAACACTTGGAGATCACAATCAATATTTAACCCTTTTGGAAATAGAGTATCAAGTTTATATATCACGTTTTAAAAGTTCTCTATCAAAGTCACCTCTCCTCTGCGGGAAATTAACTGCATAGATTCCTTTGACTTTAGTGCCCTCTAATCCACCGCCATGGTACTTGGCATAATGTTGAGCTAAATTGCTTTCAGGGTCATTAGATTTAATATCTCTGAAATGTTCTCCTATTCGCACTTTGAGCTGCCTCTTAGTTTTACCAATATACATTTTTTTACATGGACAGGTCCACTCTAGCTGTGGAACAATTTATAAGGCTTTGAATTTTAAAGTGAGCTTTATTATTTGAATCCGAGAACATATCTGTACGGTCTACAAACTTACAAATTTGACATTTTCCACATCTAAACATCCCTTTAGTACGTGACTTGAGCCATGTTGATTGTTTTAGTGGTTGATAGTCAGAGTAAATAAGTAAATCACTAAGATTTGGTGCTCTCCTTGCCACCATTAATGGACGTTCACTTACAATTTTACCAAGATTAGGGCATTGTGTAAAAATCTTCCAATGTTTTTCCAATATGTGTTTTACTTCCCTCCACTGTGCTCCCCATCAGGGAAGCCAGCCATACGTGCCGGACACAAGCGGTGCAAGGCTGCACAAGCACCAAGGCAGGAGCGGAGCCCATTGGATAACAGTCCCGATGGTGGTGGCTGCCTCCTGGACTGTGCCTGGTCATCCAGACGAAGGAAACTCTGCAAGAGTATCACCTATGGCTTGGATGGTGAGTAAACTGCTGCACAGATAAACGGAAATAAGGCACATGTTCGCCATTACATATATACTACAAGGAACATATTTACTGACTGTCCATGTGTCACCTATTTGCTGCAGGATGGGGACAGCATGTTTCACTATATAAAGGTGCAAGGCACCCTACATTTATTACAAGGCACAGATGATCCAGCACCTCGCATCACTACATCAATTAAGGTGGTTAATAGCCCGCATATTGCGGTGAAGAAACCCCTTAAGGCAGGGCCCTGCCATTTTCTACAACACTGAGGAATTCAATGGTGATTTTTGCATTGCTGACTTTATACTCAAGCAACATGGACATGTTCACTGCAGCTTAATATTTCACCACCTACTTTTGCCATTAATGTTTGCCATTATAACATCTGGTTATTACAGAGGCTAACCACATCCCTATATGCAATCATTTTTTACCCACATTACCTGTTTAGGTCTATGGGCAATTATATTACTATTTATTGGTGCTTGTGAATGTCTTTTCAGGCTCCCCCCTTTTTTTGATGCATGTTTTTTGGTTACTGGGCAGATCATTTACATTCAGCAGTACATGATATCTATGGGCCTCTGATTTTTTCCTTATTTTACCACCGTTGTTGAGAAGCCCCTCTGTGTCCATGACTATAACTTTAACATGGGAGGGGTGGACATCAATGACCAGATGATGAAGCCATGCTTAATTTCCCGTAAAGCCAGACGCTAGTGCAAAAAAGTGTCTGTATATTTATTTCAATTAGCTCTGTACAACGCTTTTTGTGCTTTACAAAGCAACTGGAAGATGTGGATCCTTCCTAAAATTTTCAGGAAAAGATCATCATGGCCCTTTTGTATCCAGAAAGTGCTGTGGCCCCAACCCCCAACCCAGATGCAGTGTGCAGGTGGCATGAGAGGCATTTTCCTGATGCCATTCCTGGTACCCCAACCCAAAAGTCACCCCAAAAAAGATGTATTGTCGTTAGCAGACATGGGATTAGGCAGGACACCCACTTTTTTTTGTCCCTCCTGTCCAGGCCAACCTGGTCTCTGCCTCAAGAACTGCTTCAGTCACTACCATACACTAGTGGAGTATTAGTTTAGTGTACAGCACAGCACAGTCCACTGCACATATATACACAGGGTCTCGTAAGATGTTAGGTAGTCAGGAAACTGGCTATCTCATGTTGTGAGATCCTAATATCTGCTTTACAGTTTTGTCTTGTTTTTTAAAGTTAAACATTTAAAAAAAAAACATTCAAAATAAAAAAAAATAAAATAGGTTTTTTATTGTTACTGTTTTATTGTTAACCATTGCTGTTTTCTTCAGCTGCAGCACCAATCTGTTTATTTTGACAACAGGGTCTTGCTCTCAGAACATATGTAACTGTGTGCAGCGCACATGTGTGTTGGATGAGATTTTTCATCCACAGTTAAAAAAAAAAAAGAACATATACAGTTGCAAGAAAAAGTATGTGAACCCCTTGGGATTCCGTGGAGTTTTGCATGAATTGGGCATAAAATGTGCTCTGAACGTCATCTAAGTCACAACAATAGAAGAACACAGTCTGCTGAACATAATACTACACAAACATTAGATGTTGCCATGGTTTAATTGCACATAACATGTAAACATTCACAGTGCAGGGAGGAAAAAGTATGTGAGGCCCTAGCTTAATGACTTCTCCCAGAGCTATTTGGAGCCAGGAGTGAGCCAACCTTGACTCCAATCAGTGTGATGATATTGGATGTGTTGCTGACAGCTGTCCTGCCCTTAAAAACACACACCTGTTTTGGGTTTACTGGTTTCAAGAAGCACTGTCTGATGTGAACCATGCCTCGCAGAAAAAAGCTCTCAGAAGACCTACGATCAAGAATTATTGACTTGCATGAAGCTGGAAAGGGTTACAAAAGTATCTCCTTGAGCTTTGATGTTCATGTGTCCACGGTAAGACAGACTGTCTACAAATGGAGAAAGTTTAGCACTGTTGTTACTCTCCCTAGGCATGGTCGTCCTGTAAAAATGACTGCAAGAGCACAGCGCAGAATGCTGCATGAGGTAAAGAAGAATCCCAGAGTGTCAGCTAAAGACCTACAGAAATCTCTGGCACATGCTAACATTTTTGTTGACACATCTACAATAAGGAAAACATTAAACAAGAATGGAGTACATGGGAGGACACCACGGAGGAAGCCATTGCTGTCCAAAAAGAAGATTGCAGCACGTTTGAAGTTTGAAAAAGAGTACCTGGATGTTCCACAGCACTATTGGCAAAATATACTGTGGACAGATGAAACCAAGATTGAGTTGTTTGGGAAGAACACACAACACTATGTGTGGAGAAAAAAAGGCCCAGCACACCAACATCAAAACCTCATCCCCACTGTGAAACATGGCGGAGGGAGCATCATGGTTTGGGGCTGCTTTGCTGCCTCAGGGCTGGACGGATTGTTTTCATTGATAGGAAAATGAAATCCAGAGTTTATCAAGACATTTTGAAGGAAAACGTACGACCGTCTGTCCGCCAACTGAAGCTCCGCAGAGGATGGGTGATGCAACAGGACAATGACCCAAAGCATACAAGTAATTCAACAAAACAATGGCTGCAACAGCACAGAATACACCTTCTGGAGTGGCCCAGTCAGAGTCCTGACCTCTACCCGATTGAAATGCTGTGGCATGAGCTTAAGAGAGCGATTCACACCAGACATCCCAAGAATATTGCTACACTGAAACAGTTTTGTGAAGAGGAGTGGTCCAAAATGACTCCAGATCGTTGTGCAGGTCTGATCTGCAACTACAGGAAACGTTTGGTTAAGGATATTGCTGCCAAAGGAGGGTCAACCAGTTATTAAGTCCAAAGGTTCACATACTTTTTCCTCCCTGCACTGTTAATGTTTTCATGTTATGTGCAATTAAACCATGGCAACATCTAATGTTTGTGTAGTATTATGTTCAGCAGACTGTGTTCTTCTATTGTTGTGACTTAGATGACGTTCAGAGCACATTTTATGCCAAATTCATGCAAAACTCCACGTAATCCCAAGGGGTTCACATACTTTTTCTTGCAACTGTATGCCCAAGCATGGGGGCAAGGGGTGGTCAGTGGGTGGACATATTTGGCATATTATTTGAAATTTTTATTTGGCAGAGATTTCTTCATCCACAGAGATGAGAGAATTCTTTTTTTCATTCAGCATACAAAAAAAAAAAAAAAAAGAAGCAGAACATAACATATATGCCCAACAAAAACCAGTGACGTACAGGTACATCATTGGACTGACTGAGTGGTTATACCAAGATCAAGATGATGCCTGCAGCTATCATCCTGTTATTGCTTTTTTTCAGCCGGTGTTCGCCTTTCATGTAAAAGCAATCCTAGTGGCTAATTATCTACAGGATTGCTTTTACAAGCAGCGGGAGGAGATGCCCACCCCCCCGCTGCCTTCTATGATTTTCTTGGGCAGTCCCATGCCATCGGGGAACCTAGGAATGCAGCCAGTATTTCCATCAGCTAATCATAAAGCTGATTGGGGACTGGAATGGGGCCAATCATCTCTATAGTCTAAGAAACCGGAAGCTACGACCATTTCTTCACTTTGGTTTCGCCGTATATAAACAACACCATTTTTAAATTGGGAAAGCATCTGATCACACTTATCTTGGTGAGATCATATGATTTAAAGGCAGAAGATATATCTAGAGTCTAAGTGACCCCAGATTTCTCAGAAAATTAGATGGGAGGTGGTGGTGAGTAGAAAGGGGAGGTGGGGAATAGGTAAACGTGCGTGGAAATTTGTGTTTTGTGATGTTTGATATAAAGTGGATTTTGTATTATAAAACTAATAAAAGATATATTTTAAAAAAAAATTAATAAACAGTGCCATTTGTAAATTGGGAAAGCATCTGATCACACCAATCTTGATGAGATCAGATGATGTAAGGGCAGAGGAGATATATAAAGTCTATCAGACCCCAGATTTCTCAAAAAAGAATACATGTCAATGCCTATTGCAGTCATAGGGAATATTTACGTTCCCTGTGAAAGCAATAAAAGTGATGAAAAAAAAATGAAAGGGACAGTGTAAAAATAATACAAAAATCAAAATAAAATTTAAAAAAGCACACTCGTCTCTCCTCGCGTGTGCAAACGTTGATTCAGTGTCGGTATGTAAACAGCATTTGCACTATGCATGTGAGGTATTGCCATGAATGTCAGATCAAGGGCGGTAATTTTAGCACTAGACCTGTGTAAATCTAAAATGGTAGCCTGTAAAGGTTTTTAAAGCATTGCCTATGGATATTAAAAATGTATGTAGTTTGTCGCCATGGCACGGGGTGTGAGCATTCTTGAAGCATGTCATGTTTGTTATCTATTTACTCAGCATACCATCATATTTTATATTCTACCAGACACATAGCCAATATATTGTGTTTTTGAGCATTAGAATTAAAAAAAGAGCATTTTTTGCTAAAAAAAAAAATTGCATTTGAAAAATTGCTGCACGAGTACTATGTGGCATAAAAAAATGTAACACCCACCATTTTGTTCTCTAGAGCATTTGCTTTAAAAAAAATAATAATGTTTGGAGGTTTGAAGTCATTTTCTAGCAAAAAATGCTGATTTTTTTCATGTGAACAAAAAGTGTCAGAAAAGGTTTGGTCTTTAGAAGAGTAAGTGATAATTCCTCCCCCACAAATTACCCGTTTTTGGAAAGTAGACACCCCAAACTATTTGCTGAGAGGCATGATGAGTCCATAGAAGAATTCATTTTTTACCACAAGTTTTTGGAAAATGATAGAAATTGTTTTTTTTTTTTTTTTACACAAAGTTGTCACTTAAATTATATATTGCTCTCACATGTCATGGGTATATGTGGCATTCTAGCCGCATACAAAAACCCAAAATTCAACAAGCACCTTCAGGCTTTTAAAGGGCTTTATTTCCTCATTACACTTCCTGACTACCAATCACAGTTTCGGAGGCCCTGAAATGCCAGAATAGTACAAAAACACCCCCAAATGATCCCTTTTTGGAAAGCAGACACTCCAAGTAGCATGGTGAGTATTTTGCAGATCTCGTTTTTGCCACAAATTTTTGGAAAATGAAGAAAAAAAAACAAAAATATTTTTTCTTTTCTTTTTTTATTTTTCAAAACCTTTTGAGAAAAAATTAGATCTGCAAAATGCTCACTATACCACCTATTGGGGTGTCTACTTTCCGAAAAGGGGTCATTTAGGGGGGTTGTGTGATCTTGTCATTTTAGGGCCTCAAACTGTAATAGGCAATGAGGGAGTGAAATGAGGAAGTTACGCACCTTCAGGCTTTCCAAATAGTCATTGGATTTCGGGCTCCTGTATGTGGCTAGGCTCCCAAAAAGTCTCACACATGTGGTATCCCCATACTCGGTAGAAGTAACAGAATGTATTTTGGGGCATAATTCCACATACTGTATACCCATGGCATGTGTGAGCAACGTATCATTTAATTGACAACTTTGTGGGGACACCTGATGTAAGGAGGCACTCTGATGGGACACCTGATGTATTGTGGTTTTATTTTCTTTTACCTAAAATATGGATGTGATTGGTCTACTGTTATGTTTTTTTAAATAGAGAACAATTTGGACCTCGATTGGAAGAAATTTTTAGCGACTGGACTTGAATTTGAGTTAATTAATCCTGCCCTAAGTAGATATTTGTGTGCTGCAGGAATGTATACAAAATTGTGTGCACTTCTGCAGTTCACAAAAATACACAGCCCCTTTGCAGGTGTGCAGTGATGCCATTAGGTCTTAATGGCACAACCACACACCTTGCTTTTGCGCTCATTCACCTACAGCAAAACGTATGGTAAAAAATATCATGCATTTTGGTGCAGAACATCTATTTGTATTAAATTTTGTTTTAATTTGTTATGTATACTACAGAGAAAAAATGTTGACGCACGCCACTAAAGTGTTTGGGTTTGGCTTGAAGAAAATGTGGCAATCCTACCCACACTGGAGAAAAGCCAGGAGATGGGCAACAAAGAAAGGATGAGGGCATACCCCTGGTGATTCACAAACAAAATACATTTTCCAAGTATAATATAAAAAGCTTATGAGGTATAGCTTTGCAAGCTTTAAAGCATTATTAAACACAAAAGCAAACACATTATATTGCAGCTTATCAATTTTTAGATGTGATGGTTATATTTGTTTTCTTTTTTGCTTTCCCTTATTTCCATCTGGTGATCCAGCCAGTAAGCCTGGTTTTTTAACAAGCTCTCCTGTAAATGTAGGAGTTCTAGTGTTGAGATAAATAATTTACCACTGATGTGGGTGCTTACAATGAACAGAAAAAAAACAAAAGAAAAAAAAGTCTTTGTTGTAACTGCTTGTGTAAGCGGTGCTTGGCTTCAATTCATTAGTGTATCTAAATCATATAGTAGGGACCAGGTGACCTCCACCTAAGATTCAGTAGCAGTGTCTTAAAGGAGTGAAGGGAATACGTCATAAAAACAACCTCATATGTGAACGTCCCTGGAGTGACAAGTTTCTTGTGTTTTGGAGATGGAGCCGAAAAAAATCAGCTTTATTTTGATCGTTGTTGAGTGTATACAATATTATAATTTAATAACATGGATGAATGAATGAGTAACTTAACCACTTCAATGTCCTTAGACCATTTTAAAATGTCCTGGACTCAAAGTGGTTAAAAAAGGCTAATGAATGCAGCTTTAACCATGAGCTTGGTTTCATTTTTTCAGCTGACAAACAGCTCTTCAGTATTCTGACCTTCAGTGCCTGACCACTTTTACACTAGTCTCCCACTGTTCCGCCATCTCTATCTAAAGCAAACTGTGGCCTGTGGGCCAGCCACAAGGGCTTCCCACAAAGATTGGTCACCACAAATCTAAAATGGGGGGAAACAGCCAGTTTGCAGAATGAAGAGATACTAGCCCTAAAGTGGAGAGATAAAATACATGTCTATATCCTTTTGTCAAGGTCCTGTCCAGAAACCAAAATGTATACATGGCTGTAACCAGGTCATGGGGGAAGGGGGGATATGGACAACCAGATGTTACAGCTCTACTTATACACCAGAAGATCAATCTTTTGGTATAGAAAGGTTGGCATCTACTTGTTTCAGTTAGCCCTCTACAATTCGTATGTCATCTTTTCTAAGTACACATAAAAATCCCTAATATACCTGAAATACCAAGAGGACATTGTTACAGCCCTGCTCTATCCACATGGCCATGCCCCTGAACAAATTTGCTCTCATTCACGTAAACAGACTCCATGAAAGGCATGTCCCAATATCTTCACTTTTACCCAAACAGGCAGTTATGTATGTTCCGGTAATGAAATACACCATGACACCTGATACTACTGTCCCAAAGTCCCTACAAGCCAGGCCTCTGTATTGGAAAGTGCTTCTGGATCTATCACACATCACTACACTATTACTTAAGTATATGTGAAGTGAAGATATTTTTCCGGTGTTCGCTATCTGCTAATTTCCTATATGAGCTGAACTGTTTATCGATGATGCCTCTGCCTGCCGCTTGAACTATCAACCGCGCCTTTGACTTCCACGTGAATTGGACTAGGCCTCGACCATGCTTTTTGCCTGAACTGATCTTTTGCCCTAGCACTGTATTAATAGGATTCAAGACAACGAGGGGCTCTAGAATAGTTTTTCAGAGTGAAGAAAACTACATTTTTGGCTTTCTCCAGGTTTTGTCATTCTCGTATTAGGGTCTGCAGACCGGAGGCCTCAAAGAGATTTGGGTGGGAAGAAGTCTCTAGCCCTGTGTCCAGGTCTTACCTGACCAAGTCCCTAAGCCTGATGTTGCTGCCTGCTGCCATCTGACCCTGGAATGTTAATCAACCATGCCTCTGCCTGCCACTTGAACTGACCACATCTCTGCCTGCTACATATACTGTCTGCTTATGGACCATGTCCCTACCTACTTCCAGGACCACATCTCTGCCTGCTGCCTGGACCAGTGCTTTGGGTGTGCTGGCAATATCTCTGCCTGATGCCTGTACTGACTAAGGACAGTATTCCTGCCTGCTTCCTGGATGATTCCTTTCTCTGTCACTGATCTTGTTCCTTCCTGCTGTCTGGACCAGTGTTCTCCTCTGTGGACAACTGCACTACTAAACCACAGGTAATATTTTGTTTACTCTTTGCTCAGCATAATGTATTCTGTGGTGTAATTCTTGGTATATACATGCTATGTGTTAGAAGCATGACAGTGCTACTTGGATGACGGGCCTCTGTATGTGGTCAGGCTGTGGAAAGGTCTACACATGTGGTATTGCCATACTCAGGAGAAATAGAAGAAAGTATTTGAGGTGTAATTTTCAGTATGTACATGCTGTGTGATAGAAATATTTTATAAATTATCAACTTTGCATAAAAAAAATATTCATTTTCTCTCCACATTTTCCAAAAACATATGGAAATAAACGATATGTTCAAAAGATTCATTATGCCTCATAGAATATACATTGGAGTGTTTGCTTTCCAAAATGGAGTCATTTTGTGGATAATTCCATTATCTTGGTGCTCCAGGGCCTTCAAAAATGTGATAGGTAATCAGAAAATTAGATATGTAATTTATGCCTCTAGAACGCCTGAAGTTGCTACTTGAATGTTAAGCTTCTGTATATGGCCAGACTGTGGAAATGTCTCATACATGCGGTTTCACCATACTCATTAGGAGTAGCAGAATATATTTTGGGGTGTAATTGCAAGTATGTTTATGCAGTGTGTGAGAAATAACTTGACAATTTTGTAGAAAACAAAATTTCTTCATTTTCCAAACAATTGTGGGAAAAAGATTACAACTTCAAAAAAATGCATTATGCCTCTTACTAAATACCTTGGACTGTCTACTTTCCAAAAAGGAGACATTTGGGGGATATTTGTACTGTTCTGACATTTTAGGGCCTCAAGAAATGAGGCAGTCACTACATCAGGAATAATCTTTTTTTAATGATATGTACAGTGAGAAACAGAGGTATTTGAACACCCTGCAATTTTGCAAGTTTTCCCACTTAGAAATCATGGAGGGGTCTGAAATTCACATTGTAGGTGCATTCCCACTCTGAGAGTCAGAATTAGAAAAAAAAATTCAGGAAATCACATTGTATGATTTTTAAAGAATGTATTTGTCTTGCACTGCTGAACATAAGTATTTGAACACCTGAGAAAATCAGTGTTAATATTTGGTACAGAAGCCTTTGTTTGCAATTACAGAGGTCAAACGTTTCCTGTAGTTCTTGACCAGGTTTGCACACACTGCAACAGGGATTTTGGCCCACTGCTCCACACAGATCTCCTCTAGATCTGTCAGGTTTCGGGGCTGTCACTGAGCAACACGAAGTTTCAGCTCCCTCCAAAGACGTTCTATTGGATTTAGGTCTGGAGACTGGCTAGGCCACTCCAGAACCTTGATATGCTTCTTACAGAGCCACTCCTTGGTTATCCTGGCTGTGTGCTTCGGGTCGTTGTCATGTTGGAAGACCCAGCCACGACCCATCTTCAATGATCTGACTGAGGGAAGGAGGTTGTTGCTCAAAATCTCACAATAAATGGCCCCATTCATCCTCTCCCTAATACAGTGCAGTCGTCCTGTCCCCTTCGCAGAAAAGCACCCCCAAAGCATGATGTTACCACCCCCATGCTTCACAGTAGGGATGGTGTCCTTGGGATGCAACTCATCCTTTTTCCTCCAAACACGACTAGTGAAGTTTAGACCAAAAAGTTCTACTTTGGTCTTATCTGACCACATGACTTTCTCCCATGCCTCCTCTGGATCATCCAGATGGTCATTGGCAAACTTCAGATGGACATGTGATGACTTGAGCAGGGGAACCTTCTGTGCAATGCATGATTTGAAACCATGACGGCGTAGTGTTCTACCGACAGTGACCTTTGAAACTGTGGTCCCAGCTCTCTTCATGTCATTGACCAGCTCCTCCCTTGTAGTTCTGGGCTGATTCCTAACCTTTCTTATCAATGATACCCCACAAGGTGAGATCTTGCATTTAGCCCCAGTCCCAGGGAGACTGACAGTCGTCTTTAGCCTCTTCCATTTTCTAACAATTGCTCCAACAGTTGATCTATTTTCACCAAGCTGCTTGGCAATTGCCCCGTAGCCCTTTCCAGCCTTGTGGAGGTCCACAATTTTGTCTCTGGTGTCTTTTGACAGCTCTTTGGTCTTGCCCATGGTAGTAGTTGGCCTCTGACTGACTGTGGGGTAGACAGGTGTCTTTAAAAAGCTCAGACAGGTGCTACTAAGTTAGATTAATGAGTGGAGTAGAGGTGGACTTTTTAAAAGGCACAGTAACAGGTCTTTGAGAGCCAGAATTCTTGCTGTTTCTTAGGTGTTCAAATACTTATGTTCAGCAGTGCAAGACAAATAAATTCTTTAAAAATCATAAAATGTGATTTCCTGAATTTTTTTTTTAATTCTGTCTTTCAGAGTGGGAATGCACCTACAATGTGAATTTCAGACCCCTCCATGATTTCTAAGTGGGAGAACTTGCAAAATCGCAGGGTGTTCAAATACTTCTGTTCCTCACTGTAGCATAGCTTATAGACACTATGACTTTCACATATAATTAATGATAAATAATAAATGATAAAAAGTTATTTTGGATACAATGTAGCATGACTGAGTAATTGTCATTCAAAGTGTGAGAGCATTAAAGCTGAAAATTAGTCTGGGCAGGAAAGGGGTGAAAGTGCTCATTATTGAGGTGGTTAAATCCTTCTCCACTCAGTCAGTATGCAAGAAGAGATACATAGTGTCTTATCCTTAAACTCAAACAAGTTATATAACTGCACAGACTATTAATGCTTTTTCACACTTGACTAAATTTCTAACTCTTACCAAACGCTCTTATAGCTGTAGTATACCTATTAGACAGGCGCTAATGAGCTTTAGTATTGACATTAGATAAGCGTTAAGGAGCTTTAATACGGGCATAAGACACACTTTTTACAAGCGTTAAAAATGCTCCCCAAATGCCCTATGTGCAGTTTTTAACCATTTTACAAGCATTAAAACCACACCACAAATGTCTATATTACACTACCTGCAAGAATGTTTGTAGAGCTTTACCATAGACTTGAATGGGAGGCGTTGAAAGGCTTCAAACTCCTCCTGACTCAACATGAAGCTTCAATCTTGAAGCGACGCTAACGCTTCATGTTTTGATAATGTGAACAGCACTGTGTGCTGTCCATGGTATCATTTGCATAGGCATTTGAGGAGTGTTAAAAATGCCTCTCAAATGCCTGTTTCAATGCCAGTGTGAACTAGGCCTCACTCACAATCTTAAGCACATGTGTACAGTGGGGATCGAAAGTTTGGGCACCCCAGCTAAAAAGTTGTATTAATGTGCATAAAGAAGCCAAGGAAAGATGGAAAAATCTCCAAAAGGCATCAAATTACAGATTAGACATTCTTATAATATGTCAACAAAAGTTAGATTTTATTTCCATCATTTACACTTTCAAAATAACAGAAAACAAAAAAATGGCGTCTGCAAAAGTTTGGGCACCCTGCAGAGTTAATATCTTGTACTGCCCCCTTTGGCAAGTATCACAGCTTGTAAACGCTTTTTGTAGCCAGCCAAGAGTCTTTCAATTCTTGTTTGAGGTATCTTTGCCCATTCTTCCTTACAAAAGTCTTCCAGTTCTTTGAGATTTCTGGGCTGTCTGTCACGCACTGCTCTATTAAGGTCTATCCATAGATTTTCAATTATGTTGAAGTCAGGAGATTGTGAAGGCCATGGTAAAACCTTCAGTTTACACCTCTTGATGTAATCCCCCGTGGATTTCGAGGTGTGTTTAGGATCATTATCCATTTGTAGAAGCCATCCTCTCTTTAACTTCAGCTTTTTCACAGATGGCATCAAGTTACCATCCAAAATTTGCTGAAATTTTATTGAATCCATTTTTCCTTCTACTCGTGAGATGTTCCCTGTGCCACTGGCTGCAACACAACCCCAAAGCATGATTGATCCAACCCCATGCTTAACATTTGGACAGAGGTACTTTTCATAAAATTCTGTGCCCCTTCTTCTCCAAACGTACCTTTGCTCATTCCGGCCAAAAAGTTAAATTTTAACCTCATCGGTCCACAGAACTTGTTTCCAAAATGCATCAGGCTTGTCTATACGTTCATTTGCAAAGTTCAAACGATAATTTTTGTGGTGAGGACGTAGAAGAGGTTTTCTTCTGATGACTCTTCTATGAAGACCATATTTGTACAAGTATCTCTTTATAGTGGAATAGTGTACCACAACTCCAGTGTCTGCCAGATCTTTCTGGAGGGATCGTGCAGTCAAACGTGGATTTTGAATTGTTTTTCTCACAATCCTGCAAGCTGTTCTGTCTGATATTTTTCTTGGTCTTCCAGATGTTGCTTTAACTTCCACTGTTCCTGATGACTGCCATTTCTTAATTACATTCCGAACAGAGGATATTGACATCTGAAAATGCTTTGCTATCTTCTTATAGCCTTCTCCAGCTTTGTGAGCGTCAACTATTTTCAGTTTCAGTTTTCTAGACAACTGCTTAGAAGAACCCATGATGCCGATTGTTGGGGCAAGGTCAGATGAGTCTGGGCATTTAAAACCTTTGAGATTGACATCACCTGGTCTTCCCAGACGATGATTGAGAACAATCCATGACACTGGCAGGTCTCAGCTTGGCAAAGGGGGCAGTGCATGCTATAAATTCTGCACGGTGCCCAAACTTTTGCAGACGCCATTTTTTTGTTTTCTGTTATTTTGAAAGTGTAAATGATGGAAATAAAATCTAACTTTTGTTGACATATTATAAGAATGTCTAATCTGTAATTTGATGCCTTTTGGAGATTTTTCCATCTTTCCTTGGCTTCTTTATGCACATTAATACAAATTTTTAGCTGGGGTGCCCAAACTTTCGATCCCCACTGTAAATATCCTGCATTATAGGATCATATCGTAAGATAATGCCCTATTCATTGGATGTCCCCTAACCTGGATACTTTATTAAATTATTATTTTACTTTTGTATTTCCAGCTGGTAGACTCCTTTATTCAAACACTTTCTATTACTCTCCCCCCCCCCCCCTCATTCACATGCAAAGGTGTAAAAAGTGCAACGGTGCTTATTCCCATTAAAAGCTTTTATTTCTCCAAATCCAAATAAAAACTCACATTGTACCCAAAAAAGAATTGCCTTCTATTATACAGCACAATTGCCACTGTGTTTTCATAAGCGTGTTTTAATATCCAGACACCAAAACACTTGCCTCTGCATCATCCAATAAGCCCCGCCCCTACATGGTTTGTCCCTGATCACATGATTTTCTCCTCAGGGGTGTTTGCATGAAGCTAGAAGATGCATGATATCAGGTTCTCCCACTTAGAAATCATGGAGGGGTCTGAAATTCACATTGTAGGTGCATTCCCACTCTGAGAGACAGAATTTAAAAAAAAATTCAGGAAATCACATTGTATGATTTTTAAAGAATGTATTTGACTTGCACTGCTGAACATAAGTATTTGAACACCTAAGAAACAGCAAGAATTCTGGCTCTCAAAGACCTGTTACTGTGCCTTTAAAATGTCCACCTGTACGCCACTCATTAATCTAACTTAGTAGCACCTGTCTGACTGTGGGGTGGACAGGTGTCTTTAAAGAGCTCAGACGCCAACTACTACCATGGGCAAGACCAAAGAGCTGTCAAAAGACACCAGAGACAAAATTGTGGACCTCCACAAGGCTGGAAAGGGCTACGGGGCAATTGCCAAGCAGCTTGGTGAAAATAGATCAACTGTTGGAGCAATTGTTAGAAAATGGAAGAGGCTAAAGACGACTGTCAGTCTCCTTCGGACTGGGGCTCCATGCAAGATCTCATCTTGTGGGGTATCACTGATGATAAGAAAGGTGAGGAATCAGCCCAGAACTACAAGGGAGGAGCTGGTCAATGACATGAAGAGAGCTGGGACTACAGTTTCAAAGGTCACTGTCGGTAGAACATTACGCCCTCATGGTTTCAAATCATGCATTGCACAGAAGGTTCCCCTGCTCAAGTCATCACATGTCCAGACCCATCTGAAGTTTGCAAATGACCATCTGGATGATCCAGAGGAGGTATGGGAGAAAGTCATGTGGTCAGATGAGACCAAAGTAGAACTTTTTGGTCTAAACTTCACTCGTCATGTTTGGAGGAAAAAGGATGAGTTGCATCCCAAGAACACCATCCCTACTGTGAAGCATGGGGATGGCAACATCATGCTTTGGGTGTGCTTTTCTGCGAAGGGGACAGGACGACTGCACTGTATTAAGGAGAGGATGAATGGGGCCATTTATTGTGAGATTTTGAGCAACAACCTCCTTCCCTCAGTCAGAGCATTGAAGATGGGTCGTGGCTGGGTCTTCCAACATGACAACGACCCAAAGCACACAGCCAGGATAACCAAGGAGTGGCTCTGTAAGAAGCATATCAAGGTTCTGGAGTGGCCTAGCCAGTCTCCAGACCTAAATCCAATAGAACATCTTTGGAGGGAGCTGAAACTTCGTGTTGCTCAGCGACAGCCCCGAAACCTGACAGATCTAGAGGAGATCTGTGTGGAGCAGTGGGCCAAAATCCCTGTTGCAGTGTGTGCAAACCTGGTCAAGAACTACAGGAAACGTTTGACCTCTGTAATTGCAAACAAAGGCTTCTGTACCAAATATTAACACTGATTTTCTCAGGTGTTCAAATACTTATGTACAGCAGTGCAAGACAAATACTTTCTTTAAAAATCATACAATGTGATTTCCTGAATTTTTTTTTTAATTCGGACTCTCAGAGTGGGAATGCACCTACAATGTGAATTTCAGACCCCTCCATGATTTCTAAGTGAGAGAACTTGCAAAATCACAGGGTGTTCAAATACTTCTGTTCCTCACTGTACATCTTATTTTGCCACCAAGTCTAAGAACTGGTATTTTCCAAACTTGCTGAAAATGTTCTTAGATTGAAAAAGGAAATCTAATGCAGCCACCACATCTTAGGACTGCAACACATTGTGTGACATATCGCTACTGAGAGGAGGACTTCAAACGCCAGCATCACCAGTATAGTCAGCAGCAGTGGCAGTATACACGACTGCTTATGACTCTTATATAAGAGTCTTATAGGAGTCCACAATTACTGCATGGCACTATAAGAGACTGCTGTAATTTTGCATTTTGATTCATTTTTGGGAAGAAGTGAATGGAGATGGACTTATTGATGTTGTGGTAAACATTTTTTTGTGACCAGGTAACGCTTCATTTATGTATTTATTTGTCATAACACACTGACTAGCTATAGCTGGCCGTGCTGATGAAGAGAAAATCTTCCAACAGGCTGGTTGTACATAAGTGGATCGAAATTCAGCATGGACAGGCCGAGGTTTTATATTTCATATTCAGAGATTAGTGATTAATGATTCATATTTAGAATAGTATAAAGGTATCAGTGGTATACCCCAAGGTTCAGTCTTGTGAAATCTTACTTTTTAACCTATGTATAATTGATATAGAGTTTGGGGTTAAAGGTATCAGTTCTGATTTCAGATAACACCAAGCTGTGCAGTGGAGTAATGTAAGGACAAACATAGGCTCTTTTTTAATTGGGAAACTAGGTGGCAAATGAGGTTTAATGTTCATAAATGTAATGTTCATAAATGTAATGTTATGCACTTGGGGGCTAAAAAAACATACTTGCATCATACATACTAGGAGGAGTACAAATGGGGTAATCAATGGTTAAGAAGGATCTGGGTGTTCTGATAAATCATACACTTAAAAATAGCATGCAATGCCAAGCTGCAGTTTCTAAAGTGAGCAAAATAATTTCTTGCATTAAAAGAGGTAGAGACTACAGAGAGAGAGATGTAAATTTGCCTCTGTGAAACATATTAGTAAGACCTCATTTGCAATATACAGTTCAGCTTTGGGTACCAATTCCCAAACAGGATATTGGGGAATTGGAAAACATGCAGAAAAAGGCAACCAAACTGATAAAATTCACTGTATTCTCGCTTTAGAAAAGGCAGTTAATGGGGACAGGGGCGGACTGACAACTCATGGGGCCCCCGGGTAATAGGGGATCATGGGGCCCCTGTGTCCTTGCCCAACCTCAAAAAAGCCTATGAAAAAGGTATCAGGGGCATCTCATGGGGCCCCCTACTGACCCCGGGCCCTCGGGCAGTGCCCAAATTTCCAAATGGTCAGTCAGCCCCTGAATGGGGAATATATTCACCATGTATAAAACTTAAGCGGGCCATGTACTGAACTTGGTGTAGAGCTATTCACTTTTAGGTCATTATCTCTTGAGAAGAGGCCGGTAACAGGGGATATGGGGGATAAATACATAACTGGTCCATGTAGTGAACCTGGTGTAGAGCTATTTAGGTCTGTACAGAGGTACCAGGGGCATCTCAAGGGGCCCCCCACTGACCCCGGGCCTTCAGGCAGTGCCCGAGTTTCCAAATGGTCAGTCCGCCCCTGAATGGGGAATATATTCACCATGTATAAAACTTAAGCGGTCCATGTACTGAACTTGGTGTAGAGCTATTCACTTTTAGGTCATTATCTCTTGAGAAGAGGCAGTTGACGGGTGATATGGGGGATAAATACATAACTGGTCCATGTAGTGAACCTGGTGTAGAGCTATTTAGGTCTGTACAAAGGACAAGGGGGCACATACGGAAGAAAAAACGATTAACCCCCACATATGGAAAGGCTTCTTCACAGTAAAAATGTGAAACAGGCTCACTCAAGAACTAGTTCTGGCTAGCTCAGTAGATTGTTTTAGCCCTTTTGCTGCCAAAGCCGTTTTTGCATTTTTTGCACGCGTTTAAAAAATTATTTTGGGTCTGAAGATTACACAAAACCCCAAAACATTATATATTTTCTGAAAGCAGACACCCGAGAGAATAAAATAGTGGTAGTTCCAATTTTTTAACACACAAAATTACTGCAAAGTTCTAGGAAGCACAAAATTTCAGTAAAAAACACACTAAAGTTAATTTTAGGGCAAACAAATGTGAAAAATTACCCACATTTTTGGTAAAATATAAAATACGAGTTTGCGGCAAGTAAATAGATACCCAACATGTCAAACCTTTTATTTGCATGCGCCATTGAAATGTCGACAAACCACTACCCTATATTTTCGCCTTTTAGCCCCTACAGGTTAATATGTGATAAACAAGGGTTTTTTTCAGCTTTGCTTTCAGCAGCAATGCAGGGGAACATAGTTCCAGCATCTCCAGTACTGAATGTATGTAATGGCAAGGAGTGCTGAAGGGTCTACTGATGCTGGCTGCTGGGGAAGAGAGCCAGGAGGTTGGGCAGTGGGTCTGGGACCTCTTCGCAGTGAGACAGGGCTAGCGGTCGGTGGCCTGGGACCTCGGCAGCTGCCACAGCAATGTCTGGCATGCCTGCTCAGGGTGGACGACAGGCAGCTGTGTCTTCATGATCTAAAGGAGAGTTTTCCAGCTCCGAAGAGGTCAAGCTAGTGTGAGGGCCAGCAATGGATGTTTATTTATTATTTCAGGTACTTATATAGCGCCGTCAATTTACGCAGCGCTTTACATACACATATTTTGTACATTCACATCAGTTCCTAACCCTCAAGGAGCGTACAATCTAAAGTCCCTAACTCACATTCATACATATACATACTAGGGCCAATTTAGACAGGAGCCAATTAACCTACCAGCATGTCTTTGGAGTGTGGGAGGAAACCGGAGTACCCGGAGGAAACCCACGCAGTCACAGGGAGAACATGCAAACTCCAGGCAGGTGGTGCTGGGTTTGGGATTCGAACCAGTGACCCTAGTACTGCCAGGCAGAAGTGCTAACCATTTAGCCACTGTGTTGCCCTGTGGGTCAGGAAGCTGGTGGGTACAGACCTAGGCAGTATAGTGAGTTACCTGCTACAACCTTTTCTTCTGTACAGGCTACACTAAGTGGGCTGCGGGGATTGCTGGTGGCACGTGAGGGGGACCTGGTTCAAACACTCCTTCTGTGCTTGATTTATCTTCCCGTCCCCACCCAGTGAAACAAGTATCCACTTCCAGGGGTCTACAGGTATTGCTTTCAGGCTTGCGGTCAGAGCCGTGCCTGCAATACAAGCGCCGCCTGCAGCTGGGTCGCTGGAAGGGGCTCCTCCCCGGTGGCTGCTGACAATGTGGAGTCATCGACAGAGACAGGTAAGCGAGCAGATACAATTCTCTTGGCAGATGCCGCCAAGTGTAAGGCATACATGTGTTTTGAAGGGCCCCTGGGTACTCACCTGAAGCTGGAAGTGTGAGAAAAAAAATGGAAGGTTGAGTATATCAAACTTTTTATGCTGCTACCCCTTGAAAAGTTTAACCTGGATAGGATCAAGCCAGAGGAATCAAAAAAGGAAGATGAGGAGCATCGACGGTCACACTTTTGGGAATTGGCTCCAGGCATTCACCATTTTAGCGCGTTATTGGGGAAAAACAGCCTGAGAACTGCTCTGCACTCTTTTGCTATCTGGATGCCATCAGCGAAGCTCATAGAGTGTATGGTGGTATGGGCTGGCTCCAATATGACAAGCAGTTTCGCCAGCGCAAGAGCATTAGGCTGCTTTTGCGCTGGGATCATAAAGACGTTAGCTTATGGATGAATTTAATGATGTCAGCGTGAGCCCCTGTGTCTTTTTTCAGGAGGGGGCTGGGAGTCCTGGAAGGGGTATTGTTGGCAATTTAATGAGGGGTCGTGCAGGTTTGGAAGCAGATGCCGCTTCAAACAGAAAATGCTCAGGTAGTGGTGGATCCCATGCGTTGTCTCGCTGTTTTAAACAAGAAAAAGGCCATTCCAGAGACACTTCTGGAAAAAAGGATGATGCCAGTGAGGATAGAAAGGATGCGACCTTTCCTAAATAGGTACCCTTATCGGGCGGCTGCCCACCTGTTGGAGGCAGGTTTTTTTGACGGCTTTGTGATATCATGCTCTCTGTCCCACATTCCTCCCATGGCTCCTAATTTGTGGTTGGCTCTCTTCCACTAGTCGGTGATTTCTGAAAAAATCATGAAAGAGGTGGCGTTGGGGCGCATGAGTGGCCCTTTTTCACCCCCCCCACTTGAGAATTCGGTGGTTTCTCCTTTGGGTGTCATCCCCAAGAAGGAACCAAATAAATTCTGTTTAATACACCACCTCTCCTTTCCCAAAGGCAAGTTGGTTTATGATGGTATCGACCCTGCGGCCTGTGCAGTTTCATAAACCTCTTTTGACACAGCATTTTTTGGGTTCGGCATTATGGGTGGGGTTCCCTCATGACAAAAACTGACATTGAGTTGGCTTTCCGGTTGCTGCCGGTCCACCCCAATAGTTTTCATTTCTTGGGCTGCAGGTGGCAGGATTCCTTTCTGTGGATCCTTGCCTGTCAATGGGCATTTCAGTTTCTTGCACTCTCTTTGAGATGTTCAGTTCTTTTGTGGAGTGTGTGGTTCAGGATGTGTCCAAGGTCAGTTCGGTCATTCATTATTTGGATGACTTATATGTGGGACCTCCTGCATCCAATTTGTGCGGTCTGTTGTTGGCAACCCTCCAACACATTGCAGAATGTGTTGGCATTCTTTTGGCGGCAGAGAAGACGTAGGGTCCTGTTTCGGCTCTCAGCTTCCTAGGTATCATTATCGATTCCCAGGCCATGGAATGTCGCCTGCCCAAGGACAAATTGGTGGCTCTTAAAGAAGAGATTCTATTGGCTCTGGGTAACCAAAAAATTCAGTTGCCCCAGTTACAGTCCTTACTGGACAAGTTGAATTTTGCTTGCCAGATTATGCCAATAGAAAGAGTATTCTGCCGATGGCGGTCAGATGCCACAGTGGGTGTTTAGGTGCCGCTCCACTTTATCAGATTGATTAGGGAGCTAAAGGATGACATTAGAGTTTGTCACATCTTTTTGGAGTCCTTTAATGGATGTTTGATGTATATGGAGGGGCCATTCAGTAATTTTGATTTGGAGTTCTATGACGACGGGGCCAGCTCTACTGGCTATGGTACATTTTTGCGTGGTCGTTGGAGTATGGAGCACTGGCCGCATGAGTGGAGGGAATCCGGGTTCCTTAAAAACTTAGTGTCACTTGAATTGTCTCCGATGCTTGTTGCACTGGAGGTCTGGGGTAATTTTCACTGTGACAACTTGGGTGTGGTACAAGTAATTAACTCCATTTCTGGATCCAGTGCGCCTGTTATTCGGCTGCTCCAGCTCTTGGTTTTGCATTGCTTACAATTGAATGCCTTTTTGTATGCAGTGCACCTTCCAGGGATTGCTAACACATTGGCTGACTCTGTCTCGGTTTCAATGGGACAGATTACGGGAGTTGGCACCAGGAACAGAGCGATACAGTCCCTTGTCCCCCATTGCTGTGGCAAGTTGCATTGGATTCGCCGAGGGCTTGATCCAGAATTTCTTGAGCGGGAGGACTTGGTCAGCTTACTCCAGAGTGTGTCAAGAATAGTGGGACCTACTGGCACGAGCTGGAATTGACATGGTGAGTATGGAGGTCAGACGTGTTTTGTTATATTTTATTTGTTTAAATTACACACAAGGGGTGTCCCCATCAACCATTAATTGCAAGTTGGCAGCTTTGGCCTTCTTGTTCAGGTTGGCGGATTGTCAGGATTTCACCAAAGACTTCATGGTAAAACAAGCTATGAAAGGTTATAGGAAAGGTTCTGGTCGACTGGATACCCAACGGCCTCTCACATGTTGTGTGACTTGTTTTTACAAGAGGGTTCCATTTGCTGTTTGGATGATGAACTGCTTTTGTTTAAGGCAGCGTTCACAGTGGCCTTCTATGGTGCCCTCAGGGTTGGTGAACTGGTCAGCCCTTCCAAGTCACTGCAGGGGAGGTCGTCTATAGGAGGGATTCTATCATCCTGCTGATTTGGCATTTCAAAATGGATCAGCTGGGTAGGGCAGTGTCGGCGCCGGGGCAGGGGTGTCTTTTTGGTTCACCAGGATGGTTCAGCTTTGTCGAAATTCAGGTTGTGTCTGTCTTTTGGCACTACCTAGTGGCTGCAGATGTCGATCTGCGGTGTTATTCTTCCCACTGCTTCTGCAGGTGGGGTTTGGATGACTCAGTCTTGAAGCGTATTGGCCATTCGGAGTTTTAGGTTTTGTTTTTTGCTCTTGTTAGTTTTACTTCAATTTGGATACTTATCTTTTTTCTGGTTCTGTGTCTGCTGTATTTGTTTTTCAGATGCGGACACAACTTGCCTCATCTGGATCTTGGGCCATTCCTTTGTGTTTTGGGATGCTAAGAGGGCAGATGTTCAGCCCAACGGCTGCCAACTGGGTATTCTGCAGTCTGTAGCTAAGGGTAGGTGGATTGCTATCCTTGGCATGCTATGGAGCAGAGTGGTTTCTGAGGTACACCACTTTGCCTGCTTGCACAGGGCCTGATATTTTGGTTGTGCATGCCGGTGGCAATGATTTGGGAGTCAGGTCCATGCAGCTGAAACTACATGAAAGTTATAGCATCTGCAAATGGCAGTATACAGTATATACTGGAATTTAAATTTTTATTATAGTAGTAATGTTAGTGATCATCGACTTATAGCGGGACTGCAGCAGGCATTCTGACACTGGGTGGAAACTGACTGCCACTGACACTAATACAGTTATCAGTGCTAATAAAAAGCACTAATAACAATAACTAATAATGTATTGACACTAGGCAGAAAGGGGTTAACATCTGGGGCAATCATAGGGTTAACTGTGTGCTGTTTTACTGTGTGCTGTGTTTTATTAGGGAGACATGCTGTTTTGTATCTCTCTGCTGTGCAGAGAGATACAAAACAGCATGTCCATGCTGACAGGAGAGAGACCTGTGTTGCCTGCATACAGGTCTCTCACCCTGTCAGCTTTACCTGCCGATCGCCGAGTGCTGGCCGGGAATCACCGGCCAGGACCCGGTGATTAACATCCCTAGCTGCCAATAGCGGTGCAGATAGGGCGGCGCATGCCCCCTACCTGGAAATGCAAATCATGTATATATACAGTGGATATAAAAAGTCTACACACTGTTAAAATGTCAGGTTTCTGTGATGTAAAAAAATTAGACAAAGATAAAGTAAAAATAAAAAAGTAAAATAATATGGTTGCATAATGTCAGGGCAGGGCTGTGGAACGGACAGGTAGGCCTAGTGGCAGGGAAACGCACTGGCTGACGACAACCACCACCAACAGACCGAAGTCCCTCAGGGCGCGGAGTCTAAGTCCCAGGCTGCCCTTCACCAGGGCCCCTGATGGTGGGGATGGACTTGACGCAGCCAGGAACCAGGTCGCGGCCCCCAAGACACCCCGGCTGCGGTAATGGCCGCCGCCAATAGCGTGTAGCTGGTGAGAATGACAATAGCGTAGTCAGGCAAGCCGGGTCGACAACAAACGGGACAAAACGGTACAGAACAGTAGACAGAGAATAACAGGTCACGGGCCGGGTTCAGCAACGGAGGGTCAGATCGAAGGAAAACACAGAGAATGGTCAGGTCACAAGCCGAGTCAAATACCAGAAGAGTCACGAGCATATACACAGAGCTGTAGCAAGACAAAGACACAAGACACAAGTGCAAAGAGCATGTGCGGGCCACAGGCTTATATGTCATCAGCCACACCCCTCTGGGGGATGGACCTCAGAGACCTGAAGGCATAAAAGGATTCCCACCATGCACAGCAGAATCCAAGATGGACGCTAGCACATGGAGTAACATAACCTCAGGGAAAAGGTAGGACCTTGACACATAAGTGTGAACACCCTTAAATTAATACTTTGTTGAAGCACCTTTTGATTTTATTACAGCACTCAGTCTTTTTGGGTATGAGTCTATCAGCATGGCACATCTTGACTTGGCAAAATTTGCCCACTATTCCTTGCAAAAACACTCCAAATCTGTCAGATTGCGAGGGCATCTCCTGTGCACAGCCCTTTTCAGATTACCCCCCAGATTTTCGATCGGATTCAGGTCTGGGCTCTGGCTGGGCCATTCCAAAACTTTAGTCTTCTGGTGAAGATATTCGTTTGCTGATTTGAATGTATGCTTTGGATCATTGTCATGCTGAAACACGAAGGTCCTCTTCATGTTCAGCTTTCTAGCAGAAGCCTGAAGGTTTTGTGCCAATATTGACTGATATTTGGAACTGTTCATAATTCCCTCTACCTTGACTAAGGTAAGTAATGCTTGTAAGTAATGTGATTTGTAGGTAGCTGTTTGCAAGAAATGTGTTCTTTGTATGCATTTGTAATAGACATGTATAAAAGCATATTGTAACGTCAGTTTCTGTGATTGTATTGCAGTTTTACAGAACTATTCACAGAAGTAAATTCAGTTTTAGAATGAAACAACGCTGATTCTGTCAATTTTGCTCAGCTAGCTGTTGGCTAGCCATTAGTATAATATTCATGTTGGAGTTATTCACTGAATTTGTGGAAACTACTGATAGATAAAGCTGTGACTTTGCCCTTCCAGTCAAAAACAGTTTCCATGTTTTATTTTTTATGAAGAGGAAGAATGTCACCAGCACAAAGGAATCCTCAGAAGGGTCCAAAGCTTTATTTAGTGGTCACATAATATATGCAGCAGCAATGTTTCTGAACCACGCAGGGCCCCTTCATCAGGCAAGTTATTTTTATGATGGTGCAATGTATGTTATGTGAAATTGTGGCATTATGTCTATGCTTCTTAACAGTCATTATTGCTGCTGACCACTGCTGAATATGTTTCTGTGTTCAGCTAAAACATTTGCTTTATGAATTGTTTTTGCTGTCCTGCTTTCAATGCAATAATAATAATAATAATACATTATCACACTACAATGTTCCAAAAGCAAAGTCCATTTTTTATTTTTCATCATGGAATACAGAAATTATTTTTCTGGATGAAATTTCTGAAGCTTTTAACAGTGACAAGAGTGCATTTGAAGTACACGTTGAGATCATACCAGTGTGGTGTATATAATTTATTCTAATGATTTAATGGTATGATGCTTAACCACCTCAAATCCAGACATTTCACCCCTGTCCTGCCAAGGCCACTTTTAAGTTTTCAGCACTGTCAAGCTTTGAATGACAATTACTCAGGCATGCAACACTGTACCCAAATAAAATGCATATCATTTTTTTAAACAAATAGAGCTTTCTTTTGTGTTATTTAATCACCACTGGGTTTTTAATTTTTTGCTATCTAAACAAAAAATACTGAAAATAAATTTAAAAAAATCACTTTCTTATTAGTTTTTGTAATAACATTTTGAAATTAAATAATCTTTCTTAATACATTTAGGCAAAAATGTATTCTGCTACGTGTCTTTGGTAAAAATAGCCCACATCAGTGTATATTATTTAGTCTGTGTAAAAGTTATAGCGTTTACAAACTACTAACTGCCATTTCTTGAGGCCCTAAAATGCCAGAATAGTAAAAAAATACCCCCAAAGTGACTCCTTTTTGGAAAGTAGACAGTCCAAGGTATTCAGTAAGAGGTCCATAAAGTTGTCATTTTAACATGTTCTGTTTCACACACAGCATAGGCATATTTATAATTAAACATCAAAAGGCATTCTGCTATGCCTCCTGAGTATAGAGATACCACATGTGTGAGACTTTTTCACAGCTTGGATTGCATAGAGGGTTCCAAAATCCAAAAAGCACCTTTGGCTGTTCAAGGACACATAAATTATGCATCTAATTTCCTGATTTCCTGTCACATTTTTGGAGGCCTTGGAGCTCCGGGTCAGTGGAAACACCCACAAAATGACCCCATTTTAAAAAGATTGATTTTTTTTGGTTTTGGTTTTTTTACACAAATGTCAATTAATAGGATATTTCCAGCACAAATCACAGGCATGTGTAGAATTACACCCAAAAACACATTCTGCTACTCTTCCCAAGTATACCACATGCATGGGACTGTTTTACAGCCTAGCCACCCAGAGAGGCCCACAATCTTTGGAGTACCTTCAGGCTTTCCAGGAACATAGATCATGCATCTAATTTTCTGACTACCTATCACATTTTGGAGGACAATCAGGAGAGAGGAAACGCACAAAAAAATGACCACATTCTGGAAAGTAAACACCCAAAGGTATTTTCACAAAAATGTGTCAATTTAAGAAGATATTTCTCACATACAGCATTGGCATTTCACCCCAAAACACATTCTGCTACTGGTCTGGTGACACTGTGTCAGTGTGGTGGTGATTGGAGAACTCTGAGTGAATGCACTATTAGAGATTGTTCACAGATAAGGATTGGGGGGGGGGGGGAGAGAAAATCTTGCAGTTGAGCCGCAGTTTTACCATCTCTCAACCGCTACCCCCTTTAGCTGCAGAGACTAGGGTGTACACCTGCTGTGGCTGCTATGCTTTATTTCACAGCTGTGAAGGGAATTATACCCCCTGCACATCCGCCAATTGTGACATATTCATGTGAATGGGCTTGCTTGTGCAGGGTCCAAGGGGTTAAAACAGGTGGTGAGGAGATGTTACAGTGCCTCCACAATGCCTGCCAAATGCTCTCTGAAGAATGATCTGAACTTGGATTGCTTTGCAGAGAGAATCACACATGTGAACAAGTGCTTATGGTGACACTGTGATGGCTGTGGCGGTGATCAAGGACACTAACTGTTGTGGTGGTGATCAGGGACACTAACTGGTGTGGTGGTGACTAGGGACAATTTAACTGGTGTGGCAGTGATCAATTTAACTGGGGTGAGCCCTGAGCAGGAAGCTGTCACATTTAGCAGCAGTGGTAATTCCACTGTTAAACATTTCAACGCTTCTTGTGCACAATGCAAAGGTTTCCCACATATTTCTTCTTCTGGTTGAATGTTCTTAGGGCTATTTTCTGTTAAGATCAAATTTAGGAAAAATAGAAACAGGCATTTCACAAAAATATCAAACATTACGAGTAAAATTTGTGACTTTTGCGGGAATGCTGAGACATTTGCAAAGTAAAATTTGTATAAATTGACCCCTAAATGTAAGCCATGTTTACATATAACTTGCCTTCTTTCTTTGAGCTACTTCTTAGGCTTGAGGATCTCAGCAATGCATTATCAACTAAAATACCTACCTGGTCCCAAGGTAAAATGATGCCACCAAAACACATAAAGAGATATCCCATTGCAACAAGACAACCCCAGATGACCAACGAGAAAATCCTTAGGAGCTTCTTGAAGATAGATTCTATGCAGACAAGTATAAAGATGATAAAAAAAATAGCTATCGCTGTTGGAACAGTGATTAAAAACACCATATGGTCTTCAATTCCCTGAAAAAAAAATATATACAAGTTATTAAAAACGAGTTTATGTACATTTAATGGTCAGAATAAAAAACACAATGAATGGTAGTAATTGCTTATTAAAGCTTCTTTGCTACAGCTTTCTTAGATAAACATTAAATTAAAGTGGTTCTTTAGGTTGAAGGTTTTTTTTTACCTTCAAGCATTCTATGCATGAAGGTAAAAAACCTTCAGTGTGCAATTCCCCTCTTTTCCTACCTGAGCCCCATCGCGTTCCAGCACTGTGCACGGGAGCCTTGGCTCTCCAGGGTCTCTTCCACCTCACTGGCAGCTGCAGGAGCCATTGGCAATCACAGATAGTGAGGAGGGAGCGAGGGACGGGACTGAGCCATGCTCTGTGTCCCATAGAAACACAGAGGAGGCATAGGTGTGAGCACACACAAGCACACCCAGAGCAAGCAGCAAAAGGTAGGGGCCAGAAGCGTTGGCAGGGGACCCAAGAAGAGAAGGATCAGGCTGCTCTGTGCAAAACCATTACACAGAGCATGTAAGCATAACAGTTACATAGTTAGTCTGGCTGAAAAAAGACAAAAGTTCATCCAGTTCAACCATAGAAAAAAAAAAGTGATAATCCTATACCAACAGTTGATCCAGAGGAAGGCAAAAAAAACCCCCAGCAAAGCACGATCCAATTTGCTCCTGCTGGGAAAAAAATTCCTTCCTGATCCCCCGAGAGGCAATCGGATATTCCCTGGATCAACTTTACCTATAAATGTTAGTATCCAGTTATATTCTGTGTATCTAAGAAACAATCCAGGCCTTTTTTGAAGCAATCCACTGAGTTGGCCAGAACCAACACTTGAGGGAGTCTTTTCCACATTTTCACAGCTCTCACTGTGCAAAAACCTTTCCGTGTTTGGAATTACATTTCTTTTTCTCCAGACGTAAAGAGTGCCCCCTTGTCCTCTGTGATGACCGCAGGGTGAATAGCTCTACACCAAGTTCACTATATGAACCACTGATGTATTTATACATGTTGATCATATCTCCCCATAATCTCCTCTTCTCAAGACAGAACAAATTCAGTTCCTCTAATCTTTCCTCATAGCTGATCTCCTCCACGCCTCACATCAGTTAAGTTTCCCCTCTCTGTACTTTCTCCAGTTCCCCAATGTTCTTTTTGTGAATTGATGCCCAAAACTGAACTGCATATTCCAGATGAGGTCTTACTAATGATTTGTACATGTTTGTTTGCTTTTTTTTAAATTGAAAACTTTAGAACCACTTTAACTCTTTCACTGCCAGGCTCTATGCTCCACTTTTAAACTCAGCTGGCCGACCATTTTTACAATTTTTCCATTGCTTTATTTTTCCCTTACTGTTTTCAGAGTTTGTAAAAGACCCTCCAAACCATATATTTTCTGAAAGCATATGATCAGTAGAATACAAAGAAGGTGCTTTTTAAGGCCCCACGATATATACACAAATGTTTATCAAAGCAATATTTTTGCTGAAAATACACTAAAATCATTATTAGCACATAAAAACACAGCAACTTTTACAAAATTACTGCTACATATAAAAGCTTAACCTGTAATGAGTTAACAAATATTTGTACATTTTCAATTGCACCTTTTTGTGAAATGGTGAAGATCACACAAACGCAAAAATATGACTATCCAAATTCCTGCTAAATTCCTAATAAATATAAATGCCTAACTTGTGCTGAATTAATAAATAACAAATATTTGTAAATTTTAAATTGTGCCCGTTTGCGAAATGGAAAAATTCGAAAGTAAGCAAAAAATATCAAAATGTCCCCAAAAAACTAAGGGGTTTTAATTTTTTCACTTACAGTTTGAGTTTGTAATACTAATGTTTAAAAGCCCCAAGATATTTGCGCAAATGTTTATCAAAACAATAATTTTGCTAAAAATACACTAAAATCATTATTAAAAAGCACATCAAATTTTACAAAATTTCTGCTAAATTCCTACTAAATATAAAAGCTTAACCTGTTTTAAGTTAATAAATAACAAATATTTGTACATTTTAAATTACGCTTTTTTTTGCCTTATTCAAATTTAAAATGTGAAGGTTTCATTTTCCGCTTAGAGCTTTCAGAGTTTTTAAAAGACCCAGTAATCCATATATTTTCTGAAAGTTTGCATGTGTGTAGGACCAAAGCACATGTTCGCCTTTGTGTGCTAGCACTGGGGAACGGGGGCACTTTAATTTTTCTATTAGTAATTTATTTTATTATTTTTATTTTTAAACTATTGCTTTAAATTTTTTTTTTCTTTGACCACTTTTATTGCTGTCACTAGGAATGTAAACATCCCTTATGATAGAAATAGGCATATGACAGGTACTCTTTATGGAGGGATCTGGGGTCTATAAGACCCCAATTCCCTTCTCTGCCCTCAAAAGCATTCAAAACAACAAGATCGGTGGCTAAAATGCTTTTGATTGTTTGAAAATGGCACCAATGACATCCAGATACAATAACGTAGCAGGTATGTGATTATGTGGCAAGGGGTTAAATGCTGCGGCTGTAATGCTTCGCTGCACACCAACAGCACAGTTGACCTGACTTGTAGTGATGCCGCCTTCTGAACGCTACACATTTACCTCTGAGGAAGCGTTGCAAAGGCTCTGCAACAGCATGCAATGCACACCGTTGCAGCACTTTTGTCAGATGGGGGTCAAAACAGGTGGTGAGGAGGCATTGAATTGCTTCCTCACTGCCTGTCAGTAGCCTCTGGACTTCAGCAGCAAGAGAGATTTAGATGCAAATCTTAATCTACCCTTACTAGGTTTTTTTATTTTTACAATTTTATTTGATTTAAATAAAATATTTTTATATATTTTTTTGGAAGGGGGGGGTGCTATTGAGAGACACTATATAGAGTCTCTACAAAGAACCCTAATGCCTCTTTTTGAGACAGAGAAAGGGACTGAAGACATTCCCTCTATTTGTAACCTGGGCTGCACTGTAATGAATGTGATAGAAGTCTGTATAGAGAATCCATCCTATTCATTCACAAACTGACACATACTAAACACAGTTTACTGTGTGGCAGTGATGAATGAACACTGATCACTTTGTTTATTCAGGAAAGAAAGGCGCTGGTAAACACATTTACCAGCCTTCTGCTCTCCATTCTGCTCCCGATCTGTCACTGGCAGATCTCCAGAGTCCCGTGGAGGGAAAGCCAGCTTGCAGAGCTGCCCGGGGGGCGTTGATGGGGGGTCCCAGCGAGGAAGGGGGCACACATTTAAAAAAAAAAAAAGATTTAGTAAGCAATTGCCAGTGAGAGTGTCAGCGGAAGGAAGCCGGCAACTGCATCAGATCCGCAGAGATCCATGCTGGCTGGGGGGGGGGGGGATGGGGGGGTGTTTACTGATGCTGGGGGTGAGGATCGGTGCTGGGGGCAGGTGTGAAGGCAGGAGACAGTGGGGGCATTTTAGGGACTGCAGGAGGGGAGGAAGCAGCAGGTAGGCTGTATAAAGGCAGCAGTATCAGTGTGTGTGGAGCAGGGGCAAACTCACCATTTGGAAACTCGGGCACTGCCCGAGGGGCCGGGGTCAGTAGGGGGCCCCATGAGATGCCCCTGGTATCTTTTTCATTGGCTTTTCTGAGTATGGGCAAGGACACAGGGGCCCCATGATCCCCTATTGCCCAGTGGCCCCATGAGTTGTCAGTCCGTCCCTGTTGTGGGGGTGGTTATTTTAGATGAATAGCTCTGACCAGCGGCTTGTTAACCACTAATTAGAGCTATTGTTTTGGTCAGCAGGCTCTGTCAGGGACCATCGCGACACATGGGTCTACACATGCATAGGCATCTGACAAGACGTACAGGTAGCAGGGCACTAGGACCCAGGCGCATCCATCGTCTTGACAGTACTAGGCAGGCACTGGGACCTAGGCGGCGACGGTCAGGTGCAGGGCGGGCTAATTAAGCCAGCCCTGCAGAGATGCTTGTTGCCGAATGGTCTTTTGTATCCTGTTACCTGTGTGTGAGTACTTCTGATTTGGATTGTCTGACCTTGTTGCCTTCTCCTGTCCTGACCCCTTGGCTTGCCTGACTCTGCTCCTGGATGTTCCCTTATAGATCTGATCTTTTGGTATTGACCCTGCGTGTGACCCGACTATCCTTTGCATATCGTCTTGTACCTCACCGATCCGCTAGTTACCGACCCAGCTTTTTTGACTCTGACTTTGCTCATCCGTCCATCCATCCCTCAGGGATCCCTGGGCTCCCTCACATCAGACTCTTAACCCGCTGGAGCCCTTGGCAGACTCCTCTACCTCTGGTAGAGATACCTAGCAGCTGCGACCTGGTCCCGGATCGCTCCAAGTCCATCCCCACCATCAGGGGCCCTGGTGAACAAGTGCTCCGGTACTTAGACTCCGCACTCTGGGGAGGCTCTATCAGGGGACTGATAGAGGTACTGTCAGGCGGTCCGTTACAGGCTCTGCTGAACATTTCTGCTATAACTACATGGTCACTCAAGTGACCATGAGCTTATGGCAGAGGAGGAATATAGGTCTGTACGTACAGACCTGGCCTGCTGGAAGCAGTGCTGTAGGTCTGTACTCCATTTGGACCTGCAAGTAAAAGGGTTAAAGTATATTACACTTACAAGTTAACTTAACTATAACATACAAGTTTGCTGTTTTTTTATTTGTGCTGTATATTTGTGAGAAAACCCACTTAACGTGATCTGTCAACCATTCCAGATATTGTCTAGTAAATTAATATAATATACTTAATATACTACAAATCAGTGGTGGGCTGTCAGGGCCAGCAAGGCCTTCTTTGCTGGCCAAAACACTGCCTATCATAATCACTGACTTATGTTTTAATATATTGTTTTCCATGAATGTGTATTTCTCTTAGTTTTGGTGTTTCCAGTAGTGTATGTTTATGTTAGAGCTTTTATCCAGTCATATTTCAGCCATGATAGCCATCATGTGTTGCCAGAGTCAAAGAAATCTACCTTGAGGCCATCAGAGTCAACAGTGCTGTAGCTTACAGTAAATGGCAATGAAATTGTAACTTTAGCAGTGCTGTAGCGTACAGTAAATGGCAATGAACATTCAGCTTTAGCCAATCAGATTTTGAGTTGGTGACACCAGGGCCATCTAGCAGGTGTACAATCATGTCAGCATTTTCATTTGAAATCTTGAAGAAAGAAAGGAGGATGGATTATGTGTACACATAATTAGTAGTTTTGGTGAGTATAATGCATTTTATTTACATTTTTCTATATACTTAACTCTGGCTAATCCAAGCCCTGATTTTTCCGTGTCCCTGTTTTTTCTGTGCTGAATTTTTAAGTTTACAGCCCAAAATTGCTGGATTAATTCAGACAGGACATCACTGAAGGCCTGAGTGTGAAATGCACGACCCGCTACTGCTACTAATAGGCAGCTGCCATCTGAAAACAGAAACTTGCCTGAAACAAACATCTAAATACAAATTTTTGCCAGTGCCATTTTTACTCTAAAGAAAACATATTCATAGGTAATCTACTACTTTTAAATTCCTCAAATTTAAATCTTATCTATGAATAGGTTTAAATAGGAAATATAAAAACAGACCCTTAAACATCTGTATATTATTCATATTGACTTTCCAGTTTTGAGTGATGGCACATATGTGATTTTAAGATTTATACATGTGATGTGATCTTCTATGTTTTATATTTTAGCAAATGTCATACGTTGTATACATTTTTTATACATCATATTTACACATCCATAATTAGTGCTGGTGAAAAGTTGTGTTTTGTTTTATATGAAACTTAAATTGTTATGTAAACCAAAATTATCATTGCTACTATCTCCATTGTCCTCAAAGGCCTCTCCAGTGCCCTTATATTCATTTAGTATGCTAATCGGACCTTATTTTTGGACATAAATCTTGCCACCCAGAAAAAAAACAAGGCCACTTGCCAACCCTTTATACAATAACAATTTCTATACTGTATATCTGAGCAGGTAGCTAGTGGGATTGATGTGGAGGGTGGATAGGCTAATCAGGATTATCAGGTAGGAAGATGGGTTACTGTAACGAGAGGGAGTGGTAGGGGCTCACAGAAAAGGAAGGCCGGCCCTGGGTTTGTACACCCAAACAGATTTGCCAAGTTGGGTGAAGATGTGGGGGTGGCAAGCTCAGGGGTAACAACCCTGGATGTCACTGCTATCCCTAACAGCCGGGAGGGCAGACCATCTGGGATGGGTGGTGAGGGTAGGGCAGGAAGGCCTAGACAACTGGTGGTAGTAGGGGATTCTATAATCAGAAGGACTGATAGAATAATTTGTCGCCAGGATCGCCTCAACCAAATGGTTTGCTGTCTCCCTGGTGCCAGGGTTCGGCATGTGGTGGACTGGGTTGATAAATTATTGGGAGGGGCTGGGCATGACCCAGCTGTCTTGGCTGATGTTGGAAAAAAATGACAGAATACATGGAAGATGGAGGCTCCTTAAGAATCAATTTAAAGAACTAGGCTGCAAGTTGAAGGGAAGGACCTCCAAGGTGATATGCTCTGAAATATTACCTGTGCCATGCGCAACTCAGGAAAGACAGGGGGAGATTAGAGAACTCAATGCATGGCTGAAGACCTGGTGTAAGAGGGAAAAATTTGGGTTTCTAGAGCACTGGGCTGACTTTTCATTGTGGTGCAACCTATATGCTAGAGATGGTTTGCAACTAAATGGAAGGGGGTCTGCTGTGCTAGGGGAGAGGTTTATGGGAAGGCTGGAGGAGTATTTAAACCAGGATTGAGAGGGGGGGGATTAGATTATAACTGGGTGGACAGATCAGACAGGGGTCAATACTTATTGGTGGGTGGAATGGGGAAAGATGGGGGGAAGGCTATGGCAGAAAAGAAGGTTCCCATGTTACAAACAGCCACTGGAATTAGTACCATTTGTATGAAAATAAAAAATATGCAAAATACGTGTGAACAAGGTGTCAATGGATTAAAGTGTTTGCTCACCAGTGCCAGAAGTCTTCCAAGCAAAATAGGTGAGTTGGAAGCTTTGGTGCATGAAGAGAACTATGATTTAATTGGTATTGCTGAATCTTGGCTTCATTCTTCACATGATTGGGCCATTAATATTCCTGGCTATGTTCTCTTTCAGAGAGAATGGGTAAATAGGAAAGGTGGTGGTGTCTGTCTTTATGTGAGAAGTGATCTCAGAGCGAGTGTGAAAGAGGACCTAGTTGATGGAGAGTGTGATGAGGCTGAAGTATTATAGGTGGAACTGCACATGGGGATGCGTACTAAAAAAGGTAATCATTGGAGATTGTTATAGGCTTCCCAGTGTTAATGAGGAGGTGGAGACTCAGCTCCTTGCACAGATAGAAAGGGTTGAGGGTTAGGGACTGATGTGAATGTACAATATATATATATGTGTAAAGAGCTGCGTAAATTAATGATTCATACTCTGAATGGTCTAGGGTTGTCAGTGGTGTACCCCAAGTTTCAGTGTTGGGACCCTTACTTTTTAATATATTTATAAACAATATAGGGTCTGGGATTAAAAATCCCATTTCAGTCTTTGCAGATGACAGCAAGCTGTGCAGTGGAATAACGTCCTTACAGGATGTCTTCAATTTACAAGCCGACCTCAATGCACTGTTTAATTGGGCAACTATGTGGCAAATGAGGTTTAATGTTGATAAATGTAAGGTTATGCACTTGGGGGCTAAGAATATGCATGCATCATACATACTAGGGGAGTACAACTGGGGGAATCAATGGTGGAGAAGGATCTGGGA
Organism: Staurois parvus; assembly: GCF_062004578.1. Lineage (NCBI taxonomy): Eukaryota > Metazoa > Chordata > Amphibia > Anura > Ranidae > Staurois > Staurois parvus. The sequence goes on along the minus strand of NW_028318568.1, from coordinate 548,467 downwards.
GTTCTGGTAGATCACAAGCTTAATAATAGCATGCAATGCCAAACTGCGGTTTCTAAAGCGAGCAAAATCCTCTCTTGTATTAAAAGAGGTATAGACTCCAGAGAGAGAGAGATATCATATTACCCCTGTACAAATCATTAGTAACACCGCATCTGGAATATGCAGTTCAGTTTTGGGCTATTCACCCTGAGGTCATCACAGAGGACAAGGGGGCACTCTTTACATCTGGAGGAAAATAAGTTTAATCTCCAAACATGGAAAGGTTTCTTCACAGTGAGAGCTGTGAAAATGTGGAATAGACTCCCTCAAGAGTTGGTTCTAGCCAGCTCAGTGGATTGCTTTAAAAAAGACCTGGATTGTTTCTTAGATACATAGAATATAACTGGATACTAACATTTATAGGTAAAATTGATCCAGGGAATATCCGATTGCCTCTCGGGGATCAGGAAGGAATTTTTTTCCCTGCAGGAACAAATTGGATCATGCTTTGCGGGGGGGGGGGGGGGGGGTGTTTGCCTTTTGGATCAACTGTGGGTATAGGATTATAACTTTTTTTTTTAATGGTTGAACTGGATTGACTTTTGTCTTTTTTCAGCCAGACTAACTATGTAACTATGTATAGTCTAGCAAGACAGTTGTATAAGGAAAAGAAGGTGGGCATATTTAACTCTGCTACATGGGCCAGAGGTTGGGCAAAATTGAAGCACACTCACTAAGGGCAATGAAGATGCCATAAGGGGAATAAAGTATTTAAAAGAAAAAAAAAATGCACTTTTTTTTTTCTTATTAACAATTTTTATTGGTTTTCACATATACTGTATAAGAATGTCTAATCTATAATTTGATGCCTTCTGGAGATTTTTCCATCTTTCCTTGGCTTCTTTATGCACATTAATACAAATTTTTAATTGGGGTGCCCAAACTTTCGATCCCCACTGTACAAACAGTAAATGAAAGAGGAACACAAAAGAAGGAGGGAGCACATCAATGGTGAAATCTGCATGGTTGCAAACATAATAATGTTGCATAACAGTGGGGAGGCCATTAGAACCGTACATTTGGAGAAAGGTGGGAAGATGTGAAATTATCCCATGGGTGCCACACTGCCTTGAACACAGCAATTGAACAGACATGTAAAGCAGTCAAGTATTCCATCTATCTCACATCAGCAATAATTTTAAACAGAGTTGGAGGTATAGAGGATAGCCAACACATAGGAATGCTTCTTCTAGCCGCAGTCAGAATATGCATGGTGAGTTTCCTGGCCATTTTAGGAAGACCTGGGAATGGCAGGCTCAACAAAAAGTATAGGGGCTCAAAGGGGAGAGGTATGTAATAGCAATTGTTAAAAGAACAAAACCTCGTCCCAAAAAGGAACAATAGATCCACAGGTCCAAAAAATGGATCCAGCAGGCGGAAGAAGCATTCGGGTTAAAGGCATGAATTACATTGGGAGTTTTGTATCACAGCATCATAATTTTGTATGACAAAAGATTTAGACAGAAGATTTAGATGTGTTTTCCCAAATTTTTTTCCACTGTATCAGATCAATGTCACATTGTAAACTGGGACCACTTGTGCATGTAATGATGGGTGTCAGAGAGGGGGGAAGCATCCATAAGATGTTTGTATGTATTAGAAATGATGCCTCTATGATGGGGACCTTGAATGCTAAGATGCTCAAAGGGAGTGGGTTTCCCAAGAGTCAATGTGGGGGACATGGTAGAGAAAAAGGGGCGTATCTGGAGATAGATATATAAATGTTGGGAAGGTAAATCTTTTTTTCTGGAGGTATGAGAATGGTTGCAGCTTCCGAGTCACAGGATGTACTAAGTGGCGTAACTTGAAGAGATTAGCTGTGACCCAAGGGAGCAAAAATGCACTTATTGTTTAGGATAAACAGTGTTTTGATAACTAAATGTCCAATTCCCCATATATAATTTTGTAACTTTCTTTTAAAGCAGATCTTCAGTTAGTTTGTCAAGTTTTTTTCCATTTGAATTGTCCCCTTCATACTTTAATAGTATTCAAAAACTATCATTTTTCAGTAGTTCCAGTCTTCTTTCTACATCATTTGCCTTATATTTCTTTTGGAAGACGGCAGACACTGCTGCTGCTATAGCATTGTGTAAACAAAGGGCTGGAAACACTGTGCTTATTGCACAGTTGCATCCCTGATGTGTGGTTAGTGTGCATGTGCATGGTTTCACATTCAATGAAGGGCAGAGAAGGAGTTACAACACCTGACCCTACTGTCATTTGCCCACAGTTAAAATGGGTGCAAGCAGAGAAAGGGTGAGTGGTAAAACAGACAAATTTTTCAAACAAATACTACAGCTTCTTTGCAATGAAGTTGCTAAATAGGATGCTCCCTAAAGGCTCCATGGCAGTATAGCCCCATCTACCAGGACCTTAACTTTTTCTTTCTATGTGCAGAACCTATAAGTAGGTGTGCTCTACCTGGCTGGTCTAAAGGGCTGGCCATCCTTCCATGCTTGTGGATTTAGGCTGGATGTGGTCCCTGGTGTAACAACTAAATGACCCATAATCCAGGAAGGCCTGCTACTGGCCCTCTGGATGGCTTTCATCAGGGCTGACAGCCTCGTCTGGGGTCTGCTGGGTCCATGAGAAGTGGGCAGCTGTGTCAGCAGAGTCTCCCCTAGGCACAGTGCTGGTGTTTACAGTCAGACGGCAGAGGTTGGGCGAGCTAAATTTAAAAATGCTTTGTTCCCAAATGAATGCTGCATTGCTAGATATTGTTGTGCCTTTCTCCCCACAGCCGCTTTGCATACCCTGAGCTCATCCAAAGGTAGCACTCTGAATCACTGTTGCAAAAGTAATACTTTGTCTGTTCACACATGGCATTAACCCGTTGGTGGCTTCTCATGTTTGCTTGCTTTGCTAAAATTGTGCCATTATGCCAACACCCTCAAAGGACCAGCTTTTCTAGAGAAGGTAGAGGCATTGCCTGCAGATGACCACTGTAGCCAGCAATTGCCTGTTGGAGTATAGGACATCCTTTGATTTTTTCTCAGTTTCCTAGCCAAAAAAACAAAAAAGAATGCTTTTATGATGTCAACAATTCCCTTGAGTGATTTATGTACATTACAAAATACTGTAATTCTGTTGCAGATTCCTACCATTTGGTTGCTCTTCTGAACCAAACTTTTTCATCATGTCCTGCTCCCAGGCAGGGCAAGGTTTGATTCATTAACCACTTGCCCTCTAGGGGATTTACCCCCCTTAATGACCAGGCCCCTTTTTGCTACTCGGCACTGTACTAATTCAACTGATAATTGCGCGGTCATGCAATGATGTACCCAAACAAACTTTACGTCCTTTTTTCACACAAATAGAGCTTTCTTTTGGTGGTATTTGATCACCTGTGCACTTTTTATTTTTCGCGCTATAAACAAAAAAAGACCAACAATTTTGAAGAAAAATGATCTTTTTTACTTTCGGCTATAAAAAATATGTAGTAAATTCAAAGTTAGTCATAAATTTAGGCCAAAAAGTATTCTGCTACATGTTTTTGGTAAAAAAAAATCCCAATAAGTGTATATTGATTGCTTTGTGTGAAAGTTATAGCATCTACAAACTATGGTATAGATACTGCCATTTACGCCATTTTTTTTGATATACAGTGCTGCACTAGTTTAACTGATAATTGCACAGTCATGCAAATAAATTAAATTTGTCCTTTTTTCACATAAATAGAGCTTTCTTTTGGTGGTATTTGATCACCTGTGTGCTTTTTATTTTTGGCGCTATAAACAAAAAAATTGAGAACAAATTTTTTTTTTTAAAAGCGATATTTTCTCATTTTTGTCATAAAAAATATCCAAAAAAACTAAAATTTCATCATAAATTTAGGCCAAAATGTATTCTTCTACATGTTTTTGGTTAAAAAATCCCAATAAGTGTATATTGATTGCTTTGTGTGAAGATTATAGCGTCTACAAACTATGGTATAAATATTGGAATTTACACAGCTTTTACTTTCTGACTGCCCATCACATTTCTTGAGGTGCTAAAATACAAAAATAGTACAAACACCCCCAAATTACCCCTTTTCGGAAAGTAGACACCCTAAGCTATCTGTTGAGAGGCATATTGAGTCCATGGAAGATTTATTTGTTTACACAGGTTTCTAGAAAATGACCAAAAAAAATTTTTTTTTAACACAAAGTTGTCATTCAAATTATATATTTCTCACACAAGCCATGGGTATATGTGGAATTACACCCCAAAATACACTATGCGACTTCTAACGAGTATGGAGATACCACGTGTAAGACTTTTTGGGAGACTAGCCACATACAGGAGCCTGAAATCCAATAACCACTTTGAAAGCCTGAAGGTGCGTAACTTCTTCATTTCACTTCCTCACTACCTATCCCAGTTTTGAAGGCCCTGAAATGCCAGGATAGCACCAACCCCCCCCCCCCCAAAAAAAAAGTTACTACCCCTTTTTGGAAAGTAGACACCCCAAGGAATTTAAAAAGAGGCATAGTGAGTATTTTGCAGATCTAACTTTTTCTTATAAGGATTTGAAAAATAAAAAAAAGAAAAGAAACAATATGTTTTTGTTTTATTTCTTCATTTTCCAAAAACTTGTGGCAACAAATAAGATCTGCAAAATACTCACCATACTTCTTATCAAATTCCTTGGGGTGTCTACTTTCCAAAAAGTGGTCATTTGGAGGGGTTTGGTGCTATCCTGGCATTCTAGGTTCTCCGAAACTGTGATAGGTAGTCAGGAAGTGTAATTAGGAAATATAGCCCTTTAAAAGCCTGAAGGTGCTTATTGGATGTTGGGGTCCTGTACTTGGCTAGACTGCCAAAACATCTCTCGTATGTGGTACCCCCATACTGGAGAAAAGTAGCAGAATGTATTTTGATTAGTAATTCAACATATACCAATGGCATGTGTGAGCAATAAATCATTTAAGTGACAATTATGTGTAAAAAATATAAAAAAAATTTTTTTTGTCATTTTCCAAAAACGTGTGGTAAAAAAAAAAATTCTTCTATTGATTCAACATGCCTCTCAGCAAATAGTTTGGGGTGTCTACTTTCCAAAAAGGGGTCGTTTTGGGGGGTGGGGGCATTTTATGCCCAGCATTAGAAGTTTATGCCACACATCACTCCAAACCATCTGAAGACCAAGCCTTTTCTGACACTTTTTGTTCACATGAAAAAAATCAGTATTTTTTGCTAGGAAATGAATTTAAACCCCCCAAAATTATATATTTTTTTAAAGAAAACACCCTAGTGAATAAAATGGTGGGTGCTGTAACTTTATAGGTCACATAGTACTCACGCAGCAATTTTTCAAACGCAATTTTGTTTTAATAACATACACTTTTTGTTACGTTTAATGCACAAAAACACAATATATTGGCCAATTATTTAGTAAAATATAAAAGATAATGGTATGGCGAGTAAATAGATACTAAACATGTTATGCTTTAAAACTGTGCATGCCCCGTGTAATGGCAACAAACTGCATACATTTTTAATATCCATAGGCAATGTTTTAAAAGCCTTTACAAGCGAACATTTTAGATTTACAGAGGTGGTCTAGTGTTAGAATTACTGCCCTTGATCTGACCTTCACGGGGATACCTCACATGCATGGTGCAACCGCTGTTTACATACCAGCACATGGTCAATGCTAGCGCACACAGGTGCGCGCGCACGGGGGGGGTTGGTCGAGGGTGATTTTTTTTTTAAGTTATTTTGATATTTTTAATTATTTTTACACTGTACCTTTCATTTTTTTTTTATCGCTTTTAATGCTATCACAGGGAATGCAAACATCACCTATAACTTCAATGGGCATTGTCATATATTCTTTTTTGAGAAATCTGTAGTCTATCTGACTCTAGATATCTCCTCTGCCCTTACATTAACTAAACAAACCAAGATCGGCGTGATCAGATACTTTCCCAATTTACAAATGGCACTGTTTATATCCTGCGAAACTTTAATGATGAAATACTTGTAGCTTCCAATTTCTTAGGCTATAGAGATGATTGGCACCATTCTGGTCTCCAATCAGCTCTATGGTCAGCTGGCAGAAACACCGGCTGAATTCTCAGGTTCCCCCGATGGCACAGGACTGTCTGAGAAGGCCGTGGAAGGCAGCGGGAGAGGGGTGCATCATCTCCCACTACTTGTTAAAGCAATCCTGCAGCTATTTAGCCAATAGGATAGCTTTTACTAGTCATCATCCTAGTATAACCAAAGTCCAGTGATGTACCAGTACATCGCTGGTCCTTGTTAGGTAGATATGCTATGTTCTTTTTTTTTTGTATGCAGCCTGTGGACTGAATGAAAAAAGAAGAAATTTCTGCCAGAAAAAGTGTGTGGTATGCCCACCATTAGAATATACCGTCCTGCATCCACTCACTTCTAATGGTGGGCACATATTAGGTCACACAGTGCCACATGTGCCAGTTTCAAGATTGAACAAATGTCTAAATAGTGGCACGCTTGAATAAAAATTGTCCACGTATAAGTGGTACCCCATATGGAAAACGGATGACACTAAGTCCCAAACTATCTTGCCACTACTCCCCATGTAGTCTGGGCATCCGGAGGGCTCCATGTGACTATCATTTCCCTTGTAAATCCAAAAGTTATATGTATAGCCTGTTGCCCTCTCACAGGTCTTATACATCTTGACCCCATATCTGGCAAGCTTTCTGGGGAGAAATTGTTTGAATGCAAGGCAGCTAGAAAAATTAATCATGGACTCATCAATGCATATTTTTTGCTGGGGAGTATAGACATCTGCAAATTTTTGGCTAAGGTGATTTACAAGAGGCTGAATTTTGTGGAGTAGGTCATATTGAGGGTCACCTCAAGGATGACAGTGTATTGTCATTGAAATGCATAAAACACATTATACTCTCATATCTATTCCTGGCCATGACAACAGAGAACACGGCATATGATGAATCGAGTCTGTGGACCAATAAAACCGCAATTAATTTTTAGTAATGCCCATGTTGAGGGTTAGGTCCAAAAAATTAAAATTCGGAAACCATAATGAGTTTCCATGCAAATGGTCTGGCAAGGTTTGAATTTGGGTTGGCGGCGATAAATTGTTGTGCATATAAATTGCTTTGATCCACAATCAATGCATACAGATCTTCTGTGAAAAACAGCTAAAAAAAAATCAAGGGGAGTGGTTACATTTGCTGTTTCCACCTGGGCAGTGAATGGGGGAAGTACGGGTGCTGCAGAATTTGTGGGCTGCCAATCTGGATTTGCAAGCACATCTGGAAGGATACTAGGGACTCTATGGGCCTGTGTGCGAATTCTTGTTGGTTGCGGGACAATACTTGTGCTCACCACCGCACCAGCTTGTACTGCACTTATGGGACTCGCCACGTCACCACGTGATACTGCAGTGCTGGTATGTGAAAGACCAGAATGTACTAGGCTGCTGTTGCTCTCCAGTTCACCAAAAGGTAGCACGGCACTAGTACTGGCACTCTGCTGCATATGAGAGTCATCAAAATTTACCGATAAGTGCTAACAGAGATCAGGCCTGATTCTGCCAGCACTGCGGTTTTGTGTGCAATGTATCAAGTGGCAGAGACCTATTGACACTGCACTTGCTGGGGGAGAAGGGGGGGTAAGCATAGGGTCTAAATGCAGGTGCCAGAGCTGATCCTGCTAACGCTGCGTTTTTGGGGACACTATACTAATGTGAACGCTGGTATAAACACCGTTCAGACACTATACTAGCAATGGAGGTTTATTGTGTGAGCGTGCTCCTAGCAATCAAGGGGTTAAATGTGATTACTGGTGTACTGGCGGGCAAGCTGATGCTATCTGGGAGGGGTGTGAAAACCATGGGAGCGTAAATCATGTATATATATATATATATATACAGTCATGGCCGAAATTGTTGGCACCCTTGATATTTTTCCTGAAAATCAAGTATTTCACACAAAAAAGGTATTGCATTAACACATGTTTTGCTATACACATGTTTATTCCCTTTGTATGTATTGGAACAAATATAAAACAGAGGCAGAAAAGCAAATATGACATAATGTCACACAAAACCCCAAAAATGGGCTGGACAAAAGTATTGGCACCCTTAACTTAATATTTGGTTGCACACCCTTTGGAAAACATAACTGAAATCAGTCGCTTCCTATAACCATCAATAAGCTTCTGACACCTCTCACCCGGAATTTTGGACCACTCTTCCTTTGCAAACAGCTCCAGGTCTCTCTTATTGGAAGGACACCTTTTCCCAACAGCAATTTTAAGATCTCTCCACAGGTGTTCAATGGGATTTAGATCTGGGCTCATTGCTGGCCACTTCAGAACTCTCCAGCGCTTCTTTGCCATCCATTTCTGAGTGCTTTTTGACGTATGTTTGGGGTCATTGTCCTGCTGGAAGACCCAGGATCTTGGACGCAAACCCAGCTTTCTGACACTGGGCCCTACAGTGCGACCCAAAATCCTTTGGTAATCCTCAGATTTCATGATGCCTTGCACACAGTCAAGGCACCCAGTGCCAGAGGCAGCAAAACAACCCCAAAACATCATTGAACCTCCACCATATTTTACCGTAGGTACTGTGTTTTGTTCTTTGTAGGCCTCATTCCGTTTTCGGTAAACAGTAGAATGATGTGCTTTACCGAAAAGCTCTATCTTGGTCTCATCTGTCCACAAGACGTTTTCCCAGAAGGCTTTTGGCTTACTCAAGTACATTTTGGCAAACTGTAGTCTTGCTTTTTTATGTCTCTGTGTCAGCAGTGGGGTCCTCCTGGGTCTCCTGCCATAGCGTTTCATTTCATTTAAATGTCGACGGATAGTTCGCGCTGACACTGATGCTCCCTGAGCCTGCAGGACAGCTTGAATGTCTTTGGAACATGTTTGGGGCTGCTTATCCACCATCCGGACTATTCTGCGTTGCAATCTTTCATCAATTTTCCTCATCCGTCCACGACCAGGGAGATTAGCTACAGTGCCATGGGTTGCAAACTTCTTGATAATGTTGCGCACTGTGGACAAAGGCAAATCTAGTTCTCTGGAGATGGACTTGTAACCTTGAGATTGTTGATATTTTGCCACAATTTTGGTTCTCAGGTCCTCAGACAGTTCTCGTCTCCTCTTTCTGTTGTCCATGCTTAGTGTGGCACAGACAGACACACAATGCAAAGGTTAAGTGAACGTCTCTCCTTTTTATCTGCTTTCAGGTGTGATTTCTATATTGCCCACACCTGTTACTTGCCCCAGGTGAGTTTACAGGAGCATCACATGCTTGTAACATTCTTATTTATCCGCAGTTGTGAAAGGGTGCCAATACTTTTGTCCAGCCCATTTTTGGAGGTTTGTGTGACATTATGTCGAATTTGCTTTCTTTCCTCCCTTTTTTTGTTTTGTCCCAATACACACAAAGGGAATAAACATGTGTATAGCAAAACATGTGTTAATGCAATACGTTTCGTGAGAAATACATGATTTCCTGGAGAAATATCAAGGGTGCCAACAATTTCGGCCATGACTGTATATATATATATATATATATATATATATATATATATGTGTGATTTTGCGCACCCGTGCCACGCTGTAGCAGTATTTCTGCTATAGGGAAGTCAGGAAGCGGTTACATAAGCGGTTTGTGTTATGGTGCTGCATCACTTTAACTGACAATTGCCCGGTCATGCAACACTGCACCAAAATGAAATTTAAGTCCTTTTTTCCCCACGAATTGGACTTTTTGTTGTATTTGATTGCCTGTGCGGTTTTATTTTTTGCGCTATAAAAAAAAGACCAACAATTTTGAGGAAAAAAACAATATTTTGGACTTTTTGCTATAAAATGTCCAGTAAAAAAAATAAAAAATTAATTTAGTCAAATTTAGGCCAAAATGTATTCTGCGGCATGTCTTTGCTAATAATAATCCCAATCCGTGTAAATTAATTGGTTTACATGAAAGTTTACAAATGGCGGTATATATACTGGATTTTTTTATACTAATAATAGTGGTGATCAGCAACTTATGGCAGCAATCAGAGACTGCGGGACTGCGGCGGACAGTCTGACACTGGGGGGGGGGGGAACTGACGTGGGGTCACTGACATCCCCAGTTACACCAATGCAGTGATCAGTGCAAAAAAACACTGACACTGTACTAATGGCACTGGGGAAGAAGGAGTTAACATTTGGAGGTAATCAAAGGGTTAACTGTGTGAGGGGAGTGTTTTACTAGGGCATGGGGGTGTGTACTTTACTGTTACACACTGTTCCGTAAGGCTGTGCCCAGCAATCCAGAATAGTGTGCTGAAAACTGACAGGGAGGAGAGCTCCATTGAAAACAATGCAGCCTTCCTTCCTGTCATGTTTGCCAGCAATCGCCATGATCCGGTGGGTAATCACTGGCCGGGACTTGGTGATTGAACCCCTGGCCACGATTGGTGCCGCGGGTAGGGCGGGCGCGTGCCCCCTACCCCGAAATGCAGGATCACATTTATATACGTGATCCTGCCCACAGGGGCCGCCTTGTAGCAGTATATGTACTGGGGGCGGTCCCCTAGTAGTGAACCATCTGGTGAAATCTCAGGGCTCTGGTTGGAAGCTTCAGTAACAGCTTCCGTATAGTAGTAGCTAGCCCTTTAGGGTTTGTTACCAAGCAAGCTATTTTCTACTGCATTGTATTGTTTTTTTTTTAGCTGCTTTGTTAAGCATCAGGCAAAACCCTGTGAAAGGATTATCTATTCTGGCAATGAGCAGTCTCAGAGATTTCCCAAGCAAAACAGCCCTCTTCAGGCTCTTCAAAAAAGAATATGTGGAATAACATGACTGTATGAATCTTGCTTTGTTCAACCTGAGATGAGGATGATGACACTGAACACCTTGTTACATTCAATAATTCAAAAGGAGTTGTTTCTACTCACCCTATGAAAGAGTTATACAGTATGTTCTGGCAATGAGCAGTCTCATAGCCTTACCAGGCAAAACAACCCTCTTCAGATTCTATAAAGAGGGATAGAGATGATGACACCTAACAGAATGTCATATTCAATAAACACTCCATAAATACACTCTAAAGGAGTGGTTTTCACTAAACCCACTGAAAGGGTTATATTCTCTGCCAACGAGAAGCTGCCTAGCCTTCCCGGGTGAGACACCATTCTTCAGAGTTTTCAAAGAGGACAATGTGGATGGACATGACTGCATGAACTGTGCTTTGTTCAAGAAACCAAGGATGAAGATGACACCTAACAGTTTGTCACATGAAGCAAATACACTCTAAAGGAGTGTTTCTATTCAACCTGTTAAATACTTTCTGAAGACGTCCAATTACAGACCAAACTAGTTGAAGAAGTGGTCCCCAGCCGATACATCCCATCCTATCCCTGCCAGCTCCTGATATCGGGGCAGTGGCAGCCATCTTAACAAGTGCTGTATGTACCTGGTGATGGTTTCTAGGCACATATACATTGGCGGTGTATTGCATGGAAAGAAACCTCATTACTGGTACATGTGAATAGTCAAGTTGGTGAAAAGACACACAGTGGGTCCAACCAAAAAAAAATCAGTGAGACCTATCTAGTAATAGAAGCTCCATCCATTTTGGTGAGTGTAAATCCATGTAAGGTGACCTGGAGCACCTTGAAGTGGTCCCCTGTTTTTTCTGTTACTAATGGCACCACCAACTGCTCCTATTTTTTTTTTAACAGCCCTTTCACACATGCAGTCTGATCAGGTCTGTATGTCCATTTTTCAGGCGGATGCGATCGGACCCTCCATTTGCCACTATGGCGCGACCAATGTAAATGTATGTGTCCGTTTACAACAGTTTGCAATCCGATCTGCTAAAAACAAAGGGTTGGGGATCTGTTCCCCTCAACCTAGGCAGATCAGATTGGTTGGCAGTCAGGCGTAAACAGACAGGCGGTCCATTTACATCCAACCATCTATAGAGGAGAGCAGGCTGTGTCTGTCACACAGACCTGTCATCCGCCTGCTCAGTGGGGATCAGCGGACAGATCCCCCACTGAGCAATTGGATCACAGGTGGAGTCTGCCGCATGTGAAAAGGGCTTAACATTATGGTGACCTGATACCGCACAGCCACATCAATAATTGTTCCCAATCACCGCCACCCACTGACAGCATCCCTAATCACCGCCACATCACTCAGTGTCCGTGATCACTGCCACACGAGTCATATTGTCCCTGATCACAGCCAGTTACAATTTCCCTAATCACCGCCACACCAGTCATATTGTCTGTAATCACCGCCACACAAGCTACACTGTCCCTGGTCATCACCACACCAGTTGCAGCAGTGTTCCTGATTGCTGCTACACTAGTCCCCAGTGTAACAAGACCAGTGCAGCCAGCAACAATATTCCTGATCATCGTCACTCCATTGCAGTGTTGCCTATGCCTGCCATCTGTTATGACTCTGGTCTGCTTAATGACTACATTTCTGCCGGTTGCCTGAACCAGTTCTTTGCCTGTTTTCTGATCATGTCTCTGCCTGTGGCCTGAACTGACCCATCTGCATGTCCAACTGACTATGTTACTGTCAGACACCAGTCCCAGTCATCATCTGGGACTGCTATAAGTGACGGTACACTAAGTTATAATACCTGACCACTCATATAGAGGCAACTATTACAGTTTGGTTTTTATTTTTGGTTTTTATAAAATTGGTTGATTTGTTTGATACACAAGATACAACATTCAGTATATAATTTGGGATGAAATTTTAAAGTATGCGCATGCTGTGCATGAGACCAGTTTTATTAAGCGGACATCTTGAAGCCTTCAAAAGACTTACCATGTCTCCTAAAAAATACTTTGGGGTGTTTGCTTTCTAAAATTTAGACATTTGGTGGGTCTTTCTGCTGTCCTGGGGCTCCAGGGCCTCCAAAAATGTGATAGTCAGGAAATTGGATGTGTAATTTATCATCCCAGAACCTGAAGGCGCTCCTTGGATTTTGGGCCCCTCTATATGGTTAGGCTGTGAAAAAGTCTCACACATATGGTATTGCCATACTTGGGAAGAGTAGCAGAATGTGTTTTAGGGTGTAATTATAAGTATGCCTATGCTGTGTGTTAGAAATGTCTTTTTGACAACTTTATGTAAATATGTAAAAGAATATTTAAATTTTCATTTTCTTTACTGCATTTTCAAAAAATGTTTGCCAAAAAATTACTCACTATGCCTTTCAGAAAATACCTTGGAGTGTTTGCTTTCCACATTGTTTGGGTGTTTCCACTGTCCTGTCGCTCCAAGGCCTTTAAAAATGTGATAGGTAGTCAGGAAATTGAAAGCGTAATTTATGCTCCTTGAAAGCTCAAAAGTGCTCATTGGATTTTGAACCCCTTTATGCATCTAGGCTGTAAAAAAGTCTCACACATGTAGTATCCCCATACTCAGGAGGCATAGCAGATCGTGTTTTCGTGTAATTATAAGTATACCTATGCTGTGTGGGAGAAATAACTTGTTAAAATGACAACTTTGTGTAAAAAAAAAAAAAAAATGTATTCAATTTCTTAATTTTGCAACAAAATTGTGGCAAAAAAATTACAACTTCAAAAAACTCACCATGCCTCTTGGTAAATAACTTGGACTGTCTACTTTTATAAAGGAGTCATTTGGGGGGTATTTGTACTGTCCTGGCATTTTCAGGCCTGAAGAACTGAGACAGGCAGTCAGTACATCAGGACTGCTCAGTTTTCAAATATACACCACAGCTTGTAGACTCTAACTTGCACACCGACTTAACAATATACACTGATTTGGGTAATTTTTAACAAAGAACTGTAGCAGAACACATTTTGGACTAAATTTATATAGAACGTATATTTATTTGCAACATTTTATAATAGAAACTGAGAAAGTGTTTTGTTTTTTTTCAAAATGTTCAGTATTTTTTTCACTATCGAAAAAATAAAAAAAACCCAGTGTAGATTAAATACCACCAAAAGAAAGCAACATTTTGTCTAAAAAAAAATAACAATTTCCTATGGGTACAGTGTTGCATGATTGCACAATTGTCATTGAAAGTTTGACAGCACTGAAAGCTGAAAATTGGCCTGGGCAGGAAGGGGGTGAAAGTGTTGTGAACATGGGTGAACGTCAGTATTGTGGTAATTAAAGAACCCTTTCTCACATTCTTCTCAGACAGGGTGGTACTCAGGTTTCTGCCTAAAGTGGCCATCAGATTCCATATCACACAAGAGGTTGTTCTTCTTAACTCCGTCTTAGGGTGTACCCAAGAAGTTAGCCTATTGGATGTGAGCCAAGCTTTAAAATGGTACATCAAGGTGAAATCCGGCATCAGGAAGTTGTAGCATCTGTTTGTTATTCCAGGTGGAGCGGGAAATATTTTAATGGCTTCCAACAGGATTGTTGCCTCTTGGTTGGTGAAGCTCCTCTTCTTGGCCTACAAGTAGAAGGGTGCCTGTGCCAGGGGGATCCCAGCACTTTCCACTAGAAGTGTTTCGACATTGTGAATGGCAGCAGGCTGAGTGTTACCAGAGAGGATCTGCAAGGCAGCTACATGGGCATCAGTATATACGTTCATGGCTCATTACTGTATAGAAATGGCAGCACAGTTCCCACCCAGCTTGGTAGGACTAGTTACAGAACACCGAGGATGTAGGTGGGCTCAAATGTGTTAGTATGGGGGGGTGCATACCCATCTGTGCTGCCATGGAGCTTGTCAGGAAAGGTCAATTATGGTATGTGTCATTCAATTTTCCATTTTCTAGTAATACTGCAGCTTATGAGTCCATGTCTACATAGACAAAAACTCTGGATGCCAAATGTTGGTTTTGGGGAATCTTCCCTGCAACACAGCAATGCTTACACAGAAAAATGGAGACAAAATGAAAAAATTCTACAAGCCCTTATGCTAAACAGGTATTGGATGGGGCTTATTTTGATGAAAAAATGTGAGGAATTTTGAGCTGGCAAAATAAACATATTTCATACATTTCAAAGAGATTTTGAAATAATCTTAACTGTTTGCAGGAATAAGGTAAATGTTTCTGGATGGATTTCTGATAAAACTAAACTATATAGAACTCAAAAGCTCCAGACTTTGCTAAATTGTTGTGTTGTATTCAGATGAATAAATAAAGCCCAACCTTTAACTAAAAGCCTAGATGACTAAATGAAAAGCTGTCTTTTTTGAAAAAAGAAAATAAATCCCAACTTGCTGGAAGGGACAATTATGCTTAGAAATGTTGAAGGGAAAAATCAATACAGTGGCTGGATAAACAGATAGTATGAACATGCTATGACAAAGCCTGAAGACCCAAACTGCGACACAAATGATGGCCACAGTTCCTACAAATGATACCAATGATGGGGCACAGTTCCTCCCAATGACCCCATTGGTGGGGCACAATTCCTCTCACTGACCCCTAGAGACATTATAGTAAAACCATATTATTATATTGTTAAAGAGCAGATTATGAAAAACAGCCAGGAAATCTTCAGGTTCACCAAATCCAAATATTTGTGGACATTTCACCTGATACTGTGCAAAACCAGAGAATGTTAAAGCCTCAACCATTATTAGTTACATAGTTGGTAAGGTTGAATAAAGACACCAGTCCATCCAGTTAAATAAGTATGTGTGTGTGCATATTTGTTTATGTCACTACAATTTCTCATATCCCTGTACATTGTAAGTATTTTTTTTTGCAACTCCCACCTGACACCACCAACTCTGGAAGGAAGTTTCACATCCTTGTCACTCTAACTGTAAAGAACCCCTAATGAAGTGTGATGATTTTTGGACTCATTATTAAAGAAAATAATATTCCCCAAAAGAAAATAAGGCCTGCAGTTATCTGTCAAGCCAGTTTTGTGAAACCTAAACATGACCCATTCAGGAAGCCATTCTATACAATGAATATTGAATGGAAAATGGCCTGTTTAAAATACAAGTGACTTTAACCAGCCTTAGGAACCACAAGCAAATGAAAATTGTGAGACTCTATTCTTATTTACATACAGCTTTGCAAGACTGGAGGGGAACACAGGGGGCGGAGCCTAAACATGGCGGTGTCGGAGAGCACGATGTGAGGGCTCTCCGATAACCTCTGAGCTGACCACCACGAGAACCCTTATGGATTGAAGTGCGGTGCCCTACCTGAGTGAGGAGGTCTCCAAAGGGGGAGAAGCCGGCGTACTGAAGGGAGAGGAGAGTGAGAGCGGGCACGGAGCTCTGGGAGGTGATCACGCTGCGGAGACCCGAGATCAGCTGTCGGGTTGCCGGGGAAATGGAGTAGTGCGGCATGAGCACGCTGGTGGCCGCAAAGGAGCACTGGGAAGCAGAGACGCCGGCCGGTTCCCTGACAGGAGCCGGCTCCCTGACAGGAGAGGGGAGACGCCGGTCTAATCCCTAAACCTGCTGCACAGTAGAGAAAAAAAAAACAGGACACATACCCACAGGACACAGGAGACCCTGGAGGAATCCCCCAGAGACACAAGCCAGGAGAAACAAGCGGACGGCTGTGGATTTGAGTCGACTCACTTGGTGAGTGAGCGAAGGAGGGTGAGTGAAGAAGCCACATGTAATTGTATAAGTATGCTGGACTGTGGGAAATGACTTTAAATTGCCTATAAAAGAGAGAAGGGGGATTCCCAGGGGAGCTGGAAAGTGAAAAAAGAAAGAAGAGGGAAAGAGAAATTATTAAGTGGCCCCAGAAGAGAAGTGGGAAAAGAAAAGAAGTGTTAAATTGATAGAGACTGACTAATACCAATACCCCAATATACAGCCTAAAGTTGCCCTCTGGTTAAAGAGTATAGCCTGCACAGAAGATATGAAGAATAAAAGCGCTAAAGGAAGCAGGCTTAAAGGGTCCCAGACAGGTACAATTAAAAAATATACTTCCCAGGGGAATGCGACTCCAGAAAGGGCCCATAGTGGAAATGAAAAAGGGGAAATGGAAACCACCTTGGAAAATAGCCCCAGAATGTCATTGGGCCTGAATAGTAGCAGCCAACAGTTGATAGAAAATCCAGAGAGGAAAGATCTTGAAAAAGATTTACAAGTGCCGAACAAAAGATAGATGGCCGAAATGTTTAAAGATCTGGAAAAAACTATTAAGCAAGAAATGACAAATATACGACAGGATCTGGGGCACCTGCTAATGAGAACGGAAGAAATGGAGGGAAAAATTAATAAACATACCCAATTAATTTCAGACTTAGAAAAAAGGTCCGCTATGATGAGGAATATGCAGAAACAACTGCAGTATAAAATAGAAGTACAAGAGAACAGGAATAGGAGAAGCAACTTGAGGATAAGAGGAATCCCAGAAGTCCTGAAAGGGGGAGAACTGCAAGAAATAGTCTGTAAAATGTTAAACTCCATTATGGACAGGCCTGAAACAGAGGTAATTAAATTGGACGGAGTACATAGAACAGGAAAGTTTCACCAAGGTAATGAGAAGGAAAAACCAAGAGATGTGATTGTTCAGCTGCATAAATATGGAGATAAGGAAGAGATTTGGAGAAGGACTAAAGGAAGAACAACTAATACTACTAAGTATGGAGATATAAATATTCAGATTTTTGCGGACTTATCGTACGAGACATTGTGGAGAAGGAGAGCTTTGAAACCCCTATTAGAGCAGATGAGAACACGGAATGTACAATATAGATGGGGTAACCCAGAGTGTTTAATCGGATGGAAGAATGGTGTTACAGCATATTTGAGATTTCCCGAGGACTTAAGAGACTTCTGCGATAGACTGGAATTGCATAGAATGAGGATTACTGGGTGGGAAACAGAGGTAGAAATAGGCATTGGGGGGGAAAAGAGGAATGGCAGACAGTAGGCAGGGGGGAGGTAGGGAGGAGTTAGAGGGGATAGCGTGAGTGTGTTTTTTTTTTTTTTTTTAACTCCTCTCTCTTTCAATTGCACCGTTAAAGTTAAAAGAAATAAAGAAAACGAGGGAAATCGGGGTGGTTGGAGGGTGGGAAAGCCGTACATGGGAGGAGTTCAACCCCAAGGTTTAAAAAAAAGCAAAGGTGGTCTTATCTCCACAAATGATTGATAGGCAAATTGAAGGCCTAAAAAGTGTGGGGGGGGGGGGTAGATGGAGGAGGAGGGAGGAGGGGGGAGGGGGGAGGGGGGAGGGGATCAGTGGGAGAGGGGGGGTGGGATATGGTTAGAAAGATGAGAGGGTTAGGGGGGGTTCTAGGGACAATAATCTGCACGATAGAAGGGGGAAAAAAATAGCGATACAAGACGTATGGAAAATTTGTGATTTATAACATATAATGTAAAAGGTTTGAACTGTCCTGGGAAGAGATTTAAATTATTCAAGGAGCTGCAGCATAGAGAGGCTTCAGTGTTTTTTTTGCAGGAGACTCACCTAGAGATCAAGTCAAATGTAAAGTTGTACTCGAGATATTACCCAACATGGTTCTATGCTGATTCCCCGATTAAGAGAGCTAAGGGAGTAGCAATAGTGTTTGCAAAAACATAAGGTGGGAGATTGAAGAGAGAGAAATAGATCCTGAGGGGAGATTTTTATTTTTGAAGGGTAGATTACAAGAACAGAAATGTACAATTGTGAATATTTATTGCCCAAATAAGAGACCAGAGGTATACCTGAAGGGAGTCTTGAGAAAAGTGATGGCCTTTAAGGAGGGACTCTTGATAGTGGCGGGGGATTTGAATTTTTGTATGGACCCACAAATGGACACGACCTCTTCTGTGCAGAGAGAGGGAAGTAGAGCTCTGAAAATTTTGAAGGGGGTGATACATGAATGTCAATTGGTGGATATTTGGAGAGTGACACATGGAAAAGAGAGAGATTATACCTACTTCTCTAATGCCCACGGGATGTATTCCAGATTGGACTACATATTGGTAGACCATCAACTCATAGAAATGGTGGATCAAATAGAAATAGAAGCGACGTCTCTCTCTGACAATGCCCCTGTTACAATGAAAGTGAGGTGGGGGAGATGTTCGACCGGAGGGATAGGATGGAAGTTGAATGAGGCTCTTCTTTTGGACCAGGAGGTGGATCAGAAAATTAGAGAAGAAATCGAAAGATTTTTTCGGGAGAATGAGACAGGTGAGGTGTCGGTGGCTACAGTGTGGGAGACCCACAAGGCCTACATAAGAGGTATATTGATTGCGTCTGGGGCAAAAAAGAAAAGGGAAAGAAGAGAGAAACTTACTGGGCTGTTAAAAGAAATAAGTGATTTGGAGCAGATACATAAAAATAAAAGAACAGAAGAGATAAGACAGAAGGTAGTAAAAAAGAAAGAAGAACTAGGGTTATTGATGGAGGAGGAGAAGAGAAGAGTCTTTAACAAAGTTGCAAGTGAGAGGTATAGATGGGGAGATAGACCAGGAAAATATCTAATGAGAGCCTTGAGGGAAAAGAAAAAAAGGAACTATATAGAAAAAATAAGAAACCCCAAAGGAGAAATGGTTTATTCTACCAAAGAGATCACTAAGGTGTTCAAAGAATACTATAGTAAGCTGTATAATATTGCCTCCCAAGATCCAGAAAATATAAGTGGAAAAGAGAGTAGAGAAAAAAGAAGGGTATATTTACAGAATGCAGGACTACCGAAGCTAAGTGAGGATCAATTGAATTCCCTAGATATGGAAATTACGCAGGAAGAAATAAAAAGTGCATTAAAAAGCACCATAAAGGGGAAAAGCCCAGGCCCAGACGGTTATACAGTGAGGTACTATAAAAAATATAGTAACTTGTTACTACCAAAAATGGAGAAATATATGAATGCCCTGGGAGGAGAGATGGAGATGAGACGGGAATCTTTACAGGCCCATGTGGTACTAATCCAAAAGGAGGGGAAGGATGCTTCTCAATGCTCTAGCTACAGACCAATATCACTTCTGAACATCGACACAAAGTTATATGCAAAGGTTCTAGCAAATAGACTAAAAGATCTAATGCCAGAATGGATCCAAGCGGACCAGGTGGGATTTGTACCAGGGAGGGAGGGTAGAGACAATGGGCTGAGAACTCTGTTGCTTATCCAGAAGGCTAGGAAGGGGAAAACTCCGGTAGTGGTGCTTTCGATTGATACTGAAAAGGCATTTGATAGAGTAAACTGGAGCTTTATGATGGATACTCTGGAGATTTTAGGATTGGGAGCAAGAATGAGAGAGTGGATAGGAAAGTTGTATAGAGAACCTTCTGCGGTTATTATGGTTAATGGGGAGAGGTCGGAAACTATAGGAATGTCAAATGGAACCAGACAGGGATGTCCACTGTCCCCATTGCTGTATGTACTGTCGTTGGAACCTTTACTGGCAACAATTAGGAAGAATATAGATATAACAGGGGTGCAGATAGGAGGAGACGAACATAAAGTGGCAGCCTTTGCGGATGACCTGTTGTTCTATGTGGGAAATCCGAGGATAACACTCCCGAATTTAATGAAGAGCTTAAAGGATTATGGGGAATTATCAAACCTGAAAATCAACCCAACAAAAACTGAGATTTTAAACGTAAATCTTCCAAATAGCGAAAAAGAAAAAATACAAAAAGAATTCCCTTTTATATGGAAAAATAGAGAGATAAAGTATTTAGGGGTTAAATTATCTGCTTCGTATATGAACTTGTACAAGATAAATTATATCCCACTCTTAAATGAGATTAAGGAGGAATTAAGGAAATTGGGAAGAGGCAATCCGTCTTGGATAGGGCGTATAAATCTGATAAAAATGGTAATTGTACCTAAAATCCTGTATAAATTTCAGATGATCCCAGTTAAAATCCCGGAGGTATTTTTTAAAGTAATAAAAAAGATGTTAACAAGATATATATGTAAAAATAAAAAACCTAGAATATCATATGACTTGCTGAGCAGAAATAAGGAGAAGGGAGGATTGGGAATGCCAGATATCAAGAGGTACTATAGAGCAGTAGTCCTAGCGAGAATGTATGACTGGACACATAACCCAGAGGGGAAAAGGTGGGTTAAGATTGAGAATGAATTAAGTGGAACTACCTTGAGTAAAACTATATGGGCACCAGCAAAATATTGAGGTTTAAAAGATACCACGAGTGTTTTTACATTGAATGTTTTAAAGGTTTGGGATAAATTGCACCAATTTATGAAATGGGACTTTAATTCACAACTAATATCACTTAGGAACACGGACTATTTCCCCCCAGGTTGGGAGGAGAGTATAGGAAAATGGTTAAAAAAAGAGGATATTCAATTGATATTATGGATGGACAGGATTTAAGAACACTTAAGGATTTGGAAAAAGATAAAAGGGAACTTTTTATTAAAATAGACGAGTGGAGATATCACCAATTAAAACACTTTGTTAGAAATCTTCCGAAACCTTTGAGATTGAGAAAGGATTGGAATTTGTTTGAGAGGTTGTTGGATGCACGTGGAGATGGGAAACGGGGCACAGCTAAGGTATATAAGATTCTCACTGAGTTAGACACACACACAAAGCCAATGTACATAGCAAAATGGGAAAGAGATTTGGAAATAGAGATAGATGAAGATAAACAAAGGAAAATATATAGATTAACACACGAGAACATAAGCATGAGAGAGGTGGAGGTAAATTATAAATGTTTAACGAGATGGCACATTGCACCGAACGTGGAACACAGGATGAGTGGGGAAAATACACCAGAGTGTTGGAGGGGATGTGGAAAGATAGGTACCTTATATCATTTATGGTGGGAGTGCCCAATGATTCAAGGTTTCTGGGAGAAAATGGTTCAATTAATTGAGACAATCACTGGGATAAAAATAGGATTGAACCCAGAGGTGTGTCTACTACATAGTACAGATTTATCAGTAAATAAATATAAGGACTCTGGTGTATGGCATTACCTGAATGCGGCAAAAGGTCTGATTCCTAGGTTTTGGCATAGACCAGAGGTGCCGAGGGAGGAGGATTGTGAAGAGAGAATGAATCAGATATGTAAGATGGAGAAATTATATTATACGCAAGAAGACAAGAGGGGGCTATTCTATAAGAAGTGGAGAAAATGGGAAGATTTTGTAGCGAGATATACGAAGTAGTAATGAGAAATAGGAGGAAGTATTTGTATATACTATTTAGGAAAAGAGTTAATAGAATAATGCAGAGTGGGAGGGTTCATTAGTGGGGAGGGTGGGTACTCGGAGGGGGGTGGTGGGGTTTTAGACAGGGGTTGGGGAGGTAAAGGGAATAAAATATAGGAAGATAAGTAATTAATGGTTTGGAAAATGATTTTTGTATGAAAATAATGAAGAAATGTGTATTTTATATGGAAAATAAATAAATATTTAAAAAAAAAAAAAAAAAAAGGACTGGAGGGGAACAATGTGAGACCTTGTAAGTTACTTGCTAGCCAAACAAACCCTCAAAGATGTCACAATTGCCTATTCAAAACAAGGTGGTCAGCATCAATTGAAGTGAATCCAATGTCTTAGGGAAAATCAGCTGAGTGTTTACTGTGATTAACAGACAATGGGCTTGTTAACTGGAGACTTCTTAAGCCATATCTCCATGAACTTTGCACCCAGCTCATGAGGAAAGACTTCATTTAATATAAAAAAAAGTCTGGCATATCACTCAACTGAAATATCATTAATTATATGAAGATAAATCACCAGCGCCAAAAAAATTAAATACCAAATTAAATGCTGCTGTACATAAATGTAAACCTACACCAAAAATTCTAAAACACAAACAGCGCAAAATAATTTGTTATAGTGCTAAATCAGTATGAAAAAATTTAATATACAAAAATAAATATGGATATAAAATATAGTCCCACTCCAAAATTCGTGAAGAAAATATGACAAGTGAAAAAATGAAGAAAAAATATTCAGAAAGTCCTTTTTCCAAAGAAGTGTGCTTCCACCAAAAATTAGTGCTCAAACCAATATATACAGCACTCACCAGATTATGGTGATAAAAACACCTTTTAGGTATTTATGGGATCCTAGACCTTTATAATATGTCTCCAGATCTCCACTCCACCACAGGAAAGCTTTCCTCCAATTTCCAAGACCACCAGGTTCCACTTCCCAGAGATGCTCAATGTAATGTAAGAGAGACAAAATACCAGTCCACTCACATTTTTAAAGATAAAAACCAGCATTTTAATTGTATAAGATGAATCCACAATCGTCACAAACTTCAGGGTCGTTTTCAGAGATCTCACAGTCAGCAGCAGATGACAGTATGAAAAATCTCCCATACAAAAGATGGCCCCCTGGAACGCAGCACACTGGCGTGCGTTCCACTCACCAGAAGTGACGTAGTACGTAAGACGGCAGAACTGGAAGTGCGTCGACACATTTCGCCCCTCCCACAGGGTGTTATCACAGACAGCATACATCCAGCACAGCGCCGTTTTTATATTGGATACAGGATCCTCCCATTTTATTTGATAGGTCATATGCAAATATAAAATTCTTTACAGCTGTCATCCTCTACTATCATGGGGTCTCTTTACATTGCACCTTAGTTAGTATTACATACATTTCAAGGGCGATAACTTTATACCACGAAAAAGACTTTGCAATTCCCAGAGCCACAATCATACTGGTTTTAACCCTATACTTTACAATAAAAAAATCTTTAATAATAATGTCAAACTAAAATTACAATAAATACAATAAAATCATATAAGTATACAGTCATGGCCGAAATTGTTGGCACCCTTGATATTTTTCCTGAAAATCAAGTATTTCACACAAAAAAGGTATTGCATTAACACATGTTTTGCTATACACATGTTTATTCCCTTTGTATGTATTGGAACAAATATAAAACAGAGGCAGAAAAGCAAATATGACATAATGTCACACAAAACCCCAAAAATGGGCTGGACAAAAGTATTGGCACCCTTAACTTAATATTTGGTTGCACACCCTTTGGAAAACATAACTGAAATCAGTCGCTTCCTATAACCATCAATAAGCTTCTGACACCTCTCACCCGGAATTTTGGACCACTCTTCCTTTGCAAACAGCTCCAGGTCTCTCTTATTGGAAGGACACCTTTTCCCAACAGCAATTTTAAGATCTCTCCACAGGTGTTCAATGGGATTTAGATCTGGGCTCATTGCTGGCCACTTCAGAACTCTCCAGCGCTTCTTTGCCATCCATTTCTGAGTGCTTTTTGACGTATGTTTGGGGTCATTGTCCTGCTGGAAGACCCAGGATCTTGGACGCAAACCCAGCTTTCTGACACTGGGCCCTACAGTGCGACCCAAAATCCTTTGGTAATCCTCAGATTTCATGATGCCTTGCACACAGTCAAGGCACCCAGTGCCAGAGGCAGCAAAACAACCCCAAAACATCATTGAACCTCCACCATATTTTACCGTAGGTACTGTGTTTTGTTCTTTGTAGGCCTCATTCCGTTTTCGGTAAACAGTAGAATGATGTGCTTTACCGAAAAGCTCTATCTTGGTCTCATCTGTCCACAAGACGTTTTCCCAGAAGGCTTTTGGCTTACTCAAGTACATTTTGGCAAACTGTAGTCTTGCTTTTTTATGTCTCTGTGTCAGCAGTGGGGTCCTCCTGGGTCTCCTGCCATAGCGTTTCATTTCATTTAAATGTCGACGGATAGTTCGCGCTGACACTGATGCTCCCTGAGCCTGCAGGACAGCTTGAATGTCTTTGGAACATGTTTGGGGCTGCTTATCCACCATCCGGACTATTCTGCGTTGCAATCTTTCATCAATTTTCCTCATCCGTCCACGACCAGGGAGATTAGCTACAGTGCCATGGGTTGCAAACTTCTTGATAATGTTGCGCACTGTGGACAAAGGCAAATCTAGTTCTCTGGAGATGGACTTGTAACCTTGAGATTGTTGATATTTTGCCACAATTTTGGTTCTCAGGTCCTCAGACAGTTCTCGTCTCCTCTTTCTGTTGTCCATGCTTAGTGTGGCACAGACAGACACACAATGCAAAGGTTAATTGAACGTCTCTCCTTTTTATCTGCTTTCAGGTGTGATTTCTATATTGCCCACACCTGTTACTTGCCCCAGGTGAGTTTACAGGAGCATCACATGCTTGTAACATTCTTATTTATCCGCAGTTGTGAAAGGGTGCCAATACTTTTGTCCAGCCCATTTTTGGAGGTTTGTGTGACATTATGTCGAATTTGCTTTCTTTCCTCCCTTTTTTTGTTTTGTCCCAATACACACAAAGGGAATAAACATGTGTATAGCAAAACATGTGTTAATGCAATACGTTTCGTGAGAAATACATGATTTCCTGGAGAAATATCAAGGGTGCCAACAATTTTGGCCATGACTGTATATATATATATATATATATATATATATATATATATATATATATATAATAAAAAACATATAGTAAACTGAATAAATATAAAAAAATAAATAAAAATAAAGATAATAAAAATATAAAGAAAAAAAAGAAAAAAGTAAACAAAAGTAAAAATAAAAATAGTAAAAATATAAAAATACATTTAAATTGCTTCTCCTAAGGTATGCACTCAGATATAACTCTTACCAATTAGACAAGAAACAGTTTATATCAATGTCTACATTTAGCCCTTTGGGTGTCAAGGTACCCATTTGGTATATCCATTTAGTTTCATTCTGGGAGATACTTTTACCATATCTCCCTCTCTCCATGGGTTTTTTTATTTTGTCAATACCACAAAACTTTAAAGATGATGGATCTCTGTTATGAAACACTCTATAGTGATGTGACAAACTATTTATAACCCTTTTTATTACATTGGCGGGATCTAGAAGAAGAAGGGGATGTAGAGGGGGTAAAAGGAAAAAGAAAAAGGTTGATGTAATTCAGGGTATTTTTAATCTTAGTGATAGTGTTTTAAGTAAGGAAGAACTAAGGGTTCTATCCTTAGGATTAAAATTTGCACCAGAAAAAAAGCTGAACAAATTAGAAACATATGTTGATTTACATAAATGTATTATTAAACTGAATCCTAAAAAAATCTGGGATAATAAGATGAAAGATGGCAACAATATTGAGAATAACCCAGGTAGAATTGATAATCCATATATACACACGGAGTTGAGAAACAAATCTGTATTTAACCCCAAAATAGGGAATAATTGGTGTGCTGATATAGTGATGTGACAAACTATGATATTTATAACCTTTTTTAATATTTCTAACATGTTCCCCTAATCTAGTAGATAATTTCCTAGTAGTTCTCCCTATATACTGGAAATGACAAGGACATTCCAGTAAATAGGTAACATAAGTACTATCACAAGAAATAAATTCTTTAATCTTTTAAAACAATCCTCTAGAGCATGACTAAAAATTTGTATAACTCCTATTCCTGTCACCTTTCATGTTTTTGCATGCTAGACAACTTCCACATTTGAAGAAACCAACCCTGTCCAAAAAGGTTGGCAACTTCAATGGTGCATCAGGAACAATTTTTTACCAATCTACTTCTTAACGTTGGTGGTTTTCTATAGATAAAAATCGGTTTATTCGGTAATAGTTTACTTAATACTTCATCCCTTTTAAGAAAAGAATTCTTGATGATATTCTCAATTAATTTGAATTGATTAGGGTAACCTGTGATAAAGGCCAAATCACCTTTGTTATTTTCTTTTAACTTCTTTGGTAATAGATCTTCTCTCTTTATTTTTTTCACCTGTTCCAATGTGTCGGTCAGAACTTCCTCTTTATAACCTTTTTCCCTAAACCTCTGTAACAACATGTTGGATTGTGCCTCAAAATCACCGTCATCATCACAATTTCGTTTTATTCTAATTAGTTGACTTTTTGGAATAGATCTTAACCAATTTCTGTGATGACAACTCTGATTAGGAATGTATTCATTCCTATCTACCTCCTTAAAGTGTGTCTTGGTACAGAATTTATTACCACATCTAAAAATAGTTAGATCCAAGAAGTCTATAGCCACTGGGCTAATATAATTTGTAAAGGAGATATTCAAGGTATTACATCCCATACCATGGATGAACTCCTCCAAACTCTCCCTTGTTCATCTCCATATAATAATGATGTCATCTATAAACCTCTTATACAATAACACTTCTGATCTTCTGTTAAATATAGCCTCACTCTCCCACCGACTCATGAATAAATTCGCCACCGAAGGGGCATATTTAGCTCCCATGGCTACCCCCATTGCCTGTCTATAAAACTTATTATCATGCCAAAAGAAGTTATGTGACATAGCCAAATCCAAATTTTTAAGTAGAAATTTCCTCTGATTAGATCTTAATCCTGACTTTGTGTTTAATGCCCATTCTACTGAACCCAAAGCATCCTCATGCCGTATATTTGTATATAGTGAATTGACATCCGCACTAGCCATTACACAATCATTATCTCCTCTTATTTCTTTCAATATATTGATTAAATCCCCACTATCTCTCAGATAGGCAGGGAACTTGGGGACCAAAGGTTGTAAAAAGTTATCAATATATTCCCCCAATCTGGAGAACAGGGAATTTATCCCACTCACAATGGGTCTTCCTGGGGGTTTCTCTATGTTTTTATGACTTTTTGGTAGTTGGTAAATTACAGGTACCTCCGGAGCACTAGGTATCAAATATTTTGCCTCCTTTTTATTCGAAAAACCTTCTTTTTCTCCTTCTCTAATTAGTTTCACTAACTTGGGATTTATACTTTTTAGTAGGGTTCCCCTTCAAAACACCATAGGTGTTTTCATCACCGATTAATCTATTCAATACATTATAATAATCACTCTTATTTAATATCACTACCCCTCCCCCTTTATCAGCTGGCCTGATTACAATCTTTTTATTATTTTCCAATTGTTGAAGACCTTTTATTAAATCTTTTTTAGTTCTCATCCTAAGGATAGATAAGCTTTCTAAATCATGTTCCTCCATTTTCCTAAATGCATCAACACAACAATTATTCCCTATTTTGGGGTTAAATACAGATTTGTTTCTCAACTCGTGTGTATATATGGATTATCAATTCTACCTGGGTTATTCTTAATATTTTTGCCATCTTTCATCTTATTATCCCAGAATTTTTTAAGATTCGGTTTCCTAATACATTTATGTAAATCAACATATGTTTCTAATTTGTTCAGCTTTTTATCTGGTGCAAATTTTAATCCTAAGGATAGAACCCTTAGTTCTTCCTTACTTAAAACACTATCACTAAGATTAAAAATACCCTGAATTACATCAACCTTTTTCTTTTTCCTTTTACCCCCTCTACATCCCCTTCTTCTTCTAGATCCCGCCAATGTAATAAAAAGGGTTATAAATATCATAGTTTGTCACATCACTATAGAGTGTTTCATAACAGAGATCCATCATCTTCAAAGTTTTGTGGTATTGACAAAATAAAAAAACACATGGAGAGGGGGAGATATGGTTAAAAGTGTCTCCCAGAATGAAACTAAATGGAAAAACCAAATGGGTAAATTGACACCCGAAGGGCTAAATGTAGACATTGATATACACTGTTTCTTGTCTAATTGGTAAGAGCTTTATCTGAGTGCATACCTTAGGAGAAGCAATTTAAATTTATTTTTACTTTTATTTTTATATATATTTTTTCTTTATATTTATTTTTATTTTCATTTTTATTTTCATTATCTTTATTTTTTTATATTTCTTTAGTTTATTGTATATTTTTTGATAATATATATTATTCTTATATGATTTTATTTTATTTATTGTAATTTTAGTTTGGCATTATTATTAAAGATTTTTTTTATTGTAAAGGACAGGGTTAAAACCGGTATGATTGCGGCTCTGGGAATTGAAAAAGTCTTTTTTGTGGTATAAAGTTATCGCCCTTGAAATGTATGTAATACTAACTAAAGTGCAATGTAAAGAGACCCCACGATAGTAGAGGATGACAGCTGTAAAGAATTTTATATTTGCATATGACCTATCAAATAAAAGGGGAGGATTCTGTATCCAATATAAATATGGCGCTGTGCTGCATGTGTGCTGTCTGTGATAACTTCTGTCGGAGGGGCAAAGCGCGTTGACGCACTTCCGGTTCTGCCATCTTACATACCACGTCACTTCCGGTGAGTGGAACGCACGCCGGTGTTCTGCATTCCAGGGGGCCATCTTTTGTATGGGAGATTTTTCATACTGTTATCTGCTGCTGACTCTGGGACCTCTGAAAACGACCCTGAAGTTTGTGACGATTGTGGATTCATCTTATGCAATTAAAATGTTGTTTATCTTTAAAAATGTGAGTGGACTGGTATTTGATGATTGATATAGCCGGGTGTTGCAGTATTACGCTATGTTATTTTGTGTCTCCTACATTACATTGAGCAACTCTGGGAAGTGGAACCTGGTGGTCTTGGAAATTGGAGAAAAGCTTTCCTGTGGTGGAGTGGAGATCTGGAGGCATATTATAAGGGTCTAGGATCCCATAAATACCTAAAAGGCCTTTTTATCACCATAAGCTGGTGAGTGCGGTATATATTGGTTTGAGCACTAATTTTTGGTGGAAGCACACTTCTTTGGAAAAAGGACTTCCTGAATATTTAAGGAGTTATTTCTTCATTTTTTCACTTGTCATACTTTCTTCACGAATTTTGGAGTGGGACTATATTTTATATCAATATTTATTTTTGTTTATTACATTTTTTCATACTGATTTAGCAGTATAACAAATTATGTTGCGCTGTTTGTGTTGTTTTAGTGTTTTTTAAATATTATTAAAGCCATGGGTATATACTATCACACAAAGGTCAATTTAATAAAGTTGGATACTAAAAAAAAAAAAGGTCAACGGAATATCATTAAGTCTTAAGGACATATGAGATGGTTTGTGATTCGGTAAAGTATATTTCAAAACAAATACACAATGATCATCAAGATGTGGAGAGGAGGTAACATATATCACATGATGGACTGGAATTAAACGCACAAGATCTGATTTAATACCATAAATTATGGAATTATTATATGGAGATCTACCATTTTCAGGACAAAGATCAGACATCAAAACACAGCTCTCATATAAGGAAGATGAGCTGCTAAATCAACAAATATATACAGTGGGGATCGAAAGTTTGGGCACCCCAGCTAAAAATTTGTATTAATGTGCATAAAGAAGCCAAGGAAAGATGGAAAAATCTCCAAAAGGCATCAAATTACAGATTAGACATTCTTATAATATGTCAACAAAAGTTAGATTTTATTTCCATCATTTACACTTTCAAAATAACAGAAAACAAAAAAATGGCGTCTGGAAAAGTTTGGGCACCCTGCAGAGTTAATATCTTGTACTGCCCCCTTTGGCAAGTATCACAGCTTGTAAACGCTTTTTGTAGCCAGCCAAGAGTCTTTCAATTCTTGTTTGAGGTATCTTTGCCCATTCTTCCTTACAAAAGTCTTCCAGTTCTTTGAGATTTCTGGGCTGTCTGTCACGCACTGCTCTTTTAAGGTCTATCCATAGATTTTCAATTATGTTGAGGTCAGGAGATTGTGAAGGCCATGGCAAAACCTTCAGTTTACGCCTCTTGATGTAATCCCCCGTGGATTTCGAGGTGTGTTTAGGATCATTATCCATTTGTAGAAGCCATCCTCTCTTTAACTTCAGCTTTTTCACAGATGGCATCAAGTTACCATCCATAATTTGCTGAAATTTTATTGAATCCATTTTTCCTTCTACTCGTGAGATGTTTCCTGTGCCACTGGCTGCAACACAACCCCAAAGCATGATTGATCCAACCCCATGCTTAACAGTTGGACAGAGGTTCTTTTCATTAAATTCTGTGCCCCTTCTTCTCCAAACGTACCTTTGCTCATTCCAGCCAAAAAGTTCAATTTTAACCTCATCGGTCCACAGAACTTGTTTCCAAAATGCATCAGGCTTGTCTATATGTTCATTTGCAAAGTTCAAACGATGATTTTTGTGGTGAAGACGTAGAAGAGGTTTTCTTCTGATGACTCTTCCATGAAGACCATATTTGTACAAGTATCTCTTTATAGTGGAATAGTGTACCACAACTCCAGTGTCTGCCAGATCTTTCTGGAGGGATCGTGCAGTCAAACGTGGGTTTTGAATTGTTTTTCTCACAATCCTGCGATCTGTTCTGTCTGATATTTTTCTTGGTCTTCCAGATCTTGCTTTAACTTCCACTGTTCCTGATGACTGCCATTTCTTAATTACATTCCGAACAGAGGATATTGACATCTGAAAACGCTTTGCTATCTTATATAGCCTTCTCCAGCTTTGTGAGCGTCAACTATTTTCAGTTTCAGTTTTCTAGACAACTGCTTAGAAGAACCCATGGTGCTGATTGTTGGGGCAAGGTCAGATGAGTCTGGGCATTTAAAACCTTTGAGATTGACATAACCTGGTCTTCCCAGACGATAATTGAGAACAATCCATGACACTGGCAGGTCTCAGCTTGGCAAAGGGGGCAGTGCATGCTATAAACTCTGCAGGGTGCCCAAACTTTTGCAGACGCCATTTTTTTGTTTTCTGTTATTTTGAAAGTGTAAATGATGGAAATAAAATCTAACTTTTGTTGACATATTATAAGAATGTCTAATCTGTAATTTGATGCCTTTTGGAGATTTTTCCATCTTTCCTTGGCTTCTTTATGCACATTAATACAAATTTTTAGCTGGGGTGCCCAAACTTTCGATCCCCACTGTATATGGACCTTATTCAAAAGAGATATTGGGAAAAGCCAGTTTCATATCTCAACAGGACACACAATTTTATCGATAGGGACATGCTTCAGATAGAAGATGAATAATCATTATGGTCACCATTAATGGTTTGTGACTGTCCCGGACAGGTAGAGAACTTCCAGAACAAACAGCATTCTGACCGTCCAATCGTCAAATTCCATAGGAGGTCTTATAAGACAATGGACATTTACCATATACAGTATATATATGTGAGAGTCTCATAAAGAAAAATAAAAAAAAAAACTCTTTCTGCTGCTGAGAACTTTTAAAAAAAATAAACTAAAAAAAACAAAAAAAAAAAACCTTTAAAACCACCTGGAAAAGCTTGATAGAAACAGAAACCCTGCTCTACAAACGCTCTGCTATTTTTGAAGAATTCATTTTTAGAAGAAGCCTTTCGCCAAAGAATACATTTTCTGCTGTTGATCCCAATTTTTGCTCCTGGCTGACGAGAGACTTTTTTTTTCACCAACTGCAATCCCACTGGAAGACCTTAGAAAACGTAATTCTGGGAGTGGTGAGAACTGTAGCAGAATATTGTAACTTTTATACATTTAAAACTGATTCGAGCTTTAATCATATTTTATTGTGTTGGTTATAGTAATATTGTGCATATCTACAGTATATAATTTGCATGGTGTGCGGAGATTGACCAATAATTGTTCTAACTTTTTGGGTACTGATATCATATTGTGTATTAACATACTTGAAGAGTTTTGCTGTGCATTTTATCAGGAATACTTTACTAATCCCCTTCGGCCTTGGGAATTGAAAATTATATCTTGAGCACTAACCATTTAGTAGTAACCACTAAGAACTGTTTTAGCATTGTGGTGATATACATATATTGTGTTTTAATCTCAGAGGATATTGTGATATATCTTTGATTGTGTGTAAGGAAATACTCATCACCAGTAGTTTCGTTTGTATTAATATATACAGTTGTGTTCAAAATAATAGCAGTCAGACATCACTAACCTGATCAATCACTGTTTTTGGTAGAAATGATATTTCTACATGGCAAATAATTTACTAGCAGGTGTAGTAGAGTAATAGAAATCCAACAGACCCAACAGTCATGGCATGCATGCTGCTGATTCTGTGTAATTGAATCACTAATTGAAAGGGGCATGTTCAAAATAATAGCCGTGTGGAGTTCTATTAGTGAGGTAATTCATTCTTTGAAAAAGAAAGGAAGGAAGACAGCAAATGTTGTACATGTTGGTTACAGTACATTTCTCTCTGAGAAAAATGGGTTGTTCCAGACATCGTTCAGAAGAACAGCGGACCTTGATTAAAAAGTTGATTGGAGAGGGGAAAACATATAAAGAAGTGCAGAAAACGATAGGCTGCTCAGCTAAAATGATCGCAAATGCTTTAAAATGGCAACCAAAACCTGAAAGACGTGGAAGAAAGCGAAAAACTACCATTCGAATGGATAGATCAAAGAAGGTCTAAAGTTACCTGTGAGTACTGTTACAATTAGAAAACGCCTATGTGAAGCCAAGCTATCTGCAAGAAGCCCCCGCAAAGTCCCACTGTTGAAAAAAAGACATGTGCTGAAGAGGTTACAATTTGCCAAAGAGCACATTGACTGACCTAAAGTGAAACGGCGCAACATTTTGTGGACTGATGAAAGTAAGATTGTTCTTTTTGGGTCTAGTGGCCGGAGACAGTTTGTCAGACGATCCCCAAACACTGAATTCAAGCCACAGTACACTGTGAAGACAGTGAAGCATGGTGGTGCAAGCATCATGATATAGGGATGTTTCTCATACAACGGTGTTGGGCCTATTTATCGCATACCAGGGATCATGGATCAGTTTGAATACATCAGAATACTTGAAGAGGTCATGCTGCCTTATGCTGAAGAGGAAATGCCCTAGAAATGGGTGTTCCAACAAGATAATGACCCCAAACACACCAGTAAACATGCAATATCTTGGTTCCAGACCAACATGATTGATGTTATGGAATGGCCAGCCCAATCCCACAAATAGAGATTTCTTTTGGTGGCATTTGATCACCCGTGCACATTTTATTTTTTGTACTATAAACAAAAAAAGACCAAAAATTTTGAAGAAAAATGATATTTTTGATTTCAGCTATAAAAAATATATAGTAAACTCAAAGTTAGTGATAAATTTAGGCCAAAATGTATTCTGCTACATGTTTTCGGTAAAAAAAAATCCCAGTAAGTGTATATTGATTGCTTTGCATGAAAGTTTACAAACTATGGTATAGATACTGCAATTTATGCTATTTTTATGCTATACAGTGCTGCGCTAGTTTAACAATTGCACATTCATTCAATACTGTACATATATGAAATTTATGTCCTTCTTTTCACACAAATAGAGCTTTCTTTCAGTGGTATTTGATCATCTGTGCACTTTTTATTTTTCACGATATAAACAAAAAAACCCTGAAAATTTTGAAAAAAAACGCAATATTTTATCATTGCTGTCATAAAAATATAAACAAAACTCATATATCATCAATTTAGGCCAAAATGTATTCTGCTACATGTTTTTGGTAAAAAAAATCCCAATAAGTGTATATTGATTGCTTTGTGTGAAGTTATAGCGTCTATAAACTATAGTGTAGATAATGGAATTTAAGCAACTTTTAGTTTCTGACTTTATCATATTTCTTGAAGTGCTAAAATACCAGGCTAGTACAAATACCTCCAAATGACCCCTTTTTGGAAAGTAGACACCCTACACTTTCTGCTGAGAGGCATATTGAGTCCATGGAAGATTTACATTTTTTTCCATAAGTTTTTGGAAAATGACAAAAACTTTTTTTTTTTTTTTTTTACACAAAGTTGTCACTTAAATTATATATTGCTCACACAAGCCATGGGTATATGTGTCATTACACCCCAAAATACATTCTGCTACTTCTACAGAGTATGGGGATACCACATGTGAGACTTTTTGGGAATGTGCATAACTTCCTCATTTCACTTCATCACTACCTATCACAGTTTCGGAGGCCCTGAAATGCCGTGATAGCACCAAACCCCCCAAATTACCCCTTTTGGAAAGTAGATACCCCAAGGAATATAAAAAGAAGCATGGTGAGTATTTTGGAAATCTAATTTTTTTCTCACGAGGTTTTGAAATATTAAAAAAAAAAAGAAAAAATATGTTTTTGTTTTCTTTCTTCAATTCCCAAAAACTTGTGGCAACAAACGAGATCTGCAAAATATACACCATGCTTCTTATCAAATTCCTTGGGGTGTCTACTTTCTAAAAAGGGGTCATTTGGGGGGGTTTGGTGCTATCCTGGCATTTCAGGGCCTCCTAAGCTGTGATAGGTAGTCAGGAAATGTAATGAGGAAATAAAGCCGTTTAAAAGCCTGAAGGTGCTTATTGGATCTTGAGGTCCTGTACTTGGCTAGAATGCAAAAAAGTATCTCACATGTGGTATCTTCATACTCGGGAGAAGCAGCAGAATGTACTTTGGGGAGTAATTCCACATATTCCCATGGATGTGTGAGCAATAAATCATTAAATGACAAGTTTGTGTGAAAAATATTTTTTTTTGTCATTTTCCAAAAACTTGTGGTATAAAAATAAATTCTTCTATTGACTCAACATGGCTCTCAGCAAATAGTGTGGGGTGTCTACTTTCTAAAAAGGGGCCGTTTTGTAGGGTGGCGACATTTTATGCCCAGCATTAGAAGTTTATGCCACACATCAATCACTCTTCTAACCACCTGAAGAAGGTGAAGCCTTTTCTGACAATTTTTTTTCACATGAAAAAAAAAAATCTATTTTTTGCTAGGATAGTATTTTGAACCCCCAAACATTATATATATTTAAAGCAGACACACTAGTGAATACAATGGTGGGTGCTGCAATTTTTTATGTCACATAGTACTCGCGCAGCGATTTGTCAAACGCAAATTGTTTGAAAAAAAGGTATTTTTTTACTTTTAAATGCACAAAAACACAATATATTGGCCAATTATTTGGTAGAATATAAAATAAAATATATAATGGAATGCTAAGTAAATAGATACCAAACATGACAAGCTTTAAAACTGCACATGCCCCATGCAATGGCGACAAACTGCATACATTTTTAATATCCATAGGCAACATTTTAAAAGTCTTTACAATCTACCATTTTAGATTTACAGAGGAGAGCTAGTGCTAGAATTACTGCCCTTGATCTGACGTTTGCGGCGATACCTCACATGCACAGTGCAACCGCTGTTTACATACTGGCACAGGGTCAAGTCTCGTGTACGCAGTTGTGCACGGGGGGGGGGGGGTTAAGTTATTTTGATTTTTTTTATTTAATTTTACACTGTCCATTTCATTTTTTTTAATCACCTTTAATGCTATCACATGGAATGCATTATGATATCTCCTCTGCCCTTACATTATCTAATCTCACCAAGATCGGTGTGATCAGATGCTTTCCCAATTTACAAATGGCACTGTTTATATCCTGCGAAACTGAAGTGATGAAATGCTCGTAGCTTTCGATTTCTTAGACCATAGAGATGATTGGCACCATTCTGGTCTCCAAACAGCTCTATGGTCAGCTGGCAGAAACACCGGCTGCATTCTCAGGTTCCCCCGATGGCACGGGACTGAGAAGGCCGTGGAAGGTGGCGGAGGAGGAGGGTATCTTCTTCTGCTGCTTGTAAAAGCAATCCTGCAGCTAATTAGCCAGTAGGATTGCTTTTACATGAAAGCAGAATGCCGACTTAAAGCTGCAGGCATCATCCTAGTATAACCACTCAAAGTCTAGTGATGTACCAGTATGTCGCTGGTCCTTGTTGAGTGTATAAGCTGTTTTTTCTTTAATGCAGCCTGTGGAGATCTCTGCCAGAAAAAGTGTGTGGTATGTCCACCATTAGAATATACCGCCTTGCATCCACCCACTTCTAATGGTGGGCACACATAAAATGTTCCAAAAAATATTATAAAATATATATGCCAAAGCATAGGGGCCATCCACCCACTGGCCACCCCATGCTGCGGCATATATGCTATTTTTTTTTTTAACTGCGGATGAAAAATCTCATCCAACAGCACTGCACACACCTGGGCCATGGAAACCCATTCCATGAAGCTCTCTACGCAATATTGTTGTGCTAATCTGAAGGCCAAGTTTGGAGGTCTTTAGCTATTGACTCTGCAGACAGTTGGCGACTTCTGCGCACTGCGTGCTTCAGCAAGCGCTGACCCCGCTCTGTCATTTTTCATGGCTGAGTTGCTGTTGTTCCCAGTTGCTTCCACTTTGTTATACCACTAACAGTTGAAATATATATATAATCTTGTGTGCTTCTATGGATAACAATAACCCTCCTCCTAATATTAACTCAGTGTGATTGTGAAATTATATATATAATAAATTAATAAAATTAACAATTAATCCAAATCAAAAAGCTTTTGCACATTATCCTTATCCCATATAAGGCAAAACGAATTAACAAAGTGACCAGTGCAGAGCTACAATATTAAGTGAAAACACAACATAAATTGAAAATTAAATATAAAAAATTAAATATTAAATATAAAAGTCCAATTATCCTAATTAAAGTACTTTCATCCTTCTAAAACCACCAAGTGCTTGTGAAAACATAAAAGTGCAAGATTCCACCACCAGATGTCTGCTCACCTCCAGCAGTGTGACCTCACATAATATTATTATTGGTCTAACTGAGCTTTTGGTCCCAAATCGGACACTGAAGATCACCTTGATGGATTCCAACTATGGTTCACACCTTGTTTGGAATACAACTCCCACCATCACATCACCTCAAACAAAAGACTCCACATAGTGTGTAAACTTTAAAACATTTTAATATCCAAATATTATACAAAATGCGCACTCACATGTATAATGTGCCCAACCGTACCAAGTAAAATAAGCCTCTGATATAAATTGTTCCGCAATCTGGAAATCTGTGCTGTGAGGAGTCAGCAGGGATAGGGCTTAAGCAGTGTGTCCTTCAATATTACCATATGCAGATCAGCATACACCACTATTGCTGTGATATTCGCCGACTTTGTAATGCATTGTGACGTCATCCAAAGCTCTACCCAACGTGTTTCGTCGCTCGTCACGTGACTTTCTCAAAGGAATCGTGATTGGATCATCCAATGCTGAACTCTAATATATAGACCCCGGACCCATTTTGTTGTGGATAATTAAGACGCACCATTTTATCACAGTCCATACACTATCCCAATGAGACTTCAATTAAAATTGAATACTTTATCAAATCTCAATGAGACTGCAACTGAGAACTTTATCAAATCAAGATGATCCCCCAGAATTGCAAACCTGAACAATCCTTATTGTATAAATATAAAACATGTCTTGATACAAAATGTTTAGGGAACCCCTTACTGATATTATAAACATGTTCCTTTACCCTTTCTCTTAACGTCCTTTTCGTACGCCCTACATACTGGTAACCACATGGAGACGAGAGGGTGTAAACCACCCCCTCCGTGTTACAAGAGATAAATTCCTTGATGGTGTACTCCTCTCCAGTAACAAAACCAGTAAATGATCTTCTTCTAACTCTAGTGCAGCTATACCACGGACCACTGGCAAATCGAATCCTATAAAAGGAATTAGAGAGTTGAGTAAAAGGGTAAAAGGGAGTCCTTTTGGATCCATGAGTTGAGGACCCTGGCCCCAAGAGCACTGAATAAAGATTTATCTAAATTGCTTTTTAAGTTATTATTAATGGGTAACAGGATTAATAATTTATATTTTTTCATTTATTTGTATAATATTTTTATTTCTGTATAGTATGTAAAATGGTTTGGCTTTATTTCCTGCTGGTTTGGTCTGCTTTCCTATTTCAAACTGACCAAGCCAGGCATGGCAGCACATCCATCCTATTGTGATTAGCTATTGTGATTAGCTTTCTGCCTGTCCTCCAATGGCCAAGACTTGTGCTGGATGCCCCTGCACAGAGCTTTACTGGAAACATGATATCCCAGAGGTGTTCTATTGGATTTAGGTAAGGCGAGCGTGGGGACCATTCAATAGTATCAATTCCTTCATCCTTCAAGAACTGCCTGCATACTCTTACCACACGAGGCCAGGCATTGTCGTGCACCAGGAGGAACCCAGGACCCACTGCACCCGTATAGGGTGTGACAATGGGTCCAAATATTTAATCTCAAATCTGGTCCTGCTGATGGGTTAAGGGCCTTCTACGGCCCTGTCCAACTCTCCTAGAGTAACTGCCTGTCTCATGGAATCTCTTTTTTAGTTCTTGAGACTGTGCCGGGAGACACAGTAAACCTTCTGGCAATGATGCATATTGATGTGCCATCCTGGAGGAGTTGGACTGCCTATGTAACCTCTGTAAGGTCTAGGTATCACCTCATGCTTCCAGTAGTGACACTGACCCTAGACAAATACAAAACTAGTGAAAAAAAGTCAGAAAAGATAAGTAGCGGAAAAACTGTCAGTGGCCTCCACCTATAAAACCATTCCTATTTTGGGGGTCATCTCATTGTTGCCCATCTAGTGCACCTGTTGTTAATTTAATACCAAAGCAGCTGAAATGGATTAACAAGCCCCTCTGCTACTGAACTGACCAGATCAATATCCCAGGAGTTTAATTGACTTGATGCTATAATTTCTTAAATTTTTTTGAGCAGTATATAGACATATAATTCTATTTTAAACTGAATGTGTGTTCTCAAGGCAAAATACACTAGATTCGTAGTTAAAAATGAGTCATGATGCATGGTTAAGTTCATGTATAGTATGCATGATTATTATTGGTGCACAAAGACCATTGTTTATCATAGCTGGAATAATTTTGCTTAAAATGTCTTATAAAGCTATAAGCATTTTACATTCATCTGTAATAGTAAATTGGTCTGTTGCAAAGAGTGTATAGGAACAAACATAGTTAGTACTCCATGCCTGGAAGGTGGTGTGTTTGTTGCTTAAATGTCACAAGAATATTTGAGAATTCATTATTATGGGTATATCACCTACCCTGGAAGCATTGAAGCATGGAGTAATTTATATAAATCTAATTTAATTCACAAATGTCAAATTGACCTTGAGTATGGAGAATTACCTTCCACATCTTTGCTTTTAGATAGCCATAATTATAAACCTGAATATGCATGTGTGATCAAATAGAGGGTCTTGAATTATATGAGAAAATTGTAGTGGAGTGTTTGAATAAGTAACCAAATTCCCAGAAGAGCTTCTAGGGAAAAAAATGGTAAAGGGTTTGCTTTAACCTTGGCTAAGGTGTTTGGTGACATACAATATCTTTCTCTGCATCCATTAATTTCCCCTTTTAGAATTTGCTGAAAAGCTTCACACTGGTGAATTACATTTTTGGTCACAACTCATCCACGAAGGCTGCTTCTGATATGACATCTCTGGACTGTTGAAAGATGTACCTGTGTACCACTGAATCATGCTGGTTGAGATGCTAGCAATGTTTGACACCTTCTGGTTCTGAATGGAAGAAAGCTTGATGCATTTCTTGTGCTGTACTCAGTTTTTGTGGCCAACCACTGCTTTGCCAGTTCTCATCTGTGCCTGTTTGCACTTCTACAGCAGAGTACATCTGGAAATACCAGTCTCATTGATTTCTGTTAGCAGTTGGTTCAAAATGAATTGTCACATGTAGACCATGAAAGATGGTTGGTAAATTCCAGCATTTTTCTGCAGCATGACGATGTCCTCAAACATATGGTTAACAAAAGTTAAAAAAAAAAATCTGCAGAAAAAAAAGGAATCATGCAACTGAGCATATGGCCAAGATGGAGCCCTGATCCCCACATCACCAAGCTGGTCTGGGATTACTTGCAGAAGAATTAAAACCGTCAAAATCTGTAGTGTAACTGCATCAAGCTCTTCGGGATGCTTCAAAAACAACTTACCACTAGGCATGAGCTGATGGTTTGGACCAAGCTTTGGCTGATCGGACAAACGACCATTTGCTCTCTTATTTGGCAGGAACCAAAGATCATATAAAGAAGCAGTATTTCTACCTCTTGTATATATTACAGCTTGCTAGCACCAGTGGCGGCCCTAGGAACCACTAACACCACCTGAAAACCCTGCCCAAATCTGGCCACTGGCCATGTTTGGGTAATGATATCAAACTACCCCTGCCCCTTCTCTTATATAGCTGATGACAGCTCAGGAAGCTGTCACTTGGCTAGAGGTACCATCTGGATTGGTAGTGTGCACTGCGTCATGTGGTTTTTTTTTTTGTCAATGCGGCAGGTGGTGGGCCTTGTGACTGCTTATGGATTTACAACATAGCACATTTTTGGTATTTTTAAAAAATTTTAAGAACCTCTCAACAGTTTGAGTGTCTTCATTTCTAAGTTACAACTTTTTTTTGTGAATGAGTAGGGGTAATATGTGCCTCATTCATGTAAGGGGACTGCATGTGGAGGCTCCACTATCATTAACCACTTCCTGTCCGGCCCATGTATATAAACGGCCGGGCGGTGGCAGTGCAGGTCGGGTGGCAGTTTATAAATAGCCTCCTCGCACCCTGCTTGTGCGCGCTCCCTGGGAGCGCGCAGCACCGCGATTCGGTGCCCGCTGTGTCCTCCGGACACAGTCGAATACCGATCGTCGGACAGGACCTCTGTGTGAGGTCCCGATCATGTGATCACCGCTTGGCCACTTCTGACATCATTGCTTACTACATGTGAAATCTGTGAATGATCACAGAGGTCACATGGTACAAGGCTATTCACAACAGCCTTGTACCATGTGGCAAGCTGTGACCAATCACAGCTCACACAGTAGTTCTCAATGGCTGCAAGAATGCAGCTAGAGAGAAGGAGAAATGATTGCTTTTACAGCCTTTATGGGTAAAAAAGCAATCAGTGTAAAAAAAAAAAAATCATCACCCCCCCACAAGTAGTACAGTGTCACCATAGTGACACTGTACTGCTAGGGTGACCGTATGTAAAAAAAAAACAAATATAAAAAAATAAAAATAAAAAAAAATGTTTACAATTTATAATTTTTGGTTATAAACTAATTTGGGTTATATTTTTTTTTTTACTAAAAAGATAATGGAATAAATTTTGCCCAAGATTTATGATGAAATACTATTTGCAAAATTTTATAAGAAAAACAGTTTTTTTCAAAATTTTTGGACTTTTTCATTTACATAGCAAAAAAAATAAAAATCCCAGTGAATAAATACCACCAAAATAAAGCTTTATCTGTCTCAAAAAATGCTAAAAGATTCATATGGGTACAGAGTTGCATGACCACGCAATTGTCATTCAAAGTGTGATAGCACTGAAAACTGAAAATTGGCCTGGACAGGAAGGGGGTAAAAGTGTCCGGACTGGAAGTGGTTAAAGAGGGCTTCCAGATTCCAATAAGCCCTCTGCCCACAGACCCTCGCAACTAATAGCCAGGGTTTCAACATGGAGACAAGGTGCTTTGCCAGGGGGCATCCATGTTGAGGGCATGTGGCCTCGTATGGTTCAAGAAAAGGGGGGTGCAAACTCCTTGACTGGTCAAATGATGACCAGTCAGGCTGGATGCTCAAATTAAGGGTCTGGTATGGGTTTTTAGGGAACCTCACTTTTTTTTTTTGCATGGAGTCCCCCTTAAAGTAAAATCAGAAATCCATGTGTAACTGAGTCAATGGGGGCACCAAACAAACATCTTAGCAATCCAAAGTCTTATTATTTTGCAAGTAACAACAAGAAAGCAACAGGCAGTCAATGTTCCCCTCTCCTTCCCATGTCAAATTCTTTATTTAGACTGTGACAAGCAGTGCTAGTCCCCCCCAATATTTTGCTACTCCTACTTGCACAACCAATTACTGGCTGTTTTATTAAGTATCCCCTGCCAAACAGTAGGCAACTTTTTTTGGTTTATTATTACAATTAAGTTCCAGGGACATTATTCTATCACCATTTACTTCTGAGAGCACTGATAAATGCTTTTTCATTTTATCATCTTCTTAATAAATACAAATTCATTTTGCCATATGTTTTGCATCCACTAAACACTGTGATACATTATTTAAAACCCAGGGAAAGTAAGAGTCTTCCCTTGCTTTGTAGCTAAATCCACACCACAAGGGTTAAATGTTCATTTAGTCCAGGGGACAGTAAAAGCACTTTTACTTACCTGATACTTTGCCAAAGGCATTCTCAAAAAATCCAGCGTTTTTGCATCCAAAGCAATGCTATGGTCCCTGCATTGGTCTTGATGAAGTCAGAGGCTGAAAATAGGCTGTGGAGATCAGCCTAGCCGCATGGAAAAGCC
Organism: Staurois parvus; assembly: GCF_062004578.1. Taxonomy (NCBI): domain Eukaryota; kingdom Metazoa; phylum Chordata; class Amphibia; order Anura; family Ranidae; genus Staurois; species Staurois parvus. The sequence goes on along the minus strand of NW_028318568.1, from coordinate 505,502 downwards.
TGTTGAAATGAAGGGTCTGGTAAAATTGCTTTAACCAGTGCCCCTGGGCATAAACAAGCAGTTATCCCTTGCAGTGCAGGTGCAGCACTACTGCAAGAGAGGACTTTTAATTTTCCATGAGCTGCGCTTTTAGGTATGTGTGCACTATTCACTAGTACCTTTGGGACAGCGGCCAGGACAGGTTTTCCACTTCACAGCACACAGTTAACAGCATTCAACAAATACACTAACCAACCACTTTTTTAGGTACACCTTGCTAGTGCCAAGAAATTATCCCCCACACCATTACACCAGCCTGAACCATTGTTACAAGACAGGATGGATCCATGCTTTCAAGTTCTTAACACTATATTCTGACCCTGCCATCTGAATGAACAGCAACCAGTCTGCACATTCCCCTCTGACATCAACAAGGCATTTTTGTCCACACAACTGCCACTCACTGGATATTTTTTCTTTTTTGGACCCTTCTCTGTTAACCCTAGAGGTGGTTGTGAGTGAAAATCTCAGTAGATCAGCAATTTTTGAAATACTCAGACCAGCCCATCTGGCACCAACAACCATGCTACGTTCAAAGTCAGTTAACCACTGCAATACAGGACACTTACACCCCCTTCCTGCCCAGGACAATTTTCAGCTTTCAGTGCTCTCGCACTCTAACCACTTGCCTACCAGGCACTTTTACCTCCTTCCTGCCCAGACCAATTTTCAGCTTTCAGTGCTCTCATACTTTGAATGACAATTGCGCGGTCATGAAACACTGTACCCAAACTAAACGTTTATCATTTTTTTTTAGACAAATAGGCACTGTTACGTCGCACTGCTAGGCAGAGCTGATTAACTGATGGACACTTATTGCCAGCACAGGTGGGGCTACACTGATCACCAGGACACGGATGATCAGTGCCCTGATGATTAGTGTAGATGTCCCCCTGCAAAATGCCGCTTACCGGCTCTCCTCTCCTCATGCGCTGTCAGTTTGAGGAGAGGACTGTCGATAACCGACATTTCCTATTTACTTGGTGATCAGCTGTGATTGGACACAGCGGGTCACATGGTAAAAGCGGCTGTGATTGGCCCGTTCCATAGCCATGTGATCAGCTGTGTCCGAAGGACACAGCGATCACAGATCGTGTGCAGAGTTTGCCCCAGGTGGCGCACGGCTCTGGGAGCTGTCTTTCGGCTATAGTGCGGTTGGGAACTGGTTAAATGACAATTACTCAGTCATGCCACACTGTACCCAAACAAAATTTTTTGCATTTTTTTTACATAGAGATTTCTTTTTGTGGTATTTTTTTACCACTGGGTTTTTTCTTTTTTGAGAAAAATACCTCATATATGCCTGCTCTTCACCAGGACGCCTTCATTTGTAGGACAAACTTTTTTCCTCCTCCAATTCCGTTACAGTTCCACCAGAACATTGGAATTGCCCACAAAATTATCACATTTTGGAAAGCAAACACCCCAGCATATATTCTAGGAGGCATAATAATTTGAACATGTAGTTTTTTTTTTCAAAAGTTTATGGAAAACGTAGAAAGAAAATGAAAACATATCTTTTTCCACACAAAGTTGTCAATTTATAAGATATTTCTAACACACAGGATGTACATACAAAGAATTACACCCCAAAATACATGCTGCTACTCCTCCTCCTGAGTATGGCAGTACCACGTCAGAAACTTTTCCACAGCCTGGCCACCAAGAGGGTCCCAACATCCACGCAGCACCACCAGGCAATCTAGTGGCATAAAAAGGGGCATAAATTACACATCTAATTTCCTGACTACCTATCACATTTTTGAGGGCCTGAAGCACTAGAACATTGGAATCGCCCACAAAATTACCACATTTTGGAAAGCAAACACCCCAGCATATATTCTAGGAGGCATAATAAGTAATTTGAACATGACATTTTTTTTCAAAAGTTTATGTAAAATGTGGAAAGAAAATTAAGACCTCGGTAAGGTAGGACCTGGGCACAGAGGTAGAGGCTTCTTCCTACGCAAATCTCTTTGAAGTCTCTGGTCTTCAGAACCTAATCAGAGGATTACATAACCCGGAAAAACACAAAAACTTTGTTTTCTCTGCTCAGAAAAACTTCTCTGGAAACCCTCACATACGCGAGACCCCTGTGTTATCTTATATTCATGGAGTCTGCTCACTGCATCTGAGCGAATGCTTTCAGGTGGGCCTTCTCATTATAAAAGGGCAGTGATAATATCCTCTTGGTATTTCAGTAAGGTTTTGGGTCTTTCAGTGGACTTATGATAAATTACATAAGAATTATAAACAGCCAAATTGAAAAGATAAATTGAGACTTTTTTGTACCAATCGTGGGTTTTTCTTGTTGCAAGGTAGGGCTGGATCATCTGGTCATTAAGATCAACTCCCCCATGAACATATTGTACTCATGTACACATTTGGGCTTCTGGACTGGGCCATTCCTTCTGTCGATTTGAACAAAGGTGTCATTGTGAATTGAGGAAAGTAAATATGCATCACATTTGTCCCTCCACTTTATAGCCAATACTTCCTCATTCCGCAAACACACCGACTCTCCTCTTTGCAATCTTGTATTCACCAGCCTTTGTGGGAAGCCCTTCCTAATAGCTCTCATGGTGCCACAAGCTAGTGTTTGATTCCGGTAGAGGTTGCGGAAAAGGGGCAAGCTTGTATAATAGTTATCCACATACAGATGGTAGCCTTTATTGAAGAGGGGGAATACACGTTCACAAACGATTTTCCCATTGGTTCCAATATAATCTGGACATTGAGGGGGATGCAGTTGGGTGTCCTTTCCTTCATACACACGGAACAAATACACATACCCTATGGCACTATCATACAACTTGTACAATTTCACCCCATATCGGCCCTTTTGCTGGGGATGAACTGCTTGAAGCTCAGCCTGCCAGTAAAGTGAACAAGTGATTCATCCACACAGATGTTTTTGTCTGGGATATAGAATTGGGCAAATTTTTCTGAAAAAAATTAAGAAGGGGCCAAATTTTATACAGCTTATCAAATGCGGGGTCAATTTGTGGGGGGGGGGGGCACTGGGTGTTATCACTAAAGTGAAGGAACCGCATGATCATCAGATATCGTGCTCTTTGCATAACTGACGAGTAAATGGGCATGTGGTGGAGGGGGGTGGGTTGACCAATAGGAGTGGACTTCATTTTTTTTTTTGTCAGTCCCATATTTAACCTGAGGCCCAAAGAGATTTTGAACTCCTCCACTGTTACCATTTCCATTCATAGGGACGGGAATAACTGGAAGTTGGATTGTTGGCTATGAATTGTTGGGCGTAGAGGTTACATTTGTCCACATTTGAATGTAATAATTCATCCATGAAAACTAAACTGAAACAAATCTATAGGTGCAAAATTTTCTGTGTTGGTCTGGACTCCAGGTTGGTCGGTAAAAGGGGGAATATTAGCTGCTCCTGATTCAGGTGTAAGCCATAGAGGGTTTGCAAGGGCATCTGGCATGAGCCCTAACCCTTTGGGGCTGACATGACACCCCACTAATCCCTGGCCTTTCTTGCTGAGGTACTCCGTTCTTGGTGGATGCCACTGCACTACTGGTGGTAGCCTGCTCTTCACCAGAACGCCTTCATTTGTAGGGCAAAAGTTCTTTCTCCTCTGATTCCATTACAGTTCCACTACTTGGCACAGGCTCATAATCAAAATCAGAATCTGACACAGAGAGCTCCCCGGTCGGAGATAGACTTTGATATGCCTCCTCACAGGTAAATGATTTTTTAGCCATACTGGTGACTGTGGGCTGTGGTGACACACTGCTGTGATGGGGACACTGAGTGAGATGTGACTGCACTAATGGGTGCCGATGGGGCAGCACTGATCAGCTACTCTAATGTGATAGCTGGTGATGCGGCTGCACAGATGGGTGCTGATGCGACTGCACAGATGGGACGGCACTGGTCAGCTACACGAATGTGATGGTAGGTGATGCTGCTGCACCGATGGATGCTGATGTGGCTGCACAGATGGGGCAGCACTGGTCAGCTACACTGATGTAGTGGCTGGTGTGATGTGGCTGCACAGATGGGTGCTAATGCGGCTGCACTTATGGGTGCTGATGCAGCTACACAGATGGATGCACTGATGGGTGTTGATGCAGCTGTACAGATGGTTGCTCATGTGGCTGCACAGATGGGTGCTGATGCAACTGCACAGATGGGGCGGCACTGGTCAGCTACAATGATGTGGTGGTTGGTGATGTGGCTGCACTAATGGGGCGGCCCTGGTCAGCTACACTGATGTGGTGGTTGGTGATGTGGCTACACAGATGGGTGCACTGAAGGGTGCTAATGGGCGCTGATCAGGCTGCACTTATGGGCGCGGATGAAGCGGTACTGCTCAGCTATACTGATGTGCACTGATGGGGCTCCACTGAAGAGGCAGCATCAATAAGCGGCACTAATGAGACAGAGTCCTGCACTAATTAGATAGCACTGATGGGCTCCACTGATGAGGCAGCACTGATATTTGGCACTAATAAAGCGACAATGATAAGCAGCACTGATCATTGGCACTGATAAGGCAACACTGAATAACAGCACTGATAGTTGGCACTGATAAGCAGCACTGATGGGCACTGTGTAACATTGTGGGTACAATACAGTAAACTCACTGCGATGGCACAGATGGCTCCTTCCCTCACACTTCTATCTGTGTTACATATAGTGATCACGTGTCATTAGACACGCTGATCACATGGTAAAGGGCTGCGGTGATTGGCCCTTTACCGCAATTTGTGATGTGCTGTGTCCAAGGAACACAGCAATCACAGGCATTCCCTGATGGTCGCCCCAGGGGGCACGCAGGGAGTGTGTTCTCGGGACGACGTCCATGGATGCCCTCCCAGAACTAGAAGACCGCGCTGTAGCCGTCTTTCGGCTATAGTGCAGTCAAGAACAAGTTAAAGTCCCTTTCTTCCCCATTCTGATGCTCGGTTTGAACTTCAGCAAGTCATTTTCACCACGTCTAAATGCCTAAGCCCTGCAACTTGCAAATCGTATGTCAAGTCACATCCTATTGTCTGCTATTAGAGCTGTCATATCGGTGCGGTTCGGACTTGGTTGGAGCAGCATGATTTCTAAAGTAGTACATGCACTACTTTTGTTGCAATTTGCCTAGACATCTATGTTAGATGTCTTGCAAATCACAATGAAATCGGCAGGTCACCCGATTATGAAATCGTGCGACTTCACTGTAACTCACACGATTTAAAAATTGGCTTTGATGTGACCGGGGGTAAATGGATTGAGTGGCTACCATGTGATTGGCTGATTAGCAATTTGTGTTACCAATCAATTCAACAGATGTACCTAATAAAGTGGCAGGTGAGTGTATATTAATTTGATTTTAACATTTCTGATTACATATTAGCTGCCAAGCTTTTCACAGAGAGTAAGACGATTTCCATCATCTTACATCAGTCGGATGTAAGTAACACTGTTTTGTTTCAATCTTCTATTCATATTAGTTTCCAAAAAATGTATCAGTTTGACCTAAGCTTATCTGGTTATGCATCAGCTGAAATATCTTTTGTTACTGAATTAAACTTTGGCGATAACCTTTATCCTGTGTTTTAAAAGAAAGTCAATAACACTCTAGGGTGATATCTTATTTTCTGCATATGTAGTATAGCTTATTTTCTGCATATTCAGCACATCATGCTGTGAGCTTTAGGTTAGATGTGGTTTGTATAGTCATGTACCAATTTGCTCCTTTTAAATGGAAACAAATAATTGAGCTTTTATATATTATCTCTACCTATACATTACACACCAGTAAAGTACCAATAGCCATCACTGATACTAACAGGGGTAACGCATAATACAAACTAAGGATATTTAAAGGCATTATAAACCTTTCTACCTGCATAAAATGTGCAGTGATAATGTAGTTTTATGATGTCATCTGTTGGCCTGTATGAACAGCCTATAGCGGGTGTCGGCAACCCGCGGCTCCGGAGCCGCATGCGGCTCTTTTTCACCTTTCCTGCGGCTCCGGAGCACACTGCCCACCAGGTGACAGGCAATAGGGTCGGCAAGCCGCGGCTCTTTTAATGCAGATCTTCTGTGTGCCGGGCGCCCGCTGGCAAACATTGGCTGTCAGGATGTAGGCGGGGCAGCCCGGATGTAGGCGGGGCAGCGTGACGAACTCCTCTCCTCTCACAGTCCGCCCTGAAGGCCAGAACGGCGCGGGAACCCAGCGAGAGGAACGCGCGGAGCAAAGGTAAGTGAATTCACACAATATGGGGAATGAATTACTATGGGGGATGAATTACTATAGGGGGGATGAATTACTATATGGGGGATGAATTACTATATGGGGGATGAATTACTATGGGGGATGAATTACTATAGGGGGGATGAATTACTATAGGGGGGATGAATTACTATATGGGGGATGAATTACTATAGGGGGGATGAATTACTATAGGGGGGATGAATTACTATAGGGGGGATGAATTACTATGGGGGATGAATTACTATAGGGGGGATGAATTACTATAGGGGGGATGAATTACTATATGAGGGATGAATTACTATATGGGGGATGAATTACTATATGGGGGATGAATTACTATGGGGGATGAATTACTATATGGGGGATGAATTACTATATGGGGGATGTATTTTCAGTTTTACAAATGTTTCTCTCAAAATAAATTTCAATTGTGGTTTTGGCGAGATTTGGCTCAGTCGAAAAAAAAGGTTGCCCACCACTGACCTAAGGCTATGATTGTGATTATGACGATACACTGTGGCCCTGATTAACCCTTTGCTTACTGGGCCCTTAAACCCCCTTCATGACCAGAGCGTTTTTTGCAATATATGCAGTGTCGGATTTGTTTTAAATGTTGCAATGGTTTTGCGGCTCCCAGTCTTTTTTTCCCTCTCGGAAACGGGTCCAAGTGGCTCTTTATGTCTTAAGGGTTGCAGACCCCTGGCCTATAGTGTAGAAAATCTTCACATTCCCGTGTCAGATGTTTCTGTATGTATTCAAACATAGGACATGCAGCATGGCACTGCATAGGTTAATGCATGATCTCTGTCTCTAGTGCAACTATTAATGTTTTCACTGAAGGAACTACATATCCTACAGCCCCTGGATATCTCAGCCTAGCACTGGTGCAGGTGCAGTAATTAGATATGACAAAGTCACAAATAGGCAGCATAGTCACTGAGAGCTCATTGATGCAGCACAGAGTGGATGGCAACACAGACATTGGACACTGCGTGACCCAAAACAAGAAGTTGTCTTGTCCCTTTGGACAAATAGGGACAAGCTAGGTTACGGAATACATGGACATAGGGGAATTGACTAATAAAATCATAAACTGTAGCCACAACATGTGAGCCCATCATTATGAGGTAAGGCAAACACAAAACACAGGGAATATCAGTATAACTACACTAATAACTAGTTAAAATAACAAAAACATTTGAAAGTGTTCATTACATCTAAACCTTTGAACAGGATCATTTTGCTAATTTCTATATTTTGTGTAATGATTGTGCTATTCTGTGATGCCTAATAGTTTGTTTGAATTTTAATTACAAATAAATTGCTGTGACTTTTACAGTACTGTGTTATGGGGTGCACCAAGAAGTGGATTAGTATGTCACCTATATTTTGTTGTTGTGGTTTGCACCCAAGGTCGAGCAGGTCATTAGTTTACATCTAGCTCTGGGTGAAAGTGAGCAAGTGAATGTATATTCTTACACTGTGTACACCCTGTACCTTACTATTAGGAAGGTCTTCCCTTTCTGGGACATGTTGTTGTAAAATAAGTTGTACAATAAATACTGTATAGAAAAAAAATACAAAAGAAATGTCAGCATGTGAAAATAGAAAGTATCTTCACTCAAGAAAAACACCCAAAAAACTTCACAGTGGAGCTATGATTTAAAAACAAAAATGATGTGCATAACCATCACATTAGTCCTCAAAGTCCACAAACGTGTGCAAAGAAAAAGTGCTTCACTTTCTCCCAAGAATTTTCATCACCATACACCACTTGTGCCTGTGAAGTACCTCTCCCTCCAGGAAAAAATTCACCAGAACTCTATGCCACCCATTCTCATGAGTGGCATAGCTCACTTTGTGTGAAATTACACCACAGCTCCAGGGTATCTTGTCACCAAATCATTCCTCCATCTGGCTCATTAGTCACCACAAGCACTGTATATGAAAGAGAAAGAAACACCCTTCTCTGAGTGGAAGCCAGCTACCTCTCTGTTGTCAGACTGTCCATTGTCAATAAAGTTGCAGCGCCACAGTGAAGTTTTTGGGGGGTTTTCTGGGTGAATATGTGAGATGGGGAAACAGCTTTCATTGTTTGAACACCGATTGAAGTAAATTATAAACGTTCTGACTGACATTCTGCAGTTTAGCCACAAGATGTCACTGTTTTTCTAACAGAGCCTCAGACTGCATAGAGATTTCTATATTCATGAAGGGGTGGGGTTTTACACTTGGAGAGTGAACAGGAAAAAGAGAGGAGAGCAGCCATGCTTGAGAGAGAGAAGGGGGGCTGTGTGATCTGAGAATCCGATGCCATCCAGATGTGAGGATTCGTGAATTCACTGTATCCTGGGGAGCCCACCCCAGTACACGGCTTAGCTATATTTACTGGACAATTTTTTTTCTGAAGTTTTGCTTTCAGAATGGCTGAATCACACAGGAATCATTGAGAAAACTGAAAATAACTTTTAATAACTATAGTATGTTTAATTGTATAATATTTCCAACATGCTGCATGAGTTCAGTTTGGCTAAAATATTTTTGCTGCTGATTTTCATTTGTACTCTGGTACATCTCACTGACAACTGTCAGCGAGAAATAATGGATTCTTAATGCCCTGATACCATTTTGCCATTGTGGCAATGTCCTGGTAAAACTTGTCACCATTTCCATCACTGACTGCACCTAGATTTTTGGGAAAGAAATCCTAGTGTGAATGCAGATAATGAATCTTGTGTATCTTGCAGTTTGGTGCACTGTAGTTGCCAAGAATCCTTGAATTGTATTCTATACAATTTTTTCTGACAGATTTTGGAACTGCTTGTCATTGATGATTTATCTGATCTGTGGACGAAAGTGCATTGCCAGTGAGAGCAGTTATTCTGGGGAAAGATTTGTCTCATAACAAAAACCTTCACCTTCCTTGTTCATCGCTTGCACAAACTCTTCATTAGTCTGAGTTGTATGTGAACAGGAGACAAAAATATCTTTGTTAGGTCAACATGTGGTTCATGTGCCACATTTTTCTGTCCTGGAACCAAATTCTTTTAGCATGGCCATTCCCTTTTAATGTAATTCAATTATCTTGCCCAGCTGTCCCATTTGCTTATGTAACAACAGTACTTAGTATATATACAAGCTCAGTGGCGTGTGGGGGTGTGCACCACACCCGGGTGACACCCGTCTTAGGGGGTGGGACAGGAGGATAATTACAGGATGATGCCATGTCTCTGTCTCACCTCCAGAAGCTGAAAGCCAGTTTCTCACACTGTCGCACCTGCCAGCTTTTAGCTGCTGGAGGGAGAGACAGAGACACAGGCCATCATTCTGTAATTGTCCTCCCAACCCCTCCTTTTGCTGCCTACATCTGATTCCCCCCGTGTGTCCGCCCCCATAGGGACACTGGCTTTCATCTCCCATTGGTGGCTGTTGGCAGGGCTCCATTCACATTTCTGTTTCCCCCTCTTATCTCCTGAATGTTTTGCCCTCTCTCCTGCCTCAGCGAGCGCCAGCTGTACAGGGCCCCCCACCCTTCCCTTCTTCCCAGATCATCAGGGATCAGGCAGGCACTGCTCTTCTTAAGTGGGGGGGGGGGGGGAGACACTAGTGGGGAAGTGGTGTACAGGAGGGGTGTCATGTTTCACATGACTGTCTTATGCCTTTAAGTGTTTTCTATATTTTGTCTCTGCTCCTCCCTTTTCTTTGGTTTAGTTAATGCTGCATAGATAGGCCACCCTCTTCCCAGTAATGCATTTCAGCAAGCCTCATGTCTCATGAAGCCAAACACATTATGATCTTTTGACCTATCAGATGTTCATTGTTGTAAGATTCTCTCAGTTTATGGAATAAACTTCACAAGATCTACAAGATATCATCTCAACTGAGTCACTGACTGTGGTATCCAACTGAGAATGGAGTTATTGATATCTCATCACAACTGTAAGTTACAGTGATCACACTTTCAATGCTTAGATTGGAGAGACAGAACAAGGGGAGTACAGTGGGGAACTGGTGTGCAGAGGGTTACAGTGGGGAACTGGTGTGCAGGGGGAGGTACAGTGAGGAACTGGTGTGGAGGATCGGGGAAGGGGGCATCTTAGTGGGGAACCTCGAGCACCGTGAGGAACTGGGGGTGTAGAGTGGAAAATCATTTACAGGGGAGGGTTTAGGAGGGTTACATCATGTTTTACCGCACCAGGTGATGACAACAACAGTGACGCCACTGTACAAGCTGCTTTCTAAGCAGCAGAGCCACACATTTTAGATCTGTACAGATATTCTAGTTGTACTTCGTGTACTGGATGTGCAACAGTTGTATGTTTTTATATGATTCTCTCATGTGTGTAGCATGTCCAAATAGCATTTCAGATTGCAAAAACAAACTATTTCTTTAACCACTTGCCCTCCGGAAAATTGACCCCTCTTCATGGCCAGGGCATTGCTTGCTATACAGTGCTGCAATACTTTGACAATTGCACAGTCATACAACACTGTGAAATTTAGATCATTTTTTTTTCTTCACACAGATAGGCATTTTCTTTTGGTGGTATTTAATAGCTATAAATAAAGTATCAAACATATAAAAGAAAAATCAATATTTTTTACTTTTTGCTATAAAACATATCCAATTTAAAAAATTAAATAAATGCAATTTCTTCATAAGTTAGACCAAAATGTATTCTGCTACATGTCTTCGGTAAAAAAAATCCCACTAAGTATATATCAATTGGTTTGCGTGAAAGTTATAGCGTCTACAAATGACGGTATATATACTGGAATTTTTATACTAGTAATGATGGCAGTCAGCGACTTATAGCAGAACTGCAGCGGGCATTCTGACACTGGGTAGGAACTGCCACTGATATTTCCAGTGACAATAATACAGTGATCAGTGCTAATAAAAAGCACTGACACTGGTTAATGACACGTGGCAGGAAGGGGTTGCTTCTGGGGCCATCAAAGGGTTAACTATGTGATAGGGAGTGTGATTAAAGCTCACCTTTTGGACAAAAATAATAAATGCACTTTTTTTTTTCAGGTAAAAAATATGTGCATTTATTATTTTTTGTCCAAAGGATCCTGTAAAACATTGCACCAGCGATCAGTGGATCACTGATGCCATGCAGGTCTAATGCAGATCTGTCAGAATATCTGCTTGCCCTATGGGATTTATGAGCAAACAGATATACTGACAGGAAGCTTCAATGAACTCCACAGTGCCATGGTAGCTCATTGAAAACTACAAGCCCACAGCCACTAAGGCTGTTGGGACTTCTAGGCACTCATTCACAGAACACTGTGAATGAGTGACACGGCCATGTGGGCGGAGCCCCACAAGACCCCACTGTTTTCAAATCTGACAGATAGTACGGGGAAACGGGCAAAGGTGAACTTATCTTTTAATGTGTACTATATTGTGTTTTACTAGAGGATGTGCTGGTTTTTATCTTTCCGCTTTGCAGCACGACCCCACTGACAGGAGAGAGATTTGTGTTGTTTAACTTCTTGCCGACCGCGCATAGCCGAATGACGGCTTCACCGCGGCCGGCCAGTTCTGAGTGGGCGTCATATGACGTCCTCCCAGAACGCGCTCTCCTGCGCGCCCCAGGGGGCGCGCACCCGGCGATCTCCGTGATCGCTGTGTCCTACGGACACAGCTGATCACGTGATGTGGTGAAAGGCCGATCCCACTGGCCTTTTACCACGTGATCAGCGGTGTCCAATGACACGCTGATCACAGGGAAATGCAAGTGCTGGTTCTCGGCTGCACTTTCCTCACGCTGTCAGATCGTGAGGAAAGTACTGCCGAGAACCGGCAGTTGTCAGAGCGGGGATCGGCACCGATCATCAGGGCACTGATGATCAGTGCCCTGATGATCGGTGCCCAGCAGTGACACCCGCAAGTTCCGCCCAGCAGTGCGCCCACTAGCCCCGCCCACCCGTTCCCAGCAGTACCCCCACCTGTGCCCAGCAGTGCCCCCACCTGTGCCACTCTGCAGTGCCACCTACCTGTGCCCAGAAGTGCCACCTACATGTGCCCAGCAGTGCCACCCACATGTGCCCACCCACCAGTGCCACCCACCAGTGCCACCCACCTGTGCCCACCCACCAGTGCTGCCCACCAGTGCCACCCACCAGTGCTGCCAGTCAGTGCCACCAGTCAGTGCCCAGGGGTTGTGCCAGTCAGTGCCGCCAGTCAGTGCCCAGAAGTGATGCCAGTCAGTGCCGTCTATCAGTACCCATCATCAGTGTCACCTATCAGTGCCACATATCAGTGCCGCCTATCCGTGACCCCTAATTAGTGCTGTCTATCAGTGCCGCCTATCCGTGCCACCTCATTAGTACTGCCTATCAGTGCCCTTTAGTGCTGCCTATCAGTGCCCATCAGTGCCGCCTATCAGTGCCCATCAGTGCCGCCTCATCAAAGCAAATCAGTGAAGGAGAAAAAATACCTGTTTGAAAAATTTTATAAAAGAAACAAATAAACTTTTTTTTTTTTTTTCAAATTTTTTGCACATTTTTAATTTATAGCGCAAAAAGTAAAGCGCCCAGTGGCGATTAAATACCACCAAAAGAAAGCTCTATTTGTGAGAAAAAAATGCTCAAAATTTCATATGGGTACAATGTTGCATGACCGCGCAATTGTCAATCAAATTGCGGCAGCGCTGAAAGCTGAAAATTGGCCTGGTAAGGAAGGGGGTATAAGTGCCTGGTAGGCAAGTGGTTAAACTCACAGATCTCCAGTCACCTGCTCTGCCGATCACCATGAATTGCTGCCCAGGACCCCGTGTTTGACAACTTCGAGAGCCAATGACAGCATGTGTAGGGTGCTGCATGCTTTTAATGTAATGCAATTCTCTTGCCCAGCTGTCCCATTTGCTTATGTAACAACAGTACTTAGTATATGCAAGCTGCTTTCTAAGCAACAGAGCCACAAATTTTAGATCTCCACAAATATTCCAGTTGTACTTGGCGTACTTGATGTGCTTCATTTTCAAATGATTCTCTCATGTGTGTAACATACCAAACAGCATTTCAAATTGCAAAAACTGAAGATTAACAGTACATGATAGGTTAAATTACTGCTCATCTTTTCATGATTTGCAGCCAAAAATCTGTAAAATACACCGAAAAATTCTCTATGGTGCCTATTCCCATCAATACATCATGGCATGGTGCATTTTTAGAAAAGGGTATGGTGCTTCTTTGGTGCAGTTACAGCATTCTTTTGATCCTTTGACTTCAATAGAAATGCACCAAAAACACACATACATGTGCTTTTGACAGTTAAGGAGCCATCCTAACAGCCAGTGACTCTTCTCTGCTGTTAGATGGTAATTGCCCAGATACGCCTGTGCCTAAAGAATTGTCTGCTTGTGGTTGCAAGATTTGGAGTGGGATTTGGTGATGTCTTTACTTTTTGGGGAGTAATCTGCATTGAATGCATCCTATAGCTTATACATACACTATAAGTCTCTGTGCCTTGTGAACTTTTGCTGCTTGAATCAACAGTAATCAAATCACCAATCATCAGGAAACAAAGTCCTGCCTCTATCAAAATGGTCACCTCTACACAAAGTGCAGAAAAAAGCACAGAACATCAGCAATAGGAAAAAAGATCATCAGCAGGAAGTCTATAGAAATACTGGCTAGTTAGTTGCTACTCTAAACAACTTTGGTATTTATGGGTATATTAAATCAGCCATTATGGCTTTTTATACAGTCCCCACTGCGCAAGTATTTACTTCTAATGCCTTATCAGACTCTTTTATAATCACCAACGGCACTAGGCAAGGTTACCCCCTTTCTCCTGTTATTTTCTCCTTAGTGATGGAACCCTTGGCAACTACAATTAGGCTTAATCCATTAATCTCATTTATACAAGTAGCACATAAATCCCATAAAATTGTGTTATTCGCAGATGAGGTTTTACTTACCGTAACAGACCCCTAAATTCATTAACGCAGATCTCTTGGAAACGTTTAGCAAGGTTTCATACTATTCCTTAGATTGTACGCCCCTTGAGGGTTAGGGACTGATGTGAATGTACAATATATGTATGTAAAGTGCTGTGTAAATTGACAGCACTATATAAGTACCTGAAATAATAATAAGTTTAACCACCTCCCGTCCAGCCGTTTTATATAAACGGCCAGACGGTGGCAGTGCAGGATCGGCTGGCCATTTATAAACGGCCTCCCCACACCCTGCTTGTGCGCGCTCCCTGGGAGCACGCAGCACCGCGATCCGGTGCCGCTGTGCCCTCCAGTCCTGATCATGTGATCGCTGATTGGCCAATCAGTGATCACATGCAGAGTAGTAAGCAAGATGTCACTTGTTTTTTTTTTTTTTACATACTGTCACCCTAGCAGTACAGTGTTACCATGGTTGTGGGGTTTTTTTTTTTTTTACACTGATTGCTTTTACACCCATAAAGGATGTAAAAGCAATCATTTCTCCTTCTCTCTAGCTGCATTCTTGCAGCCATTGAGAACTACTGTGTGAGCTGTGATTGGTCACAGCTTGTCACATGGTACAAGGCTGTTGTGAATAGCCTTGTACCATGTGACCTCTGTGATCATTCACAGATTTCACACGTAGTAAGCAAGATGTCACTTGTGACATCATTGCTTACTACGTGTGAAATCTGTGAATGATCACAGAGGTCACATGGTACAAGGCTATTCACAACAGCCTTGTACCATGTGACAAGCTGTGACCAATCACAGCTCACACAGTAGTTCTCAATGGCTGCAAGAATGCAGCTAGAGAGAAGGAGAAATGATTGCTTTTACATCCTTTATGGGTGTAAAAGCAATCAGTGTAAAAAAAAAAAAACCCCACAACCATGGTGACACTGTACTGCTAGGGTGACAGTATGTAAAAAAAGAAAAAAAATATATAAAAAAAAATTTAAAAGAAAAAAAAAAAAGTTTAAAAATTATGATTTTTGGTTATAAACTAATTTGGGTTATTTTTTTTTTACTAAAAATATAACGGAATAAATTTTGGCCAAGATTTATGATGAAATACTATTTATTTGCAAAATTTTATAAGAAAAACAATTTTCAAAATTTTTGGACTTTTTAATTTACATAGCAAAAAAAATAAAAATCCTAGTAGTGAATAAATAGCACCAAAATAAAGCTTTATCTGTCTCAAAAAAATGCTAAAAAATACATATGTATACAGTGTTACATGACCGTGCAATTGTTATTCAAAGAATGATAGCACTGAAAGCTGAAAATTGGCCTGGACAGGAAGGGGGTAAAAGTGTCCAGACTGGAAGTGGTTAATATAACAAAATCCTGCACACTCCCGATGGGTATAGTAAAGGGCCCATTACAATGTCTTAAAGATAGATTTCCTTATAGCTGGACTCATAAGAAATTAGACTACCTGGGTATATGTGTATCTACCCCTTACTCTAATATGTTCAAAGATAATGAGAAATTTTATCAGACAATCCTAATGAAATGAACACGAATTTAAACATTTTAACTATTCTGGCTACGTAGAATAGCGGCCTTTAAAATGTTGATATTCCCCAAAATACTATATTACTTTAGAACAATTCCACTCATTATTTCCCATGATTACTTCCTGAAGCTGGACACAGTATTAAAAAAATATATAGGGAAAGGGAAAAAATTGCGCATTCCATTCTCAGCTCTTACTAAACACAAATCTTAGGGAGGACTGGGGTTACCAGTTATCTCAATTTATTATCATGTTGCACTTCTAGATCAGCTTCAAGCATGGCTAATCCCTTCGGAAAATAATGGGTACAAATAGAACAGAATATGGTCCCTAAGCAATACCTTCAAGCTTTATTGATTGCGAAAACCATTACACCCAAGCTCATAAATACCTCCCTCCCTTCTATCTCAGCGACACTTGAAGCATGGTTGGTAGGACTAAACAAAACTTACCACTCCTCACCTAAGCTCAGAAGAGATATACGATTAACAGTGTATGAACATTTTATACCTAACCTTAACACAAGACCATTGAGAGACACATGATACCGTACCTTTAACGAGATTCACTCCCTACAGCTAGGAAGAACTGTATATCCTTTTACTCAGATCAGCAACTACCATATATCAAACCAAAGACATGAGTCAAAGTGGACTCTAAAATATGGCATGTTATATCGTGGTTCTATCAGTAGCTACAATATGAAACGATCACTACATTGGCATGTATGGATAGGCAGGAGAAGGACCTGGAAATATCCTTCACTCAAAATGAATGGCACGCTGCTATGATTAATAACCTAGGTCTCACAAAGTGTACCAATCATTGGGTTAACTCCCTAAAAATCCTATACCGTGGTTACATCACTCCATATAAATTATCTAAGATGTATCCCGACACATCACCCTTATGTTGGAGAAATTGCAGTAGTGTGGACAACTTATTACATGTTATGTGGGAATTAAATTCTATACAAAGATTTTGGCATGATGTTTGCGTTCTAATCTCTCAAGTGTCTGGGTTGCTTGCAAAACCAATCCCCCATTTAGCATTATTAAATCTTACCTTAACTTATTCCCTGTTCATTATAGAACAGTAATTGCCCACATTCTAATTGCAGTCAGGCTTATAATTACGAATGCTTGGAAGTCATCTAAAACTTTCACTATATCGGATCTTATTAATAGAGTACACTCTCATATCTATGAGAGGGATTTTGCAATCTTGTTCCATACTGTAATGATATTCAATACCAGGTGGTCCTGTTGGAACAGTATATTTAAAAGTGCGAATCTGTAGGATCTAAATCAAATACATAATTAATAATTGGTGACGGTGCATAAAGTTAGAACTAATATGCTTCCTAAATTGAGCTCTGTTGATTCTCTGTCTTTCTTCCAACTCTCTCTTTCTCCTTTTTATTGATTTTATACTACATGTAAGCAGAACTATATCTTTTGTCTACGCCTAAGAAAAACAGATAATTGCACTGTGTATATTAGATTGGTTTTATTTGAACAAAGTATTATTAATGTATGCTGTTGTACAGTATATAAATTTCCTAGTTTGATACATAGCATAGTCTATTATTAATCCTAGTCTGGTGGATTAGGGCAAATATACGAGTTTATTACTGATGTTACCAATTGTTATTTACCTTGTACCTATTTTCTAACTTTAACTACCTTGTTAAAATTTAATAAAAAAGAACTGAAAAGAAATACTGGCTAGTCCTTTGCCATCTCCTTGCCTTTTTGGACACAGCTTTCAGAGTTCAGGTTTGTTGAAGTGGAAGTAAACCCTTACATATGCCCACTGAAGTGAATAGCCTCAGGTGATAACACAGAGGTAAAACAAATCCTCCTACAGAAGTTGTACCTGTTTGCCTGTACAGATATGAAAATACACAAAGAACATCAAGATTCAAGTGATACACAAGGAGATTGTATTTAGACAATATTTGCTTATCCCATTCAACCTTAGAGGAAATTTGGTCAGAAAATTAAGTCCTGCTAGATCACTTCTGGCTCACCCCTTTTGCAGGTATAGCTATGTAAAACATTAAAAAAAATGTCTATACTATTTAAAATCCAGTAACACACACTCTCACCCTGCTCTGCACATACTCATTTTCTCTCTATTTTTCAGCACTATGACAAAAATGTAGAGGCCGATCTGCTGACAACCTAAAGATTTACTGCTGCTCAGGGGCTCTGGGCTTCAGCAAAATGGCAGCCTCCAGCAAGAAAAAAACCAGGAACAATACTGGAGGCAACTTACAGCACACACTAATTTTGGCTGCATAATTATTAATGTGAAATGTATGTTCCTTGCTAAAGAACATTATTTTGTATCAGGTTGTTATGGGTTAAATTCTGCGGTCTTGTCGTCTTGCACCTAAAGAGCATGGGGATGAATAAAAAGTGCGCAAGCTGCAAGTTCACTTGCAACAGCAAATAAATCACTGGTTTTTCTTCTAGCAAAGTTCTTCTTCGCTCAAGTGCTGGTTTTAGTGAACATTTCCAAAGAGTAAACGAGGGCTGTATCACATCTCGGTTTACAGGTCTATGCAGCAAAAAAACTTGTTCTAGTTTTACAAATATAGTGCAACACAACATTACAGCTAAATTAAACCCCCCAAAAATGCGGACAGGTAGAATTTTTTGACAGAAAAATTGGTTATACAATATAAAATAGTTTCCCTGACAGGTTTTTATATAGACTGAGTCACACATGCGCAGCTTAGCATACATTTACGGCACTGCTCTTTGCCATAATGATGTAACTTCAATACATATGTGCCAGAGTGATATCATTGTGGCCCTGCCAACCATGCAACTGAAGAGTTGGAACCTGGAAAGAAGACTGGAAGAAAATGGCAGTGCCTGTGACCGCCAAGAGAGTGGGCAGCACAACACTGGAAAGGATCATTTGCCAGGTAAGACTGCCATAATGTGCCAACATGCTTTGCATACTAGTATATTATGGGACCAAATTAAAAGATGCATTTAGTAGAGGTTTAGATCTGCTTTAAAATGGATGTCAGGACAAAGAAAGAAAAACATGCAGTACAACTATGCAATGTGCATTTCCTTATTCATCTACCAGAGACCCAGTCTGGTCCTAACCTTTTGTTGGAGCTGACAGGACAGGTTATCGTCTGCATTCTACTGGTCAGAAGTAGCCCTAGCCTTAGGCTGGCCACACACACAACACTGAGGGGAATGTACGAAGACTGGAGCAGACAGAATCTGGAGCTGATATGCACTGCAACCAAGTAGCTTCTTTCATTTTAAAGCTTAACTGGACAAGTTGAAAAGAGAAGCAGATTGGCTTCCTTTGCACAGCTGCTCCAGATTCTGTCCGCTCCTGTTTTAGTAAATCCCCCCCCCCTTTGTGTTGGCTGACTACAGACAACCAGAGCAACAAGATGAGTTTTATTATGGTCTCATACTATCAGAATATACCGTGGGTAAAATAAGTATTGAACATGTTACGCCAACCAGGGGTGGACTGACAACTCATGGGGCCCCCGGGCAATAGGAGATCATGGGGCCCCTGTGTCCTTGCCCAAACTCAAAAAAGCCTATGAAAAAGGTACCAGGGGCATCTCATGGGGCCCCCTACTGACCCCGGGCCCTTGGGCAGTGCCCGAGTTTCCAAATGGTCAGTCCCGCCCCTGGCCACACGTTTTTCTAGGTAAATATATTTCTAAAAGTGCTATTGACATGGAATTTTCACATGTTGGTAACTACCCATGCAATCCATACATGCAAAGAAATCAAAACAAATAAGTTTAGAAATTAAGTTAGTGTAATGAAATGGAATGACAGGGAAAAAAGTATTAAACATACGAATAAAAGAAGTGCAAAAAGACATGGAAAGCCAAGACACCAGATGAAATCTATCAGAGATTAGAAAGCAATCCTGCCCCTTGTCAATGCAAATTAATATCAGCTGATTCAATCTCAATTTATGGCCTATAAAAGGTGTCATTACCAAGGTATCACGCAAGAAATATCTAATGATGGGTAAAAGCAAAGAGTTCTCTCAAGACCTTTGTAACCTTGTTGTTGCAAAACATACTGACGGCATTGGTTACAGAAGGATTTCTAAACTTCTGAATGTTCCCGTGAGAACTGTTGGGTCCATAATCCGGAAATGGAAAGAACATCATTACACCATAAACTGTCCACGACCCGGTGCGCAATCCATGCAAGATGTCTGACAGAAAAGTGAAAAGAATTATCAGAAGAATTGTCTAAGATCCAAGGGCTGCTTGTATAGAGCTTCAGAAAAACCTGGAATGAGCAGCATGGCTGGATCTAGGGGGGATGCTGGGGTGGGGTGTGCCCCCCCATATTTCTGTTGTCCCCCCTGGCTGACAGTTGAGGGCCACGTATCATCCCCCATTCCCACACTCAGGGCTGGCCCAGGACATGAGTGAACCGCCTACTGCAGTGATCTGTGTTCAGGAGAGAGGATGTGCACTCTCCTCCTGTCAGTGCAGCGCTTCTCCATACATCACACACAGGATCGCTGGCTCGGACTGCACACAGTTTAATTCCCTGCACACATTTTCTTCTGCCGAGACATGGAGGAGACAGGGAGCAGGTAAACTGTGCAGTCAGGACTAGTGTGTGTGTGTGTAGGGGGGGGGGGGCTGTGTGTGTAGGGGGGGGGGGGGCTGTGTGAAAATAATTTGTTTGAGATTAGAGGTGGAGGAATTATCGACTATATGCAGTGGGGAGGGATATTTGCTAGGAGGGGGGATTGGAGGGGAATATGAGCAAGGAGGAGGGATTGGGGAGGTGGGGGTGATATGTGCAAGGTGGAAGGATTGGGGGGGACGTGCCAGGAGAAAGGATTGGGGGGATATGTGCAAGGAGGGATGATTAGAGGGGATATGTGCAAGGTGGAGGGATTAGGGGGGATATGTGCAAGGAGGAAGGATTGGGGAAGACATGATCAAGAGGCAAGGATTGGGGGGACACATGCGAGGAATTATTAGGGGGGACACGTGCAAGGAGAGATTAGGGGGGACACGTGCAAGGAGGAGGGATTTGGGGGGACACGTGCAAGGAGTAAGGATTTCGGGGGACACGTGCAAGGAGTAAGGATTTGGGGGGACACATGCAAGGAGGAAGGATTGGGGGGATACGTGCAAGGAGGAAGGATTGGGGGGATACATGTGCAAGGAGGAAGGATTGGTGGGACATGTGCAAGGAGGAAGAATTGGGGGGATACGTGCAAGGAAGAGGGATTGGGGGATGCGTGCAAGGAGAAGGGATTAGGGGGGACATGTGCAAGGAGAAGGGATTAGGGGGAACATGTGCAAGGAGGAAGGATTGGGGGGGACATGTGCAAGGAGGAGGGATTAGGGGGCAAATGTGCAACGAGGAGGGATTAGGGGAAATACGTGCAAGGAGGAAGGATTCGGGAGGATATGTGCAAGGAGGAGGGAAATGTGCAAGGCCAGCTACATACTGTGCAGATGAATGCTGTGTCTGTAAGATAATCTGATCTCAGCTATGTGCTATGTGGCGTGGAGGAGATCTGAGTACCCAGGCTGTTTGCAGTGTGGAGAAGGGAGGAGGAGACCTGCTGAGTGCTCTGCCAGCAGTGACCCTGTCCTCTTCTCTGCCGACCAATGTCTTATGCCCTACTGACTTATGTCCTGACAACCCTTTTTCTCCACCCTGCTGACCCTATCCTTTGTCCTGCTGGCCCCCTGTACACTGCCCTACTAACCTCACATCCTCTGCCCCCTCCGAGATTTTTTACTGCACCCCTACATCAGTCTAGATCCGGCCCTGATGAGCAGGTACAATTGTTTCAAAGAAAACAATAAGTAATGCACTCACCAGCCATGGCCTGTATGCATGCTCACCACACAAGACTCCATTGCTAAAGAAAAAGCATGTTGAAGCTCGTTTAAAGTTTGCTGCACAACATTTAGACAAGCTTGCTAAATACTGGGGGAATATAGTCTAGGCAGACAAGACCAAAATTATACTCTTTGGATGCAGTTATGGGAAAGTGAAAATTCTAAAAATGTAGAAGTTAACAAATTTAGGCCACCAATCACACATAGTAAACATTATGCCTTCCATCACTATACTGCCACCACCACTTGCTCAGCTACCTCAATCACTAATGTCCCATCCTACAGCCAGCAAGATAGTTTATAATACTTTTCCACTTGACTGCTGGAGCCAACTTAATACTGGTCCTCCATAATAAAAAGAAATTACCTTTTTCCACCCTTGCCCAATAAAAAACAAAATTGGCCGCATGACAGACTGTATTGTTAACAAAAGACACTTATTTTATATTTTTTGAGAACCCTTTTGAAGAGGCATAAGGTATTGTGTATGAAGATTTGTGTTAGGCAAATCATGCAAATACAGCTCAGTAAAAGTAGTTCATGCAACTGATCCAAGAATAAACATAATTAAGTGTCATTTTGTATGGTTGAACACATTAAATAGGCCAAAGACCTCAAATGGCCTGGCCACCCAGGGGTATCTCTGTCAGACGGCTGTCAAACATGTATGCTGGAATCTCATAAATATATGTATAACACACGGAAAGGAAAGAATGAACAGCGATCACCTGGCTTGTCACAGACGACAGAATAGCAACTGGTAAGATTTTCCCATGTGTCTGATAGATCATTCCCCAAAGAACAAACAGAAAGGACATGTGCTGGTGTCCACAGAGGTCACATTTTTGCTCCATCTGACCTAAACTGGACAGAAGAGATGATGCTCAAATCATGTACATGGCCAATATTAGTACAGAAGTGCTTCTGTACTACATTTCCAGTGACCTAAATACTAGGTGTGACTCACAATAATGATTTTACAACTTCTGGATAGACAGAGAACTCATGAAAGAGCGGGACTCATTAGACCCCATGAAAGAGGCCCAGCACAAGTAGTGTTATTGTTATTTCTGCTGCCAGGTTTGCTAAGGATGATTCACAGAGAAATGGATTATTTCTTGAACTACATAACAGTGCATCCATAAAGTATTCACAGCGCTTAACTTTTGCCGCATTTAGTTGTTACAGCCTTATTCCAAAATGGAATAAATTCATTTTTCCCTCAACATTCTACAAACTATACACCAAAATGACAACGTGAAAGAAGTTAATTTTTAAATCTTTGCAATTTATTATAAATAAAAAACGAAAAAACATGTATATAAGTATTCACAGCCGTTCCCATGACACTCAAAATTGAGCTCTTGTGCATCCTGTTCCCACTGTTCATCCTTGAGATATTTCCACAACTTGATTGGAGTCCACCTGTGGGACATTTAGTTTATTGAACATGATTAGGAAAGGCATAAACCTGTTTATATAAGGTCCCACAGGTAACAGTGCATGTCAGAGCACAAACCAAGCCATGAAGTCCAAGGAATTGTCCATAGACCTCTGAGACAGGATTGTATCAAAGTACAGATCTGTGGAAGGGTACAGAAAAATGTCTGCAGCATTGAAGGTCCCAATGAGCACAGTGGCCTCCATCATCCGTAAATGGAGGAAGTTTGGAACCACCAGGAATCTTCCTAGAGCAGGCCGCCTGGCCAAAATGAGCGATCGAGATGGGCCTTAGCCAAGGAGGTAACCAAGCACCCGATGGTCACTCTGAAAGAGCTCCAGCGTTTCTCTGTGGAGAGAGGAGAACCTTCCAGAATAACAACCATCTCTGCAGCACTCCACCAATCAGGCCTTTATGGTAGAGTGGCCAGACGGAAGCCACTCCTTAGTAAAAGGCAAATGGAAACCCGCCTGGAGTTTGCCAAAAGACACCTGAGACTCTCAGACCATGAGAAACAAAACTCTAGTATTATGAAACAGGGATTGAACTCTTTGGCCTGATTCCCAAGAGTCCTGTCTGGAGTAAACCAGGCACTGCTCACCACCTGGCCAATACCATCCCTACAGTGAAGCATGGTGGTGGCATGCTGTGGGGATGTTTTTCAGTGGCAGGAACTTGGAGACTAGTCAGGATCGAAGGAAAGATGAATGCAGCAATGTACAGAGACATCCTTCATGAAAACCTGTTCCAGAGCGCTCTGGACCTTAGACTGGGGTGACTATTCATCTTTCAACAGAATTACAACCCTAAGCACACAGCCCACATAACAAAGGAGTGGCTATGAGCCAACTCTGTGAATGTCCTGTAGTGGCCCAGCCAGTGCCCAGACTTGAACCCAATTGAACATCTCTGGAGAGATCTGAAAATGGCTGTGCACCGACGCCCCCCATCCAACCTGATGGAGCTTGAGAGGTACTGCAAAGAAGGATGGGAGAACTTGCTCAAATATAGGTGTGCCAAGCTTATAGCATCATACTCAAAATGACTTGAGGCTGTAATTCGTGCTAAGGCTAGGTTCAAGCTAATGTGGTGTTGTGAATTGCATGTGATTCACACAGGAACCGCACCGCGTTCCTGTGCAAATCACATGCGATTTGTGTGCAGTGCGATTGGAGCCATACATTATGTATGGCTCAAATCACACTGCACCCATACCAATAAGGTGCAGGATCCTTTTTTGGGTCCGCACTAGTAGGGGTATTCAAACCTATGCAATCCGATTCTGCACATCGCACCGTGTTTTGTGGACATAATTTGGGGTGTTAATATACACACCCGCATCGAATGAACAGGGTGTGATTCTGATGCAGTGTGGAATTCACACAGAAACAGCTGCGAATTCCGCACCGCATCAGTGTGAACCCGGCCTCAAGGTGCTTCAACAAAGTATTGAGAAAAGGCTGTGAATACTTATGTACATGTGGTTTTTTTCGTTTTTTTATTTCTAATAAATTGCAAAGATTTCAAACAAACGTCTTTCATGTTGTCATTATGGAGTATTGTTTGTAGAATGTTGAGGAAAAAATGAATTTAATCAATTTTGCAATAAGGCTGTAACATAAAATGTGGCAAAAGTCAAGCGCTGTAAATACTTTCTGAATGCACTGTACATAATTTAAGTGCCCAAAAAACTATTTTGATGCTGTTGTTTTGTGATAATAGCTATTTACTGAATAAAAAAGTAACATGGGAGCTGCATTATTTTTAACATTAAAGAATATAAAGCATTAGTGAAGTCTGAAAAAAAAAATCTGCCCCCCCCCCCCCCCTTGCAAGTTGTCATAATGTGCTAGTATACACCACATAACCACTCTAAAACAAAGCCCTCCAGCAGAGTGCTGTTACTGCTGACAGGGATTCCATCTTCACACGGTCTTCCTTCCATGTTTGCAGGCACCATTGTGATGACATCACTCCTGCATATGCGCACAGGAGTCACAGCCACAGCACAGTCCAATTCAAAAAATGTCGGTGACAGGTGAATACAAAAATCTTTTTTATTGCATAAAGGAGTAAAAATATATATGGCAAACTAACGCTAACATGTTTAAGTGTAAACATGAATAAGGTCTGTTTTCAGACTAAAAATGCATTAGTTTTAGTTTGCCATGGAATATTTTTACTCCTTTATACAATAAAGAAAATTTTTGTATTCAACTGTTGCCGCCATTTTTTGAATTGGACTTGTATACACAAGCAGATGGAAACTGATAATTGGGCATGGTGAGCCTATATGCTTTAAGCCTAATGCATCCGATTGGTACAGTATTTTCTGGCGTATAAGACTACTTTTTATACTTAAAAATATACCCCAAAAATTGGGGGTCGTCTTATACGCGGGGTATAAAATGTGAACCTTGAGTTTGTTTGGGTCAAGCTGGCTGGATGTGCAGTAATGTACATACAGTATACCGTGCTGAGCCAAGCTGGCTCAAAACAAATGTCCCAATGACAGATTAATGTCAGCCCGCTGGATGTGCGGTATATACAGTATACTGCGCTGAGCCAAGCGGTTTCAAAACGTACCGGTACGTCCCTACTGTAATCAGCCCGCTGGATGCGTGTATGTACGGTAGCTGCGGCTACATACAGTATTCACTGGGCCAATCACGGCGAGTGATATATTCTACTAATGAATACAAAGCCTGCTTGGATTGGCTGAGTCAGAGAGGTGGGCTGATGTCACAACCTCAGCCAATCCGAGCAGGCTTTGTATTCATTAGTAGAATACGTCGCTCGCTGTGATTGGCCCAGCGTATACTGTATGTAGCCTCAGCTATTGTACATACACACATCCAGCGGTCTGATTACCGTAGGGACGTACCGGTACGTTTTGAAACAGCTTGGCTCAGTATACTGTATATACCACAGTGATATATACCCAGTATACTGTATATACCGCACATCCAGCGGGCTGACAGATTAATCTGTCATAGGGACATTTGTTTTGAGCCAGCTTGGTTCAGCGCGGTATACTCTATGTACATTACTGCACATCCAGCGGGCTGCATATATACTGTATATTGTATGTAGCTGAAGCTACCGTATTACCGCACATCCAGCGGTAACCATCTGATTTGGAATTTGATCCATATGATGACTGTCTTACAAATGTATCACAAGATGTCATTCATGAACTGATGATGTCAGAGGATGAACATGAGGATTTTGAAGGATTTTAAGTACCGGTAAGTCATAACCATTTCAATTAAAAAATCTGATGTTTTTAAATGGTGTTGCCTCGGAAGGGGGGTAGTCTTATACGGCGAGTATAGCCCAAAACCTGTGTTTTAACTGGAAAATTAGGGGGTCGTCTTATACACCCAGTCGCCTTATACGCTGGAAAATACGGTAGTAGCACCCCACTCCTGCATATCACCATAGCTTAGTAAATGAGGTGAAGCTCTGCTGACTTACATCATCCAATCTTATGCAAGCAAAGCAAAAATACAGTTTTTATTCCCTTTGCATGTGACTGGGTATACTTTGCAAAGTGAATTTTCACCACATTCACTATGCTAAGGGAATTTTTCTTGCAAAGTGCAGCAGTCTATTTGCCTGTAGTAAATCAACTCTATGGACTCTACAGATATATGGTACAGTTGACATAGGGACAGTTTTAAGAACATAGCTTTTATTACTACCTGAAAGTTCTGATGTTTGGGAGGCCTGCAGTGGCAGTAGAAATGTAAGGTGGACTTGAATTCAAAAAGCGAAGATTTGCTATGTCATGACACTATTATTCCAGCACCTTGTTTTTATTTGCTACAGTGAAGATTAAGGTAAGGTAAGTGAGTCATGGAAACAAGATGAGCTTCAGGGAAACCACAAGCAATGCTGTTAGCAAGACCATTGCCTTTGATGTTTGTTTGTTTTTTTTTTGGGGGGGGGGGGGGCACACAGCCTTCAGAGTTCAATTAGTCTTTTAATGCTATTTTGATAAGAAGTGCATTTTTTTTCAACTGCTATCAGCAATACGAGTGTGATTGCTACCACAGACTGTGTGCATGCCCTTTAAAAATAATACTTCCAAGGAAAGCCAGATTTTGGAGAGCATTACCATTTAGACCTCCAACCTGGAGATGATTTATGAACCCAGGCATTATCATCACACATATAAAAGGAGACATTAATATTGTTAAGAATGCTCTTTGGAATACAGAGGGGTCTAAAAAATAAAATAAAATAAATAACTGCAAATGTTTTGCCATAGAGGCGATTGTAATATGTGTGATTTGTCAGTTTGTGTTTGTTGCCTTTTGCAGGGCAAATGTACCATTCCCCAACATTTAATCCTAAGAAAAGTAGCCTTAAACCAGAAATCTGTGAACATTTGATTTTTGCCTGTGCAGTGGGGCTGTGCCACCACTGCATGGGTTAAATGTTTGTTCTGCTCTAGGGGAGAGGACACCGAAAAATATACTCACCTGCCCCGCTGATCCTCCCAGCAAAAGACAGGTCTTTTCGGTTCCTGTCCCATGGTCCAGCGGTCTTGTAAATGGACTATTCCTGATGCCAGCATGCTCAATGCACGCTCCAAAGACAGGAACAGTCCACCGCTGGACCGTGGGGGAGCTCGGTTTTCCGTAGGATTGGTGGGTCAGATGAGTATGAGCTTAGTCCTCACCCCTAGAAAAAGCAAGCAGCTGATCCACGCAGTGGGGCACAAAAAATGGTACAAAAAAAAATTGGAACTGGAGTTCTACTTTAATAACATTCAACCAGAACAGATAAAGAAGATTCAACCAATATGGAAAATAGCCTAACACTACCAGCTAAGTACATTCAACCAGAAGAGGAAATAATTTGAGGGAAACCTCAGCTAACACTCAGTTCACATTAGCCCACACACTGCGGGCTGGTTGAGTGTGCAGGAATCACACCTGCTCCTGCACCCGCAACCACCTGCAGCTGAATCGTGCTGCTCTTACGAGATGTGTGAAGATGCCATTCATACTGAATGGCACCCCCATGCATCTCGGCCTGGAGTGCGATTGCGGGTGTGGGAACCCCAGGGAAACTGCATGATCAAAAAGACCATGCAGTTTCCCTGAGACCGCGTTTTCAGAAAGGTGCATGCATCTTTTTCTGTTCAAAACGCAGCACAGCAACACATTCATATGCCTGAGCAAATGTGGGCTGCGCGGCCTGCAAGAGTGTGCACCAAGGATAAAGTGTATGGAGTGTAAGGATTCTGTCACTTCCAGTTCCAGTCCGTTTATTGGCCTTTACAAGCTAGTAAAGAAGCCAATCAAACTGATCTCGGTTTGATTGGCTACTTTAGAGAGCAAAGAAGAGATTTGGAGTCTCACAGTAAAGAGAACATGTCACTGGCCATGTTATTCATCCCTCATGGTAGCAATAAAGTTGACAAAAAATAAAGGGACAGGGGGAGATTTACTAAAACTGGTGCATTCAGAAGCTGGTGCAGATGTGCATGGTAGCCAATCATCTTTTAACTTCAGCTTGTTAAATTAAGCTTTGGCAATAAAACCTGGAAGCTGATTGGTTTCAAGGCTGTCAGTACATGGTTTACACTGATAATCAGTGCCCATCAGTGCTGCCTATCGGGGCTATAAGTGCAGCCTCCTCAGCGCCCATCAGTGAAGAAGAAAAATTACTTATTTGCAAAATGATACAACAAATGTATAATAAATTTTGAAAAATTTCTATTTTCATTTGTTTAGCAAAAAATAAAAAAACCCAGTGTTGATTAAATACCACCAAAAGAAAGCTCTGTCTGTCTCAAAACAAATATAAAAATTTCATATGGGTACAGTGTTGCATGACTACGCAATTGTCATTCAAGTGTGAGAGCTATGAAAGGTGAGAATTGGCCTGGGTAGAAAGGGGGTAAAGGTGCCCAGTTAGTTGGTTAAAAAGAGAAATAACTAAAAATAAATAATTTTAACCCCCCCCCCCCCCATGCTCACACTGAAATACAAACGCGCACATAGGTGCTGTACACATGTAAATTGTGATTGCACCACACATGTGAGGCATCATCACAAATGTCAACATGAGAACAATATCTCTAGCACAAAATCTCCTGTGTAGCTCTAAATTGGTAACCTGTTAAAACTTTTAAAGGGTCACCTATGAAAAATTTTAGGCACTGTAGTTTATCGCTGTTCCAATTTAAAGCATGATATGTTATGTGTCTATTTACTTTGTGTAACATCGTTTATAATTTACCAAAAATGGGGTATTATATTGTATTTTCTTGCTCTAACATTCTTTAAAGTATTTTTTTCCGGAATATATCGCAAATATCGTGTGACTTAAAAAATTGCAAAACCCATCATTTTACTCTCATGGGACTATGCCTTCAGAAAATATACATTACTTTAAAGTGCTAAGTAATTTTCTAGCAAAAAAAAAAAAACACTGCAGATTTTTACATGTATGTGGGAAATGACAGAATTGGTCCAGTTTCTAAGTGGTTAAAAAGGTATTTCTAGAATATTTGTAAAAAAGCCTTTAGAACCTAGAATGAATAGTTATTTTCAATCCTGACTCTTAAAATATAGCACTTTTCCTTCTAACTATAACAGATGTTCTGTATAATCTCTTAGCAGTAAACACCTAAAAGTGTTTACAAATATTCCTCATTTCCAGTATGTTGCAGCCAAATATTTAGGAATAGTAATGTCACAAAATGTTATTCTTTCCTTGCAAAGAAATAAAACTCCCTGGTAATGCTTCATACTGTGCTTTATAGTCCCTCTAATGTACAATCCTCTCCGAGTATTATAGACAAAACTGTGTGTAGCAGCAATTCTCACCTAAAAATCATTACCATAAAAAAAGCATGCCCATTATACTGCTTCAGAATGAATTGCGTACTGGAACATTTACTACATTATAGCCAGTACACAGTATCAACTATTTAACACCACAGATATTACAATATGGCTTAACTACGTTAAAATGCTTAACATTATGTATAACAAATATGGTGCTGATTTGCCAAGAGATTGTCAGCATACAGTTTATTGAGGTTCAGGGTAAAAAAAGTGTAAACCTGATGTGAAGCAAACACAGGCAAAGATAAAAAAAAATACATCTGTCCACATTAACAAAAAAAAAAAAACAAAAGAAAAAAAAAACACTATACACACACACATATATATATATATATATACACACACATATATATATATACACACACATATATATATATATATATATATATACACACACATATATATATATACACACACATATATATATACACACACATATATATATATATATATATATATATACACACACACATATATATATATATATATATATATATACACACACATATATATATATATATATATATATACACACACACATATATATATATATATATATATATACACACACACATATATATATATATATATATATATATATACACACACACATATATATATATATATATATATATACACACACACATATATATATATATATATATATATATATATACACACACACATATATATATATATATATATATATATATACACACACACATATATATATATATATATATATACACACACACATATATATATATATATATATATATACACACACACATATATATATATATATATATATATATATATATATACACACACATATATATATATATATATATATATACACACACACACATATCTATATATATACACACACACACACACACACACATATCTATATATATACACACATATATATATATATATATATATATATATATATATATACACATTTTCCCTCTATGAGGTTAAATGGATATGCTGTTTCCCACACTAAAGATAACTGGTTGCTAAACTAAAAGATTGTAAGAAAAAAAAAATTATATATATATATATATATATATATATATATATATATATAATATATTTTATATAAAATATATAAAATTCCAACCACCATCTATGAGGTTAAATAAATGGAGTGTAGTACCCAAAATACTGGTTACTAAAATCAGTTAAGAGTGAACATACACTTTTTATTTCATAAAAAAATGACTAGTCACCAAAATGTGAGCTGGCTGCCCCCTTCATTTTCAGAATCTCTCCTAATCAATGGACAATATTTTAGCACAGCAACTAGCAGAGGGGTTGAAGGAATGGATTGCATGTGGTACCATGCCAGTTCCTTACATCAGATACTTTCTGTGATGGCTATAGGCTAAAATGTCCTTACCAGCCCAGAAGCAAAGAAGACAGCCAGCAGTGCCAGGCAAGCCCCCATCACAATAAGAAGCAGAAAGACGATGAGAGGGTGCTGTTGGCTCATGCAGTAATAAGACTCATACAGCCAGTCCCTGGGCTTCTGATGGCTTGGTGGACTGACCACATCATCTGTCCTGTCATGAAAAGGACGACGGCCTCTCATGGCTTCGTTCCACATAGAGCTGGAAAAGTACAGGGCTGGCTCCTGAGGAGTGGAGAGGTAACAGCTCCTTCTAGTCACCTCAAATCGGACAAGCCCGTCTCCCTCTTAATGTAAACCTATGTGGAAGTGTTTTGTTCCGGCAGAAGGGTAGAAGACCAGGATGAAAGTTGAGGAGACAGCTACATAGTGGTAATGGAAGGGTGGCCAGTTCTCCCGGAGAATCCAGGTGATGGCAGAGATAGTGGAAGTTGGCAGAGTGGTGCTGGAAGGCGTGTGTCAGCTGTGAACAATGAAGGAGAGGCACCCCTCCCTCTGTCCGTGCTGTAGCAGCAACCCCACCACATCTCATTCATAACAGGCTCTCTCCTCCTCAATACCACAAAGCCCGTGCTGCTGACTGAAACGTGCCTTTTAAATGGCCTTATTCTGCCACTTTCCTATAGGATAGCTTCTTGTGAGCAGACACACTTTTCTTTTTCAATAGCAAGCAGCTGTCAGAAGCAGAGCACTTCTCTGCAGCTCACAGCCTAATGAAAGCTTGATACCTTTCTGGAAAAGGGAAAGTTTCTCATGAATAAGCATCACAATATAACAAATCATTTTTATTTTTTTTACATATGGACTTTTTTTTTTCTTCTTTTTTAAACAATTGTAATGTTTGTACTTATAAAAAAAAAATCTCCGCTCTTCAATTCAGTATCATAATGCAAAAGCTATCAGATTATAATTTTTTTTAGAAGTCTTACTATGGTTGCTGACACCACGAGCCATAATGTTTAAAACAAAATTTTGTAGAGAAAAAAGAATGGATTCTGTTACAGTCTTTCTTGTACTGGTTCTGCTCATTTCCCAAATAAAGAACCAGCTTTTTCTCATAAACAGCAGCCAGCAAAAGGGCATTAAACAGCATACAGGTACTGCCACACACTGTATTCAATGCCAGAGTAAAGCAAGTGAAAGACAGGCTTCAGCTCAAATCCCCATCCATTGGTCACTCCCCTCTGACATGTTCTAGGGCTCATGTACACTGCAGCTGATAAACACACGTTAAGGAGCTTTCCTGCTTTTTTTCAGCAGCCCTAGAACTCTCCATAATGTTTTCCTATGTGTCCATGTACACTACAGTTGCAAGAAAAAGTATGTGAACCCCTAGGGATTACGTGGAGTTTTGCATGAATTGGGCATAAAATGTGCTCTGATAGTCATCTAAGTCACAACAATAGAAGAACACACACTGTAAAATCCAATAGCTTTCCCAACTTAGATATATTTGTTAATTTTACTCATATATCAAAAATATGCCTTCTTACTAGTGTTTATTAAGTTAGAGATAATTGCAAGGTAATGAAACCATTTTACTTATTTTTTTGAGTGAAACCAACTTAAAATAATCAAGTTGCAACAAAGGACGCAGTGGCAATACTACACCAGTAGGAGGCAGCAATGCATTAACTGTCCTTAAAGCCCAACTCTGGGCAAAAAGAAATAAATTCCTATGCAGAGGAGCTTTGCTTGCACTGCAAGGGTTAACTGTTTTTGCAGGGGAGAAAAAAAGCTTAAACTCAGTTGATCCTCCAATACTGCAAATGGCACTCCCCACGATCCAACAGTGGACTATTCCTGACATCCTCATGTCCTGCAGGTCTATGGGCTTGCTGACATCAGGACCAGTTCACTACTCAAGAATGCTAGATCATGGGGGGTGGAGTTGCATGAGCTGCAGGGATCAGTTTTGTACAGGGAGAATTGAAAGATCAGGTAAGTATATCTCCTTTCTCTCACCACTAGACAAAAATGGGTAGTTAACCCTTGCAGTCCCACTGCAAGGTAATATTTGTTTTGCCTGGAGTTGGGCTTTAAGTGATTGTAAAGTCTAAACAATTTTTCCTGCATTAAGGTGATAAATGTTTTGGTAATATTATTGCCCCCTCACTCCCCTTATTCACTTGATCCAGCGCTATGTCTGTCTGTATAGCGGCTTTCTCTTCAGATTTCCAGGTCTAACAGGCTTTTCTGAGGCAGTTGCTCCTTCTGTCATCAATCAAAGCCAGTGAAGAGAGATTGAGGGATTAGGTGGAGCCAGAGTCTGTCAGTTGACACAGACAGCGGCTCAGGATTGCGCCTGCAGGTGTACCACCATAGGAAGCACACTTAGAACATGAGGAGCCATGAGCGCCAAAAAAGGACAATTGGGGGAATTGCACAGAGCAGAAAAGTATAAACCTTTATTTTTTTAAATTGTGTTTACAATCACTTTAGTCCAGTGTTTCAGTACTGCTGCAAATGTATTAAAAATGCCCTAACAGGCAGCCAGTTACAGTACATTTTCTCCTGCTGGCTCTTTTTTTCACAGTGCTGCCTTTCTGGTTCTTTTTGGTCCTTTAACCACTTGCCGACCGCGCATAGCCGAATGACGGCTTCACCGCGGCCGGCCAGTTCTGAGTGGACGTCATATGACGTCCTCCCAGAACGCGCTCTCCTGCGCGCCCCAGGGGGCGCGCACCCGGCGATCTCCGTGATCGCTGTGTCCTACGGACACAGCTGATCACGAGATGTGGTGAAAGGCCGATCCCACCGGCCTTTTACCACGTGATCAGCGGTGTCCAATGACACGCTGATCACAGGAAAATGCAAGTGCCGGTTCTCGGCTGCACTTTCCTCACGCTGTCAGATCGTGAGGAAAGTACTGCCGAGAACCGGCAGTTGTCAGAGCGGGGATCGGCACCGATCATCAGGGCACTGATGATCAGTGCCCTGATGATCGGTGCCCAGCAGTGACCCCCGCAAGTTCCGATCAGCTGTGCGCCCACTAGCCCCGCCCACCCATTCCCAGCAGTGCCCCCACCTGTGCCCAGCAGTGCCCCCACCTGTGCCCAGCAGTGCCCCCACCTGTGCCACTCTGCAGTGCCACCTACCTGTGCCCAGCAGTGCCACCTACATGTGCCCAGCAGTGCCACCCACCTGTGCCCACCCACCTGTGCCCACCAGTGCCACCCACCTGTGCCCACCCACCAGTGCTGTCCACCAGTGCCACCCACCAGTGCCACCCACCAGTGCTGCCAGTCAGTGCCACCAGTCAGTGCCCAGGGGTTGTGCCAGTCAGTGCCGCCAGTCAGTGCCCAGAAGTGATGCCAGTCAGTGCCGTCTATCAGTACCCATCATCAGTGTCACCTATCAGTGCCGCCTATCAGTGTCACCTATCAGTGCCGCCTATCAGTGCTGCATATCAGTGCCGCCTATCCGTGACCCCTAATTAGTGCTGTCTATCAGTGCCGCCTATCCGTGCCACCTCATTAGTACTGCCTATCAGTGCCCTTTAGTGCTGCCTATCAGTGCCCATCAGTGCCGCCTATCAGTGCCCATCAGTGCCGCCTATCAGTGCCCATCAGTGCCGCCTCATCAACGCAAATCAGTGAAGGAGAAAAAATACCTGTTTGAAAAATTTTATAAAAGAAACAAATAAACTTTTTTTTTTTTTTTCAAATTTTTTGCACTTTTTTTAATTTATAGCGCAAAAAGTAAAGCGCCCAGTGGCGATTAAATACCACCAAAAGAAAGCTCTATTTGTGAGAAAAAAATGATCAAAATTTCATATGGGTACAATGTTGCATGACCGCGCAATTGTCAATCAAAGTGCGGCAGCGCTGAAAGCTGAAAATTGGCCTGGTAAGGAAGGGGGTATAAGTGCCTGGTAGGCAAGTGGTTAAGGAGGAGAAAGGGTTAGGCCTCTTGCACATGGGAGTGAAAAACACCTTGTGTTATACTGATCTCTAATCAGATGTACTGATGTCTATGACACAATGCACACTACTGACTAAAGATTAATAAAGCAGCACCAAGTGTGCAAGAAAAAAATACAAAGTACACTTATTTTCTGTCTATACTCTGTATATACTCATTTACATGCACACTGGAATACAAGTGTTTATCCATACACAGCCTCAGAGCCTCAATCATTATTTGTCCTATCTCCAGCCACCTACATTTTCCTCCTCCCTACTTCCAATAGGACATGGGCTTATTAGTGACAGACAGTTGTCTGCACCAATGAGAAGCAGAGGTCCCAGCTAAGCTACAACAGTATGCAGGCAGAAAGCACGTGGACATCAGACTGGAAGGACGTCCAGGAGAAAGAAGAGCTGCTGAAGAGGGTGTGAGAGGCACGGAGTGAGTACAGTGGGAAATATGGGCAATTGGACTTGAAGGATGGACTTGAAGACAGATCTGAGATGTAGAGGAGGTGTCTGAGCTGTGTGAGCTGCAGAGAGGAAGCGCGTGGGAAAGTCCATGTGCTGTAATATGCCACTCCTCCTTGGTGTTCAGTGTCTGCTTCCCCAGAGAGCTGTGTGTGATCAGGAAGGTGGGGGCTGTGTGAGTTGGAGAGAGGAAGAGTGGGGGAAAAGCTGAGTTCTGAGACTGCCATTCCCTCTTGGGATTTAGTATCATTTCTGGAGGTGAGTGTGTGTTGCACTGTGATCTGGAGAGAGGAAGTGCATGGGAAAAGCTAAGTTCTGTTCAATGTGTGCTTCCATATCTGTGTCCCTCTGCAGTCTGGGGGGGTGCAATGTGCAGCAGTCTCAGTGTGTGTTTTTTCTCTCTCATGCCCCAGTTTGGTAGATTTTTTTTTCCTCTCCTTTTACTGCTATCACCAAGAGTAGAAGAATCTAAAACAGAAATAAAGGCAAAATTTTAGAATTGGAGACATAATTTCTTGTAATCCTGGTGGCTACCATGGATTTCCCCTCACTTTCAGTGTTGGCTATGAAACAGAAATTAACCTGTTTGGGACCGCCCCACACACATATACGGCAACGGGGCGGCACGTGCAGGCTAAATCCCGTAACTGTATGTCGAGGGCGCAGGTGGGCAGGGGAGGTGCTCACACGCTCCCCCAGCGCCGCTGTCACTGTCTCCTCACACAGCAGGAGACAGCGCAGGTATCCGGCAGGCTTGATTGCCACCAGCTACCCAACAATCTTCACTATGAGAGGAGAACGGTGAGCTGCCTATGTAAACAAGGCAGCTTGCGTTCTTTTGGTAAGGAGCGGAATGATCCCCACCTTCCTGTCATCAGGAGACAGATCACTCTGCTCCATTTGGACAGCCCAGCTCCCCTCACAGTTAGAACATGCCCAGGGAACACACTTAACCCCTCCCTATCTCACTAGTGTTAGCACCTTCCCTCCCAGTGACACCAATACAGAAAAAGTGCTTTTTGTTTAGCACTGATCTCTGTATTGGTGTCACTGGTTCCCAAAATGGTTCACAAGTATGCGATGTGTCCACCCCAATGTCACAGTACTGCTAAAAATTGCTGATAGCCACTATTACTAGTAAAAATAAAAACCATAAATCTTTCCCGTAGTCTGTAGACACTATAACTTTTGCGCAAACCGATCGATATATGTCTATTGGGATTTTTTTTACTAAAAACATGTAGCAGAATACATATCGGACAAAATTGATGAAGAAAATTGACTTTTTTTAAAAAAAAAAAAATTCATTGGCTATGTATTATAGCAGAAAGTAAAAAATATTTATATTTTTTTCAAAATTGTCGCTCTGTTTTTGTTTATAGCGTAAAAAGTAAAAACCGCACAGGTGATCAAATACCACCAAAAGAAAGCTCTATTTGTGGGAAAAAAAGGACATAGTTTCTGTTTGGGCACCATGTCACACGACCGTGCAATTGTCAGTTAAAGTAACGCAGTGCCGTATCACAAAAAATGGCCTGGTCAGGAAGGGGGCAAATCCTTTTAGGGCTAAAGTAGTTAATAGGAAATCTCTTGAGTTTGACAGGGATGACAGAAAACTAATGGGTTTTAATAACTGCCCTTACTTTATCAAAAATGTTTTTGCCTTCAGATTTTCTCACATTGCTAATTATATATTGTACTTAATTGTAACTTAAATACTGAAATTTGCACTTACAACTGTAATTGTCAAAATGGCAGTAAAAACATGTCTGTGTCATTAAATTGTGGGTGTCTTATCAGTAAATTTATTTTGGTAGGTTGGCAACACTGTAGATAGAGTGTGGACACTGATCATCTGGGGCCTGGGGGGCGCAGATGCTGACTACCAACAAGGAGGATATGGGGGTGTGGCCACCAACCAGCAAGGGGAGGGGTGCATGTGGCCATGGACTGGCAAGAAAAGGATGCAGTCAACAAGCACTATTTGAATGGGGGAGCAGCCACTGATTGCCAGGGGCTTGGCGTCTGACCACCAGGAGCACATTGTGCTGTCTCTCTACAATCACTTTGCTCTATGAATGCTTGTATGGTGGCAATCTTCAAACCTATTGTGGGGGGGGGGGGGCACTGGATGAAAAGACACTTGACCACAAAGGACAAGGGGCGCAGACACAGCTTTTATTACAGTTATTTATGACCATTTTTCCTGTACTCTACTCTTTCAACAACGATCCATTCTACAGAGGAAGATTTTTCCTTGTGTAATGGTAATCCTTGATCCATAATTACCGACTGGACAGTCTCTGCCATTGTGAGTATTTTCTGGGGTACACAAACACTGACCACATGGGGGAGTGGATACAGATACTGCCCACCACGAAGGGGGGTGCTACAGGGCACAAAAGCCTGTGTTCAGGATGGAGGCGGTAAATATAAACTCTGCATTACAAACCACTGAACTCTGGATGTTGCCTTAAACCATTAAACTTATCCTAACCACTTAAAATGTTAAATGAAACATTCAATTTTAAGTTATTGTAATCATTTTTTTTTCAATGCTTGCTGTAGTTTCCTATGCTTATAAAGAATGTACATACGGTATCAAAGACGGTGTCTATGTGTAATCTAGTAACCACTAGGTTGTAAGGGGGAACTTATTTTTAAGTAAGGAATTTTGTCCTTTTCAGAAGAATTGCTCACAGCAGCTGCCTGAGATCTCTTCCTTGAACAGACTTTGTCAAAGTGGGCTTCAGTACACTGGAGGTAAGATGCCAATAGCTAGTAATATTTTAATGGATTTTCCTGCAATAGGTCTACTTAGAACTCTGCCTTTCAAACTTCTGAGCTCTGGTTTACAAAATTACTGAACTATACATGCAGAATTCTGTAGTTTGTAAGGCAGAGTTCAGTAGTTGGTAAGTAAATTTAGGAGTTAAGCAGTTTTGTGTTGGCTTACAAACCAATGATCTCTGAATGCAGACTTTAGTAGTTTGTAAGGAAGAAAAGTTTACCTTACTAACCACTGAACTTCACAGGTAAAGGTGAGGGAAGAGCTGGGGGAACCACAGAGAGAGGGAGGACAAGGATCTGCCTGCTGGGGCACTGGAGAATTTGGGAGAAACATATTCAAATATTAGGGCAAAAGAGATTTTTTTATTTGTGTGTTGTAGGTGTTTGCAGAGTTCAATAGAATAGCCACCACAAATCTGCAAAATAACTTTTTTGATGCCCTGGATCGATACACACCACGCTTTGTCACAATCTTCAAGTCCAAGAAAGGAAGTGTTGGAGAGACATTGTCAATGTTTGTGCAGCAAATTAATTCAGAGGTGAGTCTACTGCAACCCTCTTTTTGTTTGTTCTCAACTTACAAAACCTTTCATGATTCACTTTGTTGTAATATACAGAAATATGTAAGATACCATAAATGTACAACCGATAACCTCTGCTACTATCCCTTTTGGCCTATGTTGCTACCTGTATTGATTTCAATTAAAGTGGTCTTGAGAAGTTGTGATCCAATGATGTTAAAACATCGAAGCTATGGGTGTAATTTAAATAACTTCAATCAGTAACTTTCCTGAACTGTCAAATATTGTGATATTTGTTTCAGAAACACGTCGGTTTACATTTTATGCAAATATTAAACTGAACTTTTGATAATTTACTTCTAGAAACCTGATGTGACAGCAATGCACACCTTGTGCTCCGAGGCCTCCCTGTTCTACTTGGTGATGACCCCTGTACATTCTACATCACCTGCTTCGTAAGTTATCATAGTTGCACCTTGGCAGTTGTGGGGGGATTTGCTTTATATTCCTTAGAAATACAGATTAATACTTATTATATCACTAGTACAGTGGTGGGCATGGCAGTTTGGCATGGCAGTTTATAAAATGTAAACCCTTAGTGAGGGAGGGTAAAACAAATGTTAATGCCTGAACACAATTTTGCAACTTAGACGTGTTAGTAGAACTGTATCATTACAACTACTTTGTGTATCCAGATGGATTATACCCTTTTTTGCGTGTGTATATAGCTATCTAATTTAAAGTGATATTAAAGTCCTTGTGTGTTTTTCTGTTTAAATATAACAAACGTGTTATACTCACCACCTTTTGTGCAGTTGGTTTTGCACAGAGCAGCCCAGACCCTCCTATTCTTGGGTCCCCTGCTAGCACTCCTGGCTCTTCCCTCCTGCTGAGTGCCCCTACAGCCAGCAGCTGTATGGGGCAATTGTGCCAAGGCTGTGTGTGTCTATTTAGACACAGAGCTGCGGATTGGCCCCACCTCCTCTCTCTCCTCATTGGCTCACTGACTTTGAATGCAATGGGGGGTAATGGTGCCCCACTGCTGTCTCAGTTAATGAGGACCTGCTGCACACAGAAGGTGCTTTATCCTAATGCATAGAATGCATTAAAATAAAAACCTGCCTTTAGAACCGCTTAAAAAAATGCTTTAAAGGAAGAAACCTTCCAAAAATAGATTGACTTTGACCCTTACCTTGACGCTAAAACTAACCATATACAACACAGTGAGAAATGATCATGTTTGTTTTTGTATCGCCTTCTGACAGCGATGAGGTCTGGGCACGTTTACCTGTTGGACTGATGACTGTCATTGATGAAAGTATGCCTGCTTCTCCAAATCATCTCCACCTTGACCCAGTGTTTATTGCCATCATAGCCAAGGGAGGTACTGTAATGGAGGATCTCCAGAACCTACCTCAAGCACTTTGCCTCTTCTTTGGACTTTTATATGCTTTACACCTGGAATACCCTAAAGCCATGAAAAACACTTTTAACTTCATTCAAAGAGTGACGCTTGGCATGTGGGAGAACAAACTCCCACCAAAACTACAAAGTCTGAAGAATCTCCTGTTGTGTTAGAATGTTTGTTTTTTGTTTTATTTTGTTTTGTTTTTCTGCATGCCTGTGACCTGTTTTCAGTAGACTAAAGTTAGCTGACATCACAGAGCTCAGAAACCTTAGTGTGCTATTTTAAAATTTATTGTAATAGATGTTCAAGCTGGCCAACTGCATCAAAATGATCTGTCTCTGGTCCTTGCATACCAAATCACCATACCTCAGTGGTTGTACAGAACCAATACAGGCTAATGTTATTTCACATATTGCAATTGATGTTCAATTGCCTCAAAGTAATCTCTCTCTGATCATACAACAAACATACCTGAGTGGTTGTATATTACCGATGTGGGCTAAACTCATTTCATGTATCATAATTGATTTTAAAGCTGACCAACTGCCTCAAAGTGATCTGTGCTTACGTGGAATAAACTCATGGATGCAGTTGTCTAGCTTGTACATCTCTATAATATATGCACTGAGTTTATTCCATGTAAGTACAAATCACTTTGAGGCCGTTGGTCAGCTTTAATATCAATTGCGATATATGCAATGAGCTATGCCTATATTTTCTATTTTGGTGATTTGGTATGCAAGGACCAGAGACAGATCATTTTGATACAGTTGGCCAGCTTGTACATCTCTTGTATATGCAAAGTGTTCACTAGTTCCTACTCATCCTGTAAAAGGTCCTTTACTTGCAGACAGAGTTAATTTAGTGGACCTATTGTGAGTAAGGTTAAAATGGCATGGTGGAAAACTACTATTAAAATGGTTGTAAACTTCAGACATGAAATATGAACAAAGTATATCCCCCTATAGTGTGTACTTGTCTCCATTAAAAGCAATGAGTATAATTTCATTTCTGCTGCTTCATTTCTCCATATCGGCATGAATCACTTCTGACCAGTTTTTTTTCCTGACACCAAGAGAAAAAAGGTGACTGGAGGGCCCTCTAGCAGATTGACAGCCTCAGCTCTGTTCCTGTGAAGGAGGTATCTCATCCCACCAAACAGTTCTTAGAGCTCTCCTCACTGAATTTCTGCAGAGTTTCATTTCAGCTCTCCACCCTCTGTTTTCTGAACTCTCGGACAAGCTTTATAAATACAGCACTTTAAATGGCTGTACTGAAGACTGCAGATTAACAGGTATAACTTGTGTAGCAGTATGTTTAATCTCTGTATCACCTAAGGCCAGTCACTTCACTAGGTATATATGGAAGGGTTTACAACCACTTTAATTGTATGAAAAGATATATTTAAATAGGCAGTCATGGAAAACTCTGGATAGTTTGTCAGGTTTTAAACCAAGCATCAATGTTTGTTATTATGGCTGTTGCTTACTATAACAGTTTGTAGAAGTAATATGTAAATTCTCTACAAGGGCAATAAACAGCTCTGTATGTGCCCTGTTCTTTCCACAATGCTCATGTCACGTCCTTTCCTTTTTATTTTTTTTTTCTTCACACAGAAAACTGCATATATTGTTGCAGGTTCCTGCTCAGGCCAAATCCTGCTCAGGCAAAATCCGCACAAGATACCAGTTTTGTGGTATGAACATAGTACAGAAGATGTTTTCATTCTCTTGCAGAAAAAGGTGCACAAAACCTCATGGTGTGAACGAGGCCTAAATGTTTTCAAAAGCGAGTTGTTATGTAACAAAGTTTTAAAGAACGATGTTATTTCTTATAACAGTAAGAAAAATTAAAAAAAATTGTATTTGAACTTTGGAACAGTCATTTATTTATATGTACCTGTGAGAATGGAACCACTTGCCCCACAGAAGCTTTTGCCCCTTCATGACCAGGTCATTTTTTTTCTATTCAGCACCATGCTACTTTAACTGACAATTGCACAGCCATGTAACGCTGTACCCAAATTAAATTTTATATACAATTTTTTTTTTCACTCAGAGCTTTATTTTGGTGGTATTTGATCTCCACTGGGTTTTTAATTAATAGATATAGATTTGTTACAAAACATCCAATAAAAAAAAAAATTGGTATTCTGAAAAAAATGATCGTGTTCTGGTTAAAACAAAATCCAAATAAGTGTATATTAATTGGTTTGTGTCTACACATATGGAATTTACACAGCTATAGATTCTATACTGTAATGACAGTACAGCAACATAACATAAATAGTGTGACTGTGATGGAGTGGTGGGCAATCTAGAGCTAACACACTGGCTGGGAGGGACACCAACTGACATCAATAGTGACACTAATACAGTGATCAGACAATAATGTACACTGTATTAATGA
The DNA here is from genome assembly GCF_062004578.1 of Staurois parvus. Taxonomy (NCBI): domain Eukaryota; kingdom Metazoa; phylum Chordata; class Amphibia; order Anura; family Ranidae; genus Staurois; species Staurois parvus. The sequence goes on along the minus strand of NW_028318568.1, from coordinate 462,623 downwards.
CACTGACGGGGGGGGGGGGGGGGGGTTCTGTGAAGTGTAATGTGTGTCATTTGTGCTGCTGTTAACAGATTTAGTTGTCAGGGAGAAGAAACATGACCTCTGTTCACAGCACAGTGATCTGGCTGTGTCTGTGTAAACGTGATTTGAAAGAGCCGGTTAGCAGGTTTCAGCCACAATCATTGGCTGAAACCTGTTGATTGATGTGTACTGCATCCAATCACAGCATGGGTAGGCAGGGGGTGCCAAACCCTGAAACAGACCCATGCCTTACAGTTAGATAGTCTGGCCTGCCTGCGCCGCTTGTCTGCAGTATTGGGCAGATGAGAGATGTTAATGTAAAATGGATGTTTGGATAAAACTAAAATAAGTAACGCTTACTTGTTTTTTTTAAGGCAATCGGTTTGCATGGTTTTAACAAGTAAATCGGATTGCTGTGCAAGTAACCACAACTCAATATTCAGAGTTGCAGAAAATATCACATTAGTTAGCCCAACCTAAATAAATGTGTCATTTGGAATACATTACACAGTAAACTTAACTTAATATGATATTGTTATTTTAAATGGCAAATCTGAGTACTCATTACTAAGTTAAGAGTTCACCTAACATAAAATTTCCAAGTACTATTCACTATTTTTTGTTAGTTGTGTATACTAAAGTGTAAGTTCACCACACTCAATAAGCATTTGTAAGAAGAAAATGCAATTCTTATTCTAGTTTACTTGGTTTTTTTGAGGCAATCGGTTTGCATGCTTTTTTTAAGTAAGGTTTACTAATTGGATTTTACAGTGCAGTCTGCTGAACATAATACTACACAAACATTAGATGTTGCCATGGTTTAATTGCACATAACATGTAAACATTCACAGTGCAGGGAGGAAAAAGTATGTGAACCTTTGGACTTAATAACTGGTTGACCCTCCTTTGGCAGCAATAACCTCAACCAAATGTTTCCTGTAGTTGCAGATCAGACCTGCACAACGATCTGGAGTAATTTTGGACCACTCCTCTTCACAAAACTGTTTCAGTGTAGCAATATTCTTGGGATGTCTGGTGTGAATCGCTCTCTTAAGGTCATGCCACAGCATTTCAATCAGGTTGAGGTCAGGACTCTGACTGGGCCACTCCACAAGGCGTATTCTGTGCTGTTGCAGCCATTGTTTTGTTGAATTACTTGTATGCTTTGGGTCATTGTCCTGACGCATCACCCATCCTCTGCGGAGCTTCAGTTGGCGGACAGATGGTCATACGTTTTCATGCAAAATGTCTTGATAAACTCTGGAATTCATTTTCCCATCAATGACAACAATCCGTCCAGGCCCTGAGGCAGCAAAGCAGCCCCAAACCATGATGCTCCCTCTGCCATGTTTTACAGTGGGGGTGAGGTTTTGATGTTGGTGTGCTGTGCCTTTTTTTCTCCACACATAGTGTTGTGTGTTCTTCCCAAACAACTCAATCTTGGTTTCATCTGTCCACAGTATATTTTGCCAGTACTGCTGTGGAACATCCAGGTGCTCTTTTGCAAACTTCAAACGTGCTGCAATATTCTTTTTGGACAGAAATGGCTTCCTCCGTGGTGTCCTCCCATGTACTCCATTCTTTTTTAATGTTTTTCTTATTGTAGATGGGTCAACAAAAATGTTAGCATGTGCCAGAGATTTCTGTAGGTCTTTAGCTGACACTCTGGGATTCTTCTTTACCTCATGCAGCATTCTGCGCTGTGCTCTTGCAGTCATTTTTACAGGATGACCGCGCCTAGGGAGAGTAGCAACAGTGCTAAACTTTCTCCATTTGTAGACAGTCTGTCTTACCGTGGACACATGAACATCAAGGCTTTTGGAGATACTTTTGTAACCCTTTCCAGCTTCATGCAAGTCAACAATTCTTGATCGTAGGGCTTCTGAGAGCTCTTTTCTGCGAGGCATGGTTCACATCAGACAGTGCTTCTTGAAACCAGTAAACCCAAAACAGGTGTGTGTTTTTTAAGGGCAGGACAGCTGTCAGCAACACATGCAATATCATCACACTGATTGGAGTCAAGGTTGGCTCACTCCTGGCTCCAATTAGCTCTGGGAGAAGTCATTAGGCTAGGGCCTCACATACTTTTTCCTCCCTGCACTGTGAATGTTTACATGTTATGTGCAATTAAACCATGGCAACATCTAATGTTTGTGTAGTATTATGTTCAGCAGACTGTGTTCTTCTATTGTTGTGACTTAGATGACGTTCAGAGCACATTTTATGCCCAATTCATGCAAAACTCCACGTAATCCCAAGGGGTTCACATACTTTTTCTTGCAACTGTATGTCATATACAGTTGTTTACAGGCAGTTGAGTTTACAGTCATTTGAACGCACCAAACTTGCATTCAGGAGTAGATTTTATCAGCGTTTCAAACACCAAATGTTTGTAAACGCGGCTAACCGCATTTATAAGCGTTTGCGTTTAGAAGCGTTTTTAACTGTTCCATATCCAAATGCTGTCCAGAGCCTTTTTTTCATCATCAGAAATGCATTCAAAGCGTTTTCCATGTATTCAAATGGACCCGGTACACCAGCGCAGTCAGTTCCAGGTTTTGCATGAAGGAAAAAATGGTAGAATGTGCTGCATTAAGCTCATGATGGGATCCATAGTGAATACAACCAGAAACGATAGGTAATCTCAACACAAACTGCTCTCTCTGCTTCTGCTCTCTCTATTTCTCTCAAAATGTCTGAAATAGTTAATTTTTTTACTGTTTTTCAGTGCATTCTGGGTATTTTGGAAGGTCTCCTGATGTTATCTTTAAAAAACGCTTCTAAACGCAAACACTCATAAACGCAGTATGCAGCTAAACAGACGTATTTTAACCTACATTTTCCAGCAGTCAGTTTCCATCGTTCAGAAGTGTTTTCCAAATACCCCGTGTACATGAACCCTTACCCACTTTGGGCTTAATCCTAGAGATCAGCAACAGGGCATATTTAACCACTTGCTGAGCGTCCACAGTACATTTCCTGTGGGCAAGCGGCATAGGCAGGCTGGGTCATGTGCATGTATGTCATCCAGCCTGTTCCAGGTTAGGGACACACCACAGATTACAGCTCCTAGTGTTTTGAGGCAAATAGAGCTTTATTTTGGTGGTATTTAAGCAACACTGGGTTTTTTATTTTTTGCAATCTAAGCAAAAAATTCCAGAACTTTTTAAAAAAAAAAAAACAAAAAAAACTTTTTCTCAGTATCTATTCTAAAATTTAGCATCTTCAAAAACTTAGGCCAAAATGTATTCTGCTACATTTCTTTGGTATAAATAACCCAAATCAGTGAATATTGTTTAGTCGGTGTGAAAGTTATAGCATCTACAAACTATGGTATGTTCACTGCTCAAAACAATTCAAGAGACACTTTGAAAACACATCAGATCTCAACGGGGAAAAATATCACGCTGGATATCTATGCTGATATGGACTGGGTAATGAGTTAGGAACATAAGGATGCGCCATCGTTTGAAGGAAATGAGAATTATCAACCTAGAGAGTACTGAATTCAAAAGATACCCCGGAAACCAAAGTGAAAAAATTATGCAGCAGGCTAGTCCATTTTGCTGAAATTTTATTGCAGCAGCTCAAAATGGTACTCAGTAGTTTGTATGGTCCCCACGTGCTTGGATGCATGCCTGACAACATTGGGGTATGCTCCTGATGAAATGATGGAGGGTGTCCTGGAGTGCTTCATCCTCCAGGAACTGTCTGCATACTCTCACCACATGAGGCCGGGCATTGTCATGCACCAGGAGGAACCCAGGACACACTGCACCAGCACAGCATCTGATAATGGGTCCAAGGATTTCATCCCAATACCTAATGGCAGTCAGTGTCATTGTCTAGCCTGTAGAGGTCTGTGCATCCCTCCATAGATATGCCTCCCCAGACCATCAATGACCCACCACCAAAACAGTCATGCTGGACAATGTTACAGGCAGCATAACATTTTCCACGGCTTCTAAAGACCCTTTCACGTCTGTCACATGTGCTCAGGGTGAACCTGCTCTCATCTGTGAAAAGCACAGGGCGCCAGTGGCGGACCTGCCAATTCTGGTGTTCAATGGCAAATGTCAATTGAGCTCTATGGCCCGCTAGAGGATGTCAGGCCCTCAGGCCACCCTCATGAAGTCTGTTTCTGATTGTTTGGTAAGAGACATTCACACCAGTGGCCTACTAGAGGTAATTTTGTAGGGCTCTGGCGGTGCTCATCCTGTTCCTCCTTGCTAAAAGGAGCAGATACCAGTCTGGCTGATGGGTTAAGGACCTTCTATGGCCCTGTCCAGCTCTCCTAGAGTAACTACCTGTCTCCTGGAATCTCCTAAATGCTCTTGAGACTGTGCTGGGAGACACAGCAAACCTTCTGGCAATGGCACGTATTGATGTGCCATTCTTGAGGAATTGGACTGCCTGTGCAACATCTGCAGGGTCCAGGTATTGCCTCATGCTACTAGTAGTAACGCTGACAATAGCCAAATGCAAAACTAGTGAAAACAGTCAGAAAAGAGGAGTAGGGAAAAAAATGTCAGTGGCCTCTACCTGTAAAACCATTGCTGTTTTGGGAGTCGCCTCATTGTTGCCCATCTAGTGCACCTGTTGTGAATTTCATTAACACCAAAGCAGCTGAAACTGATTAACAACCCCCTCTGCTCCTTAACTGACCAGATCAATATCCCAGGAGTTTAAATGACTTGATGCTATACTCTGATTAAAAAGTGTTCCTTTAATTTTTTTTTAGTACACACACACATACATTATAATGCCAAAAGTATTGGGACGTCTGCCTTTACACGCACATGAACTTTAATGGCATATCAGTCTTAGTGCGTAGGGTTCAATATTGAGTTGGCCCACCCTTTGCAGCTTTAACTCTTCTGGAAAGGCTGTCCACAAGGTTTAGGAGTGTATCTATGGGAATGTTTGATCATTCTTCTAGAAGCGCATTTATGAGGCCAGGCACTGATGCCGGACGAGAAGGCCTGGCTCGCAATCTCCACTCTAATTCATCCCAAAAGTGTTCTATCAGGTTGAGGTCAGGACTTTGTGCAGGCCAGTCAAGTTCCTCCACCCCAAACTCACTCATCCATGCCTTTATGGACCTTGCTCTCTGCACTGGTGCACAGTCATGTTGGAAATGAATCGGGCCATCCCCAAACTGCTCCCACAAAGTTGGGAGCATGAAAGTGTCCAAAATGTCTTGGTATGCTGACGCCTTAAGAGTTCCCTTCACTGGAACTAAGGGACCTTTACCCATGAAAACAACCCCACACCATAATCCCCCTTACACCAAACTTTACACTTGGCACAATGCAGTCAGGCAAGTACCGTTCTCCTGGCAACCGCAAAACCCAGCTATGTCCATCGGATTGACAGACAGAGAAACATGATTCATCACTCCAGAGAACACGTCTCCACTGCTCTAGAGTCCAGTGGCGGCATACTTTACACCACTGTACCCGACACTTTGCATTGCACTTGGTGAAGTAAGGCTTGGATGCAGCTGCTTGGCCATGGAAACCCATTCCATGAAGCTCTCTATGCACTGTTGTGCTAATCTGAAGGTCACACAAAGTTTGGAGGTCTTTAGCTATTGACTTTGCAGACAGTTGGCGACTTCTGTGCACTTTAGCATGCGTTGACCCCGCTCTGTCATTTTACATAGCCTACCACTTTGTTGCTGTTGTTCCCAGTTGCTTTCACTTTGTTATAATACCACTAACAGTTGACTGTGAAATATTTAGTAGCAAGGAAATTTCAAGGATGGGCTTAGGCTACTTTTACATTGAGGAGTTTTTGAAGTGTTTTTGCGTAAAAAAAAAGCACGTGAAAAGCTCAAGAAAAACACTACCCTATGTATGTGAATGTATATCTATGTATGCTTTCACACTGAGGCATTGTGCTTGTGGTGCGGTGTAAAAAATCCTGGTGGAAGCATTTTTGAGGCATGTTTGGGGTAGGGGTGGACTGACAACTCATGGGGCCCCTGGGCAATAGGGGATCATGGGGCCCCTGTGTCCTTGCCCAAACTCAAAAAATCCTATGAAAAAGGTACCAGGGGCATCTCATGGGGCCCTCTACTGACCCCGGGCTCTCGGGCAGTGCCCGAGTTTCCAAATGGTCAGTCCGCCCCTGGTTTGGGGTGTTTAAAAAAAAAAAAAGCCACAAAAATGCCTCTTATTGCAATCAATGGAAATCGCCTGAAAAATGACTGAAAAAGCACCTCAAAAACGCTTCTGAGAAGCATTTTTGATTCAGCTTTTAAGTTACGTGTCCTTTAAAAATGCTCAGAAAGCACGGCAAAAGCATGTTAAAAACGTCTATGCATTTTTGCGGCTGATCAGCGTGAAAGTAGCCTTATTGCACAGGTGGCAACCTATCACGGTACCACACTTGAATTCACTGAGCTCCTGAGAGCGACCCATTCTTTCACAAATGTTTAGAGAAGCAGTCTGCATGCCTAGGTTCTTGATTTTATACAGCTGTGGTCATGGAGGTGATTGGAACACCTGAATCCAATGATTTGAAGGGGTATCCCAATTTTGTGTGTGTGTGATTGGCTGTGAGCACTGCTTAGTGTGTTCTGGCGGGGGGAGAGCAGCAGGGGAGATTGATGCCCTAACATGTTTAGTTAGTACAGCGATCTCTTTTTTTATTTCGTTTAGCCTGCTGGGTTGAATGAAAAAAACCTGAATGTGTGTACCAAACATTAGGGATCTTAGATTGTAAGTCCCTTGAGGCAAAGACTAATGTGAATGTACAATATGTATTGTGAGGGATTAGCCCAGTAGCGGTTTGTGCTCGACCTCCTAGATGAGTCAGAGCATGGTGAAAGAGGCTCAGCACGACAGCAGGATCTTGGTGAATAAAGTTGTGCTTTATTTACAAGACTGGTGAACACAAGGTGCATATATTCAAAAGAGCAAAAAAGAATACAAACTCAAAATAAAGCCTTGCCACACTGGGCATCTAACTGCAAACACAGGTTCCTATCTACCTGTCTGGGTACAGCCTACCGCTGCTCAGACACAGGGGGTTCACACAGAGCGTCTCCCAGTCCAAGATCACATAGATTTACTCACACCCCAGTATTGTGTGGTTGCTCCTTAGTCTGTCCTGCACAGGAAACTGGTTCCAGGTTGGAGCATTCTCCCTAAGCAGCCTGGGAGTTTTATAGAGCCCTTAACCTACTACAGCTGAGCTAACTACATCATCAGTGAGCCAAACAGGCTCACTGCACAGCACCAAAGGAGAAACAGTCAGAGTAAAGCATGAACCTGGGCCAAATATACCTCCCATCCAGGACACATCCCCTAGTTCTTCCTGGCTTTCTCTCACAGTATATATAAAGTGCTGCGAAAACTGATGTACCTGTAATAAATATTTTCTGGTGACTCAGTTGCCTCAATTAAAAAATCATACATAGAGCTGCGAGGCAGGGAATGCCCAGCCCTCAGCTCAACAGAGTACAGAAAGATGGGAGTTCAGATTGGAGATGACTCTGCAGGTCCTTTAAATTCCTCAATAATACTCACCTGCTTTTTGTTTATTTAAAAATTTACCCTGGTTCACTGAAGGCGGAAAAGATTGGCAACATCAAGAATGTTAACTAAACTAGCTGGACATGGTTAGTGCTATTTTTTCATACTTCCTAAATAGGACTTTTAGTTGCTCATTAAGTTTTCAACATCTAGGCATAACTGATGCTTTTAGGAGGTTGGACGCTAGGCAAAACAAAAAGCACAGTCCCATCTAGTGGTTATACCCCTGCATATTACTGAAGAAAATTTATGAAGAAAATATCCTCACTGTGGCAACACACAACCAACATGATAGTAGCGATCTGTGGTCCTCAATTAGCAGAAAAAGGGTATTATGGTGAATATCAATATCCCTCTTCTACTAAAGCAGTTCCAAAAAAAAAAGGACAGGACAAGATATAGCAAGTACCAACATAATCTAATAGTGGTGTGACTGAATCACACCTCTGCCAAAAGAGCATGACAAAAACTGACATCAGCAAATGCTGTAACATCCACAACATAAAACATGTTTAATAGTGGAATAGGTAGTTATTTCACACTTAAAGTGATTGTTTTTTTTTTTTTAAACTTTATACTTACCTGCTCTATGCAATGGGACTTCCTCTTCTCAGTTACCCATTGGCATTACTGGCTCCTCCCCTCTGCCCAGTGCTCCCATAGAAAGCTGCTTTCTATGGGGGTATTAATGCAGGCTCGCTCCTGAGCCTTGCTGTCTTTATTGATAGACAGCGAGACTCGGCCCTGCCCCCTCTCCCTCATCACTGGCAAATGCTGTAACATCCACAACAATGGCTCCTAATGCTTCAGAAAAGCCAGTGAGACCAGGAAGTGAGCGGAGAGAAGAGCTGCAGACGTGCACAGCGCTGGACTGAATGAGGGCTCAGGTAGGCAGAAGGTGGGGTGAGGGGGGATACTGACTTTATAACCACTTTAAAGGTCCAAGATTTGTTATTGTGCTGGTACAGCGAGTGGTGACTGGGAAAAGAGGGGTTACTGTCTCTTAAAAAGCATGAGACATTATCTGAGATAGCTTAGTTGGACAAACAGGATCCCTTGCATGGACCATTCAAGATAACAAACAGGAAACCCATCTTCAGAAAGGCTGCATTACTAGTAAGAGCAATCTCTGTTGGATATGCCTGAAAGAGAAGTAAATATAGTAACACAATCATCTTATTAAGGTGAAAGGAAGAAGATAATTGTGTCCCTATGAAGAAAGAGCACAATGGACTTACAAGACAGAGCAGTAATCACTGAAACCCCCCTTGCTGATGTTATGGCAATAACGAAGGCAACCTACTGGGATAAAATTAAAGCACTAATTGCATGTAGAGGTCCAAAAGGGAAAACCAAAACAACAGAAAGCACCAAATTAAAGTCTAATAGAGCAAAGGTAGCTCTAATGGGGGAAAAGGTTACAATAGGAGTGACCCCTGAACAAAAGTATGGACATAAAAGAGTAAGAAACAGAATTGTTCCTTGAACCAGAATTATAAGAGCTGGAATCTAGTCTTTGGTGGTCTCAGTATGAGAAACTGATCCATGCAAGATTGCTGAAAACTGAGAATTTGACCAACTGGAAAGGTACTAAGATCAAGACTGATCTCACACCAATTGAAGGGATTTTAATGTGTGGTGGTACATCCAGCCGTAAGAGAAAAAAAAAAAAAAGGTCATCATGAAGAGATCGCACCCAAACCTGTGTTTCAATGGCCATGCCAATAAAGCCAGAAACTGGGAATCAAGATCCAACAAGAGAGAACATCCAGAGGGCAAAAAAAGACATCTGCAAAAGGAACTCTTCTTCTGACTACAAACTTGGGAACAGGGGCGGACTGACAACTCATGGGGCCCCCGGGCAATAGGGGATTATGGGGCCCCTGTGTCCTTGCTCAAACTCAAAAAAGCCTATGAAAAAGGTATCAGGGGCATCTCATGGGGCCCCCTACTGACCTCGGGCAGTGCCCGAGTTTCCAAATGGTCAGTCCGCCCCTGCTTGGAAACCTTTTGATTGTTTTTTTTTTTTTTTTTAAATATTTATTTATTTTCCATATAAAATACACATTTCTTCATTATTTTCATACAAAAATCATTGTCCAAACCATTAATTACTTTTCTTCCTATCTTTTATTCCCGTTACCTCCCCCGCCCCTGTCTAATACCCCACCACCCCCCTCAGAGTATCCACCCTCCCCACTAATGAACCCTCCCACTCTGCATTATTCTATTAACTCTTTTCCTAAATAGTATATACAAATACTTCCTCCTCTTTCTCATTACTACTTCGTATATCTCACTACAAATTCTTCCCATTTTCTCCACTTCTTATAGAATAGCCCCATCTTGTCTTCTTGCGTATAATATAATTTCTCCATCTTACATATCTGATTCGTTCTCTCTACCCAATCCTCCTCCCTCGGCGTCTCTGATCTATGCCAAAACCTAGGAATCAGACCCTTTGCCGCATTCAGGTAGTGCCATACACCCGAGTCCTTGTATTTATTTACTGATAAATCTGTACTATGTAGTAGACACACCTCTGGGTTCAATCCTATTTTTATCCCAGTGATTGTCTCAATTAATTGAACCATTTTCTCCCAGAAACCTTGGATCTTTGGGCACTCCCACCATAAATGATATAACGTACCTATCTTTCCGCATCCCCTCCAGCACTCTGGTGTATTTTCCCCACTCATCCTGTGTTCGACGTTCGGTGCAATGTGCCATCTCGTTAAACATTTATAATTTACCTCCACCTCTCTCACGCTTATGTTCTCGCGTGTTAATCTATATATTTTCCTTTGTTTATCTTCATCTATCTCTATTTCCAAATCTCTTTCCCATTTTGCTATATACATTGGCTTTGTGTGTAACTCAGTGAGAATCTTATAAACGTTTGCCGTGCCCAGTTTCCCATCTCCTCGTGCATCCAACAACCTCTCAAACAAATTCCAATCCTTTCTCAGTCTCAAAGGTTTCGGAAGGTTTCTAACAAAGTGTTTTAATTGGTGATATCTCCACTCGTCTATTTTAATAAAAAGTTCCCTTTTATCTTTTTCCAAATCCTTAAGTGTTCTTAATTCCTGTCCATCCATAATATCTCTCAATTGATTATCTTCTTTTTTTAACCATTTTCCTATACTCTCCTCCCTACCTGGAGGGAAATAGTCCGTGTTCCTAAGTGATATTAGTTGTGAATTAAAATCCCATTTCATAAATTTGTGCAATTTATCCCAAACCTTTAAAACATTCAATGTAAAAACACTCGTGGTATCTTTTAAACCTCTATATTTTGCTGGTACCCATATAGTTTTACTCAAGGTAGTTCCACTTAATTCATTCTCAGTCTTAACCCACCTTTTCCCCTCTGGGTTATGTGTCCAGTCATACATTCTCGCTAGAACTACTGCTCTATAGTACCTCTTGATATCTGGCACTCCCAATCCTCCCTTCTCCTTATTTCTGCTCAGCAAGTCATATGATATTCTAGATTTTTTATTTTTCCATATATATCTTGTTAACATCTTTTTTATTACTTTAAAAAATACCTCCGGGATTTTAACTGGGATCATCTGAAATTTATACAGGATTTTAGGTACAATTACCATTTTTATCAGGTTTATACGCCCTATCCAAGACGGATTGCCTCTTCCCAATTTCCTTAATTACTCCTTAATCTCATTTAAGAGTGGGATATAATTTAATTTGTACAAGTTCATATACGAAGCAGATAGTTTAACCCCTAAATACTTTATCTCTCTATTTTTTCATATAAAAGGGAATTCTTTTTGTATTTTTTCTTTTTCGCTATTTGGAAGATTTACGTTTAAAATCTCAGTTTTTGTTGGGTTGATTTTTAGGTTTGATAACTCCCCATAATCCTTTAAGCTCTTCATTAAATTCGGGAGTGTTATCCTCGGATTTCCCACATAGAACAACAAGTCATCCGCAAAGGCTGCCACTTTATGTTCGTCTCCTCCTATCTGCACCCCTGTTATATCTATATTCTTCCTAATTGTTGCCAGTAAAGGTTCCAACGACAGTACATACAGCAATGGGGACAGTTGACATCCCTATCTAGTTCCATTTGACATTCCTATAGTTTCTGACCTCTCTCCATTAACCATAATAACCGCGGAAGGTTCTCTATACAACTTTCCTATCTACTCTCTCATTTTTGCTCCCAATCCTAAAGTCTCCAGAGTATCCATCATAAAGCTCCAGCTTACTCTATCAAATGCCTTTTCAGCATCGATCGAAAGCACCACTACCGGAGTTTTCCCCTTCCTAGCCTTCTGGATAAGCAACAGAGTTCTCAGCTCGTTGTCTCTACCCTCCCTCCCTGGAACAAATCTCACCTGGTCCGCTTGGATCCATTCTGGCATTAAATCTTTTAGTCTATTTGCTAGAACCTTTGCATATAACTTAGTGTCTATGTTCAGAAGTGATATCGGTCTATAGCTAGAGCATTGGGAAGCATCCTTCCCCTCCTTTTGGATTAGTACCACATGGGCCTGTAAAGATTCCCGTCTCATCTCCATCTCTCCTCCCAGGGCATTCATATATTTCTCCAATTTAGGTAGTAACAAGTCACTATATTTTTTATAGTACCTCACTGTGTATCCATCTGGGCCTGGGCTTTTCCCCTTTATGGTACTTTTTAATGCACTTTTTATTTCTTCCTGCGTAATTTCCAAATTTAGGGAATTCAGTTGATCCTCACTTAGCTTCGGTAGTCCTGCGTTCTTTAAATATACCCTTCTTTTTTCTCTACTCTCTTTTCCACTTATATTTACTGGATCTTGGGAGGCAATATTATACAGCTTACTATAGTATTCTTTGAACGCCTTAGTGATCTCTTTGGTAGAATAAACCATTTCTCCCTTGGGGTTTCTTATTTTTTCTATATAGTTCCTATTTTTCTTTTCCCTCAAGGCTCTCATTAGATATTTTCCTGGTCTATCTCCCCATCTATACCTCTCACTTGCTACTTACTTCTTTTTTGCCCCGGACGCAATCAATATACCTCTTATGTAGGCCTTGTGGGACTCCCACACTGCAGCCACCGACACCTCACCTGTCTCATTCTCCTGAAAAAATCTTTCGATTTCTTCCCTAATTTTCTGATCAACCTCCTGGTCCAGAAGAAGAGCTTCATTCAACTTCCATCCTATCCCTCCGGTCGAACATCTCCCCCACCTCACTTTCAATGTAACAGGGGCATGGTCAGAGAGAGACGTCGCTTTTATTTCTATTTTATCCACCATTTCTATGAGTTTATGATCTACCAATATGTAGTGCAATCTGGAATACATCCCGTGGGCATTAGAGAAGTAGGTATAGTCTCTCTCTTTTCCAGGTATCACTCTCCAAATATCCACCAACTGACACTCATGTATCACCCCCTTCAAAATTTTCAGAGCTCTACTTCCCTCTCGCTGCACAGAAGAGGTCGTGTCCATTTGTGGGTCCATACAAAAATTCAAATCCCCCACCACTATCAAACGTCCCTCCTTAAAGGCCATCAGTTTTCTCAAGACTCCCTTCAGATATACCTCTGGTCTCTTATTTGGGCAATAAATATTCACAATTGTACATTTCTGTTCTTGTAATCTACCCTTCAAAAATAAAAATCTCCCCTCAGGATCTATTTCTCTCTCTTCAATCTCCAACCTTATGTTTTTTGCAAACCCTATTGCTACTCCCTTAGCTCTCTTAATCGGGGAATCTGCATAGAACCATGTTGGGTAATTTCTCGAGTACAACTTTACATTTGACTTGATCTCTAGGTGTGTCTCCTGCAAAAAAAACACCGAAGCCTCTCTATGCTGCAACTCCTTGAATAATTTAAATCTCTTCCCAGGGCAGTTCAATCCTTTTACATTATATGTTATAAATCGCAAATTCTCCATACATCTTGTATCGCTATTTTTTTTTCCCCATTCTATCGTGCAGAGTATTGTCCCTAAAACCCCCCCTAACCCTCTCATCTTTCTAACCATATCCCTCCCCCCCTCTCCCACTGATCCCCTCCCCCCCCCTCTCCATCCCCCCCCTCCCCCCCCCTTTTTAGGCCTTTAATTTGCCTATCAATCATTTGTGGAGATAAGACCACCTTTGATTTTTTTAAACCTTGGGGTTGAACTCCTCCCATGTACGGCTTTCCCACCCTCCAACCACCCCCGATTTCCCTCGTTCTATTTATTTCTTTTAACTTTAACAGTGTGATTGAAAGAGAAAGAGAAGAATAAAAAAAAAAAAAAAAAACACGTTATCCCCTCTAACTCCTCCCTACCTCCCCCCTGCCTACTGTCTGCCATTCCTCTTTTCCCCCCAATGCCTATTTCTCCCTCTGTTTCCCACCCAGTAATCCTTATTCTATGCAATTCCAGTCTATCGCAGAAGTCTCTTAAGTCCTCAGGAAATCTCAAATATGCTGTAACACCATTCTTCCATCCGATTAAACACTCTGGGTTACCCCATCTATATTGTACATTCCGTGTTCTCATCTGCTCTAATAGGGGTTTCAAGGATCTCCTTCTCCACAATGTCTCATACGATAAGTCCGCAAAAATCTGAATATTTATATCTCTATACTTAATAGTTGTTCTTCCTTTAGTCCTTCTCCAAACCTCTTCCTTATCTCCATATTTATGCAGCTGAACAATCACATCTCTTGGTTTTTCCTTCTCATTACCTTGATGAAACTTTCCTGTTCTATATAGTCCATCCAATTTAATTACCTCTGTTTCAGGTCTGTCCATAATGGAGTTTAACATTTTACAGACTATTTCTTGCAGTTCTCCCCCTTTCAGGATTTCTGGGATTCCTCTTATCCTCAAGTTGCTTCTCCTATTCCTGTTCTCTTGTACTTCTATTTTTTACAGCAATTGTTTCTGCGTATTCCTCATCATAGCGGACCTTTTTTCTAAGTCTGTAATGAATTGGGTAAGTTTATTAATTTTTCCCTCCATTTCTTCCATTCTCATTAGTAGGTGCCCTAGATCCTGTCGTATACTTGTCATTTCTTGCTTAAAAGTTTTTTCCAGATTTTTAAACATTTCGGCCATCTCTCTTTTATTCGGCACTTGTAAATCTTTTTCAAGATCTTTCCTCTCTGGATTTTCTATCAACTGTTGGCTGCTACTATTCAGGCCCAATGACATTCTGGGGCTATTTTCCAAGCTAGTTTCCATTTCCCCTTTTTCATTTCCACTATGGGCCCTTTCTGGAGTCGCATTCCCCTGGGAAGTATATTTTTTAATTGTACCTGTCTGGGACCCTTTAAGCCCGCTTCCTTTAGCGCTTTTATTCTTCATATCTTCTGTGCAGGCTATACTCTTTAACCAGAGGGCAACTTTAGGCTATATATTGGGGTATTGGTATTAGTCAGATCTCAATTTATATCAATTTAACACTTCTTTTCTTTTCCCACGTCTCTTCTAAGGCCACTTAACAATTTCTCTTTCCCTCTTCTTCCTTTTTTTTCACATTCCAGATCCCCTGGGAATCCCCCTCTCTCTTTTATAGGCAATTTAAAGTAATTTCCCACGGTCCAGGACATTTATACAATTACATGTGGCTTCTTCACTCACCCTCCTTCACTCACTCACCAAGTGAGTCGACCCAAATCCACAGCCGTCCGCTTGTTTCTCCTGGCTTGTGTCTCTGGGGGATTCCTACAGGGTCTCCTGTGGCCTATGGGTATGTGTCCTGTTTTTGCTCTACTGTGCAGCAGGTTTAGGGATTGGTCCGGCGTCTCCCCTCTCCTGTCAGGGAACCGGCCGGCGTCTCTGCTTCCCAGTGCTCCTTTGTGGCCACCAGTGTGATCACGCTGCACTGCTCCGTTTCCCCAGCAACCCGACAGCTGATCTTGGGTCTCCGCAGCGTGATCACCTCCCGGAGCTGCACCGGCATCTCCCCCTTTGGAGACCTCCTCACTCAGGTAGGGCTCCGCACTTCAAACCATGAGGGTCTCGGGGTGGTCAGCTCGGAGGTTATCGGAGAGCACTCACATCGTGCTCTCCGACGCCGCCATGTTTAGGCTCCTCCCCTTATCTGTGGGAACCTTTTGATTGTGATAGCACACCATCAAATCCACAGTGTCTCACCTTTGACAGATCTCTTGATGCAGGGAACACTCCCCGGTTTGATGTGTTATCAATTCGGAAAGTTACATAGTCAGGTTTTTAAGAAGACAAGTCCATCTAGTTCAAACAAAAGAAGAAAACCCACACATACACAATCCTCAACTCACAGTTGATTCAGGGAAGGCAAACTAAAACCCAATAAAGCATGGTTCAGCTTGCTCCAGTGAGGGAAAAAATTCCTTCCTGATCCCCTAGGAGGCAATTGTATATTCCCCGAATAAAGTACCCGTGGTGTTATTATAAATGTTATTACCCAGTTATATTTTGTGCATTTCATAATGCATCCAGCTTTAAAAAAAAAAAAAAAAACACTAAAAAAAAAATCTGAAAAATATAATTGAAAAAAATATATTTTTTAAAAAATATATTTTTAAAATATATTCTTCAGATTTTTTTTAACATACAGTATAAAAAAAAGTAATTTTAACATTTTTACAAAAATGTGTAATTCGTTCCAAAAATGTAAATTTGTATGTTTAAAGACATACAGTATATTTGAAATGTATTTTTAAAAATATTTCATATATTTTGTAATAAAATGCATTTCAACATGCAGTATATATATATTTATTGAAATATATTGAATATGGCCAAAATTGTAGCATTTCAAATAGATGGCAATATCTTTGGGAAGAATATTTTTAAAATATATTTTTCCTCCATATGGGTGGACCACCTATGTATTTATTCATGGTAATCAATCCCCCCTCACCCACTTAATTGTTTTTCAAGAGAGAATAAATTCAGTTCAGCTTACCTTTCCTCATAGCTGAGCTCCTCCATGTCCCTTATCAGTTTGGTTGACCTTCCCTGCACTTTCTCCAGTTCTCACATATCTTTTTGTGAACTGGTGCCAAAAACTGAACTGCATATTCCAGATGAGGTCTTACATTGTACATGGGCAAAATTATGTCTAAGGTAGGAGGTTCTTTAGAAAGGGGGTTCTCACATCCTTTTGGCTTTTCCTTCTCCTCTCTCTTTTCACCGATGTCTGGTTCAGTTATCCTTTTCATGACTATTTTTGGTACTGAATTTCTTTATGTATTTCTGAAAATCATCTCATATGTTTTAACTGTAGCTTACTGTACCTATATGCATGTTTTCTGTTGGTGTGATTCAACAGTGGAACGAATATATTTGTTATATCATGCTTGATGTTAGATGTTTCTCTTTGAAAGCCAGTTTGCAAACTTTTGTTAAAAAAAAAAAAAAAGGAGCATGGGCATCTCAGCAATTGAAATTTTATATATATATATATACCTATATATCTATATCTCTCTCTATATATATCTATATATATATATCTATATATCTTTATATATATCTATATATATATATATATATATATATATATATATATATATAGATAGATAGCAGGGAGTGTTCTTTTTTTACCGTGGCTTAAAGAGCATCATTGAAATATTACTCCTTTAATATTCTTTTTTAATTTAAAATTCTAATTCTAATTTAGTTACAGATATTGCAATTATAGCATATGAAGCACACTGATTTTGAGAAAATGCCAAAGGGTTGCATGCTAATTTTTGTGAATTGAAGAGCTGGTCTCCAAAGCAATTCATGCTGCCAGAGACCAGAGCTGTCATTTACAAACCCCTTCATTTCTAGCGGTGTCATCAGACAGGGGAAATAACCCTGACCACAATCAGACCACACTACTTAGAAACTAGGGGACTAATTTGAATGGGACCAAGTGCGAATGACCCCGCCCCCCCCCCCCCCAGTGAGGTAAAATTTATCAACATGTTTAATGAAAGATTTTCTATGAGACTTGTTAGGAATCTTTTATATTTGATGTACTGTATGCTGGAAGTTTGATGTAAGGTGGAAGATGTCCGTCCAGCAATTTTACTAGAAGATACATAACAGATCCCAGCTCTGACACTACTGGCTTTAATTTAAGGGGTTTCATTCTCTTGTCAATTTTCAATAGCTCAGAAATGACAGCACATTTTGCATGAGACATTTTTATTAAGCCATTTGGTAGGCCTACAATGATTAAAGATCTTAAAGCAGAGCTCCACCCAAAAGAGGAAGTTCCACTTTAAGGCTTTATCCCTCACTTCCAGTTGAGGATTGGAACCTTTGGGGAGCAGCTGTACCTGATTGCCTTTGTGATTGGAAGCCCAAGTTCTCTTCCCCCCTTGCAATCTTTGGGACATGTGACAGGTCCCAGACGACCGTGGGACCATTCACTGCTCGCGCATGTGCAGTGGACACCCAGCCGTGAAGTCACAAGCTGTCACAGCTGGGTGCCCATGCTTAAGATGGTGGTTCCAGGGGCACAGGACAGCCGGTGAACACAACTGAGGCGAGGACACCACTAAATCACAGGACTGGCAAGTGGCTGTTTTTGTAAAAGTCAGCAGCTACAGTTTTTGTAGCTGCTGACTTATTTTTCACCGGAGACTGGAACTCCGCTTTAAATTTTTTTGTACCTCAGAAAGGGTCATATGAAATTTCAAAATATGTAGGAATCAGAGATTATAGTTTGCATAATAGTCCGATACCACCCATGCTCTGCTTTTATCAGATTGTTTCATAATAATGGTATGGCCCTCAAATGTCTTCAGATCTGGAAAATCATCCTTGGTCAAATTATATTAATGTATATAATGTTTAGACCGATGATAAATGCCAGTCTTTACCATCTAAAAATGCTTAATGACCAGGAGACACAAAATCACTTTTGAACTTAAAGTCTCTTCTTTTGAGACAAATAAACTGCTATATGTCTTAGAGAAAAACTGTCAAAATTTAAAATGTAAACAAATTGATACCAAACCTTTTGTAAGATTGCAAGGTCTGCTTAAATACATTAATTACTGGTGTTTCTTGGAGACCCTCTCCCTTTATGAGGTTCCACTGTGTGGATTTTCTTCTTTTTCTTGCAGCCTCTAAGTTTCATTTTCCACTGGAAAAGGGTGGTTTCTGAGTAATCACTTTTGGTACAAAAAAAACATTTCTCAACAACTCTTTTGACCCAGTGTGTGGCCGCGTGATGTCCCGCCAGACATTCGGGAAAGGGCACCCGCGGACTGGTGGGGTGAATCTTCTGATCCGTTCCACTGATGGCCGGGCTTGGTGACCAATTGGCATGGGCGCGCCGTGCCAGGGTGCTATTTAGGCTGTGGATCATTACAGGGCGCCCGCCGTGGAGGTTGTCCTTGTTGTTCCAGCTCTCCGTGACTCTTACTCAGTGTTCTAATTATTGGTAAGATATTCGTCATCGATGGATGGCCTTATACCCTCCCCATCAAATTAAGAAGTCAGTGATGTGTATTATATATCATACAGCTTATTCTCCTTTTGTAGGCCTATCAGCCATTTCATGCCAGGAGGTGGTACACCACTAATGAGGGACTGGGCTATATTCTTCTGTGTAACTTCTACAATCTGGTCCTGGACGCCCCTATAACCATACTATTGTGATCAAGAATTACTCATACTACCATAATCGGTAGGTTTCACTAGTTAGCCTGTTTGTAATATGGGATGAGCCTTTAGATACGTTTTGTAACATAATATGATGGATACATATTTCTTATAGATAGCTGTACCTTCCTTTGACCTTGGAGATTCCTGGCATCTCTTATCTGAACACAAGTCTTTGTCCTCTAAAGGATTACAAGATATGTGACTATCATTTCTAATCTCCTCGATGTAAGGGATTATATTATATAACAGCGTTATGTCAAGGTAAATTATACTGTCTAGGGTAGTCAGTTTCCTTATACATGTAACTAGTATTATTTACTGAAGAACGGTATTTTCAGTCTATATTTTTCTATTTAGGCCTCCATCGGCTCTTCAATATTCCCCCTTTATTGGGTATCCAGTCCTTTGAGGCAACTTTGGGTTCTGGACTACTTTGCATGTATTGCGCCCCCATACCTGGCCCCCTGGGTGGTTCCCTGCCCTGCTGGGGACATAGAGGAGGCCTGCTCTCATTGACTAGAGGGTCCGTGACTGTCTGGTGCATGACGACATTTTTTGTGACTTTTTCCATTATGTATCTTATAAGTGTTTTACTATGTTTGTATGACTTGTTGATGTGTTTACTTAAGCATATGTAACTTTTAGATATACAATTAGCCCCCGAGGAAGCGACTGTCGTTGCGAAACATTTCAGGCATACTCTCCAGCGCTAGAATGTCCCTCACCCCCCCCCCCCCATAGAATCATCCTGGTGGCTATTTCCATGTCTCATCACTGGTTGTGTTCCTTTTCATTATATGGTGGTCTTGTTTGGTGGTCTTATTTGACGCTATGTCAAATAAAGCAATACCGATTTTATAAATATGTGTATGTAGTCTCTGTGCCCATAAAGTCCATTTGCATTATCCTCCTCTCTGATTAAAACAAAAAAGATTTTGAGAATGCTAAATGTTAGCCCCATGTCCTACTACTACAGCTCATTGATTTCATTGCTTGTGACTGAGGTCTCTTTTGAACAAAAACTAATGGACTTGGTGGGGCCTGTGGTCAAGTTCACTATAGGGCCTCTGTAAATTCTTGTTGTCATAGATTTTGCTGAGGCAGTCTTTTAAAAAAAATACTACCTGATACCCTCAACACCTTTATTCTTAGAATACCACTATCAGAATTATAGACTATAAAAAGTTGCTCTACATTTTAAGTGCAACAGAATTCCCTAAAGAAATCTGGGTGCTATGAAAAAGTTATATAAACTTCAAGTACTGAAGAATCTGAATTATCCCTTTGCCAGGACTTAGATCATGTGGGTTAGGGTCTCCACATGGCTGCCCTGCCTTTCTCCATACTGATTTTGTTATATACACAACAGAGGAGTCTGCTGCTGTGTTATGGTCTTTGAGCTCACATTGGGCTCATTATTGACACTTCTGGCCACTTGCTGCATGTGTGATTGTTCTCTGTACTGTGCTTGGCTCCAGCTTAGCTCATGACATCAGGCAACAATGAATGGGACAAGTATGACAACTTGTCATTCTACATAGCATGTATGTGTACAGGTGGGGGGGGGGCTGTATGTTTAAAGGTTGGGGGCTGTGTGTACAGTGAAGTAACTAATGTCAGGCACGAGAAACACATTCTCCACATCTAGTGTTGGGTGCCTCAGGGTCCCAAAGCTGCCTGCCAGCACCCAACACTTCTTTTCTCCTGCCTATTATTGCTGGTGAAGTGAGCTGAGAGAAGTTCTTTTTGAGTTTTTTTAAAACAAATCTAGTATGTTGGATCAGGCACTTTTGATTGTGACATGAAAATGGCGTGTCGCAGTTGGCACACAAATGATGCAAAAACCAAATGAACAAGAATTTTTCTTTAGTTTTTTTACTCTTTATGCTTAAAATGTTCATTATTTCAACCGCTTCTAATAGAGTAGTATATCTTTAAAGGATTAGTTCACTTTTACAGAAAAAGTGTATAGGTAACCTAACAGCAGACCCCCTCCCCCACCCCCCTTGGTCCCCACTGTACTTACCACCGACAATCCTCAGCTTTCAGGGTTCCTGCAGCCTCTCCACTACTCCGGGGATTTGAAATCCCTGTTGCTCTCTCTTCTTTTTCCTGCTCTGCCAGGATGGACCAGATGAATTCTGATTGGTCAGTCCTGTCATATGGACAGCACCTTCTGTACAGGAGACTGACCTCAAGGTTGTCCCGATATCTGAGTAGATCATAAAAAAAGCCATTTTTCTTAGTTGCAGTTTTTTAAAAGATTTCTTCATAAATTTAGGCCAAATGTATTCTGCTACATTTGTTTGGTAAAAATAACCCACAGTTAAAGGGATTGATTTGTTAACCACTTGTCGGCTGCTCTGTAGCAGTTTTACAGTGCAAAAACACGCATAATCATGGCCAAAAATATTGGCACCCCTGCATTTCTGTCAGATAATGCATCACTTTGCCCAGACAATTATTGCAATTATAAATGTTTACACATTCTTATGTTTTTATTTGTATTGGTATGACACAAAAAAGTGGAGAAACAAAAAGTCAAATCTGACACATTCCACTTAAAACCCCAAAAATGGACTGGACAAAATTATTGGCACCCTCAATTTAATATTTGGTAGCACACCCCTTGGAAAAATAACTGAAATCAATATCTTCCTGTAACCATAAATGAGTTTCTTACACCTCTCTACTGCAAGTTTGGACCACTCTACTTTTGCCAACTGCTCCAGGTCTCTCAGATTGGAAGGGTTAATTTTCCCAACTGCTGTTTTGAGATCTCTTCACAGGTGCTCTATGGTATTGAGATCTGGACTAATTGCTGGCCAGTTCAGTACTCTACAGTGCTGTGTCTTAAACCATTGCTGGGTGCTTTTTGACGTGTCCTTTGGGTCATTGTCCTGCTGTAAGACCCATGAACTCTGACGGA
The DNA here is from genome assembly GCF_062004578.1 of Staurois parvus. Lineage (NCBI taxonomy): Eukaryota > Metazoa > Chordata > Amphibia > Anura > Ranidae > Staurois > Staurois parvus. The sequence goes on along the minus strand of NW_028318568.1, from coordinate 440,526 downwards.
GACCCAACTTTCTGACACTGGGTCATACATTGCACCCCAGAATTCTTTGGTAGTCTTCAAATTTCATAATTCCATGCACATGGTCATGACATCCAGTGCCTGAAGCAGCAAAGCAACCTCAAAACATCCGTGAAACTCCACCATGTTTGACAGTAGAGACTGTATTTCTCTCTTTAAAGGCCTCATTGCTTTTTCTGAAAACAGTAAAATGATGGGCTTTACCAAAAAGCTGTAATTCTGTTTTGTCTGTTCACAGCACATTCTCCCAAAAGGAGTTTGTCTTCCTCAGGTAAGTTTTGGCAAACTCCAATCTGGTTTTCATATTTCTGTGCCAGCAGTGAGGTCCTCCTGGGTCTCCTACCATAGCATCCCTTTTCTGTTTCAATATTTTTATTAAGAAAGTTTTGATTTTTAAGAATATAACAAGCTCAAAATACACCCTCGCAGGGGCAGAGCAGAACAGTAACATATAAACAGAGACATCCTGCTGACTTGTATTAGCCAAACAAAAAGTCTGATGACATCAAGAAGGGACGGCAAACAGCCGAGCCAAATAGCAGCAGTAATCCAACATAATATTGGAAAAAAGAGAAAAGAAAAGGTTAGAAGAAAAGAGAAAAAATAAAACAAAAGGGAATCAGAGAGAAAACAGGAAAGAAGGGAAACTAAAGGGATCAGGGATCTGGGGCTAGCACCAGCAGCGGCTTTAGGAGGCCATAACTAGTAGGAGGCAGGGATGGTAAGGAATAACGTATCCAAGGTTCCCAAACCTTAAGGAAACTTGGATGAGAATCATGAAGAATGCTAGACATCTGCTCATTGAACATAGCATTCATCCGGGTCCTCACCCCTTGGAAGACTACCGAAGGGGTTCTCCAAGCTTGAGCTATAGCACGTTTGGCCAAAATGAAGAGGTAGGATGCCAATTTCTGTTGAGACCTAGACAGACCCAAAAATTGGGCAATGCAGGAGAGCCACACTTGCATCCCTACGGACCGTAATATGGACTAGCGTTTGAAGCTAGCCGAAAACCCTAGGCCAGAAGCCTATAAATCGCGGGCACGACCACCAAATTTGCAAGACGTCCCCACGTAGACCACAGTTCCGGAAACACCTATCTCCGCCAGTTGGATTAAAGTGAGCAGTCCGTGCCGGGACCCAATACCACCGTAGTAAAACTTTGTAGGCTGCCTCAAGAGTGGGACACCCCTCCAAATCATTGGATTCAGGTGTTCCAATCACCTCCATGGCAACAAGTATATTTAATCAAACACCTACATTTGTAAACTGCTTCTACAAACATTTGTGAAAGAATACCAAGACATTTTGAACAATTTCATGCTCCCTACTTTGTGGGAACAGTTTGGGGATGGACGCTTCCTGTTCTAACATGACTGCGCACCAGTGCACAAAGCAAGGTCCATAAACACAAGGATGAACGAGTTTGGGGTTGAGGAACTCGACTGGCCTGCACAGTCCTGAACTGTCCTCGACCCAATAGAAAACCTTTGGGATATATTAGAGCGGAGACTGGGAGCCAGGCCTTCTCAACCAACATCAATGCCTGACCTCACAAATGCGCTTCTGGAAGAATGGTCAAACATTCCCATAGACACACCTAAACCTTGTGGACAGCCTTCTCAGAGCGGTTGAAGCTGTTATAGCTGGAAAGGGTGGGCCATCTCAATACGGACTAAGAGTAGGATGCCATTAAATTTTAAGTGGATGTAACGGCAGGCGTCCCAATACGTTTGGCAATATAGTGTATGTTCCCCTAGTAAATCCTCCTTAAAATCAGGTAATTTATGTGCCTATAGTATATGTAGTGCAACCCCAGAAGGAGCCACTTGGCAAATTTTGTGTTCACTGTTCTGTGCCTTGGCTCCAAGAACACACTCAGCCCCTGAGGCACACCGAGTTGAATAAATCACTACAAACACAAAACGGCAACACCGGCATAGAGTACCTTTTCCTGGCTGTAGGACATAGGCAATAAAAAAAACAAAAAAAAAAAAAACACATCTGCCTAGTGGTAGACACTATTAAGCTATAATTAGTGAATTGCATAAACGACAGGTTAAATGCAGCTTGTTATGCGAAGCAAAACTGCGCTCTGGTGTTACAAGCAAGGTAAATATATCTATGTAAGCAGCTATATATCAAGAGCAGGAAATCAACGCGTGTGTAGGCAGGTCAATAATAATAATAATAATAATAATAAACACTGTGGTACTCTAAGACGTATCTAAAGGGATAACAGTTCCCTAGAAATTTTGAGTGCACTCAAAGGGTTGAGAAATGGTAGAGTACCACTTTAAGTAGCAACAGCTGGGCCTTGGTGCAAGTATGGTTGGGGGGGTGGGTAGTCTTAAGTCCTAGATTTTCACCAGCTAGTTTGATGGAGCTTGTTGTGGCCATGAATGGAGTCTGTAGACAGCTTTAGAACTAAAGAATAGCAGAGCGGCAGTTCCTTAAGTCTCAGTCCCTAGAAGCAGTATGGGCAATGGCTGACAAGCCCTCTCATCAGACCCAGTGAAGTGGCAGTGGTGATCCTTCCGGCATGGATGAACACTCACACTTTGATACCCTGGGTAGCTCTGGTCCATGGTGTAGCTCGATAAATAACAGAGGGGAGCACATATTATCATATGTTAAAGGATATTACACTATTATAAGTTCTCTTCAGAGGTACTCTTCATGAAGGGAAGGACGTATTTGGAGGATCAGGTTTTGCAGAATTTTACTATGGAATGGAGTTTAAAGTTATGCACAAGTATATACAGGGTAAGAGTATATAATATAGCCACATAGAAGTGGACACTTGGTGGAATTTTTGAACACAATATACACTGAATTTATAAACTTATTTTGATGTTCATGAAATAGAGATAATGCACTATTTATAGTTTTTCTTCTTTTTTGAGTTACACATAATGGAGTGATTCTATGGAGGTAGATTAATTAGGAGCATGAAAATGTACTTATAATTTGAGGATTTCAAAGACGCTAGGAAGATTTTAGTTGATTTTGGACTTTTGGGGGAGAAAGTGTGACTTTTTTGCATCCAGGGTGTTTATAATTTTTATTGTATTCTTGTGGGTGAACAGAGTTTTGTTATTCATTGATAGAACACCAGGGAGTGTACTGTTATCGGTTAAAGAATATGGATGTTTTTAATTTTATTAATACTAGGAAGGTGAATATAGAGGAGGTATTTTCCATGTCACAGGCACCATCACAGGATAATTTGGAGATTTTGATTTAAAAAGTGGGTTATGTTATGGAGAAACAAATACAACTTTGGTGGGATGTGGTAACGTTTGAAAAATATCTCACAGATATTACACCAAGGTGCCTCAGATGGGGCTTGGCTCCCAATGATGGCTTAGTTAACGATGAGTCAGAAAAAGAATGGAAGATGTTCTTTCACACATTTGAAAGACACTATTGAACATGCTTATTGAGAGGAAAAAAAGAAAGCTACATATGGTGGAAGCTAAAATATGAGGTCTAAAAGAGAAAATTGAAATGTGTAAGAACAAGGAATATGGTGATCTTATGCAGAAATTGCAAGATCAAATGGCTAAAAAGGATTCAGAGGTGAGGAAGAAAAAAAACATAAGAAATATGTTCGAGATATAGGTGACTACCAAGGGAACAAAATCTATAAATGGCAGGAGATTATAACTGTGAATTTTCCATCAACTGATTCTTCACCTGGTAAGTCCCCTGAACAGAGTAAGGACATGGGATGTCCTAATAGTAGTATACCAAGAACAACAGCTAAGGGGAGGACAGAATAGGACCTTATACCCACTTACAAGGACCAAAAAATAATGGTTTTCCCTACAAAAATAGGGGAAGAGGGGAATTTAGACCCCATAGCCCTAATAGATTTATGGAACCTAGACAACAATTTAATGTCCCTGTGTATAACAGATTTCAGCCGTTGGAGGGTTGGAGGATTGGAGCCCCAAATTATGGAAGAAGTCCCAGAATGAATGGAAAATTTTTTTTGAAGAGATTACAGTGGAGGACCACCGAGGCCTCCTCCCAGGACCCCAAACTACCATCAGGGATGGGGGCACCCAGGGATTATTGTTACCAATACAGTGGAGAAGAACCCAGGGAATATTTTCAAAATCGGAGGGAGGAAGAAGCACCGTACAGTCAAAGCCTGGGAAGAAACATGTTAGGGGAGGAGGAAAAAGGGAAAGAAAGCAGCAACAAGAGAAAAAGAAAGGAAATGTAGGGGAGAAGATATAGAACCTCAGTTGTCAGATGAAGAAATTGTGTTACACTGTGGTTTAAAGTTTGCACCAAAATCTAATTTGAATAGATTTCAGACATTTATTGATCTCAATAACTTTATCAAGAAATTAAATATTAAAAAGTAATTTTCATCCTTGCCTGGACCAACTAATTCTGCTAATAAAAATGGGGCCCATTGTGAGTTTATATGTAGTGGTCTCAAGAATAAATCAACCTTTAATCCTACCATTGCATCTAACCAGAATATAGAAGTCTTCAAAAAATGATTAATAGTGACTTGAGGGAGCTTAATATTAGGAAACAAAGAGAAGAGATTTTTCATCAAGGTTTAGCACAATAGGCAGAAAAGAATAATGTTATTCGTCCAGTGAATAAGGGAGGAGGGGTGGTCCTTTTAGATAGAAGTGCCTATGAGAGGGAGATGAGTAGAATTTTAAGTGATGGAGATATGTATAGTAAGATTAAAGGAAACCCTACTAATACATTTAAAAAACAACTCCACAGTATAGCTATGAGAACAAAAGATTTGAAAATTATAGATGAGAAGGAAGCTAAATATCGGATTCCCTCTAATTGTAAGATTCCAGTATTCTATTATCTGCCGAAAATTCACACAAAGGTTTGAGCCAACCTCCTGATTGTTAGTGGGATAGGGTCCATACATTCAAGAATTGGGGAATACATAGATTTATTTTTGCAGCCCATAGTCAAACACATGCCCACTTACTTGAAAGATGGACAGGATATTATTGAACTGATTGAAAATATGGAGAATACACAGAACAGCATATTAGTCACGATTTACGTAAACTCATTGTATACTAGTATTAAACACGAAGACAGTATTGGAGCGGTAAAATGAGCCCTTAAAGAATATACCAAGATCCATAGGAAGCAGAGGAAATTTATCATCCAAGTATTAGAATTCGGTATGTACAACTACTTCTGGTACGGATGGGATTTTTATGTTCAAAGAAAAGGTGTGGCAAAGGGCGCGAAGTTTGCACCTAGCCTAGCAAATATTTTTTGGCAAGATGGGAACATGTTGAAATGTTTGGGAAGGAATGGAAAGGGTTAAGAACGTGGAAAAGGTTTATAGACGATATCCTAGTGATCTGGGAAGGTAATATGGAGTCGTTACAGGCATTTCTGAAGCATATAGAAAATAACCCACATGGACTAGGATTTTCTCAGACCATAGATGCCGAATCCATAAATGTTTTGGATTTATGTATCTTTAGGGATAAAGAAAAACTATATACTAAAACATATTTTAAAGATACAGATCGGACTGGATACATTCCTACCTCCAGGTGTCATCATCCACAGTGGATTCAGGGAATACCAAAAGGACAATTTAGTCGTATAAAGAGAAATTCCTTAAAGCTTACTGATTACATTGATCAATCTGAAATGATTAAACATAGATTCATCCAAAAAGGTTGACCCAAACATACTGGAAAAATTAAGAATTTAAAATCAGTAAAGAATATATGGGAGATGGCAAGATAAAGACAAAAAAGGAAGTTAAACCAAAGAAAGTGAAGAAAGTGGAGTTCGCTTTTATCTCCAACTTCAGTTGCCAATACAAAGAGATGGCGGGGAATATGAATAAATATTGGCCCATAGTTAAAAGGGATAAAATTCTAGGCCCAAAGCTACCGAATAAACCATCGTTTGTTTATAGAAAGGCATCGAACCTATGGAATAAACTAGTAAAAACTATCATCTTCCCCCCCCCCCAGGAATAATGAAAATAAGATGTAAGGGTTTTTCCCATGTAAAAAGTGCAATATCTGTAAAACAACAGGGATAAAGGCAAGGAAAATAGAGAGTTTTAGGTCACAAGTAAGCAATAATGAATTTAAAATCGATTTATAACATGTACTACCCACTATGTGACTTATTTATTGGAGTGTTCATGTAAACTTCAATATGTGGGTAGAATGACTAGACCTACCTCTTTGTTAGGTCATTAGTATCCTAAATAGGGGCACCAGTCTTATTAGCATAGATACTTTTTATTGAAATTATAGTTGATGGGGGTTATGTGTTAGAAATTATGGATTTAGGTGTATGCTTATGGTATAAACCTCTTTCCTAAGATTGAATTACATTTACGTAATAATCACGAGTTTATATTAGGTAGATTTATTTAATATTTCACATATGGGTTAGATAGTTTTACTTTCTGCTCACCCTTTATTGTAAATCACTTCTGGTAGACAATACCTATGTTATAGTTACTAGGGTTGTATTTATAATACGAGACGAGATTGACCTAGGTGCAGTATTTTAGTTTTAGGGGTTTGTTATATGTATGATGATTGGATTTCTTATATAGTTTATTCACATTTCCTCATATATTGGGCAACTGGAGGCATCTACTAGGAGAAGAGGGATTTTTTATTATAGTTTTAATTTATAATATATATTTAATTTTAATTTTGCTTTACTTGTCTAGTAGATGGTTGGAAGGTAATATAATTTTATACCACTAGATGGCGTAGGAGGGTGTTTAACACAATGTATTTATGGTGATTTTAATTAGTTGGTATATATCATAAAACTGTTGGGGCTGGGGCTCGATATATTATGCAGTATTCCTGTGTGAAGAATATATACAGGTGAAACTCGAAAAATTAGAATATCGTGCAAAAGTTCATTTATTTCAGTAATGCAACCTAAAAGGTGAAACTAATATATGAGATAGACTCATTACATGCAAAGCAAGATAGTTCAAGCCGTGATTTGTCATAATTGTGATGATTATGGCTTACAGCTCATGAAAACCCCAAATCCACAATCTCAAAAATGAGAATATTCCATGCAATCAATAAAACAAGGATTGTACATAGAACAATATCGGACCTCTGAAAAGTATAAGCATGCATATGTACTCAGTACTTGGTTTGGGCCCCTTTTGCAGCAATTACTGCCTCAATGCAGCCTGGCATGGAAGCTATCAGCCTGTGGCACTGCTGAGGTGTTATGGAAGACCAGGATGCTTCAATAGCGGCCTTCAGCTCTTCTGCATCATTCGGTCTCATGTCTCATCTTTCTCTTGGCAATGCCCCATATATTCTCTATGGGGTTCAGGTCAGGCGAGTTTGCTGGCCAATCAAGCACAGTAATCCCACGGTCAATGAACCAGGTTTTGGTGCTTTTGGCAGTGTGGGCAGGTGCCAAGTCCTGCTGGAAAATGAAGTCAGCATCCCCATAAAGCTCATCTGCGGAAGGAAGCATGAAGTGCTCCAAAATCTCCTGGTAGACGGCTGCATTGACCCTAGACTTAATGAAGCACAGTGGACCAACACCAGCAGATGACATGGCTCCCCAAATCAACACAGACTGTGGAAACTTCACACTGGACTTCAAGCATCTTGCAGTGTGTGCCTCTCCATTATTCCTCCATACTCTGGGTCCTTGGTTTCCAAATGAGATGCAAAAGTTGCTCTTATCAGACTTTGGACCACTGAGCAACAGACCAGGTCTGTTTTTCTTTAGCCCAGGTAAGACGCTTCTTACGTTGTTTGTTGTTCAGGAGCAGCTTGACAAGAGGAATACGACATTTGAATCCCATGTCCAGGATCCGTCGGTGTGTGGTGGCTCTTGATGCACTGACTCCAGCCTCAGTTCACTCCTTGTGAAAGTCCCTAACACTTTTGAATGGCCTTTTCTTGACAATCCTCATCCCTGCTGCTTGTGCACCTTTTTCTTCCACACTTTTCCCTTCCACATAACTTTATATTAATGTGCTTTTATACAGCACTTTGGGAACATCCAACTTCTTTTGAAATTACCTTTTGAGGCTTTCCCTCATGGAGAGTGTCAATGATGGTTTTCTGCACAATTGTCAGGTCAGCAGTCTTTCCCATGATTGTGATTTCTACTGAACCAGACTGAGAGACCATTTAAAGGCTCAGGAACCCTTTGCAGGTGTTATGGCTTAATTAGCTGATTAAAGTGGGACACTTTGAGCCTAGAATATTGCACCCTTTCCACAATATTCTAATTTTCTGAGATTGTGGATTTGGGGTTTTCATGAGTTGTAAGCCATAATCATCACAATTATGAGAAATCACAGCTTGAGCTATCTTGATTTGCATGTAATGAGTCTATCTCATATATTAGTTTCACCTTTTAAGTTGCATTACTGAAATAAATTAACTTTTGCACGTTATTCAAATTTTTCGAGTTTCACCTGTAGCATGGAATACCACCTGTAGCATGGAATATTGCTCTATTTCAAAATTATGTTTCCCACTTGTGTAAGACTAGGATTTGATATGTTAAGCAGTATCTCTATGTGAAGAATACATAGCAGGGAATAATCAGGTAATGGGTAAGTGAGCGCTAAAAGTCATTATAGCCGCTGTACACCAAAAGGTACTAAAAAACCTCAAATAAAATATACATGCAGATGGTGCAGCACTGGGGGATCATAAATAATGCATAAAACAAGCCTCAATGAATAAAGTGCTGGAATGCTTAAATGCTTAAAACCAGTGTCTCAATGTGCACAATTAATGTAGTATATAGCATACTATGGTGCAAAATACAATAAAGTGCAACAGATATAGTCCACACATAAGTCACTGTGTCATGAATAATTGTTAACGGTTGTGAGTGCCCAGTCCACAATATCCCAGTGGGTTGAGTGCTGAGAGAATCGCAGAGATCTCTATAGTAAATTCAAAAGGTGGTGATATCCAAACCAATAATAGACTGCGCACTCACCAGATGCACAATCAATATGTGCATGTAAGAGATAACCCCTCTTAAGGTTTAAGATTCAGGATTCCCTCAGGAGTGTGGTCTGGTCTGTTCCCGTACTCTGCACTTAAGCATGGCTCTGTCCCCAAACATGACTCTGTGGGTGGTAGGAAGCTCACAAGGAACCCCAGAAAGAAAGGAGGCCCAATAGCGTGATACTGCTTAAAAATATTGGTTTATTCCATGCAGCAAGCATAAGAGTAAAAAAATTACTGACCAGATAATCCAAAAGAAGATGGCCACCGGGACTCATGTGGTGCCGGCAGCGTGACATCTTTGCACTGTAACTCCTTTCTGATGCATTTCGTGCACCCACACGTATTCATAGGGGGTATGCTTACAGTGCAAAACGTCTGGCTTTTTCCATATATAGTAAAAATGGCACTTGTGCATAAGCGTGTGCCATTGCGTGAACAAGAAATGTCCCCAGTTAGGCGCCATTTTACCGCAAGTTCGTGCATGCATCACGGCATCAGGAATATGGGTGTGATTAGGCGCCAAGTAGAAATTCTCAAATCGCGCATGCACGAGCGCCTTTGTACCAGAGACAGATGGTATTCTATGCCACTCAGACCACCAGGGAAGAAAACAATCAATAGTTTGTAATGTAGATGGATTCCAAAGTGCATTCCAAAGTGCAAACTCAACTAGATTATGGGGAGTAATCATTCATAATATATATAATAAGAACGATAATTGCGCACATGCGCAGAGAGGACCCCTATATATCTGTATTATGATATGTATAATGTGCATCCCAAACATGCTTAGTAAATGAAATAAAGGGTATTTGCATCTAAAAGTGCAATCAAACCTGCTCCTATGGCATAGATTATGGTGATCACTGGTGTTAGTGGTGGCACAGGAATTGAACATAATAAAAACATAGATATAAATATGTCAATATATAAAATTGTCAGAATATGCATTAATACGGATCAGGCTGGTATGTCCTACAAACAACATAAATCATTTTATTGAATAAAAATTAAAGATAAAATTAATATTAAAAATGAATAATAAAAATGAAGGAATTCGCAATGACCATAAAATCATAAAAGGAGTAAAAATGTAAATAAATGTATAAAAATGTCATAAAAAGGAGAGAGTGTCTTATCAATAAAAGTCTTAACTATCGTCAAAACAATTAACATCCATTTCGATATTCAGTCCCCTAGGATGCATGGAACCAATCTCGAAAATCCATCTAGATTCCATCTGCAAAACAGCAAAGGGGAGGAGGGAGGAGCTACAGTACAAAGACGGATGGAATAAACCAATATTTTTAAGCAGTATCATGCTATTGGGCCTCCTTTCTTTCTGGGGCTCCTTGTGAGCTTCCTACCACCCACAGAGTCATGTTTGAGGACAGAGCCATGCTTAATGAATGAGTGAGCAGAGTACGGGAACAGACCAGACCACACTCCAGAGGGAATCCTGGATCTTAAACCTTAAGAGGGGTTTTCTCTTACATGCGCATATTGATTGTACATCTGGTGAGTGCGCAGTCTATTATTGGTTTGGATATCACCACCTTTTGAATTTACTATAGAGATCTCTGCGATTCTCTCAGCACTCAACCCACTGGGATATTGTGGACTGGGCACTCACAACCATTATCAATTAGTCACGACACAGTGACTTCTGTGTGGACTATATCTGTTGCACTTTATTGTATTTTGCACCATAGTATGCTATATACTACATTAATTGTGCACATTGAGACACTGGTTTTAAGCATTTAAGCATTCCAGCACTTTATTCATTGAGGTTTGTTTTATGCATTATTTATGATCCCCCAGCGCTGCACCCTCTTCATATATAGCAGGGAATACCTCCGTGTGGTACACTACCCTATTCTAAGATGGCGTTTTTTCGCTCGTGAAAGGGGAGGAGGGAAAGTATAAAGCTGGCCGCTGGTCCGACGAACACACCCTTTAGCAGAGCTCGAAGTGACGAAACGTGTCAAGGACGTGGTGTTGGACGTAGACGTAAACTGGAAGCTACGGAACGGCCATCTTGAGAGGTTTTGTATGCCGAACGCTGTTACTGAGGGGACATACTTGTATTCTACTAAGGAGATATGCGATTTTAATAATTTTGCTTGTAAGCACATTTTAATAAATAGACCCATTTTAAATACATACTACACTATGGCCTTTGTTTTTGACCCATGTTATGATGCCATGATGATATTAGAAGCTGGAGCAGTGCTGGATGAGGGGAGCCACTTTTATCTATGATAGTGGATTGTGCAGTCCAGTAAGGTGCATTGTTTGGAAGGTGGTGGCGAGTGTATTCATTTTGCACTAGTGTTGTTGAAGAGGAGGAGCACATATTATCATATGTTAAAGGATATTACACTATTATACGTTCTCTTTGGAGGCAATCTTCACGAAGGAAAGGACATATTTGGAGGATCAGGTTTTGCAGAATTTTGCTATGGAATGGAGTTTAAAGGTATACACAAGTATATATAGGCTAAGAGTATTTAATATACTGAATAATATACACTACAAGATGGCGACCGGAGCGGACGTATAATCCAGAGCTCCGGTGCCTTGACCCCTAACCCGCCACCACCTGGGCAGCGGAGGAATCCAGCAGGGTACCGGAGGCTCTCTGCAGCATCCCCTGCATTCGAATAAGCCATCTCCATGTCCATCCTAGTGGACATCCACAGCCTGCTGTGACCGTATAGACCGGGGGATGTCCTCAGCCTAGTGCAGCCACATAGCCTGTGGCTCCGACGCAATGATCGTTAATCCGCTGCCACCCGGGCAGCAGTGGTCTCCGGCGGGGCTCCCCACGGCATTACCGGCACTTGGGTGAGTGGACCCAGCGGACCTCCCGACCTGGTGCAGCCGTATCACCTGGGGACATCCGCGGCCTGGCCCGAGGCTCAGGCGCCTCAGATCTTAATCTACACCGATCTGGGCAGCGGCCTGCCACTGACGGGCATCAAAGCTCTTCACGAGGCCCCATCGTCCGGTCCATACCCGGAGGGGGGGATCGGAGTGGGTCTGTTCCCCCTCAACCCGCAGCAGACGAATTCAGCCTAGTGAGGCCTACTGCGGCCTGCAGTGACACAGCCTGGAATTTTACCAGCAAGGCCTCAATTGGGCCTGGGGCTTGCAGTGGCCTGGGACCTGGGATCTTGGCCTCCCTAGATACATTGTGAGTCAACTCATCTGACCCCATAACAGAGACCAGGCCAGAGTATGGTTCCCCTGCTCCCTTCGCACATATATTCTACAGCTGACATCCATCCCTCACCTCCTTAAGTCAAATCTCATTTTAAAAATCGGGAACATGCGCAAATGGAAATTGTGGCTTGATTGCATCTATGCTACTACTTCTCCGCACTGGTACCGGGTGTAATAGATCCCCTGGGGCCAGTACTACCCTGATTACAGATCCCCTGGGGCCAGTACTACCCTGGTTACAAGATATGCAATTGATCACCCCCTGGAGCTTTCCTAACTGCCATCCACCAAAAAAAAAAATAGGGGTAATGGTCAAAATCCCTTACGGCATATTTACTGAAAATGCATGTGATTCGCAGCAGGTCTCAGGATATCACTGAAAGAGCTTCCTCATCTGGCTCCACACAGGATACCGCAGCCCATCCTTCAGCTCAGGACTGTGCCACGCTGCGCTCCAGAACTGACCATTCAGATACCAAACACGCTGAACTCAGCCTAGCTTGAACTAAAGCAGGAGAACTCTAGCTGCAGGAAGATACAACAATAAACTCTACTGCATGCTGGACAAACTGCAATCAAACACCCCTGGGAAACAGCTCTCCACATCTGATTCCCACTCCGTGCACCTTTAACCTCCCTGACGGTATTCCCGAGTGTAGCTCGGGGTAAAGTTTCAGTACCAAAAGCGGTAACCCCGAGCTACACTCGGGCTTACCATGCGGCGCTGCTCCGGGATCTGTTCTTCACTTACCTTGTCCTGCGCTCCCGCGATGCAGTGTCCCCGGCAATGTCCTGCAGTGTCCCCGGCAATGTAATCCGGTGGATGCCGGCATCTGTCATCTGGGTTCCATCCTCTGCGAGCGTCGGGACGTACGGGGGACGGAACTGGCGGGAAATTTGAAAATGACAAAAAGTGACATTCACTGAATACACTAAAATCACATAGTAAAACATTACTGTATCAAACCATTTCACATACATTTTGTCCCTAGTGCTTTGTCCTGTGCACTGCCTGCATTTTTACTGTTCTTTCTGCTTGGAAACTGAGAAACGTCCATGGTGTCCAAAAAGTGTCCCTTTAGGTCAAAAGCGGTTTTAGACCAGCTAGAGAACAGCGACAGTAAATTAGAACTGCTTGCAGAATTGAGTGATAATGATTTGTGGGGAAATTCGTCAGACACTGAAAACGATTTTGCGACTTTGCTCAGTGATGTGCAACCTAGGCGCTATATTTCAAATTTCAGTGTTTTTGGTTTGATTATATTATTGAATTAAATTTATTATTATTATATTATTTTTTATGATTATTAAATTATAATTTATGATTTCATGTTTCACATTTTATCATACCCGGGATGTTTACTAGACTTTCAGTTTTCAGATTTCAGTGAGTTATTCCTAAAAATTACAGGCCAACAATAAAAAAAAATACATATTTCCATGCAAAAAAATGTACCGCTTTGAGCACAGAAATATGGACATAATCAGACCGCTAGGGAGGGTAAAATGCTTCCTCTACTCCTCCTTTTCACATTCCTTTCCTGCGTTCCCAAAATCTCATTTCTTTGTCCCTCTGCTCCACCCAAAAACTTGTACATCTCACCCTCACTGCTTCCATCTCCCCACTACTGCTCTCATCACCTCCTGCTGATACGTCACTTTCCTGCTGACCCTAACACCAGGACTGGAAGGCATGCACGCTCGTGTACATCCCGCTCCCATGCCACCTTCCTCACCCTTCTTCTCCTAACCTCTGGGGATATCTACCCGAACCCTGGTCCTCCACTACTTCGCCCACACACAAGACATCCTCTTTCTTCTGGGAATTGTGCACTCTGGAACTCCCGCTCAGTCTGCAATAAGCTCCCCTCTATCCATGACCTCTTTGTCTCCCGCTCCCTTAACCTTCTAGCAATCACTGAAACCTGGCTCCAAGCAGCAGATTCTGTCTCCCCAGCAGCACTCTCCTATGGAGGCCTCATCTGGACCCACTCACCCAGACCCAGTGGTCAGAAAGGTTGTGGGGTTGATTTACTTCTGTCACCACTGAGCACCTTTCAAGTCCTCCTTAACCCTCCCTCTCTATCCTTTTCTTCTTTCGAGACCCACAGCATCCGGCTGTTCTCTCCGATCTCTCTGAGGATTGCAGTGATCTATCGGCCTCCTGGACCAGTGTCCTGCTTTCTTGATGACTTCTCCGCCTGGCTACCCTACTTTCTCTCCTCTGAGCTACCCACTATCATTCTCGGAGACTTCAACATCCCTATTGTCAATAACCTGGCTACATCCCAACTCTTCCACATAACATCTTCTTTTGCACTAGTACAGTGTATACAGTCCTCCACTCACTCTGAAGGGAATACTTTAGACCTTGTCTTCTCATCTTTGTACTCCCTACAACCTCACAAACACCCCCTTTCCTCTCTCTGATCAGAATCTCATCACTTTCACAGTCTCCTCGTCCTCAAACACCTATCCCACCAAACAGCAAACAATTACCAGCAGAAAACTCCGAAACGTGAACCCTGCTCCCTTCCACTCTGCAACTGACCAATTCTATGACAGTATCTATCCCCTGTCCTGCCCTGACCTGGCCACTGCTGTCTACAACAATTCGCTTTCATCCGCTTTAACTCGTTTGCTCCTCTAACAACATGAAGCATCAGGCCCCGACCGTTACAACCTTGGCAGACTGACCACACCAGAAATCTTAAACGACACAGTCGTGCGCTGATGCGATTATGGCGTAAAACCAAATCCCACCAAGTGTTCACCCGATATAAATCTGCCTTCTTAAAACACACTTCCTCCCTTCACGCTGCTAAACAAGCCTACTTTGTCACTCTCATTAATACCTTCTCTTCCAGTTCTCTACTTTTAACTCTCTACTTTCTCCGCCTCCACCTCCACCCAGTACCTTACTCACTGCCCACGAGTTTGCAAACCACTTCAAAAACAAGATTGATGCAATTCGTAGGGACATCGCCACTGCACAGACATCTATCCCACTTAGCATTCCTCATACCAAACCTCCCTCAACACTTTCCTCTTTTGACCTTGCTATTACCGAAGAGGTCACTAAGGTCTTCTCAGAAGCCCGCCTCACCAAATGCCCCCTGAACCCTGTCCCCTCACAACTACTACGGTCACCCTCTTCTTCCGTCCTATGCTTATTCACTCACATCTTCAATCTCTCCCTCTCTACTGGTGCCTTCCCCTCCCCCCTAAAGCATTCGCACATCACTCCCATACTTGAAAAAAAAAAAAAAAAAAAAAAAAAAACCCTCCCTGGACCCCACCAACCTGAACAACTTAAGATCCATCTTTATGCTGCCATTCACCTCTAAAGTTCTAGAACGCTTATTCTGCAATCGTCTGAGCTCCCACCTCACCGACAACAACCTTCTTGACCTTTTACAGTCTGGCTTTCGCCCTCTACACTCCACTGAAACTGCCCTACTGAAACTCACTAATGATCTACTAACTGCTGAAACCAACGGCCACTATTCAGTACTCTTACTACTCGACCTCTCTGCGGCTTTTGACACGGTTGACCATCCCCTCCTCCTCAAAAAACTACACTCTCTTGGCCTCAGAGACTCCGCTCTCTCCTGGTTCTCCTCCTATCGCAGCGCTCCTTCAGTGTTACCTAGAACACTGCCACCTCCTCTTCACTCCCTCTCTCTGTAGGGGTCCCTCAAGGTTCTGTCCTCGGACCCCTTCTCTTCTCCATCTACACCTCCTCCCTTGGTCAATTAAACTCCCACGGCTTCAATTACCCTCTCTATGCTGATGACACGCAAATCTGTCTACCCCTCACCTCACCCTTTCAGTCTCCACTCGCATTACTAGCCTACTAACGGACATATCATCTTGGATGTCACTCCACTTCCTCAAACTCAATCTTTCCAAAACTGAGCTCTTCGTATTCCCCCCAGCCCGTGCCACCTCCACTGACTTCACCATCAAGATCGATAACACAATCATCAGTCCCTCCCCTCATGCCAGTGTACAAGGTGTAATCATAGACTCCCATCTGTCCTTTCAGCCCCAGATCCAATCGCTTACAAAATCGTGTAGACTTCACCTCCGCAACATCTCCAAGATACGACCGTTCCTAACCCCGGAAACCACTAAGCAACTTACTCACTCCCTTGTTATATCACTCCTCGACTATTGTATTTCCCTCCTCATTGGCCTACTTCATCGCAGGCTATCCCCACTTCAGTCTATCATGAATGCTGCTGCCAGACTCATCCACCTTACTAACCATTCTGTATCTACCACCCCTCTCTGCCAATCCCTCCACTGGCTTCCAGTTTCCCAATGGATAAAATTCAAAACACTAACACTGACGTATAAAGCCGTTCATAACACTGCCTCAAATTACATCACTGACCTGGTCTCTAAATATCACCCAAACTGTACTCTCCGCTTCTCGCAAGACCTCCTACTCTCTAGCTCCCTTGTCTCCTCCTCCCATGCTCGTCCCCAGGACTTCTCCAGGGCTTCCCCCATCCTCTGGAACTCCCTACCCCAATCTATCAGACTATCGCCTACTCTTCTCACTTTTAGGCGATCACTGAAAACCCCTCTCTTCAGGGAAGCCTATCCCACCCTCTGCTAATACTAGAATCCTCTACTCTTCCAACCACTCCATCCCCCACAGTTATTACCTTTTGTACCACTAACCCCTCCCTCCTAGATTGTAAGCTCCAAGGAGCAGGGCCCTCAAATCCCTCTTGTATTGAACTGTATTGTTCCCACTATAATGTAAAGCGCTGAGCAAACTGTTGGCACTATATAAATCCTGCATAATAATAATATTTATATAGCCACATAGAAGTGGACACGTGGTGGAATTTTTGAACACAATATACACTGAATTTATAAACTTATTTTGATGTTCATGAAATAGGGATAATGCACTTAGCATAGTTTTTTTTTTCTTTTTTGAGGTACACATGGATAATGGAGTGATTCTGTGGAGTTGGATTAATTAGGAGCATGCATTTTTACTAATAATTTGAGGATTTCACAGATGCTGGGAAGGTTTTATTCATCTGTAGCTCGGCTGTGACTCGGTCCATGCTCTCTCTCTTTGGTGGCTTTCTGGGCACTGTGGCTCTCTCTCTACTCAGGTGCACAGTAAAAGAGGACTCCAGTGGCTTGGTCCCTGGCTCTGATGACATTTCTCCACAGAACCTTTCTTCTACCTCTCTCTGCTAGTGCTGATGTGGATCTCTCCCCACTCTCCCTGGTCACCTGGCAGCCAGGCTCTCTCTGGCACGTCTCTCCTCTCCTCTCTCCTGTCACATGCCAGCCCTTCCTATTTTTTCCCGGGCTCCTAGCCCTCTCCTCCTCTTGCTGCTGGGTCATGCTTGGGGCTGCGGTCTATGCCCCATTAAATAAAATAGATGGCATGTCTGCTAGGACTATATGTCCCATGATGCTCCCCTGCTCCTCTGTGATGGATCTTCCTGCTGCTACTTAATATGCCATGGTCAACGGTTAGTTGTATTATAACACAGTGGAAACAACTAGGAACAGCAGCAACAGCCATGAAGTGGAAGGCCACGTAAAAAGACAGCACAGGGTCAGTGCAGGCATTGCCAACTGTCTGCAGAGTCAATAGTTAAAAACCTCCAAACTTCATGTGGCCTTCAGATTAGCACAACTGTGCATAAAAAACTTCATGGAATGGGTTTCCATGGCTGAGCAGCTGAATCCAAGCCTTACATCACCAAGTGCAATTCAAAGCGTCAAACGCAATGGTCTAAAAGCACACTGTCACTTGACTCTAGAGCAGTGGAGATGTGTTCTCTGGAGTGACGAATCACGCTTCTCTGTCTGGAAATCTGATGGATGTGTCTGGGTTTGGCGGTTGCCAGGAGAACGGTACTTGACTGACTGCATTGTGCTAAGTGTAAAGTTTGGTGAAAAGGGGAATATGGTGTGGGGTTGTTTTTCAGAAGTTAGACTTGGCCCCTTAGTTCCAGTGAAGGGAACTCTGAAGGTGTCAGCATATCAAGACATTTTGGACAATTTCTCGCTCCCAACTTTCTGGGAACAGTTTGGGGATGGCCCCTTCCTGTTCCAACATGACTGCACACCAGTGCACAAAGCAAGATCCATAAAGACATGGATGAGCGAGTCTGGGGTGGAGGAACTTGACTGGCCTGCACAGTCCTGACCTGACCTAAACCCGATAGAACCCCTTTGGGATGAATTAGAGAGGAGACTGCGAGCTAGGCTCTCATGTCCAACATCAGTGCCTGACCTCACAAATGTGCTTCTGGAAGAATGGTCAAACATTCCCATAGACACACTTCTAAACCTTGTGCACAGCCTTCCCAGAAGAGTTGAAGCTGTTATAGCTGCAAAGGGTGTGACAAGTCAATATTGAACCCTACGGACTAAGACTGAGATGCCATTAAAGTTCATGTGCATGTAAAGGCAGGTGTCCCAATACTTTTGGCAATATAGTGTATGTATACCTGAAGGGGTTATGATCTCCAAAGGTATACATATACAGGTTGATGTTAGTGGGTACAAATGTAGCATCACAACTTTTATTTTTTTAAAAACAGTATTTTAGTGAAATGATAGTGAAATGCTGGAAACTGTCAGTTTTTTTTAAATTGTTTTTGTTTACTTGTTGCATGTTTTCCCTCTCTTTTTGTCAGGTAAAAGTTTTTCCCCTAAACAGAACAAAACCCTGGGTAGCACTAAAACTTGACAGGGTTTTTAAACTTTTCTTATTCTATCCCAAACTAAATATAAAAGTTTTGGTTATAGATTAGACATATCAATACCTCAGCATTTGAAACACAAACATAGTGAATATTCCAATCCTTCCAAAAAAAAAAATCTCGGTTATCTGCATGTCACATGAGATCGTAAGATTGTAAGGTCATTTATGTACCTATAGTACCTACGCACAGATGATCTGAAGGGGTTATGATCTCTAAAGATGTACATATACAGGTTGCCATTAGTGGGTGCAAACTGCCAGCCATGGAAAAATCACACTTTGTAAAAAAAAAAAAAAAATTGTAGGCAAGTAGCTAAACTATACTTTCTATTTTCACTTGTTTTAGGTCATCGTTATATTGACTATACTCATCAAAATGAAAATGCAAGGCTTTAATGCCCTAGTTTTGCAGTTAAGGACGAATATACAGTAGTTTGTCCACACCGCAGAAAATAAATATATGCTTTTCATTGTTATCTATTCATTTTCTGCATTGGGATTGTTTAGTAGCTTGCAAATATGCACATAGCCTTCAGACCAGGGGACTGACTTGATCAATCCAGTCTTAAAGTGTTTCACCAAAAGACCCAATATTGGATACTTTAGATATTATTATTAGAGATGAGCAAAGTATTCAAAAATTCGATTCGACTGATTCGGCGAATTCGTGGAAAAATTTCGATTCGAGTCGAATATATTCGCTGTGAATTTAACTTAAAAAAGGGTGCTTCTAGGCTTCAGAGAGACTTAATATTAGTGCAGAACACTGTACCTTTAATTTAAATGCCCTTGGAGTTTGCTGGGGAAGAGAAATAATACTGTCAGTCAGTATGACATGCAGATGAGTGCCGTCGATCTTAGAATCACCGCACACTTCACTCATTTGGGCAGTCACGGGGCCAAAACCAGAGTGTGGAGCCACAGTGTGGCGGTGGAGGCAGCAGCAATGGGAGGCCATACAGCACCCTATGACAAAAATGGAAACCACCAGCAGTGTGAGGAGACCTGAAAGTGGCACATGGCAGAGTGTGGCGATAGAGACAGCAGCAATGGGAGGCCGTACAGGGACCCATGACACACTCTGGACCTGGCAGCAGCATGAGGAGGCGGTACAGGGGCCCATGACAGATTACGGGCCTGGCAGCAGCATGAGGAGTTGGTACGGGGGCCCATGGCAGATTACGGGCCTGGCAGCAGCAATGGGAGGCCGTACAGGGACCCATGACACACTCTGGACCTGGCAGCAGCATGGGGAGGCGGTACAGGGGCCCATGACAGATTACGGGCCTGGCAGCAGCATGAGGAGTCGGTACGGGGGCCCATGACACACTCTGGACCTGGCAGCAGCATGAGGAGGCGGTATATAGGGGCCTATGGCAGATTAGGGGCCTGGCAGCAGCTATAGGAGGCCCGTAATCTGCCAGCACCCTATGTCAAAAAATTCAACACACCAGCAGTGTGTGAGGAGACCTGAAAGTGGCACATGGCAGAGTGTGGCGATGGAGACAGCAGCAATGGGAGGCCGTACAGGGACCCATGACAGACTCTGGACTTGGCAGCAGCATGAGGAGGCGGTATATAGGGGCCTATGGCAGATTAGGGGCCTGGCAGCAGCTATAGGAGGCCCGTAATCTGCCAGCACCCTATGTCAAAAAATTCAACACACCAGCAGTGTGAGGAGACCTGAAAGTGGCACATGGCAGAGTGTGGCGATGGAGACAGCAGCAATGGGAGGCCGTACAGGGACCCATGACAGACTCTGGACTTGGCAGCAGCATGAGGAGGCGGTACAGGGGCCCATGACAGATTACGGGCCTGGCAGCAGCATGAGGAGTCGGTACGGGGGCCCATGGCAGATTACGGGCCTGGCAGCAGCAATGGGAGGCCGTACAGGGACCCATGACACACTCTGGACCTGGCAGCAGCATGGGGAGGCGGTACAGGGGCCCATGACAGATTACGGGCCTGGCAGCAGCATGAGGAGTCGGTACGGGGGCCCATGACACACTCTGGACCTGGCAGCAGCATGAGGAGGCGGTACAGGGGCGCATGACAGATTACGAGCCTGGCAGCAGCAACTTGGACAGGAGGACGTTCAGCTTCTGCACAGTCGGGTGCGCGCTCGCAAACTGTTGTCTCTTGGAAACGGATTCCAAGAAAGACTGCTGACGGAATCCGTGAAGAGGAGTAGCAGGAGAAGGAGCATCTGAACGAGCGGAATATGCCAACAAGCGACAACAGGGGCCCATGACAGATTACGGGCCTGGCAGCAGCATGAGGAGTCGGTACGGGGGCCCATGGCAGATTAGGGGCCTGGCAGCAGCTATGGGAGGCCCGTAATCTGCCAGCACCCTATGACAAAAAATGGAACCCACCAGCAGTGTGAGGAGACCTGAAAGTGGCACATGGCAGAGTGTGGCGATGGAGACAGCAGCAATGGGAGGCCGTACAGGGACCCATGAGAGACTCTGGACCTGGCAGCAGCATGAGGAGGCGGTATAGGGGCCCATGGCAGATTAGGGGCCTGGCAGCAGCTATGGGAGGCCCGTAATCTGCCAGCACCCTATGACAAAAAATGGAACACACCAGCAGTGTGAGGAGACCTGAAAGTGGCACATGGCAGAGTGTGGCGATGGAGACAGCAGCAATGGGAGGCCGTACAGGGACCCATGAGAGACTCTGGACTTGGCAGCAGCATGAGGAGGCGGTATAGGGGCCCATGGCAGATTAGGGGCCTGGCAGCAGCTATGGGAGGCCCGTAATCTGCCAGCACCCTATGACAAAAAATGGAACACACCAGCAGTGTGAGGAGACCTGAAAGTGGCACATGTTTGGGGCATGATTCATGGCGGATTTAGTCAGTTGTGTCAGGAACTGGTGGTTTGAAATCCAGACTAATCCACGCCTGATTCATTTTCACAAACGTGAGTCTCTCCACACTTTGGGTGGACAGTCGTGTCCTCCGCGGAGTTGCAATACCTCCTGCCGCACTAAACACGCGCTCCGATGCCACGCTACTGGCCGGGCATGACAGCCTTTCAAGGGCAAATTCAGCTAGTTGGGGCCAAAGGTCAAGTTTCGTTGCCCAGTAGTCAAGGGGATTGTCTACCTCGGTTGGCAGGGTGCTGTCCAAGTAGGCCTAAGCCTGTTGTTTGAGGAGGTCCTGCTCCAGGTCCACCTGATGCTGCTGCTGCTGCGGCTGGTTAGTAGTTTCCTCACTGCGCTGGTGAAGAAAGCTACTCATCATCGACTGCAGACTGAGGCAGCCGCTGCTGGTGGAGCTGCCACTGCTCCTACCACCCCACCCCTCCCCTGCTGCCATGGCAGCGGAACGTGAGCGCACAGGGCCCACAGTGTCTGAGGATGGACGTTGGCGCAGACAGGCAGAGACCAGCTGACTACATAGGTGGTTTTTATAGTACGTTATTTTGGCCTCCCTCTCAGCAGGTGTGAAAAAGGCCACCATTTTTGAACGGTAGCGAGGGTCCAACAAGGTGGACAGCCAAAAGTCATCCCTCTGTCTGATGGTTATTATTCGGCTGTCGTTACGCAAGCAAGCGAGCATGCTATGGGCCATTTGTGCCAAGGAATGCGAGGGACTCCCTGCCTCCATCTCCACAGCATACTGCCACGGTGTGTCTGGGTCCTCTGTCTCCTCTTCCTCCTCCTCTACCAGATGCTCCTGCTCCTCCACTCCTGTCCGCTGAGTGGAAAAACCACCCATTTCACTCAATAATTCCTGAGCACCAATGTCCTCCTCTACCTCCTCCTCTTCTTCCTGTCCTGCCCCCACAGGGGTCATGTGGCGTTGAGATCTGTGCGCCACGTCTACCGCACCCTGACCAGCCATTGTTAACAGCATTTGTTCCAGGACGTGCAACAGAGGAATGACGTCGTTCATCCCATAGTCCTGCCGACTCACGAATAGCGTGGCCTCCTCAAAGGGCCTGAGCAAGCGCAGGTGTCACGCATGAGCTGCCAATGGCTAACATCTAAGTTACACAGGGAGTACCTTTATCCGCTTTTAACATCAGGAAATATGTGATGGCCTTTTGCTGTTCGTAAAGGCGGTCTAACATATGTAGGGTTGAATTCCACCTTGTTGCAACGTCACAGCATGAGGAGTCGGTATAGGGGCCCATGGCAGATTAGGGGCCTGGCAGCAGCTATGGGAGGCCCGTAATCTGCCAGCACCCTATGACAAAAAATGGAACACACCAGCAGTGTGAGAAGACCTGAAAGTGGCACATGGCAGAGTGTGGCGATGGAGACAGCAGCAATGGGAGGCCGTACAGGGACCCATGAGAGACTCTGGACCTGGCAGCAGCATGAGGAGGCGGTATATAGGGGCCCATGGCAGATTAGGGGCCTGGCAGCAGCTATAGGAGGCCCGTAATCTGCCAGCACCCTATGTCAAAAAATTCAACACACCAGCAGTGTGTGAGGAGACCTGAAAGTGGCACATGGCAGAGTGTGGCGATGGAGACAGCAGCAATGGGAGGCCGTACAGGGACCCATGACAGACTCTGGACTTGGCAGCAGCATGAGGAGGCGGTATATAGGGGCCCATGGCAGATTAGGGGCCTGGCAGCAGCTATGGGAGGCCCGTAATCTGCCAGCACCCTATGTCAAAAAATTGAACACACCAGCAGTGTGTGAGGAGACCTGAAAGTGGCACATGGCAGAGTGTGGCGATGGAGACAGCAGCAATGGGAGGCCGTACAGGGACCCATGACAGACTCTGGACTTGGCAGCAGCATGAGGAGGCGGTATATAGGGGCCCATGGCAGATTAGGGGCCTGGCAGCAGCTATGGGAGGCCCGTAATCTGCCAGCACCCTATGTCAAAAAATTGAACACACCAGCAGTGTGTGAGGAGACCTGAAAGTGGCACATGGCAGAGTGTGGCGATGGAGACAGCAGCAATGGGAGGCCGTACAGGGACCCATGAGAGACTCTGGACCTGGCAGCAGCATGAGGAGGCGGTATATAGGGGCCCATGGCAGATTAGGGGCCTGGCAGCAGCTATAGGAGGCCCGTAATCTGCCAGCACCCTATGTCAAAAAATTCAACACACCAGCAGTGTGAGGAGACCTGAAAGTGGCACATGGCAGAGTGTGGCGATGGAGACAGCAGCAATGGGAGGCCGTACAGGGACCCATGACAGACTCTGGACTTGGCAGCAGCATGAGGAGGCGGTATATAGGGGCCCATGGCAGATTAGGGGCCTGGCAGCAGCTATAGGAGGCCCGTAATCTGCCAGCAACCTATGTCAAAAAATTCAACACACCAGCAGTGTGTGAGGAGACCTGAAAGTGGCACATGGCAGAGTGTGGCGATGGAGACAGCAGCAATGGGAGGCCGTACAGGGACCAATGACAGACTCTGGACTTGGCAGCAGCATGAGGAGGCGGTATATAGGGGCCTATGGCAGATTAGGGGCCTGGCAGCAGCTATAGGAGGCCCGTAATCTGCCAGCACCCTATGTCAAAAAATTCAACACACCAGCAGTGTGAGGAGACCTGAAAGTGGCACATGGCAGAGTGTGGCGATGGAGACAGCAGCAATGGGAGGCCGTACAGGGACCCATGACAGACTCTGGACTTGGCAGCAGCATGAGGAGGCGGTATATAGGGGCCTATGGCAGATTAGGGGCCTGGCAGCAGCTATAGGAGGCCCGTAATCTGCCAGCACCCTATGTCAAAAAATTCAACACACCAGCAGTGTGAGGAGACCTGAAAGTGGCACATGGCAGAGTGTGGCGATGGAGACAGCAGCAATGGGAGGCCGTACAGGGACCCATGACAGACTCGGGACTTGGCAGCAGCATGAGGAGGCGGTATATAGGGGCCCATGGCAGATTAGGGGCCTGGCAGCAGCTATGGGAGGCCCGTAATCTGCCAGCACCCTATGTCAAAAAATTGAACACACCAGCAGTGTGTGAGGAGACCTGAAAGTGGCACATGGCAGAGTGTGGCGATGGAGACAGCAGCAATGGGAGGCCGTACAGGGACCCATGACAGACTCTGGACTTGGCAGCAGCATGAGGAGGCGGTATATAGGGGCCTATGGCAGATTAGGGGCCTGGCAGCAGCTATAGGAGGCCCGTAATCTGCCAGCACCCTATGTCAAAAAATTCAACACACCAGCAGTGTGAGGAGACCTGAAAGTGGCACATGGCAGAGTGTGGCGATGGAGACAGCAGCAATGGGAGGCCGTACAGGGACCCATGACAGACTCTGGACTTGGCAGCAGCATGAGGAGGCGGTATATAGGGGCCCATGGCAGATTAAGGGCCTGGCAGCAGCTATGGGAGGCCCGTAATCTGCCAGCACCCTATGTCAAAAAATTGAACACACCAGCAGTGTGTGAGGAGACCTGAAAGTGGCACATGGCAGAGTGTGGCGATGGAGACAGCAGCAATGGGAGGCCGTACAGGGACCCATGACAGACTCTGGACTTGGCAGCAGCATGAGGAGGCGGTATATAGGGGCCTATGGCAGATTAGGGGCCTGGCAGCAGCTATGGGAGGCCCGTAATCTGCCAGCACCCTATGTCAAAAAATTGAACACACCAGCAGTG
Source organism: Staurois parvus (assembly GCF_062004578.1). Classification (NCBI taxonomy): domain Eukaryota; kingdom Metazoa; phylum Chordata; class Amphibia; order Anura; family Ranidae; genus Staurois; species Staurois parvus. The sequence continues at coordinate 414,937 of NW_028318568.1, read as the reverse complement.
TGTGAGGAGACCTGAAAGTGGCACATGGCAGAGTGTGGCGATGGAGACAGCAGCAATGGGAGGCCGTACAGGGACCCATGAGAGACTCTGGACCTGGCAGCAGCATGAGGAGGCGGTATATAGGGGCCTATGGCAGATTAGGGGCCTGGCAGCAGCTATGGGAGGCCCGTAATCTGCCAGCACCCTATGTCAAAAAATTGAACACACCAGCAGTGTGTGAGGAGACCTGAAAGTGGCACATGGCAGAGTGTGGCGATGGAGACAGCAGCAATGGGAGGCCGTACAGGGACCCATGACAGACTCTGGACTTGGCAGCAGCATGAGGAGGCGGTATATAGGGGCCTATGGCAGATTAGGGGCCTGGCAGCAGCTATGGGAGGCCCGTAATCTGCCAGCACCCTATGTCAAAAGATTGAACACACCAGCAGTGTGTGAGGAGACCTGAAAGTGGCACATGGCAGAGTGTGGCGATGGAGACAGCAGCAATGGGAGGCCGTACAGGGACCCATGAGAGACTCTGGACTTGGCAGCAGCATGAGGAGGCGGTATATAGGGGCCCATGGCAGATTGGGGGCCTGGCAGCAGCTATGGGAGGCCCGTAATCTGCCAGCACCCTATGTCAAAAAATTGAACACACCAGCAGTGTGTGAGGAGACCTGAAAGTGGCACATGGCAGAGTGTGGCGATGGAGACAGCAGCAATGGGAGGCCGTACAGGGACCCATGACAGACTCTGGACTTGGCAGCAGCATGAGGAGGCAGTATATAGGGGCCTATGGCAGATTAGGGGCCTGGCAGCAGCTATGGGAGGCCCGTAATCTGCCAGCACCCTATGTCAAAAAATTCAACACACCAGCAGTGTGAGGAGACCTGAAAGTGGCACATGGCAGAGTGTGGCGATGGAGACAGCAGCAATGGGAGGCCGTACAGGGACCCATGACAGACTCTGGACTTGGCAGCAGCATGAGGAGGCGGTATATAGGGGCCTATGGCAGATTAGGGGCCTGGCAGCAGCTATGGGAGGCCCGTAATCTGCCAGCACCCTATGTCAAAAAATTGAACACACCAGCAGTGTGTGAGGAGACCTGAAAGTGGCACATGGCAGAGTGTGGCGATGGAGACAGCAGCAATGGGAGGCCGTACAGGGACCCATGAGAGACTCTGGACCTGGCAGCAGCATGAGGAGGCGGTATATAGGGGCCTATGGCAGATTAGGGGCCTGGCAGCAGCTATGGGAGGCCCGTAATCTGCCAGCACCCTATGTCAAAAAATTCAACACACCAGCAGTGTGAGAAGACCTGAAAGTGGCACATGGCAGAGTGTGGCGATGGAGACAGCAGCAATGGGAGGCCGTACAGGGACCCATGACAGACTCTGGACTTGGCAGCAGCATGAGGAGGCGGTATATAGGGGCCCATGGCAGATTAGGGGCCTGGCAGCAGCTATGGGAGTCCCGTAATCTGCCAGCACCCTGTGTCAAAAAATTGAACACACCAGCAGTGTGTGAGGAGACCTGAAAGTGGCACATGGCAGAGTGTGGCGATGGAGACAGCAGCAATGGGAGGCCGTACAGGGACCCATGAGAGACTCTGGACCTGGCAGCAGCATGAGGAGGCGGTATATAGGGGCCCATGGCAGATTAGGGGCCTGGCAGCAGCTATAGGAGGCCCGTAATCTGCCAGCACCCTATGTCAAAAAATTGAACACACCAGCAGTGTGTGAGGAGACCTGAAAGTGGCACATGGCAGAGTGTGGCGATGGAGACAGCAGCAATGGGAGGCCGTACAGGGACCCATGACAGACTCTGGACTTGGCAGCAGCATGAGGAGGCGGTATATAGGGGCCTATGGCAGATTAGGGGCCTGGCAGCAGCTATAGGAGGCCCGTAATCTGCCAGCACCCTATGTCAAAAAATTCAACACACCAGCAGTGTGAGGAGACCTGAAAGTGGCACATGGCAGAGTGTGGCGATGGAGACAGCAGCAATGGGAGGCCGTACAGGGACCCATGACAGACTCGGGACTTGGCAGCAGCATGAGGAGGCGGTATATAGGGGCCCATGGCAGATTGGGGGCCTGGCAGCAGCTATGGGAGGCCCGTAATCTGCCAGCACCCTATGTCAAAAAATTGAACACACCAGCAGTGTGTGAGGAGACCTGAAAGTGGCACATGGCAGAGTGTGGCGATGGAGACAGCAGCAATGGGAGGCCGTACAGGGACCCATGACAGACTCTGGACTTGGCAGCAGCATGAGGAGGCGGTATATAGGGGCCTATGGCAGATTAGGGGCCTGGCAGCAGCTATGGGAGGCCCGTAATCTGCCAGCACCCTATGTCAAAAAATTGAACACACCAGCAGTGTGTGAGGAGACCTGAAAGTGGCACATGGCAGAGTGTGGCGATGGAGACAGCAGCAATGGGAGGCCGTACAGGGACCCATGACAGACTCTGGACTTGGCAGCAGCATGAGGAGACGGTATATAGGGGCCTATGGCAGATTAGGGGCCTGGCAGCAGCTATGGGAGGCCCGTAATCTGCCAGCACCCTATGTCAAAAAATTCAACACACCAGCAGTGTGAGGAGACCTGAAAGTGGCACATGGCAGAGTGTGGCGATGGAGACAGCAGCAATGGGAGGCCGTACAGGGACCCATGACAGACTCTGGACTTGGCAGCAGCATGAGGAGGCGGTATATAGGGGCCCATGGCAGATTAGGGGCCTGGCAGCAGCTATGGGAGGCCCGTAATCTGCCAGCACCCTATGTCAAAAAATTGAACACACCAGCAGTGTGTGAGGAGACCTGAAAGTGGCACATGGCAGAGTGTGGCGATGGAGACAGCAGCAATGGGAGGCCGTACAGGGACCCATGAGAGACTCTGGACCTGGCAGCAGCATGAGGAGGCGGTATATAGGGGCCTATGGCAGATTAGGGGCCTGGCAGCAGCTATAGGAGGCCCGTAATCTGCCAGCACCCTATGTCAAAAAATTCAACACACCAGCAGTGTGTGAGGAGACCTGAAAGTGGCACATGGCAGAGTGTGGCGATGGAGACAGCAGCAATGGGAGGCCGTACAGGGACCCATGAGAGACTCTGGACCTGGCAGCAGCATGAGGAGGCGGTATATAGGGTCCTATGGCAGATTAGGGGCCTGGCAGCAGCTATAGGAGGCCCGTAATCTGCCAGCACCCTATGTCAAAAAATTCAACACACCAGCAGTGTGTGAGGAGACCTGAAAGTGGCACATGGCAGAGGGTGGCGATGGAGACAGCAGCAATGGGAGGCCATACAGGGACCCATGAGAGACTCTGGACCTGGCAGCAGCATGAGGAGGCGGTATATAGGGGCCCATGGCAGATTAGGGGCCTGGCAGCAGCTATGGGAGGCCCGTAATCTGCCAGCACCCTATGTCAAAAAATTGAACACACCAGCAGTGTGAGGAGACCTGAAAGTGGCACATGGCATAAGAGACAGTCGACCTGGCAGCAGCATGAAGAGGCGGTATAGGGGCCCATGGCAGATTAGGGGCCTGGCAGCAGCTATGGGAGGTCCGTAATCTGCCAGCACCCTATGACAAAAAATGGAACACACCAGCAGTGTGTGAGGAGACCTGAAAGTGGCACATGTTTGAGGCATGATTCATGGCGCATTTAGTCAGTTGTGTCAGGAACTGGTGGTTTGAAATCCAGACTAATCCACGCCTGATTCATTTTCACAAACGTGAGTCTCTCCACACTTTGGGTGGACAGTCGTGTCCTCCGCGGAGTTACAATACCTCCTGCCGCACTAAACACGTGCTCCGATGCCACGCTACTGGCCGGGCATGACAGCCTTTCAAGGGCAAATTCAGCTAGTTGGGGCCAAAGGTCAAGTTTCGTTGCCCAGTAGTCAAGGGGATTGTCTACCTCGGTTGGCAGGGTGCTGTCCAAGTAGGCCCAAGCCTGTTGTTTGAGGTCCTGCTCCAGGTCCACCTGATGCTGCTGCTGCTGCTGCGGCTGGTTAGTAGTTTCCTCACTGCGCTGGTGAAGAAAGCTACTCATCATCGACTGCAGACTGAGGCAGCCGCTGCTGGTGGAGCTGCCACTGCTCCTACCACCCCACCCCTCCCCTGCTGCCATGGCAGCGGAACGCGAGCGCACAGGGCCCACAGTGTCTGAGGATGGACGTTGGCGCACAAAGGCAGAGACCAACTGACTACATAGGTGGTTTTTATAGTACGTTATTTTGGCCTCCCTCTCAGCAGGTGTGAAAAAGGCCACCATTTTTGAACGGTAGTGAGGGTCCAACAAGGTGGACAGCCAAAAGTCATCCCTCTGTCTGATGGTTATTACTCGGCTGTCGCTACGCAAGCAACCGAGCATGCTATGGGCCATTTGTGCCAAGGAATGCGAGGGACTCCCTGCCTCCATCTCCACAGCATACTGCCACTGTGCGTCTGGGTCCTCTGTCTCCTCCTCCTCCTCTACCAGATGCTCCTGCTCCTCCACTCCTGTCCGCTGAGTGGAAAAACCACCCATTTCACTCAATAATTCCTGAGCACAAATGTCCTCCTCTACCTCCTCCTCTTCTTCCTGTCCTGCCCCCACAGGGGTCATGTGGCGTTGAGATCTGTGCGCCACGTCTACCGCACCCTGACCAGCCATTGTTAACAGCATTTGTTCCAGGACGTGCAACAGAGGAATGACGTCGTTCATCCCATAGTCCTGCCGACTCACGAATAGCGTGGCCTCCTCAAAGGGCCTGAGCAAGCGGCAGGTGTCACGCATGAGCTGCCAATGGCTGACATCAAAGTTACACAGGGGAGTACCTTTATCCGCTTGTAACATCAGGAAATCGGTGATGGCCTTTCGCTGTTCGTAAAGGCGGTCTAACATGTGTAGGGTTGAATTCCACCTTGTTGCAACGTCGCAGATCAGGCGATGCTGTGCAATTCCGTTCTGCCGCTGCAGCTCAAGGAGGGTGTGCTTTGCGGTGTAGGAATGGCTGAAATGCATGCAAAGTTTACGTGACATTTTAAGGATGTCTTGCAGTGGGATGGTGGATTTTAGGAACCGCTTGACAACCAGATTGAACACGTGAGCCATGCATGGCGCATGGCACAACCTTCCTTGACGCAGAGCAGACACCATGTTCTTTCCGTTGTCGGTCAACATGGTTCCGATTTTGAGTTTGCGCGGAGACAGCCATCTGTCGATTTCTCTGTTCATTACACTGAGAAGTTCCTCCCCTGTGTGACTACGTTCGCCAAGGCATACCAGGTGCAGCACAGCGGGACACCGTTGCGCCCTGCACATGTGATATGCCGGTCGGGTAATGGGACTTGGCACGGGGGTGGCGGCTGAGGACACGGCGGAAGAAGAGGTGGTAGAGGCGGACATCTTTGCCGGACCAAGGACGTGCAAACGTGGAGGCAAAAGCGGCGTGACCTGTCCAAGTTGCTGGTGCGGCTGTGACGCACCACGTTCACCCAGTGGGCCGTAAATGTACTGTCCCTGACCGTAGTTACAGCTCCACACGTCGGCGCTGCCGTGCACTTTGGCAGAGACCGACATGCTCAAAGACTGGCCCACCATCTCTTCTACATGTGAATGCAGGGCTGGCACTGCCTTTTTGGCGAAGAAATGACGGCTTGGCACTCTCCACCGCGGCGCGGCACAAGCCATCATTTCTCGGAAAGGTGCTGAGTCCATCACTTGGAAAGGGAGGGACTGCAGCACCAGCAACTTGGACAGGAGGACGTTCAGCTTTTGCACCGTCGGGTGCGTGCTCGCAAACTGTTGTCTCTTGGAAACGGATTCCAAGAAAGACTGCTGACGGAATCCGTTAAGAGGAGTAGCAGGAGAAGGAGCATCTGAACGAACGGAAGATGCCAACGAGAGACAACTCCCCTCAGCAGAGGTGTTGGAGCCTTGACTGGCTGATGGAGGGCGATTGACGTCAGGTGACGGAGCAAGTAACGGAGCGGGTGATGGAGCGGGGGCTGGGGCGGGCAGAACCGCCGTATCTTTATCACGGTTTTCCCAGGCCACCAAATGGCGACGCTGCATATGCTGCCGCAACGCTGTAGTCCCAACATGGGCCCCCTGACCACGCTTGACTTTCTGGCCACATAGTCGACATACGGCTACGTTTACTTCCTCGGGCGGCTTGACAAAAAATTGCCACACCGCCGAGTAGGAAACTTTGCCCCCGATACTCCTCACTGGCTGACTGCTGCTTCCTCCGTGCACACCGGCACCACTACTGGCCGTGGTGGTAGGCTGCAGTGGAGCTGGTGCTCTACTCCGTGGCCGTTTGGCTCCACTGACACTGCTGCGACCCTGCTGCTGTCTCCTGGGCAACCCACCGACTGTTTCGCTCGCTGCCAAGCTGCCACCCTCTTCTCCTGATGATGCGGAAGAAATTGCCTGATGACGACGAGGCTGCCAAGTGCGATCAACCTCCTCATCATCAAGTAGGGTCTCCGCCTCACTACTATACCCCTCGGCTGCGTCTGGGTCAGGAGACAGACCTGTCTCTAGACCGGCTACCGAGCCACTCTCCTCGCCACTACTTCTTCGCCTGGCTGCTGAAAAGGCGGATGTCTCCCCCCGTTCCTGACCGCCCTCTGTTAGCTCTTCCTCACTGTACAGTGGGGCTGAGCCCACAGCATGCGATACTTCGCTTGGTGAGGGAACACCAAAGGACAGGGGCAGGTAGAGGACACGTGATTTCAGTGGGCTTGGTCCCGGGCCATGCCAACTAACGGTTGTGTCTGACGTACCCACCGACCGTTGGCTGTAGGTGTCAGAGGTGACCTGGGAAGAGGAAGACGACCGAGCCAACCAATCGACGACGGCAGGGTTGTCGGTGGAGACACGACCGCTGGATGACACCGGGAGCACTGGCCTCTGGCTGCGAATAGTGCTGCCTCGACCCCTTCCTCTGCTGCCACGTCTGCTCGCTCCTAAAACATTGCCTCCTCTGCCACTCCTCTGCATGTTGTCTGACATACTCTTTAATTCAACGATTCTGTGTCCCTGAGTAACAATTCTGTGTCTGTCCCTGAGTAACAATTCTGTGGCCCTAAGTAACGGTTCTGTGGCCCTCAGTAACAATTCTGTGTCCCTGATTAACATTTCTGTGGCCCTCAGTAACAATTCTGTGTCCCTCAGTAACAATTCTGTGTCCCTCAGTAACAATTCTGTGTCTGTCCCTGAGTAACAATTCTGTGGCCCTAAGTAACGGTTCTGTGGCCCTCAGTAACAATTCTGTGTCCCTGAGTAACAATTCTGTGGCCCTAAGTAACGGTTCTGTGGCCCTCAGTAACAATTCTGTGTCCCTGAGTAACAATTCTGTGGCCCTAAGTAACGGTTGTGGCCCTCAGTAACAATTCTGTGTCCCTCAGTAACAATTCTGTGTCTGTCCCTGAGTAACAATTATGTGGCCCTAAGTAACGGTTATGTGGCCCTAAGTAACGGTTATGTGGCCCTCAGTAACAATTCTGTGTCCCTGAGTAACGTTTCTGTGGCCCTAAGTAACGGTTCTGTGGCCCTCAGTAACAATTCTGTGTCCCTGAGTAACAATTCTGTGTCTGTCCCTGAGTAACAATTCTGTGTCTGTCCCTGAGTAACAATTCTGTGGCCCTAAGTAACGGTTCTGTGGCCCTCAGTAACAATTCTGTGTCCCTGAGTAACGTTTCTGTGGCCCTAAGTAACAATTCTGTGGCCCTCAGTAACAATTCTGTGTCTGTCCCTGAGTAACAATTCTGTGGCCCTAAGTAACGGTTCTGTGGCCCTAAGTAACAATTCTGTGTCCCTGATTAACATTTCTGTGGCCCTCAGTAACAATTCTGTGTCCCTCAGTAACAATTCTGTGTCCCTCAGTAACAATTCTGTGTCTGTCCCTGAGTAACAATTCTGTGGCCCTAAGTAACGGTTCTGTGGCCCTCAGTAACAATTCTGTGTCCCTGAGTAACAATTCTGTGGCCCTAAGTAACGGTTCTGTGGCCCTCAGTAACAATTCTGTGTCCCTGAGTAACAATTCTGTGGCCCTAAGTAACGGTTGTGGCCCTCAGTAACAATTCTGTGTCCCTCAGTAACAATTCTGTGTCTGTCCCTGAGTAACAATTATGTGGCCCTAAGTAACGGTTATGTGGCCCTCAGTAACAATTCTGTGTCCCTGAGTAACGTTTCTGTGGCCCTAAGTAACGGTTCTGTGGCCCTCAGTAACAATTCTGTGTCCCTGAGTAACAATTCTGTGTCTGTCCCTGAGTAACAATTCTGTGTCTGTCCCTGAGTAACAATTCTGTGGCCCTAAGTAACGGTTCTGTGGCCCTCAGTAACAATTCTGTGTCCCTGAGTAACGTTTCTGTGGCCCTAAGTAACAATTCTGTGGCCCTCAGTAACAATTCTGTGTCTGTCCCTGAGTAACAATTCTATGGCCCTAACTAACGTTTCTGTGGCCCTAAGTAACAATTCTCTGGCACTCAGTAACAATTCTGTCTGTCCCTGAGTAACAATTCTGTGGCCCTAACTAACGTTTCTGTGGCCCTAAGTAACAATTCTCTGGCACTCAGTAACAATTCTGTCTGTCCCTGAGTAACAATTCTGTGGCCCTAAGTAACAATTCTGTGGCCCTCAGTAACAATTCTGTGTCTGTCCCTGAGTAACAATTCTGTGGCCCTAACTAACGTTTCTGTGGCCCTAAGTAACAGTTCTGTGGCCCTCAGTAACAATTCTGTGTCTGTCCCTGAGTAACAATTCTGTGGCCCTAACTAACGTTTCTGTGGCCCTAAGTAACAATTCTCTGGCACTCAGTAACAATTCTGTCTGTCCCTGAGTAACAATTCTGTGGCCCTAACTAGCGTTTCTTTGGCCCTAAGTAACGATTCTGTGGCCCTCATTAACAATTCTGTGTCCCTGAGTAATGCTTCTCTGTCCCTAAGTAACGTTTCTCTGTCCCCAAGTAACGTTTCTGTGGCCCTAACTCTGTCCCTAATACAGAGCGGTCTGCCTCTCTTGAATGACTGGAGGCAAATGAAGAATTCTAAAATGGCCGCTATTTATAGCTCGACCATTACACAGTGCTGGCTGCCTGGCTGCTGATTGGTTAATGCGATCACATGTCATTAAGGAATGCATTATGGGTCAGCGCGCCTTGTCTGCGCGCCTTCCCAGACATCCCCGCTCCGTCGCCGCACATGTCCGCCGCCATTTTAGGAAAAATTTCGATTTGCGCGTCCGAAGTAGGCTATTTTTCGGATTCGGCGCGAATCGAAAATTTTCCAATATTCGACTCGAATTCCACTTCGCCTACTTCGATTCGCTCATCTCTAATTATTATACCTACTCTTGGGTACTTTGCATACACAAAAAGTGAGTTCCTGGAAAATCTGGAATTATTTCAGATTAAAGACCCCAAATTATGGCATCAAAAGAGACAAAACTCTTACGGATGACGTAAAGTGTAATTTAACTCTCTCAGTCAACATTTACTATTTTGAATCCTTATGCTGCTAGCATTAGTAAATAGATAGGAAAATAGATCATATTTACTTGTTTTAATTTTTTTTTCTACATTTCTTTAGATACATCCTAGTTTCCATGCCTAGGCAAATGAGGTCATACATCCCAGGAGTCTTCAGGAGGGGTTTTCTCAGCCAAGCACACTCTCCTGCCTGCATGCCTGAGCTAAGGGAAGATTGATTCCAGGAAGAAAATGCTACAAGAATCATCTGCCCTTACACAAGATGGTCACAGCCAGAAATGCTAGGGAGCGGTTTTCTAAGTGATTTCTCAGCAAAATAAAGCATGGAGATGGACGGGTGAGTTTTTGTCGAATATTAAATATTAATAAAATAGAGCTTTTGGTGTGTGGCACTCAGACACAGTGTAGTTCTGCTTTAGGTTTTTAACTTATTGCCCAAGTTAAGAACTTAACCACATGCCGCCCAGCCACTGTATAAATACGGCGGCAGGGTGGCACGGCTGAGCAAAACCATGTTTTAAAACGTGTGTTTTGTAAACAGGTAGGGGGCGCGTGCTAGGTGCGCCGCCGCCCTACCTGTCCCGCCAATCACAGCCGCAGATGTCAGTCGCCGGGTCACAGCCGGTCGTTACCGGCTATATCCCGGCGATCAGCGGCAATCGCTGACAGAGCACAGCTGCAGTAGCTGTGCTTTCTGTCAGTTCCCTGACAGCTCCGGGACAAGCTGATCTGGACAGAACAGTTTCCCTCTCCTGATCAGCGGTGTTCCGTGCAGTACACACCCCCGCCCCCTAGTAAAACACTCCCCTCACACAGTTAACCCTTTCCCTGAAAAATAAACTTAACCCCTTCCTCCCCAGTGCCATTAGTACAGCGTCAAGTGTTTTTTTTTTGCACTGATCACTGTATTGCTGTCACTGGGGATGTCAGTGACCCCAAGTCAGTACCCCCCAATGTCAGAATGTCCGCCGCAGTCCCGCCATAAGTCGCTGATCACCGCCATAAGTCACTGATCGCCGCCATAAGTCGCTGATCGCCACCATTATTAATATAAAAAAAACCTAAAAATCCCAGTATCTTTCCCGCCATTTGTAAACGCTATAACTTTCATGTAAACCAATTAATTTACACGTATTGGGTTTTCTTTTTAAGCAAAGACATGCCGCAGACAATTTTTTTTTACTGGACATGTTTTATAGCAAAAAGTCCAAAATATTGTTTTTTTTTCCTCAAAATTGTCAGCTAGCTGCCCGAGACCCCCAGTCCAGGGGAGAGATTGCGAGATTGCCTGCCAGCTGCCCAAGACCCTCAGTCCTCAACTGCCCTAAATCATTCCCTGCGCCAGTCCCTCTGATATCCCCGGGGGTCCAGTGTCATCCTGGCCCCCTCACTGTGTCCCGTCTCCTGCCTGATTCCTCCCTGTGGTCCAGTGACTCCCCCTCCACCTCTCATCCTGCCGCCGTGGGATGAGAGGTGCGGCTTTCACCACCCTGGAGCAAGCCTCCCGCAGGGATGTTCCGGGCTACGGCATCTTGCTGATGCCACCTCAGCCCTGTCATCCGCAGCGTGGGCACGGGAAGTTCCCGCACTTGCGAATGTCCCTTGACAAAGGCCGCGCTCACGAGAGGCGCGGCACCTGTCCAGGGGGTGTGCCTCATTGCCGGGCAACGAGGCACGCCAGCTCTGGCCCGCCCCGGTTACCTAGATGACCAGGGAGCATCCCGCATCAGCTTAAGAAGCTGATGCCGGGCGCTCCGGTCAGTTGTTCACCACCGCGCCAGCCACCAAAGGAGCCCAGCTGCGGTGGGACCTTTGTGGCCAGACACTGCAGACCCCCCAGCCAAATGGGGAAACCGCACCCACGCCTGCCTAAGACCCCCAGCGCAGGGGAAAGATTGCCTGCTAGCTGCCCGGGACCCCCAGTCCAGGGGAGGGATTGCCTGCCAGCTGCCAGAGACCCCAGTCGAGGGGAGAGATTGCCTGCTAGCTGCCCGAGACCCCCAGTCCAGAGGAGAGATTGCGATATTGCCTGCCACCTGCCCGAGACCCTCAGTCCAGGGGAGAGATTACCTGCTAGCTGCCTGAGACCCCTAGCACAGGGGAGAGATTGCCTGCCAGCTGCCTGAGAACTCAGCCCAAAAGGGGAGACCACCCACATGATCCAGACTCCAACAGGTATCTGTGTTGCACTTTCTATCCCTGGGAGACCAGGCACCCTGTCGGATCCATGAGTATATGCACTCTCCCTGTTTTACCAGAACTGTTCCTGTACTGACCCCCCCCCCCCGTTGGATTACAATTGCTACAGAGACTCTTCCTTGGCTTTCTGGGTTGGACTATAAGTGTGTTGGCCCCTCCTTGCTGCCCTTTACTGGCGAATTAACCCTCTCTGCAAATCCCTCTATTGCGTGATTGTCATCTGTTTGTCTCAATAAAGCTTTGTGCATTTGCCATCTACTCTGTGTGTTCTGTCCTGCCTACCCTCCATCACACAGAGACTATTGGGGATCAGGAAATAGATTGGAGGGCATGTGGGGTGGTAGTGTGCAGTAATTTTTGTGCACACTGTTTTTGCCCTATTATTTTCTCTATCATCTAAAACAAAATAATGCAGTGCTCTGTAAAAAGGCAGCTCACAAACTTTGGAATTAAACTGTCAAGCTGCTGGCAAATTTTTACACACATGAGGGTTTGCTGCTACTGCTTATTTAAATGTAATCATAAAATTAAAAAATAGTTTACATCTCAGTATGGACTGTCAAAAGTACATGGTCACAGACTTACCCCTGGAAAAATGTACTGTTCTGTAACACAGCAGAAACATTTAAGACATCCTCCACAGCTGTAATTTAAATTATCACTTATACCTATAGTTTAAAAACTGCTCAAACTGGAAAAATTACAATTTTAAAATGACTTATTTTAAAATAAATAGAAAAACTGATACATCTTGGAGGACAATGATAAAAGAGTAAGAACTGTTCTGGTCCATTAAGGATAAACAGGTGTTATGTGACAGTTGAAGTGGTTAATGTAGAAACACAGAGTGACAGAAACATTGACAGCTGACCTATATTAGATGTAGTTTGTGACAGTTAATGAATCCTAGAGGGAGCTGTGCTTAAACTTAAATTGCTATGCTGACTACTTGAAGTGCAAAAACATAATACTTAATGAATCCAAGAGGGAGTTGCAATTTTAATTCATGCATACAATATACTTTACTCCAAACCAGCCTTTAGGAATTATTATTCCCTTGTCCATTCACAAAAATCAATAAACGTTTTGCCTCAAGGACTCTATTATTTAACACCTTACTCAATTTTGTTTCTAATTACTTTGAGAAACCCTTCTAGGAATGTGTTATTTCCCATTTATACAGCATACCTAAAAATAATATTTTAAAAGAGGTTTCTAATGTTTTAGGTTGTCTGTATAGAGCAGGCTTACACACAGGACTCTTTAGGTAGCTTCTATAGCTTTAGATGGTACTGTACAGATAGGGGACAAAAATGAGGGACATTTTTGTTTTTTTAACCCTTTCACATCCATAGGACATATAAAAAAAAAAAGGTCCTAGACAGTGGCGGACTGACACGTCATGGGGCCTCCAGGCAATAGGGGATCATGTGTCCTTGACCACACTCAAAGCACACTCAAAAAAGCCTGTAAAAGGTACCAGGGGCATTTCATAGGAACCCCTACTGACCCCGGGCAGTGCCCGAGTGCTCGAATGGTCAGTCCGCCCCTGGTCCTGGATTGAATTACTCATTGCAACCCCATGTAATCAAAAATTGGCTATTATGTTTGTGTGCACTAAAATGTATTTCAGTACATTTATTCCTTAAAATTAATGTTTGATAAATGGCTGTGCAAATATCATGGCACATTAAATATTGAAATGGCCACCATTTTTATTCTCCAGGACCTCTGCTTTCAGAAAATATTTAATGTATGAGGTGCCAAGGAATTTTTTTGTAGCAAAAATGTTAATTTTATCGTGAAAAGTCAAAAATTTTAAATTTGCCTGAACACTAAGTAGTTAAAGTTCATTACCATACAATTAATCAGCCAGGCCTGGAAAGCTTTAACCCTTTGTTAGGCCGGCCATAGATTGAGTGATTTTTTCCCTTGCAACTATGGGCTGCAGAAAAGAAAATTGCTTGATTCCCCATCAACACAGTCAGTGTTGATGAGGGAAGCCCTCCTGCAGAGCCATTGTGTTCTCCCAGCAGGCAGGCAAGGGAAAACACAGTGATTAGTGCTAGTGGCTAGAGATGAGCGAATCGAAGTATCCGAAGTGGAATTCGAGTCGAATATCGGAAAAATTTCGATTCGTGCCGAATCCGAAAAATAGCCTAATTCGGACGCGCGAATCGAAATTTTTCAGAAAATGGCGGCTGACATGTGCGGTGACGGAGCGGGGATGTCTGGGAAGGCGCGCAGACAAGGCGCGCTGACCCATAATGCATTCCTCAACTACATGTGATCGCATCAGCCTATCAGCAGCCAGCCAGCCAGCACTGTGTAATGGTCGAGCTATAAATAGCGGCCATTTTGGAATTCTTCATTTGCCTGCAGTTATTGAACAGAGGCAGACCGCTCTGTACTAGGGACAGGGACAGAGTTAGGGCCACAGAAACGATAATTGGGGACAGAGAAAAGTTACTTAGGGACAGAGAACCATTACTCAGGGACACAGACTTGTTAATGAGGGCCACAGAATCGTTATTTAGGGACAAAGAAACGCTAGTTAGGGCCACAGAATTCATAATCAGGGACAGACAGAATTGTTACTCAGTGCCAGAGAATTGTTACTTAGGGCCACAGAAACGTTATTAGGGCCACAGAATTGTTACTCAGGGACAGACAGAATTGTTACTGAGTGCCAGAGAATTGTTACTCAGGGACAGACAGAATTGTTACTGAGTGCTAGAGAATTGTTACTTAGGGCCACAGAAACTTTAATTAGGGCCACAGAATTTTTACTCAGGGACAGACAGAATTGTTACTGAGTGCCAGAGAATTGTTACTCAGGGACAGACAGAATTGTTACTGAGTGCCAGAGAATTGTTACTTAGGGCCACAGAAACTTTACTTAGGGCCACAGAATTGTTACTCGCACAGACACAGAATTGTTACTCGCACAGACACAGAATTGTTACTGAAGGCCACAGAACTGTTACTTAGGGCCACAGAATTGTTACTCGCACAGACACAGAATTGTTACTCGCACAGACACAGAACTGTTACTGAGGGCCACAGAACTGTTACTTAGGGCCACAGAATTGTTACTCGCACAGACACAGAATTGTTACTCAGGGACACAGAACTGTTACTTAGGGACAAAGAAACGCTAGTTAGGACCACAGAATTCATACTCAGGGACAGACAGAATTGTTACGGAGTGCCAGAGAATTGTTACTCTGGGCCACAGAAACTTTACTTAGGGCCACAGAATTTTTACTCAGGGACAGACAGAATTGTTACTGAGTGCCAGAGAATTGTTACTCAGGGACAGACAGAATTGTTACGGAGTGCCAGAGAATTGTTACTCAGGGCCACAGAAACTTTACTTAGGGCCACAGAATTTTTACTCAGGGACAGACAGAATTGTTACTGAGTGCCAGAGAATTGTTACTCAGGGACAGACAGAATTGTTACGGAGTGCCAGAGAATTGTTACTTAGGGCCACAGAAACTTTACTTAGGGCCACAGAATTGTTACTCGCACAGACACAGAATTGTTACTCGCACAGACACAGAACTGTTACTGAGGGCCACAGAAACTTTACTTAGGGACAAAGAAACGCTAGTTAGGGCCACGGAATTCATACTCAGGGACAGACAGAATTGTTACGGAGTGCCAGAGAATTGTTACTCAGGGCCACAGAAACTTTACTTAGGGCCACAGAATTTTTACTCAGGGACAGACAGAATTGTTACTGAGTGCCAGAGAATTGTTACTCAGGGACAGACAGAATTGTTACGGAGTATCAGAGAATTGTTACTCAGGGACAGACAGAATTGTTACTGAGTGCCAGAGAATTGTTACTTAGGGCCACAGAAACTTTAATTAGGGCCACAGAATTTTTACTCAGGGACAGACAGAATTGTTACTGAGTGCCAGAGAATTGTTACTTAGGGCCACAGAAACTTTACTTAGGGCCACAGAATTTTTACTCAGGGACAGACAGAATTGTTACTCAGTGCCAGAGAATTGTTACTCAGGGACATACAGAATTGTTACTGAGTGCCAGAGAATTGTTACTCAGGGCCCCAGAAACTTTACTTAGGGCCACAGAATTTTTACTCAGGGACAGACAGAATTGTTACTGAGTGCCAGAGAATTGTTACTCAGGGACAGACAGAATTGTTACTGAGTGCCAGAGAATTGTTACTCAGGGACAGACAGAATTGTTACGGAGTGCCAGAGAATTGTTACTTAGGGCCACAGAAACTTTACTTAGGGCCACAGAATTGTTACTCGCACAGACACAGAATTGTTACTCGCACAGACACAGAACTGTTACTGAGGGCCACAGAAACTTTACTTAGGGACAAAGAAACGCTAGTTAGGGCCACGGAATTCATACTCAGGGACAGACAGAATTGTTACGGAGTGCCAGAGAATTGTTACTCAGGGCCACAGAAACTTTACTTAGGGCCACAGAATTTTTACTCAGGGACAGACAGAATTGTTACTGAGTGCCAGAGAATTGTTACTCAGGGACAGACAGAATTGTTACGGAGTGTCAGAGAATTGTTACTCAGGGACAGACAGAATTGTTACTGAGTGCCAGAGAATTGTTACTTAGGGCCACAGAAACTTTAATTAGGGCCACAGAATTTTTACTCAGGGACAGACAGAATTGTTACTGAGTGCCAGAGAATTGTTACTTAGGGCCACAGAAACTTTACTTAGGGCCACAGAATTTTTACTCAGGGACAGACAGAATTGTTACTCAGTGCCAGAGAATTGTTACTCAGGGACATACAGAATTGTTACTGAGTGCCAGAGAATTGTTACTCAGGGCCCCAGAAACTTTACTTAGGGCCACAGAATTTTTACTCAGGGACAGACAGAATTGTTACTGAGTGCCAGAGAATTGTTACTCAGGGACAGACAGAATTGTTACGGAGTGCCAGAGAATTGTTACTTAGGGCCACAGAAACTTTACTTAGGGCCACAGAATTGTTACTCGCACAGACACAGAATTGTTACTCGCACAGACACAGAACTGTTACTGAGGGCCACAGAAACTTTACTTAGGGACAAAGAAACGCTAGTTAGGGCCACGGAATTCATACTCAGGGACAGACAGAATTGTTACGGAGTGCCAGAGAATTGTTACTCAGGGCCACAGAAACTTTACTTAGGGCCACAGAATTTTTACTCAGGGACAGACAGAATTGTTACGGAGTGCCAGAGAATTGTTACTCAGGGACAGACAGAATTGTTACTGAGTGCCAGAGAATTGTTACTTAGGGCCACAGAAACTTTAATTAGGGCCACAGAATTTTTACTCAGGGACAGACAGAATTGTTACTGAGTGCCAGAGAATTGTTACTCAGGGACAGACAGAATTGTTACCGAGTGCCAGAGAATTGTTACTCAGGGACAGACAGAATTGTTACTGAGTGCCAGAGAATTGTTACTTAGGGCCACAGAAACTTTAATTAGGGCCACAGAATTTTTACTCAGGGACAGACAGAATTGTTACTGAGTGCCAGAGAATTGTTACTCAGGGACAGACAGAATTGTTACGGAGTGCCAGAGAATTGTTACTCAGGGCCACAGAAACTTTACTTAGGGCCAGAGAATTGTTACTCAGGGACAGACAGAATTGTTACTGAGTGCCAGATAATTGTTACTCAGGGCCCCAGAAACTTTACTTAGGGCCACAGAATTTTTACTCAGGGACAGACAGAATTGTTACTGAGTGCCAGAGAATTGTTACTCAGGGACAGACAGAATTGTTACTGAGTGCCAGAGAATTGTTACTTAGGGCCACAGAAACTTTACTTAGGGCCACAGAATTGTTACTCGCACAGACACAGAATTGTTACTGAGGGCCACAGAACTGTTACTTGGGGCCACAGAAACGTTAATCAGGGACACAGAATTGTTACTGAGGGCCACAGAACTGTTACTTAGGGCCACAGAATTGTTACTCGCACAGACACAGAATTGTTACTCAGGGACACAGAATTGTTACTCAGGGACACATAATCGTTTAATTAAAGAGTATGTCAGACAACATGCAGAGGAGTGGCAGAGGAGGCAATGTTTTAGGAGTGAGCAGACGTGGCAGCAGAGGAAGGGGTCGAGGCAGCACTATTCGCAGCCAGAGGCCAGTGCTCCCGGTGTCATCCAGCGGTCGTGTCTCCACCGACAACCCTGCCGTCGTCGATTGGTTGGCTCGGTCGTCTTCCTCTTCCCAGGTCACCTCTGACACCTACAGCCAACGGTCGGTGGGTACGTCAGACACAACCGTTAGTTGGCATGGCCCGGGACCTAGCCCACTGAAATCACGTGTCCTCTACCTGCCCCTGTCCTTTGGTGTTCCCTCACCAAGCGAAGTATCGCATGCTGTGGGCTCAGCCCCACTGTACAGTGAGGAAGAGCTAACAGAGGGCGGTCAGGAACGGGGGGAGACATCCGCATTTTCAGCAGCTAGGCGAAGAAGTAGTGGCGAGGAGAGTGGCCCGGTAGCCGGTCTAGAGACAGGTCTGTCTCCTGACCCAGACGCAGCCGAGGGGGCTAGTAGTGAGGCGGAGACCCTACTTGATGATGAGGAGGTTGATCGCACTTGGCAGCCTCGTCGTCATCAGGCAATTTCTTCCGCATCATCAGGAGAAGAGGGTGGCAGCTTGGCAGTGAGCGAAACAGTCGGTGGGTTGCCCAGGAGACAGCAGGAGGGTCGCAGCAGTGTCAGTGGAAGCAGTGTCAGTAGAGCCAAACGGCCACGGAGTAGAGCACCAGCTCCACTGCAGCCTACCACCACGGCCAGTAGTGGTGCCGGTGTGCACGGAGGAAGCAGCAGTCAGCCAGTGAGGAGTATCGGGGGCAAAGTTTCCTACTCGGCGGTGTGGCAATTTTTCGTCAAGCCGCCCGAGGAAGTAAACGTAGCCGTATGTCGACTATGTGGCCAGAAAGTCAAGCGTGGCCAGGGGGCCCATGTTGGGACTATTTGGGCCATGTTGGGACAATGGGAGACCTCCCATTGCTGCTGTCTCCATCGCCACACTCTGCCATGTGCCACTTTCAGGTCTCCTCACACACTGCTGGTGTGTTCAGTTTTTTGACATAGGGTGCTGGCAGATTACGGGCCTCCCATAGCTGCTGCCAGGCCCCTAATCTGCCATAGGCCCCTATATACCGCCTCCTCATGCTGCTGCCAGGTCCAGAGTCTGTCATGGGTCCCTGTACGGCCTCCCATTGCTGCTGTCTCCATTGCCACACTCTGCCATGTGCCACTTTCAGGTCTCCTCACACACTGCTGGTGTGTAGAATTTTTTGACATAGGGTGCTGGCAGATTATGGGCCTCCCATTGCTGCTGCCAGGCCCCTAATCTGCCATAGGCCCCTATATACCGCTTCCTCATGCTGCTGCCAGGTCCAGAGTCTCTCATGCCATGTGCCACTTTCAGGTCTCCTCACACTGCTGGTGTGTTGAATTTTTTGACATAGGGTGCTGGCAGATTATGGGCCTCCTATAGCTGCTGCCAGGCCCCTAATCTGCCATAGGCCCCTATATACCGCTTCCTCATGCTGCTGCCAGGTCCAGAGTCTCTCATGCCATGTGCCACTTTCAGGTCTCCTCACACTGCTGGTGTGTTGAATTTTTTGACATAGGGTGCTGGCAGATTATGGGCCTCCTATAGCTGCTGCCAGGCCCCTAATCTGCCATAGGCCCCTATATACCGCTTCCTCATGCTGCTGCCAGGTCCAGAGTCTCTCATGCCATGTGCCACTTTCAGGTCTCCTCACACTGCTGGTGTGTTGAATTTTTTGACATAGGGTGCTGGCAGATTATGGGCCTCCTATAGCTGCTGCCAGGCCCCTAATCTGCCATAGGCCCCTATATACCGCCTCCTCATGCTGCTGCCAGGTCCAGAGTCTGTCATGGGTCCCTGTACGGCCTCCCATTGCTGCTGTCTCCATCGCCACACTCTGCCATGTGCCACTTTCAGGTCTCCTCACACACTGCTGGTGTGTAGAATTTTTTGACATAGGGTGCTGGCAGATTAAGGGCCTCCCATAGCTGCTGCCAGGCCCCTAATCTGCCATAGGCCCCTATATACCGCCTCCTCATGCTGCTGCCAGGTCCAGAGTCTGTCATGGGTCCCTGTACGGCCTCCCATTGCTGCTGTCTCCATCGCCACACTCTGCCATGTGCCACTTTCAGGTCTCCTCACACTGCTGGTGTGTAGAATTTTTTGACATAGGGTGCTGGCAGATTACGGGCCTCCCATTGCTGCTGCCAGGCCCCTAATCTGCCATGGGCCCCTATATACCGCCTCCTCATGCTGCTGCCAGGTCCAGAGTCTCTCATGCCATGTGCCACTTTCAGGTCTCCTCACACTGCTGGTGTGTTGAATTTTTTGACATAGGGTGCTGGCAGATTATGGGCCTCCCATAGCTGCTGCCAGGCCCCTAATCTGCCATGGGCCCCTATATACCGCCTCCTCATGCTGCTGCCAGGTCCAGAGTCTGTCATGGGTCCCTGTACGGCCTCCCATTGCTGCTGTCTCCATCGCCACACTCTGCCATGTGCCACTTTCAGGTCTCCTCACACACTGCTGGTGTGTAGAATTTTTTGACATAGGGTGCTGGCAGATTACGGGCCTCCCATTGCTGCTGCCAGGCCCCTAATCTGCCATGGGCCCCTATATACCGCCTCCTCATGCTGCTGCCAGGTCCAGAGTCTGTCATGGGTCCCTGTACGGCCTCCCATTGCTGCTGTCTCCATCGCCACACTCTGCCATGTGCCACTTTCAGGTCTCCTCACACACTGCTGGTGTGTAGAATTTTTTGACATAGGGTGCTGGCAGATTAAGGGCCTCCCATAGCTGCTGCCAGGCCCCTAATCTGCCATAGGCCCCTATATACCGCCTCCTCATGCTGCTGCCAGGTCCAGAGTCTGTCATGGGTCCCTGTACGGCCTCCCATTGCTGCTGTCTCCATCGCCACACTCTGCCATGTGCCACTTTCAGGTCTCCTCACACACTGCTGGTGTGTAGAATTTTTTGACATAGGGTGCTGGCAGATTATGGGCCTCCCATTGCTGCTGCCAGGCCCCTAATCTGCCATAGGCCCCTATATACCGCTTCCTCATGCTGCTGCCAGGTCCAGAGTCTCTCATGCCATGTGCCACTTTCAGGTCTCCTCACACTGCTGGTGTGTTGAATTTTTTGACATAGGGTGCTGGCAGATTATGGGCCTCCTATAGCTGCTGCCAGGCCCCTAATCTGCCATAGGCCCCTATATACCGCTTCCTCATGCTGCTGCCAGGTCCAGAGTCTCTCATGCCATGTGCCACTTTCAGGTCTCCTCACACTGCTGGTGTGTTGAATTTTTTGACATAGGGTGCTGGCAGATTATGGGCCTCCCATAGCTGCTGCCAGGCCCCTAATCTGCCATAGGCCCCTATATACCGCCTCCTCATGCTGCTGCCAGGTCCAGAGTCTGTCATGGGTCCCTGTACGGCCTCCCATT
Organism: Staurois parvus; assembly: GCF_062004578.1. Lineage (NCBI taxonomy): Eukaryota > Metazoa > Chordata > Amphibia > Anura > Ranidae > Staurois > Staurois parvus. Next base: position 393,752 of record NW_028318568.1, on the reverse strand, counting down.
GCTGCTGTCTCCATCGCCACACTCTGCCATGTGCCACTTTCAGGTCTCCTCACACACTGCTGGTGTGTAGAATTTTTTGACATAGGGTGCTGGCAGATTAAGGGCCTCCCATAGCTGCTGCCAGGCCCCTAATCTGCCATAGGCCCCTATATACCGCCTCCTCATGCTGCTGCCAGGTCCAGAGTCTGTCATGGGTCCCTGTACGGCCTCCCATTGCTGCTGTCTCCATCGCCACACTCTGCCATGTGCCACTTTCAGGTCTCCTCACACTGCTGGTGTGTAGAATTTTTTGACATAGGGTGCTGGCAGATTACGGGCCTCCCATTGCTGCTGCCAGGCCCCTAATCTGCCATGGGCCCCTATATACCGCCTCCTCATGCTGCTGCCAGGTCCAGAGTCTCTCATGCCATGTGCCACTTTCAGGTCTCCTCACACTGCTGGTGTGTTGAATTTTTTGACATAGGGTGCTGGCAGATTATGGGCCTCCCATAGCTGCTGCCAGGCCCCTAATCTGCCATAGGCCCCTATATACCGCCTCCTCATGCTGCTGCCAGGTCCAGAGTCTGTCATGGGTCCCTGTACGGCCTCCCATTGCTGCTGTCTCCATCGCCACACTCTGCCATGTGCCACTTTCAGGTCTCCTCACACACTGCTGGTGTGTAGAATTTTTTGACATAGGGTGCTGGCAGATTAAGGGCCTCCCATAGCTGCTGCCAGGCCCCTAATCTGCCATAGGCCCCTATATACCGCCTCCTCATGCTGCTGCCAGGTCCAGAGTCTCTCATGGGTCCCTGTACGGCCTCCCATTGCTGCTGTCTCCATCGCCACACTCTGCCATGTGCCACTTTCAGGTCTCCTCACACTGCTGGTGTGTAGAATTTTTTTGACATAGGGTGCTGGCAGATTACGGGCCTCCCATAGCTGCTGCCAGGCCCCTAATCTGCCATGGGCCCCTATACCGACTCCTCATGCTGTGACGTTGCAACAAGGTGGAATTCAACCCTACATATGTTAGACCGCCTTTACGAACAGCAAAAGGCCATCACAGATTTCCTGATGTTAAAAGCGGATAAAGGTATTCCCTGTGTAACTTAGATGTCAGCCATTGGCAGCTCATGCGTGACACCTGCGCTTGCTCAGGCCCTTTGAGGAGGCCACGCTATTCGTGAGTCGGCAGGACTATGGGATGAACGACGTCATTCCTCTGTTGCACGTCCTGGAACAAATGCTGTTAACAATGGCTGGTCAGGGTGCGGTAGACGTGGCGCACAGATCTCAACGCCACATGACCCCTGTGGGGGCAGGACAGGAAGAAGAGGAGGAGGTAGAGGAGGACATTGGTGCTCAGGAATTATTGAGTGAAATGGGTGGTTTTTCCACTCAGCGGACAGGAGTGGAGGAGCAGGAGCATCTGGTAGAGGAGGAGGAGGAGGAGACAGAGGACCCAGACGCACCGTGGCAGTATGCTGTGGAGATGGAGGCAGGGAGTCCCTCGCATTCCTTGGCACAAATGGCCCATAGCATGCTCGGTTGCTTGCGTAGCGACAGCCGAATAATAACCATCAGACAGAGGGATGACTTTTGGCTGTCCACCTTGTTGGACCCTCGCTACCGTTCCAAAATGGTGGCCTTTTTCACACCTGCTGAGAGGGAGGCCAAAATAACGTACTATAAAAACCACCTATGTAGTCAGCTGGTCTCTGCCTGTCTGCGCCAACGTCCATCCTCAGACACTGTGGGCCCTGTGCGCTCGCGTTCCGCTGCCATGGCAGCAGGGGAGGGGTGGGGTGGTAGGAGCAGTGGCAGCTCCACCAGCAGCGGCTGCCTCAGTCTGCAGTCGATGATGAGTAGCTTTCTTCACCAGCGCAGTGAGGAAACTACTAACCAGCCGCAGCAGCAGCAGCAGCAGCAGCAGCAGCATCAGGTGGACCTGGAGCAGGACCTCAAACAACAGGCTTAGGCCTACTTGGACAGCACCCTGCCAACCGAGGTAGACAATCCCCTTGACTACTGGGCAACGAAACTTGACCTTTGGCCCCAACTAGCTGAATTTGCCCTTGAAAGGCTGTCATGCCCGGCCAGTAGCGTGGCATCGGAGCGCGTGTTTAGTGCGGCAGGAGGTATTGCAACTCCGCGGAGGACACGACTGTCCACCCAAAGTGTGGAGAGACTGACGTTTGTGAAAATGAATCAGGCGTGGATTAGTCTGGATTTCAAACCACCAGTTCCTGACACAACTGACTAAATCCGCCATGAATCATGCCCCAAACATGTGCCACTTTCAGGTCTCCTCACACTGCTGGTGTGTTCCATTTTTTGTCATAGGGTGCTGGCAGATTACGGGCCTCCCATAGCTGCTGCCAGGCCCCTAATCTGCCATGGGCCCCTATACCGCCTCCTCATGCTGCTGCCAAGTCCAGAGTCTCTCATGGGTCCCTGTACGGCCTCCCATTGCTGCTGTCTCCATCGCCACACTCTGCCATGTGCCACTTTCAGGTCTCCTCACACTGCTGGTGTATTCCATTTTTTGTCATAGGGTGCTGGCAGATTACGGGCCTCCCATAGCTGCTGCCAGGCCCCTAATCTGCCATGGGCCCCTATACCGCCTCCTCATGCTGCTGCCAGGTCCAGAGTCTCTCATGGGTCCCTGTACGGCCTCCCATTGCTGCTGTCTCCATCGCCACACTCTGCCATGTGCCACTTTCAGGTCTCCTCACACTGCTGGTGGGTTCCATTTTTTGTCATAGGGTGCTGGCAGATTACGGGCCTCCCATAGCTGCTGCCAGGCCCCTAATCTGCCATGGGCCCCCGTACCGACTCCTCATGCTGCTGCCAGGCCCGTAATCTGTCATGGGCCCCTGTTGTCGCTTGTTGGCATATTCTGCTCGTTCAGATGCTCCTTCTCCTGCTACTCCTCTTCACGGATTCCGTCAGCAGTCTTTCTTGGAATCCGTTTCCAAGAGACAACAGTTTGCGAGCACGCACCAGACGGTGCAGAAACTGAACGTCCTCCTGTCCAAGTTGCTGCTGCCAGGCTCGTAATCTGTCATGCGCCCCTGTACCGCCTCCTCATGCTGCTGCCAGGTCCAGAGTGTGTCATGGGCCCCCGTACCGACTCCAAATGCTGCTGCCAGGCCCGTAATCTGTCATGGGCCCCTGTACCGCCTCCCCATGCTGCTGCCAGGTCCAGATTGTGTCATGGGTCCCTGTACGGCCTCCCATTGCTGCTGCCAGGCCTGTAATCTGCCATGGGCCCCCGTACCGACTCCTCATGCTGCTGCCAGGCCCGTAATCTGCCATGGGCCCCTGTACCGCCTCCTCATGCTGCTGCCAGGTCCAGAGTGTGTCATGGGTCCCTGTACGGCCTCCCATTGCTGCTGTCTCTATCGCCACACTCTGCCATGTGCCACTTTCAGGTCTCCTCACACTGCTGGTGGTTTCCATTTTTGTCATAGGGTGCTGTATGGCCTCCCATTGCTGCTGCCTCCACCGCCACACTGTGGCTCCACACTCTGGTTTTGGCCCCGTGACTGGCCAAATGAGTGAAGTGTGCGGTGATTCTAAGATCGACGGCACTCATCTGCATGTCATACTGCCTGACAGTATTATTTCTCTTCCCCAGCAGACTCCAAGGGCATTTAAATTAAAGGTACAGTGTTCAGCACTAATATTAAGTCTCTCTGAAGCCTAGAAACACCCTTTTTTAAGTTAAATTCACAGCGAATATATTCGACTCGAATCAAAATTTTTCTACGAATTCGCCGAATCAGTCGAATCGAATTTTTGAATACTTCGCTCATCTCTACTAGTGGCTATAATAGCTGCTAGAAATAATCAAAGTTAAAATTCGACAGGCTGGTTGTACCCAAGTTGATCGATTGATCAACTTGGGTACATTCAGCCTGCCCATACATGGTTCGAATCTCGGCCGGTCCCTGCTGAACCAGCCAAGATTCGAACCATCTATGTCTGGCTTAAAGTGTTAATAAACCCACATCAGTAAAATCAGTATGCAAATGCAGTAAAGCATGCTTGATATACTCTCTGTGGAACCTAAGGGGTTACCACCGCCCATTCCTATCTGTCAGATAGGTGACTATCTCTTCTGAACAGTATCTATATGCCGCTTGATCCACGGCAAAATGGCGCATTTGCGGGTGTGCATGTGCATACCGCGATCTCCGACAAAATGGAGGCGGCTAAGTGAGCTTGCGCCATTTCCTCTATTTAAGCAGTTTACGTCGGTCACGCTGCTGTTAGCCTCCCCTCTGATGATGTGCTATGCACAAAAGGCCTAACAGAGCGTGACGTCATAGCCGCCGGAAGCCACGAGGAGGCTTGGTGGCCATCTTTAAAAAGGTTTGTCAAGAGGGCCAGAGAGCACACAGAGACAGATTGCACGGAACCCGGCTTTTATTGGGGAGGTTTTTGGGGCACAGACAACAGTTCCTTTAGTCCACAGATCCACACCAGACACAGCAGCACAGTACAGTTCTCTGGAAGGCAATATGGAACAACAGGGGTATGGTAATCCACAGGGTTAATCCACACAGGAGGCTCCAGGCAGGGAAGGGTTAAGTCCAGGCAGGTTCACGAAGAGCAAGGGGTTAAGTCCAGGCCGGTTCACGGAGAGCAAGGGGTTAAGTCCAGGCCGGTTCACGGAGAGCAAGGGGTTAAGTCCAGGCCGGTTCACGGAGAGCAAGGGGTTAAGTCCAGGCCGGTTCACGGAGAGCAAGGGGTTAAGTCCAGGCCGGTTCACGGAGAGCAAGGGGTTAAGTCCAGGCAGGTTCATGGAGAGCAAGGAGTTAAGTCCAGGCAGGGGATAGATCCAGCCAGGCAGATTCACTGGGACAGCAGAAGATCCTCCACAGTGCAGGGATTCCAGGCAGCCCAGACAGTCCAGGAGATGAGGAGGACAACGGGGATTGGGCAGCGGAGAGAAGCTGGCACTCAGCGTAGCCTTCTCTCATACACGCAGCCAGGAGAACACAAGGGTTTTTTTTTTCCTGCTCACCCTTAAGTATAGAGCTCTGTGCCTTTTTGGTAACTGGAGATTTCCTGTCGGGTTACCATGGCAACAGGCCCTGTCTCCCAGGTCTCCAGACCTGCCCAGGAAGCCCAGGAATTTGTGCATGAGGGGGAAGGGAGGAGGGGGCCTGTTTGTGGATTCCTTCAGCACGGGGCCAAACTGCAAGCCAGGGGGGTGAGAGGCTGCTGAGGGCTGCCTGTGTCAGGAACATGGAGGACTAGAAGTCCCAGCATGGGCGGGACAGAAGAGTGAGGGGCTGCTGAGGAGTGGGGGGTGGCAGGCAGCAAACCTAGAGGATGGGGGAGGAAGGACCAGCTCTGTGACAACCCCTCCCCCCTCCATTCTACAAGTGCCGCCAGGGGAACCTCATCAAGTTCCCGTAGAGGCACTTGTGGACTGCATTTACTGGGGGTCTTGCTGACGGGAGAGCCCATCTGCATTGTGGTGCTGGCTTCCCCGTCGGTATTGGATAGTGAAATTGTAGGGTTGTAAGGCCAGGCTCCATCGTAAGAGGCGGCCATTATCCCCAGAGACCCGATTCAGCCAGGTGAGGGGGTTATGGTCCGTGAGGATGGTGAACTCCTGGCCATACAAATAGGATTGAAGTTTCTTCAACGTCCACACTATGGCCAGGCATTTCTTCTCTATGGTGGCATAGGCTACCTCCCGGTCTAATAATTTCCTACCAAGGAAGGCCACAGGATGCTCCTCCCCCTCCTCATTTACCTGGCTGAGGATGGCCCCCAGCCCATAAGTGAAGGTGTCCGTCTGCACAAGGAACCTTCGCTGGTAGTTGGGAGCTGCTAGGATGAGGTCATGGGAAAGGACCTCCTTCAACCGATCAAATGCGGTCTGGCAGGCCGGGGTCCAGGTTACCATCCAGGGCATGGCCTTCTTGGTGAGATCCATGAGGGGCTTTACAATCGTGCTGAAATGAGGAACAAATTTGCGGTAATAGTTAGCAGTGCCCAGAAACGCCATAACCTGTTTCTTGGTCTGGCGGGTGGGCCATTCCCTAATGGCTTCTATTTTAGCCGGTTCTGGGTGCAGTTTAGCCCCTCCCACCCGGTGCCCTAAATATTACACCTCCGCCATCCCCATCTGGAACCTGTCTGGTCGAATGGTGAGGTTGGCCCCTGCAATTCAGTCCAGAACAAAGCCCACATGCTGGAGGTGGTCTTCCCATGTTTTGCTAAAGATAGCGATGTCATCCAGGTAGGCGCAGTGAAAGTAATGACAGCCCCGCAGCAGCTGGTCCACCGTGCGCTGGAAGGTGGCAGGAGCATTCCTCATGCCAAAAGGCATGTTGAGGAACTCGAACAGGCCGAAGGGGGTGATGAAGGCAGAGCACTCCCGACCCTCTGCAGATAAGGGGATTTGCCAGTAGCCCTTGCTCAAGTCCAGAGTAGTGACATAGCGGGCTCCAGCCAGCCGGTCCAGCAGGTCATCGATACGGGGCATCGGGTAGGTGTCACTAACCGTAGGGTCATTGAGGCGTCGGTAGTCAACACAAAAGCGGATGCTACCATCTTTCTTGGGGACAAGAACAACAGGAGAGGCCCAGGGGCTCTGGGAGGGCTGAATAATTCCCAGATCCAGCATTTCGTTCAGTTCCTGTCTCAGTGTTCTTAACGGCTTCGGGGACACGATATGGGGCTTGTTGAAGGGGCCGGGTTCCCTGGGTCTCCACATGGTGGGTGGTGATAGTGGTCTTTCCAGGCCGGGCCGAAAAAGCGGAACTGCGCTGGCCCAGGACAGCATTCATGTCCCTCTGTTGCCCCAGGTTCAGCTGCAGACTCAGGGGCAACTGCTGCACGTCAGTTGGATGGCGCACTGCTTCCAGGAGGTCCGGTACGACCTCTTCCTCCTCCTTAGAGGGTACTGGACAGACGGCCATAACAAGGGGGTTTTGGTCATGGTACTCCTTGATCATATTGACATGCACCATTTTCTGCCGTCTCCCCCGATCATCTAGTCCAATAATATAGTTCATGTCATTCACTTTCCTAATGACACAGAAGGGTACCTCACATGTGGTTTGCAATTTGTTCTGGGGATTTGGGACAATCATGAGGGCCTGTTGGTTTTCAGTAAACTCCCAAGTGCATGCCTTGCGGTCATACCATGTCTTTTGCATGTACCTGGGCTGCTTGGAGATGGTCAGCTGCTAGGCTGGCTAGTTGTCCCATCTTTTCACGCAGTTCCAAGACATAGGGCACCACAGGGACCCCGGTATCTGGTAGTTGATCCTCCCAGTATTCCTTCAGTAGGGTCAGGGGGGCGTGGATTTTCCGCCCATACAGCAGTTCAAAGGGGGAAAATCCAGTAGATTCCTGGAGCACCTCCCGGTAGGCAAAGAGGAGGTGGTAGCAGGTATCTTTCCCAGTCTGGCTCTAGGTCTACAAAGGCCCGTAGCATGGCCTTCAGGGTCCCGTTAAAAGCGTTCACACAGTCCATTGGTCTGGGGGTGATAGGGGCTGTCCGGATGGCCCTCACTCCACAGGTCTGCCAGAGGGACTGAACAAGGCCTGACATGAACTGAGTCCCCTGATCTGACAGGATTTCAGCAAGGAAGCCCACTCAGATGAAAATGGTAACCATGGCTTCTGCAACTTTAGGAGCTGTGATGCTGGACAGGGCGACTGCTTCAGGATAACGAGTGGCATAGTCCACGATGGTCAGGATGTACCACTTTCCGGATTTGCTGGGGCTAGCTAAGGGGCCCAGAATGTAAATAGCTACTCGTTGGAACAGCTCCTCAATGATGGGTAGGGGCTGTAGAGGGGCCCGCAGGCCACCCGTTTTTCCATGTCGCTGACAGGTATCGCAGGTATGGCAGTAGCGAGCTACCGATTGGGACATCCCAGGCCAATAGAAGGCCTGGGCCAACCTCTTTTCGGTCCGTAGCTTTCCCTAATGCCCAGCCATGGGAATATCGTGAGCAAGGTGTAGCAGTTGGGTCCGGAATTGTTGGGGAACGATCAGCTGTTTAGCCACGGTCTGAGGCCCCCCTTTGGCATCGGTCTCCACCACTCGGTACAGCAACCCATTTCCTGCACTATCCTTTCGCCGGTCCCCGGACCAGTCAGCCCTGCTCGGGCCCAGAAGCTTGTCAGAGTAGGGTTGGTCCCCTTGAAACTTGTCCCGGTCCCATGTCACCCCAGTATTGTCAGCAGTAAAAATTGAGTAACTCACCGCGGGCAGTGGAGGTCCGCCCACATTCTGGGGTGCCTCCTTCCTCTCATTGGTTTCCTGGCAGGCCTGGCTTCGTGTGACGGCTCCCACAAAGTGACATTGAAGATCGCCCACATCATTCCCAAGAAGCACATCTGCAGGCAGTCCTCCCATTACCCCCACGTTGCAGCGTTTAGGCCCCAAGCCATAGTCCAGATTGACAGTAGCAAGAGGGATGAAGCGTTTGGTGCCCCTTGCTAGTTGAATCACTATCCCAGGGCCAGGCTGTACAGCATCAGGGTGCACCACTCGGGGGTCCACAATGGTGAGGAAGGCCCCTGAGTCTCGGAAGCCCATCGCCTTTTGTCCATCCACAGTGACTTCTTGCAAGTGCTTTCCTTGGAGGCTCTGGGTGGGGGCCCCCACCGGCTGTAGGTCAAAGACTCCTGGGGGGTGTCCTTGTCCGCGGGAGCGAGATCCCAGTCTGAAGGGGGTGGTGGCAAGCCCTCGGGAGCCTGGTACAGATCCACAGAATTTACTGGCCGGGGCAAGCTAGGCCCAAGATTCTGTTTTTTGGTGGGGCAGCTGGCCTGGTAGTGACCAATCTGCCCACAGCCAGAGCACCGCCTATCTAAGGCCGGTCTGGGGCCCAGTTGTGAGTTGGCTGAACGAAGTGGAAGTAGGGGCCGTAGCGCTGGTACGGTTTGTAGGGCCATCCGGCGTTGGGGAGGCGTGTAGGGCACCGATGTAGGATGGGGCATCCTGGCCGCTTGGGGTGCCTCGGCCACAGGCTTCTTCCATTGGGGGTTAATGAGGAGAGCCTCATCCGCCAAGGCTGCAGCTTCTTCCAGGGTGGCAGGTTTCCGCTCACGCACCCACTGTCGGAGCTCAGGGGGGCTCTTGAAAAGGAATTGTTCCTTCAGGATGGCCTGGATAATCTGCTCAGGGGAGGTTGCCTTCTCCCCTTCCAGCCACCGGCGGCAGGCTACTGACAACTTGTGCGCAAACACTCTGGGAGGCGGGGGGTAGTCCAGAACTGGGCCTGATATGACTCCGAGGAGACTGCATAGTAGTCCAGTACGGCCCCTTTTATCTCCTCATAGTTCCGTCTCTTGAGGGGGTCCATCATTCGGTAAGCTTCAGCAGCCCCTCCGTCAAGCAGCCCTACCACATGGCGAGTCCGGTCTGTGGGTGGGACCTCCAGTAGTTCGCACTGGTATTCAAAGTCCCGGAAGAACCCATCCTCATCTCCGGTGTGCTCTTGTAGGGCTTAAAGTCCTTCCTGGATATTCTTTGGGCCTCCTGTGCCACAGGGACAGCCACAGGAGCAGCTGATTGATTCTTTGCAGCTTCCCACTCAGTTTGTCTCTTTTGAGCCTTTTCAGTGGCCACCAGCTTTCTATCTAGGGTGGCATCCTTCCCCCAGAATGGCCATCTCTTCCTCGTACCAGATGACCCAAGGGCTCTCGCCATTTGTGCTTTGCAGCTCTGGTCCTTCTCCTCTCGGGACCACTTGGCCCCTGTCTGTGCCCACCTCTTTCATTGTATGCAGACTCTCATCTGCCATCTCGAGTGCTCTCGTCTCGCCGCTGCCAACCAGTTGTCAAGAGGGCCAGAGAGCACACAGACAGATTGCACAAAACCCGGCTTTTATTGGGGAGGTTTTTGGGGCACAGACAACAGTTCCTTTAGTCCACAGTTCCACACCAGACACAGCAGCACAGTACAGTTCTCTGGAAGGTAATATGGAACAGGGGTATGGTAATCCACAGGGTTAATCCCCACAGTAGGCTCCAGGCAGGGAAGGGTTAAGTCCAGGCAGGTTCACGGAGAGCAAGGGGTTAAGTCCAGGCAGGTTCACGGAGAGCAAGGGGTTACGTCCAGGCAGGGGATAGATCCAGCCAGGCAGATTCACGGGGACAGCAGAAGATTCCTCCACAGTGCAGGGATTCCAGGCAGCCCAGACAGTCCGGGAGATGAGGACGACGGGGAATGGGTGTCGGAGAGAAGCTGGCACTCAGCGCAGCCTTCTTTCATACACGCAGCCAAGAGAACACAAGGGGGGGTTTTCCTGCTCACCCTTAAGTATAGAGCTGTGTGCCTTTTTGGTAACTGCGGATTTCCTGTCGGGTTACCATGGCAATGGGCCGTCTCCCAAGTCTCCAGACCTGCCCAGGAAGCCCAGGAATTTGTGCATAAGGGGAAAGGGAAGAGGGGGCCTGTTTGTGGATTCCTTCAGCAGGGGGCCAGACTGCAAGCCAGGGGGGTGAGAGGCTGCTGAGGGCTGCCTGTGTCAGGAACATGGAGGACTAGAAGTCCCAGCATGGACGGGACAGAAGAGTGAGGGGCTGCTGAGGAGTGGGGGGTGGCAGGCAGCTAACCTAGAGGATGGGAGAGGAAGGACCAGCTCCATGACAGGGTTAGTGTTGCATTCTTTGTGACTTTTATGCATACTACCCTGCTGATTTTTGCACACTATCCTGTTTTACTTTTATGGCAATAAACATGTTTCAAGTGGATATACTACACTATGGGCATTTGTTTTTTGGCTCCTATTTGGAGCTATTAAGCTTGCAGATCACCCTTACTACATCCAGTATCCAGAGGAGGGAGCCCTGTACCCAAGCTGAGCACCTTTCCATCCTTAAGGGGACCTCTGGACCCAACAGATTACCTTACTACCCTATGCTTGATGACCATAATAGAAGGAAGCTCACCATCTGCCCATCCCTGAGATCCCTGGTGGTTATATATATTTATATGCACATTTCCAATGCGCTTGCGGTGAGTGCGCACTTTTACCATTTGATCCTGTCACAAGCCTGGTCATTCAACAATCTGCTGCTGTGAAGATTATCCATTTGTGCTGCTATTATTTATATATTTATTCACTTTAACTTTATTACCTTATGATATTTGGATGAACTATTGATTTTCACATACCATTTAAGCATAGTATTTTATTCAACTGATGATATATTAGCGCTGCACTTTTTATATTTTAGCAGCTCTAAATATGTTCTTAGAGTATTAGAATTTAATTTGAAAAGGTTTGCTTTAAGACTGTTCCTTAGACTTTGTAATCAAAGGGTTAAAGTGATGGTTGTTTTCAACCGCAGTGACAAAATTTGAAGGAGCAGAATGGATAATTTTTCTTTAATGAACACATTTCTTACAGTAAATGGGATTTTTGTTCAGGAAAATCCACTGAGTCCAAAAACTAAATAATAAAAGACATTTTTTGATGTTTAAAAGACACTCATATCATCGAATGCACCAATATTTTCATATGGATGTTCCTATGAACTTTCGTTCCAAAATCTACTAATACACTGCTCAAAAAAAATGAATGCAACACTTTGAAAACACCTCAGATCTCAATGGGGAAAAATACCATGCTGGATAGCTATACTGATGTGGATTGGGTAATGTGTTAGGAATGCAAGGATGCCCCATCGTTTGATGGAATTGAAAATTTATCAACCTACAGAGGACTGAATTCAAAGACACCCTGAAAATCAAAGTGAAAAAATGATGAAGCAGGCTAGTCCATTTTGCTGAAATTTCATTGCAGCAAGTCAAAATGGTATTCAGTCTTTTGTATGGCCCCCCACATGCTTGTATGCGTGCCTGACTATGGTGGGGCATGCTCCTACTGAGACGACGGATGGTGTCCTGGGATATTTCTTACCAGATCTGGACCGGGCATCACTGAGCTCCTAGACAGTCTGAGGTGCAACCTGGTGGCATCTGATGGACTGAAACATGATGTCCCAGAGGTTTTCTATTGGATTTAGGTCAGGCGAGCATGGGGGCCAGTCACTGGTATCAATTCCTTCATCCTCCAGGAACTCCCTGCATACTCTTGCCACATGAGGCCAGGCATTGTCATGCACTAGGAGGGAGCTACTGAACCAGCATAGGGTCTGACAAATGGGTCCAAGGAATTCATCCAGATATCTAATGGCAGTCAGGGTGCCATTGTCTAGCCTGTAGAGGTCTGTGCATCCCCCCATGGATATGCCTCCCCAGACCATCACTGACCCACCACCAAACGGTCATGCTGAGCGATGGTACAGGCGGCATAACGTTCTCCATGGCTTCTCCAGACCTTTTCACCTCTGTCAAATGTACTCAGGGTGTACCTGTTCTCATTTGAGAAAAGCACAGGGAGCCATTGGCATACTTTCCAATTTGAGCCAATGCCAATCGAGCTCTATGGTGCTGGGCAGTGAGCACAGGGCCCACTAGAGGATGTTGGGCCCTCAGGCTACCCTCATGAAGTCTGTTTCTGTTTATTTGGTCAGAGACATTCACACCAGTGGCCTGCTGGAGGTCATTGTGTAGGGCTCTGGCCAGTGCTCATCCTGTCCCTCCTTGCACAAAGGGGCAGATAACGGTCCTACTGATGGGTTAAGGACCTTCTACGCCCTGTCCAGCTCTCCTAGAGTAACTTCTTATCTCCTGGAAGCTCCTCCATGCTCTTGAGACTGTGCTGGGAGACACAGCAAACCTTCTGGCAATGGCATGTATTGATGTGCCATCCTGGAGGAGATGGACTGCCTGTGCAACCCAGGTATTGCCTCATGCTTCCAGTAGTGACACTGACCCTAACCAAATGCAAAACTGGTGAAAAACAGTCAGGAAAGATGAGTAGGGAAACAAAAGGTCGGTGACCGCCACCTGTAACACAATTCCTGTTTTGGCCATCTGTCATTAATTTCATTAACCCAAAGAAGCTGAAACTGATTAACAACCCCCTCTGCTACTTAACTGACCAGATCAATATCCCAGGAGTTTAATTGACTTGATTTTATACTCTGATTAAAAAAAGTGTTCCTTTATTTTTTTTGAATATAGCCAGCTTAAGTACAATTTTTCAATTCCAGAGTTTCCAGGAAGAGTATCTATAAAAAAAAAGGCTAATCTGCAATTTTTACAGTTATTTTAAGTTATGCTTTATGTAATAAATATAAAGTAGATATCCCAATTTGGCAGCAAAAAAAATATCCAATTGACTCTTTTCTTTAAATAACTTCTGTCTATCCAAAATGATAGCCATTTTAATTCTACTTAGTGGCTGTATCTTATTTTATTTATTGCAAAGGAAATTGTTTAGTGGGTAGAATACAGATATTTCGATTGTATTACGTGTTATAGAATGTTACATTTGCTGTGATTATTACCATAGTAAAAGTAGGCAGAAAAGGGTCAAAAGAGGTTTGAAAATCTGACAAAGAATGTCACTATAAAGTTCACTGTACACAAATGCTTTGGGGACTGGGTGCTAGGGGATTAAAGCACTACTGACCTTGTTCTTTAACTCATCTACTGTAAGTGTCTTTTGCGCTCTTGCTCCTTGCTCTCTGTGTGTGCGCTTAGGTCTGTGTGCAAACTCCCTTTTCCCTGTGCTGCCATGAATGTGCAAAACTGAGGCAGTGGCAGAGGAGGCAGCCATGCCTTTTCTTGGACTGTCTGTAAGCACAAATAGAGAACTCGACCTCCAGAAAGCAGCTGTCACGAATAAGTACACACAAATCATTTGGACCATGCCCACGAATATGCCAAATGCTCTCGAAAGGAGGTTTCTGGAGAACTGATAAACCAAGTCTCACGGCGACAATGGAGATAGCATTGAGGGTGAACCCCCCTGGATAAAGGTGCAAATCAAGGCATGCATGGCCAAGGGACATTGAAAAGAACAGCAAGTGCAGAGACCTGACTTTTTATAGTACTCAAAGCAAGCTTTTGTTCAACTCCACATTAAAGAAAGGTCAACATTCGAGCCACCGAGAAGGAATGAGGATGGAATCTAAAGCCTTACACAAAACGATAAAAGCCTTCCAGGTGCGACGATATCTTCTGGAGACTTATGAGCCTTCAATGTCATGGGAATCTCTGAACTAAGCAACCCGTCCCTCAGAATCTGGCTCTCAATAGTCGTGCCAGCAAAGCCAGAGATGGTAAAGCAGGGTGTGAGACTGAACCCAGGGACAAGAAGTCCGTCCATAGAAGCAACCTCCAGGAAGCATCCGTGATCATTTGCACCACTCAAGATATACCATGGGCGATGAGGCCAGTCCAGAGCCACAAGAATGACTGGAATTCTTTTGGCCTCTATACTGTGTACTATACAGTATAAATAACATGGTACTGATCGCACAGCACCATCAGGGCATCTGTTGCATCCACCAGAGGATCCCTCATTCTTGCCACGAACCAAGGAACTTTTTGGTTGAGGCAGGACGCCAGTAGACCTACAGTATGTCTGATTTCTCCCAGTAACAGAATTGGTGAAACACCTCCTGGTGCAGGGACCACTCTGCGGATCCAGCACCTGATGGATGGAGGTAATCTGAATGCCAGTTTTTAATGCTGGGGATGTTAACAGTGGACAAAGCTGGAAAAACCATTCCACCCACCACAGAATGTGAGACACGTTCACTGCTGCTGTTTCACTTCTAGTACCACCCTGGTGATTGACATTCTTCCATTGGATCCTGTTCAAAAGACCCCTGACCAATGCTCCAGGGAGAAGCCCGATTTTTGAAGCTGCAGGACCTTAATGGGAATTTAAGCTTCCTCCAGAGTCCAGCAACCTTGAACTGAGTTTGAACCTAAGACTCCTCCTAAGCCCAACTGGCAGGCATTTGTCATGACTACTGTCCAATGAAGGGTATGAAGAGTTCCTAGCCCTTAAGGACAGAGACTGTTGCCACCAGAAGACTGAGACCCTTGTCAACTGGTCAAGGCAGATCCAGTTGTCTGGAGAAACAGGTGACCTGTCCCAATAGGGACAGGATTTCTATATGCAAGGTCCTCATGTGGAACTGGGCATATGGGACTGCTTCAAAAGGTAGTCACCATCAGACCCTGGGCCTGCTTGCAAAACCTCAGAGATGGTCACTTTCAGGATAAGAGTTGTTAAAATGCAGCATAGAACTTCTGGCGTTGAATTGAGAATCAGGCCCAGATACTCTAAGCACTTGAACAAAGTCTAGGCAGATTTCCTGATGTGCAAAATCCAACCAAAGTCCTGCGAGGAGCGCATGGTGACAGATACACTGTCCATCAAGTCTGAGGTAGTCTTTGCACATAGGAGGAGCTGATTGTCCAGGTAACCGATCACGGCAATCCCTCACTGTCTCAGCAAGGCCAGGACCAGGGCCAAAACCTTGGTAAACACCCAAGGAATGGAGGAAAGGCCAAAGGGGAGTGCCACGCACTTAACCTGTGCATTCCCCATTGCAAAGCGTAAGAAATGCTGGTTTGCCTCATAAATCGGAATATGCAGGTAGGAGTCTGATGTCTGTGGAAGTCAGGAAACCCCCTTGATGAAGGTAGGCCACCACAAAGTGAATGGATTCCATCTTGAACTTTTGCACCCTCACAAAGGCATTCACTGTTATGAGGTCCAGTATTAGGCGAACCCCATCCTTCTTGACGACCATGAACAGATGGGAGTAAAATTCCCAAAATGGCTCCGACTCAGGTACCAGGACAATCACTCAGGTCCCACATAACCCTGTACACGGCCTGTAGGTACTCCAGCCTGGAACGAAAGAATCTGTCCAGGGAAAAGAACTAAAATCCTACTTTGCACCCAGAGACAATGAGATCCCGGACCCACTTGTCAGGAATTAGAGAGGGTCCATGGACCAGAGAACTGGAAAAGGCGACCCCCCCCACCCTTGAACCAAGTGAGGGCAAACCTTTATGCTGAGGAAAACTTATCTGCAGGCTTGCAAGGCATATGGGACAAGGGGAGATTTTGAAGGGCTTGGAGTCCCGTCTGAGGAACCAGGGAAAGGAAAAATCTGCTCTTGCCCTGCATAAGGCTCTTAAATGATGTTGTCCAATATAGCCCCAGATAGACTGTCACCTTGGAAAGGCAGGTCAGCAGACCAACACTTGAGCCAAAGGACTCGCTGAATCACCACCACCGAAACGGAGAGCCTAGATAGAAGTTGAGCTGCATCAAGGGAAGTGTCAGAAACTTATTTCCACCCCTGGACCAACTGGTCCACAAACGCTTGGGACACCTGACTAGAAGTCAAAGCCTGTCGTAGAACCTTGGCTCATTTGGATCATGTCTGGGACACTAGGGTTATGGCCAACACCATTCGCAATGCTCACCCAGCAATAGTGAACATAGAACGTATCAACGATTTAGCCTTGTGGTCTGCAGGATCCTTAAAGGAGGGGGGTTCCTCCACTGGTATCACAGTGGCTTATGGAGCCTAGAAATGGGGGGGGAGTCCACCACAGTGGGAGAGGTCCACATTTTCAGAAAGGCCTCCTCAAACAGTAGCATACCGCAGAGTGTTTGCTGCAGATCCTGAAGACACAAACCTACCAGAGTCAGCAGTGGCAGAATGGCTCAGAAATGTCAAAGGACGAGTGTGACAGTGGGGGCAGCTTCTTGCTTGCCTTCTTGCTCACACGGGAGACTAGGACTACAGCCAGTGTGTCTAACAGGACAGAGTAACCTGAAGGACCCACCACCTCCATGAGTGGATCCGGCAGGGAAACATGCTCTTAGGACTCCATGGAGACTTGCACACCCAGGAAGGCACAGGTGCAAAATGGAACCCCGAAAGGAAGAAGACAAAGTCAGACCAGCCTAACAGAGAGGGAGCTATTATAGGGAGGACTCACTACCTGCCCACCAAGGGGGGTTGCCGCCCATGTGACACAGGTTATCATGTAGCAAGGTGAGAGGATGTAAAGCTAAAATGGCGCTATAAGCCTCCAGTGCCGTTAGAGAGGAAGGACAGCTATGCATATTGAAATAGTCATCTCACGACTGGCTTGAATACTGGATAATAATGTGTGAGGTGGAGATAGGATTCTTAATGGACTTTAGGCAGATTTACCCATATAAAAATGGCACTTGCATATAAAGCATATTTCAGCCTAAATACAAAAAAGTAATACATTACAGCTTGTCAGTCAAGTCAGATTAGGTGGCTGCATTAGTGCCCACACTAGGTCAACGATATTACAAGCATCCCCACCTCACTTTGTACATGTGGCTGCAGGGTGGAGAACGCTCTGGTCATAGTTGATTGGCCATGGCAGAAGTGACAGCTTCCTCCCTTGTTTGTACCAAACCTGAGATTATCTTTCATCACTTACATTTGCTTTGGCTTCCTTTCAAATGAATGTACTTTATTATGAACTTACTATGCCTCATCCTCCATGGTCTCTTTGTCGTGGCCATCTTGGTAGAGGAAGGGCTTTGTCATGCTACAGCTTCTAGCTATGAGAACAGTGAGAAGTACAGTAGTAACATGACCATATCTCATTCTAAATCTCCTGAGACTAGAAATCAGTAGCAGCAGAATGTTAGATCATGCACTGCAAATAAACAGCTATGAGGCTGAAGGCACAGGAGTACCTAGACTCACTCATATACCAGGAAGTGCAGAACTATTCTATTCAGGAGGAACTCAAGCCAAAAGATAGCTTTCTGAAAAATATGCTTCCACACAATTAAAGCAGAGCTCCACCCAAAAGGGGAAGTTCTGCTTTAAGACCTCATCCCTTGCTCCCCGTTAAGGATTGGCACCTCCTTTGGGATTCCTGATTTTGACAGGTACCCCACTCCCACTTCTGCTGTGATTGGATGCCCCCCCCCCCCCCGTGTCCCCCAGTCTTCTGGGACACTTGATGGTCCCAAAGGACTGCGGGACCATTAACTATGTGCAGCGCCACTTACGCATGCGCAGTGGGCACCCGGCTGTGAAGCTGCAAGCTGTCACAGGCAGGTGCCCACACTTAAACACAAAGCAGCTGCAAAGAGCAGACTATCAAAGTAGGTAATTACACACCCAACCAGAGTAGCTCACATAATATAACAATACTTTTTTTTCCTGTTAAAAAAATGTGATCTCTTCCAACAGTGAATATCTTACACAACCACCTAAAAACACCATATAAAACCAAAACAATCCAGATTGTATAGCGTCAATGATATCTATTAAACCATAGTGAAGCACAGCAATTGCTGAAGCTGGAAGTTCCCAATTGAGAACGAATGTGGGCAATAATGACAATAAATCTCCCTTAATCAATGGTAATAAATGGCATGTAATCTTGGTATTCTCAATGGGTTATGTTCTCTATAGTGTCCAAAGCAAAGTATAAGTGCATCGATCATAAAAGAACCATAGTTAAAAGTTCAGAGTGTAGGTATTGCAGCTGCAGAGATTTTAACCCTTGTTGGTTAAAATGCATATTAAATAGTTATTGTGTGGAGTTCTGTGGACTAAATTGGATCTTTTCTTCAGAAACATATGCCTTGAATGGTAATAAGGCTCTTGTTATGATCTGTTCAACCATGCAAACAGTGACTGTGATGTCAAAAGCCAGTATTAGCAGATAGGAAGACCATGTTGACAGTGAGAGACAAATTATATTAGCGAAGTGTCGATAAAGATGGCATTTAAATCATGCGTAGATGCTTCTCACACTTACTGCTACAGTGTTGGAGAAATTTCAACCTCTCTTAGATTCTTCCTTGTGCTGTGGCTCCACAAGCCGTATGATCGGCATCCCATCAATTTCAGTAGTTATGCACTCCCTATGACTCCAAATCAGGTATAGTAACCTGAGTCCAGCTGGTATGTCACTCGAAACTCTGGCAGTAATATGACCACCCAATCGTCATTTGACTGTCCTCACATGTCTAGTGTGGAGACATAGATGGGCGCTAGTTCTGGGTGCGATTACGTTGTGTTGATGCATTTCGTCCGCCAATCATTGCGGACTTTTTCAGAGCAAGGAGGGGTCAGTTTCTAGCTGCTTAAATACCTTAGTTCCATTTATGGCCCTGGAACAGCACCCCCGAAGGCATCATTGCAACATATTTTATATAAAAGAAAACTATATTGCATTGTATATGTCTTTTATAGATAGCCATCGGACAAAGGCATAGCGAAGAGAATATCCCAATGTTTTTTGATGCCTGGTGGGTTAGACACCCTCATAGACCATTCACATTTCTACTCTACTTCACATCGCGTGTTCTCATGATTGGATAATTTTTTTGTCACAACCCCCCTGCTCCCCTTTATGGTTTCTTTCCAGATCAACCCTATAACTTGGTCAGATCATGCCTCTCTAACGCTTAACATTCTTTTCCCTACCTCCCCCCTAAAGTCTGTCACTGGTGCCTCAATGAGCATTTTCTGCATTCAAATATCACCTTCAAAAGGAACTCTCTCAGGGGTTGGAGGCATATTTCCAATGAAATGTTGGTTCAGTTTCCTCCTCTTCAACCCTATGGGAAGCTCACAAGACTGTTTTTAGAGGCCTTTGTATCTCTATGGGCGCTTGATTGAAGAAGGCCTCGGTAAACACCAGACAATCTGTTTTACAACAACTCTCTCTGGCTGAAGGTCGGCTCTTAGACAGTCGGTCGCTCAGCTTCGAAAAGTAACCCACCTACGCGACCAAATCAAAGCCCTTGACCTTCGCAAAACTGGCCAGTCTCTTACATGGGCTAAACAGAAATGCTATGAATTCTCTAATAAACCTTATCACATGCTTGTGAATAGACTCAAATCTCAGACCCACTCGCTACCAGGTCACCTACTCCATTCGGATGCCAGACCCACACGTAATGGCTACTATATTTGGGGAATATTATAAGAAGCTCTACAATTGCCTAGGCCCTGATGTCCACCCCCCCTCCCCCCGCCAGAAAGCTGCTTTTGAGGCGGTCATTGACCCCTTGCGACTTCCAGGTTTGTCACCTTCTGAGATCTTGGCTTTAAATGCCGACTTCTCCTCTGAGGAATTGCTAGATGTTATCAAACACCTCCGTACGCACAAATCTCCGGGACCAGATGATTTCACATGCGCAGACATCTTGGTGATTCTTAAACTAGACAAGGAACACTACCTCCCGGATAGTTACTGCCCTGTAGCTTTATTAAACTCTGACTACAAGATATTCACTAAAATTTTGGCTAATAGGTTGGCCAGATACATCTCCAAGCTTATACACCGAGACCAGGCGGCCAGAAATGCTGCAGACAGCACGAGGAGGACTATCGATTTGATCGAACTTGTTAATAAATCCTAGACTCCTGCTCTCTTGTTTAGCTTGGACGCCCAAAAAGCATTTGTTCGACTTAGCTGGCCTTATAGGTTTCTGGTCCTGAAGAAATTTGGGTTTAGCGGCCCATTGATGGCAGCTCTGAAAGCTCTATATTCCACCCCCACCTCCCAAGTCAAATTAGCGTCATTCCTGTCCCCCTCCTTCCAGATGTCAAATGGTACGTGCCAGGGATGCCCGCTTTCCCCCCTGCTGTTTATTCTTTGTTTGGAACCCCTGGCCATTAGATCCAACCTGGATATACAGGGGATACGCACTCATGACTGACTTTAAATTGTCTCTGTTTGCTGATGACATTTTGCTGATACTGATGGAACCCCATACTTCCTTATTTGTTTTGCACCATACTTTACAGCTCTTGTCGGGTGCCTTGTCGGGATATAAAGTTAATGCGTCCAAACCTGAAGCACTACCATTCCATATCTCACCTACAGTCCTATCCTCTCTTCAGTTAAACTATCCCTACAAATGGTGTCCTCATCCCCTGAAATACATAGGTACTAACCTTACTTCCTCATATCACTCCATTGATGCGGCTAATTTCCCTCTGTTCCATGCAATTTCCCAATCCTTAAAATCATGGGACTCTCTTCCCATTTCTTTCCTTGGACGGATCAACGTACTGAAAAGGACTATTACCCAAGCTTCTGTACCTGTTTTAGACACTTCCTGTTCCTATCCCCATGCCCAAATTGCGTTCTCTTCAGAAGTCCTTTCTCCATTTCATCTGGCAAAACAAATCACATCGGATTGCTCTTACTGTCCTTTCCCCTCGATCCAGGGGGGACTTGGGGGCTCCAGACATTGTATCATACTATTTTGCTACCCACCTCCGGGTCCTTGTCTCGTGGTACTCCCACCACGCCCCAATAAATGGACAGAGGCTGAATCTCTACAACTCAGTTCTCTTCTCACAAACATTTTCTATTAGGACCCAGGCAGTTTACGTTGTCTATATGGAGGAGGTATAAGGTTAGATTTATCCTAGGCTCCAAGTGTTCCCCCTTCACCAACATAGTTTTTAATCCAAGTCTCCCAGATATTCTGGCCATGGTTCGTGTGCATCCCTAGGCCGAAGCTAATCTATTCCAATTGCGACATTTGGTCAATCCAGTAACTCGCAAGCTTAAATCCTTCCCTGACATTCAAAAAGCTGCTCGTATGCACCCCATCAGTATTGTTTATACAGATACACCATTTTTTCTCCTCCAAAGCCTCATCGCTGACTCTTGAGAAACCTATAAATAAATAATTTGCGCTAGTAAATGTGTATAAATATATAAATATATATAAAGAAATCATCAAATCATAAGTCCAGAAAAAAAATATATATGCCAATATCACAAAAAAATAAAAAAACTTTTAAGTGCTGGCAGCTACTGCGCATGTGCTGAGTAGCCAGGCTCGTTTATGTGATTGCTGTTATGCTGTTGATGCTGGTGTCGGCTGGGACACCTCTTGAGTAAGTGCAATGAGTACCTAATAAAGGAATTGTTTTTTATAATATTGCACCATGAAGTCTTTCTGTTTCTCTCGAGTGCTTGGCATTTCCCCCCATGGATACGTTTGAAGGTGGTCCTTTATCTATTGGAGAAGTGGATTTTCGATTAACTACAAAGTTTTTCATCCTGTTATTTCGATCGATGAGGATCGGTGCGTTGCAGAGTTTCCGTTTCTGAAGATATATTTATGGATGATCTGCCATTATATTATCAAGGTTTTTTGGTGAAATTTTTCATATTTAGACACTTTTTTTGCACAAAAGTTTTTTGCACTTAAAAGTTTTTTTATTTTTTTGTGATATTGGCATATATATTTTTTTTCTGGACTTATGATTTGATGATTTCTTTATATATATTTATATATTTATACACATTTACTAGCGCAAATTATTTATTTATTGGTACACTTTATATATGGTGATTTTTTGCAGCTGGTACACTATTAGTTATATAATTTTGACCATAGGCGCTATTATTAATTTTTCTTACTCTTGAGAAACCTACCCCTTTTGAGCGTATCTGCATCCAAGGCCCATACCAACAGGGTGTAATATCTGCTAATTATGAATTGCTTTTAGATGTCTGCCCACTTTCTATTGATACTTACCTTTATATGCATACATGGCCCCATTTCTTTCAATGGGATATTGATTTGGATCAATGGAACAGGATTTGGGAGGCCGCCTCTAAATCTTCTATATGTGTAGTGTATAAAGTAAATACTTATGTAGCACTCACCCCGCAGGAGCCGCTGGAATTAATGGGCACTTCTGTCCTTCAGTGATGAACCATATATATTGGATCCACAGCACACCAGAACACCTTGTGGGAAGTTTTATAATAAGTTTGATAAGAGATAAAACTCTGCAAATAGACTGCAAATTAACCACTTCAAGTCCAAACACTTTTACCCCCTTCCTGTTCAGATGAATTTTCAGCTGTCAGTGCTATCACACTTTGAATGACAATTGCGCGGTCATGCAACACTGCACCCATATGAATTTTTTAGCATTTAATTGAGACAGATAAAACTTTGTTTTGGTGGCAATTTTTCACCACTTCGATTTTTTTTTTTTTTTGCTATATAAATGAAAAGTCCAAAAATTTTGAAAAAAGTTTTATAAAATAATCTTTTTTCATAAATATTGGCTAAAATGTATTCAGTTATCTTTTTAGTAAAAAAAAAAAAAAAATAACCCAAATTAATTTATAACCAAAAAATTATAATTTTTCAAAAAATGTTTTTACATTTGTATTTATTTTTTTTTTTTTACTTACATACTGTCACCCTAGCAGTACAGTGTCACCATATTGACACTAATACTTGTGGGGGGTAATGAAGATTTTTTTTTTTTTTACACTGATTGCTTTTACACCCATAAAGGCTGTAAAAGCAATAGTTTCTCCTCCCCTCTGGCTGCATTCTTGTAGCCATTGAGAAATACTGTGTGAGCTGTGATTGATCACAGCTTGTCACATGGTACAAGGCTGTTGCGAATAGCCTTGTACCATGTGACCTCTGATCATTCACAGAGTTCACACGTAGTAAGCAATGTCAGAAGTGACATCTTGCTTACTACTCATGTGATCACTGATTGGCCAATCAATCAGTGATCACATGATCAGGACCTGACACAGAGGTCCCATACAATGATCAGCATTCCACTGTGTCCGGAGTGCACACAAGCAAAGAGGCCATTTATAAACAGCCACCCGCCCCTGCACTGTTTATATACATGGGCCAGATGAGAAGTAGTTACTGTAACTTGGAAAATAGCAGTCAAATGCACTAAATACACAAACCTTCTAGAACTGGCACAATAACATCAATAAACACAATATTAATGTATATAAGTATATACCGGTATAGCTATAGCTCAGTATTAAACCCCTGCAACTACAGCAGCAATATGTCCCCAGTTAAACTGACGTCTCTTTATTCTCAGTCCCAAATTCACTTGTATACTGTAGGAGTGTAACATTGTGTGAGTCTGTGTTGCACAGTCCTGTGTTAGTGAATCGGTGGGGTGCTCTTCAGGGCTGACATGTCACTTGTTAGCAGTTGCTCAACACATCCAAGAAGAACAGTCTCCAGGGGTTAACTCCTTGAAAGGATGATGACTGGGGCTTTCCCTCTCTGGCTAGTGTTGCCTGGGATGGTCACACGCCTCCTCTACAATTTCAAACACTCTGACCTCTCGCTCTACGGTGGGAAATGTTGTTGCTGTTGGTAACTGCCGTCGCTGGTGACTGGTACCGATGATCACAGTTGCCGCTGACTTCGGCTGCTGTAGATAACAGTTTTCCTTCGCTGCCGATCTGGAAACTGTGTCAGTGTACTTCAAGGTTACATTGCCTCTGTGATGAAACTGCAACTCCCACAAACACTCCAATACTGCTGAGAGCTGAGCCAATCAAATCCTGACAACATGCAGTCTTAAAAGGGAAACAGTTCTTTAAAAGGGAAACTGCAATGGCTCCGCTACACTCTCCCCCCCCCCCCCCCACCTAAATCTTTGGGTCCTCCTAAAGGATAACTCTGTATATACAAATATCAAGAGTTTTGCAGAAATTACACATGACATTTCAAATTGTACACCCTTTCTTTGAGAAGGTAGACTCAATTTGTGCCACCTCTTAAATGATGTGGGCAGGGGGAAATTCCACCAAGGTGTGCTGATGGCCTGGGAAGAACTCAAGTCCTTTGATAGGTCTATTGACAGGGTGGACACCTCAGGTGATCTTCGCACAGTAGTTACAGCTTCTTCTGTGCTATTACCGGATAAGTCGTGAGTCTCTGAGGAGGTAGGACCAGTCGCTTAGACCTTGATTCTAGAAAGGATTCATGAGGGACCTTCATCTGCAGAATCATCTTCTAGTTGAAGTATACGTTGAGGGGACTCAATTCTCTCTTCTTCTGAGCTGGTCCCAGGGGTGTAATTTATTATTCTAAGTGGGGGTCTCATTGTTCTCTTAGCGCTCTGTTCTTTGGGCTCAAGGTGCGTCTCTTCACAGGGTTCTTCATCAGGTTCAGGATGGCTTTTCTCAGAAAGTTCTCCTTCAGGTTGAGAGGCATTCTCATCCAGAAGTTCCTCATCTGGTTCAGAGACTAATAGATAGTCTTCCTCTACGAGCTCTGTGTTTTCTGATTCCTGCAGTATGAATTCAGGTGCATTGGGTCAATGCATGCCTGAGTGCTGGTTAGCAGTGGACGTGGATGGAGTGGCATCCATGGACTCAGATAGCCACAACAATCTAACCTCCAGATCATCATCACTATCATCCCCTCTAATTGCGGCCTCATCTGATGGTAAATATTGAAACCTGGTGACGAACTCGCCTTGAAGATGATGATTTGGGTGATGAAGTTCTCACAGGTATTTTGACAGCTTCACTCAGGGGCAGTAGATGGTTTCGATGTCAGGTCTTTAAGGGCCCTGTCTTGCCATCAGGCTGAATTTGGTATACAGGAAGGCCAGAGAACTGCCTGCAAATGACGTGTTGAGAACTCCACCGATCAGCTAACTTATGCTTTCCAGAGGGGCCCAGATTCTGTAGCAACACCTTGTCACCTGGCTGTAAGTCATGGATCCGAACTTTTAGGTCATAATTCTTCCGGTTTCACTGACCTCTTATCAGAAGCTTCCTGTGCCTTCTCATAGGCTGTTTTCAGGTTCTTTTTGAGCCTATCCACATAACCCCTGTGGGATGGGATGTCTATCGAGATTCTGAATGCCAAGTCCACTGGCAGACGAGCTTCTCTTCAAAACTTAGGTCTATAAAGGGAGTAACCCGTTCATTTTCAGTACTGTTATAGGCATGGACCACCGCAGAGATATGTCTATTCCAGTGCGTTTTTTTGTCAGATGAGAGGGTTCCAAGCACGTCAAGGGGGGTACAATTAAACCTCTGGTTGAGGATCCCCTTGGAGGGTGGTAAGGCGTCGTTCTTGATTTCTTAATGCCCAATAGTTCCTCCAATGAGAGGAACAGTTGCCAAGTCTCTTCTGAGTCATCCGAGGGGTCCCTTCGGTAGACTACCCCGTCTGACAACTGAAGTCGATTCCACTCCTTGTGAACCAATCAAGCCTCATTTGGGGAGCCTGCTGCTATCAAAAGTTCTGGGCAACCACTCTCCAAAGCTTTCAAAGTCAGGCAACAAAGAGGATCCTCTGTTTGATCCTTCCTCAAATCTTTCTTGTTAAGGGCAGGCAGTCCCTCATCCCTCATTTGGGTTAGGTTACAGTAGAGCCTTGGGACTCCAACAGTGGTTGCTCCAAAGGTTTCTGCCCCCATTGCTCCTCTGCCGCGGTACTCAATCCCTTGACACAAAGCCTGAACGCCTTCTTTCGTCAGTTGAGTCCACTCTTCCTTAGAAGCTCCCGGCTCATGGGGTCTTCTTGACAGAGCATCAACATCTCCATTTCCAACTCCAGGTTGGTATTTCAAACTGAAACAGAAACTGGAAAGTGCTGCCAACCATTGATGTCCTGTGGAATCCAGTTTACTCGTGGTAAGGACATATGTGAGTGGGCTGTTATCAGTCTTGACCTCAAATTATGCACCATACAGGTACTCTTTCAACTTTTCCATGACAGCCCATTTCAATGCCAAGAACTCCAATTTGTGGGTAGGGTAGCTTCTCTCAGATGGAGCAAGGCTTCAGCTAACATAAGTAACAGGTCTCAAACATCCATCACATTTTTGATACAACACACCACCCAGTCCATCTCTGCTGGCATCAACATGGAACTCATAGGGCTTGCTGGGGTCAGCATAGGCTAAGACTGCAGCATTAGTCAAGCTCCACTTCAATTGAAGGACTGCTTGTTCGCATTGATCAGACCACTCTCCCTCTATGGACTCACGAGACTCTCACTCCATTAGTTTTCTGGACTCCTTCTGAGGCCTCTTGCTCCCTATCATCTTCACCAGCCTGCAGAAGTCCAGTGAGAGGTCTGGCTATCTTGGCGAATCCTTCTACAAACCTCCTGTAGTAAGAGCAGAACCCCAGAAAATGGCTGGTAAAATTGGCACTTCTCAAGAGACAGCTTCAACCCCTCTTCATAGAGTCGTCTTAGGACCTTCTCCAGACGCTCCCCATGTTCTTCGAAAGACAATTATGTCATCTAGATACACCTGTACTTCAATCAGATTCATGTCACCAACAGTCCTTTCCATCAAACAGTGGAAGGTAGCAGGGGCTCCAGACAGACCTTGCGGCATCTGATCAAAGAACCCCACAGGGCAGATGAAAGCAGTTTTCTCTCGGTCATCTGGATGCATAGGAATCTGATGGTACCTACTTCTCAGGTCCAATATTCTGAACCATTTGGCCCCTGAAAGACATTGCAGGGTGTCTATCTGTGGTGTAGTGTACTGGTCTGGAAAGGTTCTCTTATTGAGGGTGCGATAATCAATGCACATCTTCAATGACCCATTCTTCTTTCTCACCACCACAACAGGAAAAGCATAGGGACTTTGGGACTCCCGAATAATTTCTGGCCTCTAACTGCTCATTCTCTCTGCAATATGTTCCCTGAGGTCATCTAAATCTGCTAATGGAATTCGTCAAGACCTCTCTCAAAATGGATTATCCTCTTGTAGATGAACATGGTGCTGTGCACTCTTTGCACATCCCACGTCAAACTCATTTTGCAAGAAAATTGTCCTCCACATTAAAAGTTGTTTTGGCCCATTCTCTCCATTCAGATGTCATAGGAGAGTCCTTTGGATAGAACTGGTCCTCTGATAATTCTTCATCGGCTTCCCCCACTGTATCATGTGGTGTGATGGGTGTGACTGGGTTCACTTGCCCTATCATCATTCGGGCCCGCTGCTTCACTGGAGAATCTGTAACATTGAGAACGCTGACAGGAATCTTTCTATGGGCTCTCTGTAAGGCCTTCATCGAAATGACTTCTGGAATTCGTTCTAAACCTGAATCTGTTTGTGGGTCACCTTCAAGGAAAAACGTAAGGGCTAGGTTGGTCCCAATTCAATTTAACTGAAGCCCGCATACACGCCACTTCACCTGGTTGCAAAACTTTTCCGGTCCTGTCCAACTTCCATAGTTTTCCCACTCCTTCAGCTGGAGCCTTCTGTTCCCAAATCAACCTTTGGTACACCGAGCACAATGTGGGGATGTACACTTTCAGCTGCAGTTTCACTCTCTGAGACATAAGGAGTGAGTAACCGTTGAACTGAGTCAGTGTTTCTCCCCACAATCATGGAACTCAGAGTTGCACCTGGAGGGCGGGGACATACAATGGCCAATGTGACAGAAGTCACTGGCTGTCCTATGACAGATGGACCAAATTCAAGCTTGTCTGGGAGATCAGTCGTAGGGGAGCTTCTTAGTTCCTATACCCCAGATCTCTAGACTTTCTAATTTTCGCAAGGGAAGGTGTCTCCGGTGTTTATCATGGAAATCACGATAAAGTCAAGTCACTTGGGTGCCAGAGTCTAAGAGGGCTTTTGTGTATACACCCTCTACCTGAATAGGCACTATAGTAGAAGGGCCCACCAGCTGGTCAGAGAACCTGCCTGGCTACTTTGGTGCCATTTGCTAGGCTGTTTGGGCTTAAACCCCACTTTTGTTTTGTGTGCGTTTCCGTTGCTGTCTATGCTGACGGTTTTGAGTTTGGTGTGCACTGATCCCGTGATTTGGGACCATCAGAAAATAGCTTGGGCAGCCTGACTGAGGGTTTAGATGAGACTTTATACAAAGATTTGGGCCCCACCTGCCCTTTGTTTACAGTTTGAGAACTAGAGCGAACTGATTTAATTGGGCAGAGAGAAAACAGGTGGCGCACACACCTAGTGCATTATCCAAGGTTTATTGTAGGAGTGAAAGAATAATAAAAACATACTCACAGACGAAGCATGTATCTAAAAAGCATAGAAAAATGACGACAATGACCACAACAGCAGGCTCTTACTTTCCA
Source organism: Staurois parvus (assembly GCF_062004578.1). Classification (NCBI taxonomy): domain Eukaryota; kingdom Metazoa; phylum Chordata; class Amphibia; order Anura; family Ranidae; genus Staurois; species Staurois parvus. The sequence continues at coordinate 364,977 of NW_028318568.1, read as the reverse complement.
TTCATCATACATCAGCATCAGAGGTTGGTAATCAGCTCTGAGGAAAGGGATTCGTCCCCGAAATGCGTCAGCCATTTGACCGCACTGACAGTGAGAACACCTTGCCTGCCGTTGTGGCCAATGTCATTTTTCTATGCTTTTTAGATACATGCTTCGTCTGTATGTTTTTATTATTCTTTCACTCCTACAATAAACCTTGGATAATGCACTAAGGTGTGTGCACCACCTGTTTTCTCTCTATCCAGTGGCTGATTTCCCCGTCTGAGGAGGGCTCCACCCCTGAAGCATTTCCTTTGGTTGTCGCTGTCCTGGTACCCTTGGCTTCCCTATTGGCTGTGCATATCCTGAGGCGCTGGAGAGTACATATGATATCTGATTTAATTGGGCACCCGGTTTGCTCCCTCACCTGCACCCTCTTCAGTTTTCCGCCGGCTTGTGATTTTCTCTTTGTGGCTTGGGAGGGCTGGAACAATCAAGCTGATAGTGACCAACACCCCCACAATTGTAACAGACTACTGAACAAGAGTGTATTCTAGTAGGAACATTTTGTGTTCTGTCTGCCTGGGTGGGTTTCAATACCTTTTCCCCCTCTGATGTGGCAGTCCTGGCAGACAGTAATGTCATCAGCGCCATCACCTGTGACATAGGAGTCTTCAATAGGTTTATTTCTGAACTGCCATTGGACACGTTGACCGTTCAGACCTTTGTAGTTAGTGTAGATTCTGATCCTTTCTTTTTCTCCTCCAAGATGGCCTCTTCCTCCTGTACCTTCTTGATAAGCTCAGGATATCGCAGAGAAGTACTTCCTTGCAAAGTCTTCAACTGAATCCAGATAGGTCCGAACTCAGTGCACCCCTCAGGATCTGTTTCATTCTGACCTGGTCTATATCTGTAGGCTCTATTCCTTTCTTAAAAATGGACAGAAGGGGGCGCCAATCTAAGTGTAGAGGGTTATATTATAATAACATAGGATATTAAAACTACTCACAAACATCATGAGTAAGAAAGGTAGAGGCAGCCGCCAATGGCAGGTGAGAGCCAGATGTGAAGAGGTAGTAGAGTAGTCAGACAGGCCAGGTCGGATAACAGCGGAGGCAGACGGTACAGAGCGGCAGGCAAAAGGATAAACAGGTCACAGGCCAGGTTCAGCAGCAGGTCAGACAAACAGGAGAAGGAAGAAGAATGGTCAGACTAGCCAGGGATCAGGGCAGGAGAAGGTCACAATAATCCAGGTCAGGCAGGTTCGGCAACAAGCAACGTCAGCACTAGGAATGGGAACAGGAGCAGGAACAGGAATAAGACCATACGGCACTTGAGCACCGCAGGAACCAGCTTTAAATAGAGCGCTCTGCGCTGTCATTGATGACCAGCGCGCGTCCATGTGCGCATGCGCGGCCGCAAGTGCCCTGGTCCTAGCGTCCGCGTGTTAGTGCGTGTAAGTACTTTGCGCATGCGCAGACCTATGCGCCGTGACGATCCCTGACAGCCGATTTCCAGCTTTCAGCGTTGTCGCACTTTGAGTGACAATTGCGCGGTCATGCAACACTATACCCATATGAAATTTTTATCATTTTTTTTGTGACAGAGCTTTATTTTGGTGGTATTTAATCACCTCTGGGTTTTTTATTTTTTCTTAAAACCAAAAACCACTGAAAATTAAAAAAAAAAAAAAAAAAAAAAAAGGTTTTTCTTAGTTTTTGTTGTATAAATTTTTAAATAAGTGATTTTTCTCCTTCACTGATGTGCGCTAATGAGGGTGCAGTGATGGGCACTGATAGGCTACACTGATAGGAGGCACTGGTAGATGGCACTGATGGGCATTGACAGGCATCACTGATGGGCACTGAAAGACAGCACTGATACATGGCACTGATAGACGACACTGACTGGCATTGATAGGCAGCACTGATTAGCACTGACAGGTGGCACTGCTGGGGCTACACTGATCATCAGGGCACACTGGTCATCAGTGCCCTGATGATCAGTGTACATGTCCCCTCCGCGGAAAGCCAATTACCGGCTCTCCTCTCCTCTCGAGCTGTCAGCGCGACAGCTCGAGAGGAGAGAAATGCCGATAACCGGCATTTCCCTGTTTACATGTGACTGGACACAGCTGATCACATGACCGTGCCGACATCTTCAGCTCTTTCTATGATCTGCTGTGTCCAAGGGACACAGCGCAGATCGCCGCGCTGCACGCTCCCTGAGCTGAGCATGCGCAGTGAGAATGGGAGGATGTCATATGACGTCCTCCCAGAACAAGAGAACCACCTTGCGTCCGTCATATATGGCGGGCGGGAGGTGGGTAAACCCCTGGAAACCGGTTGGGATCCCTCTCTTCCATTCTAACAGAGCATTAGTGCTGGAGGCTGCCTGGTCAACTTTCAGGTCCATTATGAATGTCTTCTGATCAGGTACTACAGTTGACACTACTTTCTGGACTTGTTCCTCTGTCCAGGTGGCACCAGAGAGACAAATACACAGAGCCTCAACCATTTTGCTCTTCACACCACTTGGCTGCGGTAGCAGAATCCATCATGGTGGCTTGGCCAGTAGAGGTGGTCATCAGTCTGTAACAGGGACCAGAAGGTATCCTGGACAAACACCATGTGTAGCACTCACCCCTGCAGGAGCCGCAGGAATTAATGGGCACTTCTGTCCTTACTTCAGTGATTAACCATATACAGTTGTGTTCAAAATAATAGCAGTCAGACATCACTAACCTGATCAATCACTGTTTTTGGTAGAAATGATATTACTACATGGCAAAATAATTTACTAGCAGGTGTAGTAGAGTAATAGAAATCCAACAGACCCAACAGTCATGACATGCATGCTGCTGATTCTGTGTAATTGAATCACTAATTGAAAGGGGCATGTTCAATATAATAGCAGTGTGGAGTTCTATTAGTGAGGTCATTCATTCTTTGAAAAACAGGTGGCAATTATTGCCCTTATTTAAGGAAGGAAGGCAGCAAATGTTGTACATGCTGGATACAGTGCATTTCTCTCTGAAATTCGGAGGAAAATTGGTCATTCCAGACATTGTTCAGAAGAACAGCATACCTTGATTAAAAAGTTGATTGGAGAGGGGAAAACATATAAAGAAGTGCAGAAAATGATAGGCTGCTTAGCTAAAATTATCGCAAATGCTTTAAAATGGCAACCAAAACCTGAAAGGCGTGGAAGAAAGCGAAAAACTACCATTCAAATGGATAGAATAGCCAAAATGGCAAGGACACAGCCAACAATCAGCTCCAGGAAGATCAAAGAAGGTCTAAAGTTACCTGTGAGTACTGTTACAATTAGAAGACGCCTATGTGAAGCCAAGCTATCTGCAAGAAGCCCCCGCAAAGTCCCACTGTTGAGAAAAAGACGTGCTGAAGAGGTTACAAAGAGCACATTGACTGGCCTAAAGAGAAATGGCGCAACATTTTGTGTACTGATGAAAGTAAGATTGTTCTTTTTGGGTCTAGTGGCCGGAGACAGTTTGTCAGACGACCCCCAAACACTGAATTCAAGCCACAGTACACTGTGAAAACAGTGAAGCATGGATGCGCAAGCATCATGATATGGGGATGTTTCTCATACTACGGTGTTGGGCCTATTTATCGCATACAAGGGATCATGGATCAGTTTGAATACATCAGAATACTTGAAGAGGTCATGCTGCCTTATGCAGAAGAGGAAATGCCCTTGAAATGGGTGTTCCAACAAGACAACGACCCCAAACACACCAGTAAACGTGCAACATCTTGGTTCCAGACCAACAAGATTGACGTTATGGAGTGGCCAACCCAATCCCCGGATCTTAATCCAATAGAAAACTTGAGGGGTGACGTCAAAAATGCAGTTTGAGGCAAAACCAAGAAATAGAGAAGAACTGTGGAATGTGGTCCAATCATCCTGGGCTGGAATACCTGTTCACAGGTGCCAGAAGTTGGTTGACTCCATGCAACACAGATGTACAGCAGTTCTCAGAAACAGTGGTTATACAACTAAATATTAATTAAGTGATTCAAAGGAAAGGAAAATCTTCAAACATGTTTCTGTTTATATATTGAATGTTTGAGTTTGTAAAGAAGAATACAAACACTGCTATTTTTTTGAACAGTCTAATCACTTTTCTTCATTTTTTTTTTTTAGAGGAACAACACAAATTTGATATATGTTTCTTCATGTTTTGATTTGGAATAGAATATGTAGTGTTCCCAATGCATTTGTGTGTATGGAAATAAAAGCTATTAAAAGGATTTTGAGCTTTATTCACTTTTTTCAACACACTGCTATTATTTTGAACACAACTGAATATTGGATCCACAGCACACCAGTACACCTTGTGGGAAGTTTTATAACAGGTTTAATAAGAGTTAAAACTCTGCAAATAGACTGCAAATTAACTTGGAAAAATAGCAGTCAAATGCACTGAATACACAAACCTTTCAGAATTGGCACAACAACATCAATAAACACAATATTAATGTATATACCGGTATAGCTATAGACCAGTATTAACCCCCTGCAACTACAGCAGCAATATGCCCCCAGCTAAACTGATGTCTCTTTAGGCTCAGTCCCAAATTCACTTGTATACTGTAGGGTTGTAACACTGTGTGAGTCTGAGTGTTGCACAGGCCTGTGTTAGTGAATCGGTGGAGAGCTCTTAAGGACTGACATGTCACTTGTTAGCAGTTACTCACCACATCCAAGAAGAACCGTCTCCACGGGTTAACTCCTTGAAAGGATGATGACTGGGGCTTCCCCTCTCTGGCTAGTGTTTCCTGGGATGGTCACACTTCTCCTCTACAATTTCCAACACTCTGACCTCTGCTGTCGCTGGTGACTAGTACCGATGATCACAGTTGCCGCTGACTTCGGCTGCTGTAGATAACCATTGTCCTTAGCAACCGCTGCCAATTTGGAAACAGTGTCAGTGTACTTCAACAGTAGGGGCTGCAGACTAGCTCAAACATGTCCTCTACAAAAGCACACATGGCTGACCAACCCTCCTCCTTGCAAAGCATTCTGGTCCTGTAGTCCTGTGCAGCGTAAGGTTACATTGTCTGCCTCTGTGATGAAACTGCAACTCTCACAAACACTCCTGTACTGCTGAGAGCAGAGTCAAACCCTTTCTGACAACATGCAGTCTTAAAAAGGAAACAGTTCTTTAAAAAGGGAAACCACAATGGCTCCGCTACACTTATAAGATCCTTATGTTTTGGTATAGGACACCTGAGGTTCTCTATGCTCGTAACCCGAATGTTTCTTCTGTTTGCTGGCATTGTGGGAAGGAAATTGGCACTCTTTTTCACATTTTTTGCGATTGCCGGTTCATTGCACCCTTTTGGAGGGAGATCCTTACTCTATTGCAGTTACTTTTGCGGGCTTCTGTTCCTTTTGAGCTCATTTACTTTCTGCTGGGTCTACCTTTTTCGGGTTTCTCTAAATGTGCACGCAAACTTTACACCTACATTTTGACAGACAGGAGAACCATTTCCATGCATTGGCTTTCTTCTATATCCCCCACATTACTGAACGAATGAAGGTCATAGCCGAGATTAGAAAGATGGAGTACCTAACTGCTTTACACACTGCTATTGTCCCTGCTCTTGAGGCAGTTTGGAACCCATGGGACACCTATAACACTGATTTGTCTGCTCAGATTGTTTGTGAATGATTGCCATTTCACTGTTCTGTATTGACATTGTATGTGAAAGGATCGATTTTCTTTATCCCCTCAGAGACCCCTGGTCTGTGGAGAGATTCCTGGTTTATCAGCAGAATTCTGGGAACACCCCTTGAACACGGAAATAATGGCAGTTTATGTTCAGAGATGTTCAAAGTTTATTAGACATTACTAAAGTTATATAGGATACAGAAAAAATAAGGGAAAGAGGAGCGAGTTTCAAGACCTTAACTTGTAAGTTTCCATCATGAGCTAACTACATGAAACATGACAGATACATTTCTTGGTATAAACTGTTTTTGCTAGCTTTCTGAGAATTAGCCGGACAAAGAAAATGTCAGGGTCATCTTTTCATTGTTTCTACATTCTGGTGCAAGCTAAAACAGTTTCATTAAACTTCTAATATATCTGCAAAAACCTAACTTAATACTTAAAATGGCATACATCAACAAAATGGAGGTTATCTAGATCCTTTCAGTATGTACTTATGAACATCTGATCGATGAGCTTGTTTTTTGGCTCTCTCTCCCTCTCTTCTTTTATGTTACATTTACCTTTATGACTGCTTGTTGTAATATGTGAAGGCTGGGCCATGAGAGCCTATGAGTGACATCATGGCTCCTAGAATTCAAAGTAATTTTTGAGCGGTTCCTCACCCAAGGAAACCAGAGCTGCAGAATCATGTGACTGGACGGGATTAAATAAACTGACGTATAAAGATCTTCTTTTGAACAGGGTATGTAGAATAGGTAGAAAGATTAGGGAGGGATCCTTAAGGTTAGTTAGGATGCCCTTGGTCTGCTTGTCTTCAGCAAACTGTTTGTGGGCTTTCTTGTCCATCATCTTTAGAAGAGGCTTCGTTCTGGGACAACAGCCATGCAGACCAATTTGATGCAGTGTACGGCGTATGGTCTGAGTACTGACAGGCTGACCCCCCACCCCTTCAACCTCTGCAGCAATGCTGGCAGCACTCATACATATCTATTTCCCAAAGACAACCTCTGGATAGGACGCTGAGCACGTGCACTCAAATACTTTGGTTGACCATGGGGAGACCTGTTCTGAGTGGAAACTGTCCTGTTAAACTGCTGTATGGTCTTGGCCACCGTGGTGCAGCTCAGTTTCAGGGTCTTGGCAATATTCGTATAGCCTAAGCCATCTTGATGTAGAGCAACAATTCTTTTTTTTTCAGATCTTCTGAGAGACCTTTGCCATGAGGTGCCATATTGAACTTCCAGTCACCAGTATGAGAGAGTGAGAGCGATAACCCCAAATTTAACACACCTGCTCCGCATTCACACCTGAGACCTTGTAACACTAACAAGTCACATGACACCGGGGAGGGAAAATGGCTAATTGGGCCCAATTTGGAAATTTTCACTTAGTGGTGTACTCACTTTTGTTGCCAGCGGTTTAGACATTAATGTATGTGTGTTGAGTTATTTTGAAGGGACAGCAAACCCTACACTCATTACTTTACACTGAAGAACGGACACTTTCCTACAATTTAGTCACATGAAAAGATATAAAATATTTACAAAAATGTGAGGGGTGTACTCACTTTTGTACGATACTATATGTAACAGATGAGAACATGGGCATATGCTGAATCAGGTCTGTGGATCAATACAACCACAATTCATTCTTTTTTTGTAATGTCCATGTTGAGGGTTAGGCCCAAAAAGTTTTACATTCAGAAAGCATGACAGGTTTCAATGTGAATTGTCTGGCAAGAGCTGAATTTCGGTGGTCGGCGATGTATAGTTGTATGCAAAAATTGTTTTGGCCCACAATCAACTGATACAAATCTTCTGTGAAAACAGTAGAAGGGCTAAACACTAGTGCTGGCAGCGAACAGGGCTGATCTTCCCAACACTGTTTTTGGGGACCTTGTACTAAAGGAGGCACTAGTAAAGTTTTCTTGAACCGTACAAACCCTATTCTAGTAATGGCAGTGATCAGTGATCTATGGCATGAGTGCAATAGTGTGCATGCAATCTAACGCTAGCTGACCCTGGCTGGGAGGGGTGCTACCTGACCCTGATGCTATCTGATGTCGTTAGTGGCAGTAATACAGCGATCAGTAAAAAATTCTATATACTTGAACTACTCATGTCACTGGCTGGGTGACAGGGTGATGAAAGGGTTAATGGGGCGGTTTGGGGGTGGGGGTGGGGGTGTGGGGGGGGGTGTGTGTGTGTGTGTGTGTGTGTGTTACATAGTTAGCCTGGCTGGGAAAACAAAAGACAAATGTCCATCCAGTTCAACCATTTAAAAAAAAAAAAAAAATGTATAATCAAAAACCCACAGTTGATCCAGAGGAAGGCAAAAAAAAAATCAGCAAAGCATGATCCAATTTGTTCCTGCAGGGGGAAAAAATGCCTTCCTGATCCCCTGAGAGGCAATCTGATATTCCCTGGATCAAACTTCCCTATAAATGTTAGTATCCAATTATATTCTGTATATCCAAGAAAGAATCCAGGCCTTTTTTTACTGAGCTGGCCGGAACCAACTCTTGAGGGAGTCCATTCCACATTTTCACAGCTCTCACTGTGAAGAAACCTTTCCATGTTTGGAGATTACATTCCTTTTCCTCCAGACGTAAAGAGTGCCCCGTTGTCCTCTGTGATGACCTCAGGATGAATAGCTCTACACCAAGTTCACTATATGAACCACTGATTTATTTATACAGGTTGATCATATCCACCCTTAATCTTCTCTTCCCAAAAGAATAAATTCAGTTCCTCTAATCTTTGCTCATAGCGGAGCTCCTCCATGCCTCTTATCAGATTGGTTGCCCTTCTCTATACTTTCTCCAGTTCCCCAATGTTCTTTTTGTGAATTGGTGCCCAAAATTGAACTGCATATTCCAGATGAGGTATTACTAATTATTTGTACAGCGGAAATAGATATATATCTCTCTGTGGAGTCTACCTCTTAATACAAGAAAGGAGTTTGCTCGCTTTAGAAACTGTAGCTTGGCATTGCATGCCATTATTAAGCTTGTGATCTACCAGAACTCCCAGATCCTTCTCCACCATTGATTCCCCCAATTGTACGCCCCCTAGTGTGTATGATGCATGCATATCCGTAGTCCCCAAGTGCATGACCTTACCTTTATCAACATTAAACCTCATTTGCCACATAGTTGCCCAATTAAACAGTGCATTGAGGTCGGCTTGTAAATTGAAGATATCCTGTAAGGACGTTATTCCACTGCACAGCTTGGTGTCATCTGCAAAGACTGAAATGGGATTCTTAATCTTAGACCCTATATCATTTATAAATATATTAAAAAGTAAGGGTCCCAACATTGCACCTTGGGGTACACCACTGACAACCCTAGACCATTCAGAGTATGAATCATTAACCACTACTCTTTGAATACAATCTTTTAGCCAGTTTTCTATCCATTTACATACGGATTTTTTCAAGCCCGTAGACTTTAACTTACACATTACCTGTGTGTGCGGAACTGTGTCAAACGCTTTTGCAAAATCCAAGTATACCACATCCACCACCAATCCTCTGTCCAAGGTTTTGCTCACCTCCTCATAAAGGAATTACTCAATTCAGTTTCCAGAGAATTAAAATCCCCCATTATTATCACTGTCCCAGCAGCCCTTTCGATCTGTGCAAGGAGCTGAGTCTCCACCTCCTCATTAACACTGGGAGGCCTATAACAAACTCCAATGATTACCTTTGTAGTACGCACCCCCATGTGCAGTTCCACCCATAATACTTCAGCCTCATCACATTCTTCATCAACTAGGTCCTCTTTCACACTCGCTCTGAGATCACTTCTCACTTAGAGACAGACACCACCACCTTTCCTATTTACCCTGTCTCTCCAAAAGAGAACATAGCCATGAATATTGAAATAATGGAAAATAAAGGGAGCGCTAATAAAAATAGAATCAAATAAAAGCAGCTGAACACACTAAAAGGTAAACCATATGCCTTCAAAATAGATCTATAAAATAAATGTTGGTGCGGCGCTAAGAAAATATGTAGAAATGACCAATCTCAATGACAAACGCATGTAGGTAATAAATGCGTTTTGCTCACAACATATACTAAAATAGTAATTGTAGTCTAAAAATAGGTAAATAAGGTGCAAGTGTCTATATAAAACACATAATCACAACATGCGTGAGGATCATAAAAAGTCCATAAATTCTTAAAATCAGATGTTTCCAAGTGATTCCATTAAAATCCCAGTGTGCTTACTTCTCCTTAGGTGGGTGTGCCAATAAATATAAAAAATGCGCACTCACCAGATGCGCTAATAAAAAGCGCGTTGTATCATATAATCCTGGTCATTCTCGGGTCCCTTAGGGGTAGTCCGGGATGTGGCCTGGGGGTAGATGGTCTCCCTTAGGTGCCAGGATATGATGGCCAATCTGAATAGCTCGGCCTCTTCAGGACACTGGGACATTCACTGGAGATAGTGCTGGGGAATTTAGGATGCTCAATGCAGAGCAAAAATTAGGGATAATCCCATAGTGTAGTATTCCATGTTACTTTATTGTTGGTAATGTTAAAAGAAATAGGTCACAAGAACGTATAGTACTGCAGTACTATAATAAGTATCACAATGGTAATCGCATACAAAACTGACCAGCTGGTATAATGAAGTGGCCGTTGGATCCCCGTGATCCGACAGCTTGACGTCAATGGCTTACAAGGGCTCCTCAATGCGTTTCGAACTCAGCGTTCATTCTCAAAAGGGGTTAGCCTGTCTGCAGCCTGACGTCTAAATCCTGCTATTTATAGCCTCAAGAAATTTTTGAAAAAAGCGCCAAAAACGCCAAAAGAAATGATCAGGCGCCATCTTGCCGAAGTCCGGCGCAAGTGCACATGCGAACCTGCGGGCGCCATTTTTCGCTAGTCAAACTATAATGATGTATTGCCAAATATCGATGTTGTACTGCGCATGTGGGGGTGCCATTTTCCTTTAGTTTTTAGTGATGGAAACAATGCAGACGGCTGTGTAGAAAAATGCCATTACAGCTAAGGGCTACAAGTAGTGAAAACGGGCAATTTAGGCATTTATTCTTGTATGCAAGGCCGATGTATACCCCATAAATATTATAAGCACCCCGTCATTACTTGTCTATTGCGCACGCGCCATTGACACGGCGTTTAAGGAAAAATGCACATCAACCCGCGCTCATACTGTGCACGCGTGGGCGCCATTTTCCCTTAGTCCAAAGTAAAGCAGCACTGACGGCTATACATCTCTGTTAAAAGAAAAAAAATTTATGAAAATATAGCTCAATTGGCTTCTGATGACTCCATAATATAATATTTGTTAAATTGGCACCATGTTTCCTAAATCTGATAAAGGAAAACATGTATGCCACATTGGTAAAAGGGACACAATTGTCTCAGATATATAATCATACTTTCTTATGCTAAAAACTAACGATTGTATATAAACTATAATATATGTATGATATAAATATTTAAAGCCATCTGGACTGCCAAATTACATATTAAGAAACAATATAAAATATATCCAAAAGGGTAAAAACACCCATGTCTGAAATGCATCCATTAAGTATTAATATCTGGATGCGCTTCCTTCATGAGTTTCATGCACAAATAAAAATGGACTATAATGATAATATCCAATACAGAAAAGAAAATCAGTGTAAAATAAAAGTATAGAATATAAAACCAGGATGTGAGCCAATACTTACAAATCCAAGTGCAATATTCCAAAATACTGAAAAGGTATGTTAAACTCATTTCACATCGAAATCCATTAAAGCTGGAATTCATCATCATTTTAAGAAGTGTGTAAGGACTAAGCTCTAGCTATTATCAATATAGCAAGTTAAATCAATATCCACATTATGACCAACCGGGGTCAAGGTCCTCATGTTGAAAATCCACTTGGTCTCAGCCTGTGAGACCAATCTGGTCTTATTTGACCCTCTCCAGTGGTTGGCAATAATCTCTATGCCCATGAATTTAAATGTTGAGGGGTCCCGGTTATGGCGATATCAAAAATGTTTGGATTAAGGATGTTCCTTAAAGCCTTTTTTGATGTTATATACCTGTTCTCTAAATCGATCCCTCAGCCGCCAAACGGTGTGTCCAATGTACTGTCTTTTGTATGGACATTCGAGGAGATAAACTGCGAGCTTGCTATTGCAAAATATAAATGAAGACACCTTGTATGTTTGTCCTGTACATGTTGATGAGAAAGTTTCAATCTTCTTAAGTTTGATTTTGCTTTGCTGACAAATTACACATTTTTTACAGGGGTAAAACCCCTTCATTTGTGAGAAGAAAGTAGAGTGTATGGGGGGATCTATAATGTTGGGTGCTGTTCTGTTCCGAAGAGTAGGAACTCTTCTAAAAACAAACAATCTTGGGTTTATACGGTAGCACTTTTGATAGAATGGGGTCGGCCTTCAGAATACTCCAATTTTTATTTATAATTTTGTTAACCATTTTATACTGGAGTGAAAAGGTTGTCACTAATGTGCAAATTTTACCCGTTCTATGAGCAATGGGATTGGATAACATGAGATCCCTGTCCATCTTGGCTACGTTATTCATTTCCATATTTGATTTAACTTCACCGTAGCCCTTCTCAATTAACCTTTTCCTTAATACATCTGCCTTGGTGTAATAGGATGTCAAGTTGGTGCAATTCCTTCTTACCCTCATAAATTGACTCTTAGGAATGTTAGCTAGCCATATTGGGTGGTGGCAGCTGTCTGTAGGAATAAAGCTGTTCCTATCTGTATTCTTGAAAAACGCTTTACAAATAATGTAGTCTCCGTTGTTAAATGAGTGTTACATCAAGAAAATGAATTTCTTTTGTACTGTATTCGTAGGACAGCTTGATATTTAAATTATTATTATTAAGGGTGCTGAAGAAATTAACTAAAGAGCTCTCCTCTCCTTCCCATAGTAGTAGAATATCATCTATGTATCGCCTGTAGAACTTTAGCTCAGGCCAGTCCCTCGCATATATTAGATCTTCCTCCCACCTGGCCATGAAGAGGATTCTATTTTTATTAGCGTTCACTTTATTTTCCATTATTTCAGTATTTCCTATACAATTCTTAGCTGAGCTGCTGACTAGTTCTTTCGTAGACATTCAATTATAAGTAGTTCCTATTGGTTGTTTTTTAGTCATGGATATCTTTGAAGCAAGATTACAAAGAACAAACATCCCAGATGATGTTTTCACTCTTTATGATGACACAGAAGGCCTTAGGAGCCTATTTTTGCATCTCAAGAATGTCACTTCCTCAGAAATTCGTACTTTGTGGGACGTGTCATTTCTGGAACGATATATTAAAGAGAATATGGTCCCACGGTCATCGAGATGGGATGTCCCTCCAGAAACAGGAGATAATAATGAAACTGAGTGGTACCAGTTTTCAACAACATGGGTCTTGACCTTCTTAAATTTCTCATAGTCAGAAAAAAGAAGAAGCTCATCCATCTTGATGCAGAAATTAACAGGGTGAGTGAGAAACTAGTACTACATAAGGACTCAATTATGTTTCAGAATCTAATCGTCTGAAACTTTATTTAGAAGGCATAGAGAAAGAGCAAAAAAGAAAAAGAAAAAATATATTAGAGATTGCAAAGATTACAGGACAACTGTGTATTTAAGTGGCAAGCCTCTAAAACTGAGTCCAGTGACTCATCATCATACAACAAACAAATACCCAGGAATAAAACTATCACACAACATTTCTTCAATAACAAAAGGAAAAAGAAAAAAAAAAAACAAAAAAAAAAAAAAAAAAAAAAAAATCGCAATACATTTGTGACTCCTAACAAATATTCGGGATATAAGCCTCAAATACCACTGCATAATAGATATGAGCCATTACAACATTACTATAATGACGAGTATGGGGATAGAGACATGAGATGGCATCCCATAGAACATAGGCATCCTTACCAACCAGTTAGGAATAATTACAACTCACCTAAAAATTGGTGAACACCTAGACAACAGCCCCATCAAACTAAGAGACCAAACCAGTTTAATACCCCCAGGGGACATTGGGGAACACCGCGTAATTTTTACAAACAAGAAAATAGAACTTACCATCATTCTAATTACAGTGATGATACTGGCTCAGGGAGTCATAACCCTAGACCGCATATGAACCACTCCTCATACCCTCCTTTTTTAGGGGAAGGCAGACAAAAGAAAAGAAGCATAAGAATAGAGGACGAAGAGGAGGAAAAAGAATTAATGGAAACAAAAAAGAAGGACTTAATCAGCAAGGGAATTTTCAATCTTAGTAATGTCCAAATGTCACCACATGAATTTAAAGTATTAGATAAAGGACTTAAATACGCCCCCAAAATTGGACTTAATAAATTTCAGACCCACGTGGATATCCACAAGTGTGTGAGAAAAATTTCTATCAAAAGGCATTTTCTGAAAAATCCAGTCATGCTAACTCATAAGAATAATGGTATGGTTAACTCTAATTTAAAAAATGCCTCACTTTTTAACCCCCCCGCAGTCTAATTCTTTTATTAATGTTTTTAAAGAAACTGTTTTAAAAGATTTACAAGCTCTCAAACCTAAACGTCCTTACAATGCTAGGAATATTCAAGCTGGTCTTAAAACCCTTCTGGATAATAAGGATCTGGTCATTAGACCAGCCGACAAAGGGGGAGGGGTCATGGTCTTAAACAAATCTGACTACGTGGCAGAAGTTCATAATATACTGAGCGATAAGGAGACATATGGTGTGTTACCCAAAGATCCCTTACCTATTTATAAAAAAATCGCTTAAGGATATTATTAATAAGGGATATACGCATAACATTATCACTAAAAAAGAAAAAGAATTCTTATGCCCAAAAGCGCCAAGACTCCCTATACTTTGTTTACCGAAAATCCACAAGGATCCAGTCCACCCACCAGGTAGGCCGATAGTAATCGGATCGCTATGTGCAAGAGTGGGACAGTACATAGACCATTTCTTGCAGCCCATAGTATGTACCACCCCTTGTTTTTAAAAGATACTAAACAAGTGCTTAATGACATTAAAGACATTCAACTCAACTCAGGAAAGGTAACATATCTGGTCACTGCTGACGTTGCATCGTTGTACAGTAACATCAACCACAGCGGTGGGATGTATGCAGTAGATTATTATCTAAATGAGACCCCTCATATCCCAGTAGCAGAGGCACTTTATCATGGAATTACTTGATTTCGCTATGCGCACCAATTTTTGGTTTGGCCTAGTGTATTACCTATAAAAAAGAGGCGTAGCTATGGGGGCAAAGTTCGCTTCCAGCCTGGCCAACCTCTTCATGGCCAGGTGGGAGGAAGACCTAATATATGTGAGGGACTGGCCTGAGCTAAAGTTCTACAGGCGATACATAGATGATATTCTACTACTATGGGAAGGAGAGGAGAGCTCTTTAGTTAATTTCTTTAGCACCCTTAATAATAATTTAAATATCAAGCTGTTCTATGAATACAGTACAAAAGAAATTCATTTTCTTGATGTAACACTCCTTAACAACGGAGACCACATTATTTGTGAAGCGTTTTTCAAGAATACAGATAGGAACAGCTTTATTCCTACAGATAGCTGCCACCACCCAATATGGCTAGTTAACATTCCTAAGAGTCAATTTATGAGGGTAAGAAGGAATTGCACCAACTTGACATCCTATTACACCAAAGCAGATGTATTAAGGAAAAGGTTAATTTAGAAGGGCTACGGTGAAGTTAAATCAAATATGGAAATGAATAACGTAGCCAAGATGGACAGGGATCTCATGTTATCCAATCCCATTGCTCATAGAACGGGTAAAATTTGCCCATTAGTGACAACCTTTTCACTCCAGTATAAAGCGGTTAACAAAATTATAAATAAAAATTGGAGTATTCTGAAGGCCGACCCCATTCTATCAAAAGTGCTACCGATAAACCCAAGATTTGCCTCTTCCTCAGAGCCAGTGGCTCTGACGAAGAGGCAAGTCCTCGAAACGCGTCAGCCTTTTGGATGTCTATACTCCCTATTACGGACTGTTACTCAGCGCGGTGTTGACCCAGCTGTTCTTTATGATGCGCCTTGACTATATTGTCGTTTGTGAGTACAACACATACTTTATTTTTTATTAAACATTTTTTATGGTAATGCACTAGGCCTGTGCGCCCTCTGTTTTTTCTTTCCACACACCATTAGGCGTCTGAGGGATCGATTTAGAGAACACGTATATAACATCAAAAAAGGCTTTAAGGAACATCCTTTATCCAAACATTTTCGATATCACCATAACCGGGACCCCTCAACACTTAAATTCATGGGCATAGAGATTGCCAACCACTGGAGAGGGTCAAATAAGACCAGATTGGTCTCACAGGCTGGGGCCAAGTGGATTTTCAACATGAGGACCTTGACCTTGGTTGGTCATAATGTGGATATTGATTTAAATTGCTATATTGATAATAGCTAGAGCTCAGTCCTTACACACTTCTTAAAATGATGATGAATTCCAGCTTTAATGGATTTAGATGTGGAGTTTAACATACCTTTTCAGTATTTTGAAATTTTGGAATATTGAACTTGGATTTTTAGGTATTGGCTCACATCCTGGTTTTATATTCTATACTTTTATTTTACACCGATTTTCTTTTCTGTATTTTATATGATCATTCTAGTCCATTTTTATTTGTGCATAAACCTCATGAAGGAAGCGCATCCAGATATTAATACTTCATGGATGCGTTTCAGACATGGGTTTTTTTTACCCTTTGGATATATTTCATATTGTTTCTTAATATGTAATTTTGCAGTCCAGACGGCTTTAAAATATTTGTATCATACATATATCATAGTTTATATATATATATATATATATATATATATATATATATATATATATATATACAGTTTTTAGCATAAGAAAGTATGATTATTTATCTGAGACGATTGCGTCCCTTTTACTATACCAATGTGGCATACATGATTTCCTTTATCAGATTTAGGAAACATGGTGCCCTTTTAACAAATATTATATTATGGAGTCATCAGAAGCCAATAAGCTATATTTTCGTCAATTTTCTTCTTTTAACATAGTCATATAGCCGTCAGTGCTGCTTTACTTTGGACTAAGGGAAAATGGCGCCCGCGCGTGCGCAGTACGAGCGCAGGTTGATGTGCATTTTCCCTTAAACTCCGTGTCAATGGCGCATGCGCAATAGACAAGTAATTACGGAGTGCTTTTAATATTTATGGGGTATACATCGGCCTTGCATACAAGAACAAATGCCTAAATTGCCCATTTTCACTACCTGTAGCCCTTAGCTGTAATGGCATTCTTCCACACAGCCATCTGCATTGTTTCCATCACTAAAAACTAATGAAAATGGCGCCCGCACATGCGCAGTACAACATCGATATTTGGCAATACATCATTATAATTTATGACTAACGAAAAACGGCGCCCGCGGGTTTGCGCATGCGCCTGACTTCGGCAAGATGGTGCCCGATTGTTTCTTTTGGCGTTTTTGCGCTTTTTTCAAAAATTTCTTGAGGCTATAAATAGCAGGATTTAGATGTCAGGCTGCACACAGGCATACCCCTTTTGAGGATGAACGCCGAGTTCGAAAAGCGTTGGAGCCCTTGCAAGCCGTTGACGTCAAGCCACTTCATTATACCAGCTGGTCAGTTTTCTATGCGATGATCATTGTGATACTTATTATAGTACTGCAGTACTATACGTTCTTGTGACCTATTTCTTTTAACATTACCAACAATAAATTAACATGGAATACTACACTATGGGATTATGCCTAATTTTTGCTCTGCATTGAGCATCTTAAATCCCCCAGCACTATCTCCAGTGAATGTCCCAGCGTCCTGAAGAGGCCGAGCTATTCAGATTGGCCATCATATCCTGGCACCTAAGGGAGACCATCTACCCCCAGGCCACATCCCGGACTACCCCTAAGGGACCCGAGAATGACCAGGATTATATGATACAATGCGTTTTATTAGCGCATCTGGTGAGTGCGCATTTTATATATTTATTGGCACACCCACCTAAGGAGAAATAAGCACACTGGGATTTTAATGGAATCACTTGGAAATTACATCTGATTTTAAGAATTTATGGACTTTTTATGATCCTCACGCATGTTGTGATTATGCATTTTATATGGACACTTGCACCTTTATTTACCTATGTTTAGAATAAAATTACTATTTTAGTATATGTTGTGAGCAAAACGCATTTATTACCTACATGCATGTATGTCATTGAGATTGGTCATTTCTACATATTTTCTTAGCGCTGCACCAACATTTACTTTATAGCCATGAATATTATTGGCCCAGCCATGTGAAGACTGAAGCCAAGATTCAGCCATACCAATTAAATCATAGTTCTCTTCATGCACCAAAGCATCCAACTCACCAATCTTGATTAGCAGACTGAATACTTTAATGCATTGACACCTTGTTCACACGTATTTTGCATATTTATTATTTTCATACAAAATGGTACCAATTCCACTGGCTGTTTGTAACATGGGAACCTTCTTATCTGCCACAGCCTTCCCCTCATCTCTCCCCATTTCACCCACCAATAAGTACTGACCGCTGTCTGATCTGTCTACCCCATTATAATCTAATTCTCCCTCCCCCCTTGATCCTAGTTTAAATACTCCTCCAGCCTCCCCATAAACCTCTCCCCCAGCACAGCTGACCCCCTTCTATAGCATATAGGCTGCTTCCCAACGAAAAGTCAGCTCAGTGCTCTAGAAATCTAAATCCTTCCCTCTTAAACCAGGTCTTTAGCCATGCATTGAGTTCTCTAATCTCCCCGTCTTTCCTGAGCTGCGCATGGTACATGTAATATTTCAGAGAATATCACCTTGGAGGTCCTTCCCTTCAACTTGCTGTCTAGTTCTTTAAATTGATTCTTAAGGAGCTTGCACCTTCCATGTATTCTGTCATTGGTTCCAACATGGACCAAGACAGCTGGGTCATGCCCAGCCCTCCCAGTAATTTATCAACCCGGTCCACCACATGCCGAACCCTGGCACCAGGGAGACCGCAAACCATTCGGTTGAGGCGATCCTGGCGACAAATTATTCTATCAGTCCTTCTGAATATAGAATCCCCTACTACCACCAACTGTCTAGGCCTTCCTGCACTATCCTCATCACCCCTCCCAGTTGGCCTGCCCTCCCGCCTGTTAGGGATTGCAGTGATATCCAGGGCTGCCACCCCTGAGCTTGCCACCCTCTACCAGGTCAAAAATATGCAGTTTTATTAGACACTTAAATGGTTATCCAGTTTTTGATATTCAGAGGGAGATAGTTACTATGGTTCAAAAGGCCCATGAGTAAAGTATTATTAATGAAAAACTTGGTTTTTGCAAGCAGTCTCCAATTACTGGTGTTTTTTACATTTTGCCATAGTTTGTAAGGTTGGATAAAGATGTCAGTCCATCCAGTTCAACTTAAGTGTGTGTGCGCATGCATTTATAGCTACCTTTTTATATATCCTTGCACATAGTTGCAGAGTTGGTAAGTTAGTCCCATTTCCCACATATTTGCATTCACCAAGATGCCCATGTAAGCGGTTTTTTTTTTCCATTTTTTTTGTTTTAATTTTTGATACACACAAACTGTGGAAGGGAATTCAACATATTTACCGTTCTGACAATAAAGAACTTCTTACGCAGTTTAAGGTTATACTGCTTTTCATCCATCATTTAGTGGCCGTGTGTCCCATTAAGCAACCTGAGATCGAATAGTTTCCACCTTATGCTAGAATCACTTATAAGATTTGTATATCACGATCATATCCTCTCTTAAGTCTCCTCCAGGGAAAATAAATGTAATGCTTAAAGTCGTTCCTCGTAACAGAGGTCCTCCAGCCCCCTAATTAGCTTTGTTGCCCTTCTCTGGACACTCTCCAGTTCCAGTACATCCTTCCTGGGAACTGGTGACCAGAAACACACAAGCTGTGGCCAGACCACAGTTTTGTAAAGTGGTAGAATCGTATCTATTGACTAAATACCTTTTTTAATGCATACTAATAGTCTGCTAGTTTTGAATGCTGCAAATTGCCATTGCATATTACTACTGAGCCTGTGGTCTAAGACCCCCATATCTTTTTCAAAGCTGGACTCCTCCAAAAGGTTCTCTCCCTAGCGAGTAACTTGTGTTCATGTTTTCAGCCCCCGAGTACATTAACTTTATTTTTCAGAAGACTTCTTGTAAAGTTTATACATCCTGCTGTGAAGCTATTGCCTTGCTTAACTTTGCATTATCAGCAAACACTGGGATTAAGCCATTTATAACAACCTCCATCATGTATGAATAAATTAAACAGAATTGGTCCTTGTCACTAGTTTTCTATCCAGATGCATGCATTCTGCTCTATGCCAACAGACCTCAGGTTTGTAAATTAAGCACTTATGGGGAACTGTCACAAATGCTTTGGAAAAATCCAGATACACCACTTCAACAGGCTTTCCCGTATCTAGATGACAGCTCACTTCCTCATAGTATGTTAAATTGGTTTGGCAAAAATGATCTTTCATAAATCCATGCCAATTTCTTCTAAAGATACGGTTTTCATAAGCCAGTTCTTGGATATAGTCCCTTAGCCAATAATTTATGTACTATTGATGTTAGACTGGGCTGTAGTTCCCAGGTATATATCTTGGCCCTTTTTTCAGTATTGTTACCACATTGATTTTTCACCAATCAGCTGATACCATTCCAGTCACTAAGCTGTCCTTAAAAATTAGCACTGGTCTGGCTATATTCGGGCTACATTCTTTGAGGACTCTCAGGTGCAAGTTAACTGGTCCTGGTCATTTATTTACATTAAGTTTTTAAAGTATTTTTTAGACACTGGCTTCTGTTAGCCACAAGGGTACATGGTGTGCACTAGAATTTCCTAGAGTGCATAAGGACCCAGTAAGCCATCCAGAGTAACCAATAGTCTTAAAGGTAGCCGACTTGTTTGTTGCCATTGCATACTATCCAGATGCAATACCAAGACATTTGTAAGAGACAGAGATAGGTTTCTTAAGCTAACCATACTTTTAGATTTCTAGCAGGCTCAATAAGAAAAAAAAATATTTTTGTAAAATTGTATAAACCTTGGTGAGTATTTCTCACTCTGTGTCAATGACCCCCAAGGTTTAAACCATCGTGCCTTTAGACTTCAATACAATACCCAAAATAAATAATATAATAAAAATAAATCTCTCTACCCCTCACCTCACCCCCTCAGTCTCCACTCGTATCACTAGCCTACTAAGTGACATATCGGATTGGATGTCACTCCACTTTCTCAAACTCAATCTTTCCAAAATTGAGCTCCTAGTATTCCCCCCAGCCCGTGCAGCCCCCCCCCCCACTTCTCCATCAAGATCAACAACACTATCATCAGTCCCACCCCTCATGCCAGGGTACTAGGTGTAATCCTAGACTCCAATCTGTCCTTTCAGCCCCAGGTCGCTGACAAACTCATGTAGACTTCACCTCCGCAACATCTCCAGGATACAACTATTCCTAACCTCGGAAACCACTAAGCAACTCATTCACTCCCTTGTTATATCATGCCTCGACTACTGTAACTCCCTCCTAATTGGCCTACCTCATCGCAGGCTATCCCTTTTTCAGTCTATGATGAATGCTGCTGCCAGACTCATCCACCTTACTAACCGTTCTGTATCTTCCACCCCTCTCTGCCAATCCCTCCACTGGCTTCCAATTGCCCAACGGATAAAATTCAAAACACTAACACTGACGTATAAAGCCGTTCATAACACTGCCCCAAATTACATCACCGATCTTGTCTCTAAATACCACCCAAACTGTACTCTCCGCTCCTCGCAAGACCTACTCTCTAGCTCCCTGGTCTCCTCCTCCCATGCTCATCTCCAGGGCGTCTCCCATCCTTTGGAACTCCCTAACCCAATCTATCAGACTATCGCCTACTCTGCTCACTTTTAGGTGCACTCTGAAAACCCATCTCTTCAGGGAAGCCTACCCCGCCCCCAGCTAATACTGGAATCCTCTACTCTTCCAACCACACCATCTCCCACAGTTATTTACCTTTTGTACCACTATCCCCTCCCTCCTAGATCGTAAGCTCCAAGGAGCAGGGCCCTCTAATACCTCTTGTATTGAACTGTATTGTTACTGTACTGTCTCCCTCTATAATGTAAAGCGCAGAGCAAACTATAGGCGCTATATAAATCTTGTATAATAATAATAATAATAATAATAATAATAATAATGTAGGAGCTGCTATTACCCCACTGTAAAATATCTAAGATGTGACAGAATTATATATAACTAAAATATAAAATTGACCACAAATAATAGCGCTGCACTCAAAAATTAATCACAATATAAAATAAAACAACCACCAAATGAATATGTGCAATAAATAAATATACAGAATCCTCAAAGTCCATTGAGTAAAGTCCACACATCAATATTGTATATGATCTTCAGTAAATGCAGCTATGAAGTCTTCCATCACCAGTGTAAAATCCAGTGCTTTAACACCCCATCAAAATGCACGCTCACCAGAAGCTGGTGAATAACCAGCATATCTTTGTGTATTCAATGATAATAATCCACATTATTATCTGCTGCTTGGAGAGCTGTGAGCTCTTATGTGATGAGGAAATGCTTATACTATGCTTGGTTTTTATTAATCTAATGTGAGTGTGTTTGGGGGGAACTTTGGAATAGTTTTCAAACTATATTGCACTATGGCGAGTGTCTTATCTTGTCCACGTGATCTATGGAGTATACGGATAACTCTCGGAGTGAGCTAAACTGTGGATTATCATTGAATACACAAAGATATGCTGGTTATTCACCAGCTTCTGGTGAGTGTGCATTTTGAGGGGTGTTAAAGCACTGGATTTTGCACTGGTGATGGAAGACTTCATAGCTGCATTTACTGAAGATCATATACAATATCGATGTGTGGACTTTACTCAGTGGAGTGAGGATTCTATATATTTAATTTATTGCACATATTCATTTGGTGTTGGTTGCTTTTTATTTTGTGATTAAATTTTGAGTGCAGCGCTATTTGTGGTCAATTTTATATTTTAGTTATATATAATTCTGTCACATCTTAGATAAGAAAAAAATATGAATCTATTCCCCACCCATTTACACAACAGCATGGATGGCGGAATATCCACTGCCAGCTATTGTACTTAGGCTGCTGTGACTCCCTCAGCTGCCTGAATTACCGTACAGTAACTGCATAGGATACAGTCACGGTTTGATCCTTTTCCACCTCACACAGTCGATTTGTCAATTGAATTGTCAAGCTAGGTGATGCTTGCAGAACATCCATGGCTTGAATTTCTGCCTATTCAGCAGGACATGTCCATTTCCCTATCTGGAGTGTGATGTCAAAAGGCCTCCCTGCTGTGCTTGGTTATAGTGTGTAATCTGGCAAAATCCACTCTCTGGTAGCTGTGATCCCCTGCAGTAGATAGTGGTGTTGCACTTGGCTGACCATGTGGAAAGGAGTAGTGCGTGCTCACCATCCATAGTTTATTTTTTATATCCTTAATGGAGTTCTGAGTTATGTGAGTGGCCATGTGGCTTTATTTTTAGTAAAAGATTTGATGCATGTAGTCTGCGCCCTTCTGCATATCTGCAGCAAGAACAGATACAAGTTTTGTGAAACTCCTTATGATCCTGACCATGGCTTTAGAGCTTATCTGCATTACTTCTATTATAGAACTGTTAGGGATTCACTATTTATATTCTATAATATTTCTTTTTCGGCAAATGCAATTGTTCATGTGTGCTTAGTGCATGTATGTGTATATTTTCTAATCCAGTATGTAACTATGTTTTACTATTTGTATGTCTTGTATTCAGCTTACGGATTGGAGGTTTAAGTTGACAGGACTGGCGCCACTTGTTTATTGTGTAGCTTAGGGGTGGGACTTGTGGGGATGTAATTGTGGCTGTTTGCCATTAGGGTCTCAGCTCCTTCCTGCTCTTCCATCATTGAACGATTTTAATACTAAACTTTTTATTGGGTGTGGCCTGTTTGGCACGATATATTAGCTACTTCAAGTCCGGACCAATTCTGAGATTTCTCATACACATGTAAAAATCTGCATTTTGCACTAGAAAATTACGTAGAACCCCCAAAGGCCCTGGAGACTAAAATAGTTATTGCTGAAATATTGTATTTCTCACAATATTGGCACAGTAGTTTAACAAATGCAGATTTTCAGGGGAAAAAAATACACTTTAATTGCATTTTAGTGCCCACAAATACAATATACCCAATTTACATTGGTAAAATAAAAAAAAAAATGTTACACTGAATAGATATCCAACATGTTGAAATAAATTGGGGGTGGTTTTGACTACAAACTACTTGATAAATATGTACTATCTTGTCTGTTCCTATAATTAGCTAGTCTATCAAAGCTCTGACAATATTAACAGTGACAATAGAATAATAGCTATGAAAATAAACACTCAAAGCAAATGTCTTATTTACAAAGAAAGAACACCAACATAAAAATCTAACAATATTATAGAGTATAAAGAGATAAAAGGAGCAGAGATGATACGTTACACAAGTCTGTCCTCTATGTTCAGTATCATGGCGGGGCTCAAGGAAGATATAGAGGCAGACCATGGCGTACCCTGGCCTTTTATACCACACACAAATCACCCACACTCCGGGGCTCCCTGCCTAACCCTTTGTACAATGAGCAAAAGGTAGTAAACTTTCAGGAAGTGTGTTGCTGTTCTTGATAACCACCAGCAGGTGGCATTGCTATATTGAGGTCAAGCTCCTTGACCTATGTCAGCATCACAGCCCACATCTGGTCTCTTTGATGTTCTGGTTGAAAGTTTGGCAATTAAGCACTGTAATCTTCACCAGGAGGCCAAGCTCCTTGATTCCCACACAGCCAGGGTGTATAAGTGAATTTTCTCTCAGATGAAGACCCCTTCTGCTATAAACACCCTGCTGGGTAATCTTGCTCTGCTGGCCTTCCAGGTTTCCCCAAAGCCTTATCCAGATGGCTTCTGTTTAACCAGACCTCAACAGTCTCAATCTCAACACCTGGAAATTAATAATTACATATCATCCAGATTGCATTCCAGTAGGGCTCAATGAAGACTTCTTATAAAGCTGGGAATGTAGCATATCAGTCACTTGAAACCAGCACAATAGGCTGACATAGCCAATCTATAGAGTATATAATGTGGTTATCCAAGAAACTTGAATACTTCAAACATAGAGAAAGGCTCAAGGTGGGTTGAATTTGTTGTCTGTCAGAGCGCAAAATGTCCACATATGCATTTCAACAGGGACCACTGAGGTAATTTATAGATAGTTTGCGCAACATCATCCAGTCTCCAGGTGGGTTTAACTTGTTAGTAGTACACCGAAATCTGCATGCAGAGTTTTACAAGAACCACGTAGACCTTATATGCATGGTTTAGATGCATGACTCATATGGTTGGTGCATCACCTAGTCTCCAGCTGGGTTTAAACAGACATGGGCAATGCACAGATGTCACATACAGACTTCTACATTGACCACCGAGACCTTCTATGCATGGCTTAGATGTCACCCCTGATACATAGGAGCCCATTGAGTAGGTAGAGACAGATACATGACAGTCCACTCAAGTAAAAATTCAAAGAATAGAGGCTTCGTACCAGATGTAAAGGAAAAAGTCCATCCACCATACAGGAATATGGAGAGCACCACCACTGGATCAAATGGGTTAAGAGATTTATCTCTAACCAGTTTCATTGGGGACCAAACTTCCTCAGACTGCCTAGTCCACAATATTATATCACATACCTAAATACTGGACCAAGTGTCAAGTAGGGCATGCAAAGGGACAGAGAAAGCCAAACATGGCTACAGCTCCCTTTTTTCCAGCAAATCAGAATATTCCATCTCCCATCAGGAAAAGCCTGCTAAAGCCACGTCGGCAGCATGTCGTCTTTACGCTCACACATCAAGAGCGTGTGCACAGTGCAATGACAAACACTTATGGCGGCAAACTGATTACTTCCCCAGCGGCTTAAAAGGGGCATTACTGGTCTTGTATGCCAATCCATAACTGCATTTTGTAGTTATTGATTGGCATAAAATGTAAATGTTTGAATAAGTTTTGAAAAATAAAAAAAATCTATACTAAAATATCTATGAAGCCTTTCTTTCAATTTCTACTTGAGTGAGTGGACTATCATGCATCTGCCTCTTCCTTGGTCATCTACTCAATGGACTCCTAGTTATCAAGGTTGACATCTAAACCATGCATAAAGGGTCTCAGTGGTCCCTGTAAAAGCCTGTGTGTGAAATCAGTGCACCAATGTCTGTTTAAATCCATCTGGAGAACATCCAGAATGACCCGGATAAAAAGCAAAAGGGAAAAAAAACAAACAATAACATAAAATCCAATTAATAAAGCAGTCGATTTAAATGATGCTTTATTAATTGGATGTTATGTCTTTTTTTTCCTTTGTGTTTTATGCATGTCATTCTGGATGTTCTTATTTTAAATATTTTTTCTGATGTTGGCTGGTGGTTTTTAAACATATATTAGCCATTCTTGCCACCTATGTCTCCTTATTTTCCCATTTTATTCTGACACCTTTTTGGCCTGATTTCTAACATATCCCTGAGCTGTGAGAATTCCTTCTCACACTCCCGATCGATGACCATCAATATGATCCCCTGGCTCTGGGAAAACGGCCAACGGTATAGTGTATAAGGGCACTAATCCCGGGTCTCTGAGAAAATGGTGCTGGTTAATCAACATTGCAACTTGCAGGCTATTTAAATGCGGCCTGCACATGACGTTAGCAGTGGGTGCACCCCTGAAGACGTGCATGTGCATGAAAAGCGTTGGGCAGAGCCACACTTGCTGACGTCACACCGCCACTGCCGAAGGATGCAGTGGCAGCCATCTTGGTATTTCTTTTATACCTGTTTTTACATGTTTGACTCCATGTGGATGTTTTATCTTTACTAAATAAAATGCTACACTATTTACCGATTTCTGGGCTCCTGTGGTGAGCTATTTTCCCTAGGGAGAAGCCCTATACTTTCTGGAGTGGAGCCGTTTGTATTAGAACCCCTGACTGCCTCTGGATTTACAGATGTGATATACAGTTGTGTTCAATATAATAGCAGTCAGACATCACTAACTGATCAATCACTGTTTTTGGTAGAAATGATATTTCTACATGGCAAATAATTTACTAGCAGGTGTAGTAGAGTAATAGAAATCCATCAGACCCAACAGTCATGACATGCATGCTGCCGATTCTGTGTAATTGAATCACTAATTGAAAGGGGCATGTTCAAAATAATAGCAGTGTGGAGTTCTATTAGTGAGGTCATTCATTCTTTAAAAAACAGGTGGCAATTATTGCCCTGCTGATTGAAAATAGTGAAAAAAAGGCACATTAAAATTAGCAGAATATAATGAACGAGCTTTACAAACAGCGGTAAAAATGGCATAGTTTATCTTTCAGTTATTTCTGTACATGTAAAAGCCGATTTGACCACAGTTTAATAGTAAGAACATTTCCAATTTCTAAATTCAATCAATGTTGCTTTTATCATACATTATAGATTGTAATTAATATTTACTACTCTCATGATCTCAGCATCTGTCTGAGATCATCTTAATGCTATTGATTGCTTATCTAGTGATGGTTTATTTTATATTTACAAACTTTTTGACCTTATGTTCTTTGTTATAATCTTAATTTGAAAACAGACCTCTGTTTGACTGATATATTTGTCATTGTTCAGCAATTTCAATAAAAATATTGAAATATGAAGGATGCAATTAGCAGAACTCTGGATAGCCGCATTCCTGTAACCACCTTTGTTGTACAAAGTCCATAAAATCACAGCAATCACAACAGCAGCAAGGGGAAAGACTAAGCATTTTGTGCTTACCAGGGCTGGCTCATAACACTAGAGTGTGTTTTAGTATTTAGATCAAATATAGACAAAATACTGAATACAGAAAAATTGAAACCATTCAGAAATACACTTTATATGCTCGGTTTATTAAAAATGAAATAGAAAATCACATAAAAGTTTCATTCAGGTTGAACATTCCAGAAAGTTCAAGATGCTAGTCATTAGCGGTATCAATTCCCTCGGTCCAAGATATGGAACATAATGCTTAGAGAATTTCTTTACTGGCAGTAAAAAATAATATCCTGTGCTGGTCTCTCCTCTTGCACACCATACTACTCTTACACTATATATCTGTGAATCAGAATAGCACTTTCTGCTCTTCAGCTAAAGAAAAAAAAAAAAAATTGCTGACCAGCTGCAGAATGTTAAATTGTGCTTTAAGCAACCCAAAATTACCCCAAGTAAAAATGTTACAACTTGGCCGTATACCAGTTTGTGGCTTTAAAGCACAAGGAGAAAACCTGAAAACTAGTATTGTAGTAAATTACTAAAGTATGTGGTTTATGCCAGATCATGCAATCTGTGACGTTTTTATTACCTGGTACAGTTAAACTGAAAGGTTCACCTCAAACATACTGGCCATTGGAAGAATGTGTGAAAATGCAAACATTGTATCCTTTAAGAAGATTTTAACAATCCTTTAATTAAAAGAGAAAAAAATCTGAATGTGTAGCACTATATATGCACTGTTCTTACTCTATTATAGGCTAACTTTCACTTGTTAAGAGAAACAATTGCCATTCTAGACAATCCTTTTTATGTCTGACTGCATACTGTAAGGAACTTCACTTCTATTACCAGCTCAAGTTCAATGGAATTTACAGCAATGAAACAAGACATAAAAGGTTAGTTTTAGTGAAAAAAGCCCTATGCTTGCACAGCAAGGCTCATAAACCCAATTGTGTACTGAATCACACGAGTCTGCAAAACAACCGGACATCAGTGTTGACAGTGGTTCATTCTAAACAACTAGCTACATGAAATGTTCATTTAATGTGAACTATATTCACAAACTTATAAAAACACCCTCTATAATAGGAGTGATGGAGAAAAAAAAAAAACTTGCAAAGGACTGTATACGAAGAAAATCCTAAAATAAGAATAAATCTGACATTAAACTGATACAATTCAAGTTCCGTTCCTAAAGAACACATACATACACATTTCCACAAAGAAATATAATCACTTTATCATAGCAACCTTCACAAAAATATCATATCAAGAGTGACAGGATACAGTGGCTTTCCTTTAACTTGCCATAAAGCACCACCTTACCAATATAAATAAATGTGGCATTTGGAAGACTAAAAGTTTAAATAACGGATGATTAAAAAAAAACTCGGCGCAAGGACATGTTAAAATATAGTATGTTACAAAAAGGGAATGCAAGAAAATAAAATATAAGTTTTACAAGTGTTCTAGTAAAGTAAATATAATCCACAATCCCAAAATACAGACCGGGGAAAAAAAATTCACAAGATATATTCTAACATAGAACATACTGCAGAAGCATTTATAGGCATCAAATTCTACAAGAATGTAAGTGACATTTGCCAGCATGCTCACTGCAAGTCTGCATAAAAGGTCATTACAAGTTGCATAGGTAGAAAGGGGTGTGAAACATCGCGGCAGCTTTAAATACCAAAAGAATATGCAACTTGCAAAACTACAAACCTATCAATGTAAGTTAACGTTATTAAATTCCAACACATGAAACCATTGCAAATTCACACTAACAGGATATTGGGCATGAATACAGACTGCTTTTGGTTCATAGTCACCAAGTGCTGATGAAGATTGTCAATCATCTGCTAATGCTTATTGGAAAGTTTTCTATTGATTGTTTTTGTCTCTTCCAGTTGCTACGTTTGTGATAATTTCTTCTGTTTCCAACAGACTGCTTTGCACTCCCAGTGTAGTTTACTTCTTGCCCATCAGTTAGGATACGACTATACCTGTGTCCATAGAGATGTTGCTAAAAATGTAAAAAAAAAAAAGTCAAAGAAGTTACACTTGCAATATGAAAACCCATTAACAGATTGTTAACACACAAATATTTGATTTATACTTAATTTTATATATTGCATCTTAGGCCCAACAGTGTTCATTCCTGGCTGTACACCTGCACAATGTCAGATTAGGATCAGCACCTTGTGTCCATACTGACATCAATGGGACTGCCTGCATAGGAATGCACTAACATCTGTGCATCCCTCTCCTAGTAAACATGGGCATACGCTTTGGTATGCCCTGTGTGAATGAGGCCTTAGAAAAAAATATTACTGAGTGGTTTTCTCTTTTCATTAACCTCCCTGGCAGTCTAACTAATCAATATTTTTGAATGTCAAAGAGGTACATTGTTTTGCATGGAAATTTGTTGTTCTATATTGTAGGCCTGAAACAATTGAGTACTGACGTGATACTTTTTTTTTTATTTGCACTACCAGGTATGAAAGTTTGAGAAACAACCTCAAATTATAATATAATTATAAAAAATAATATAATAAATTTAATTCAATAATGTAATCAAACAAAAAAACACTAAAATTTGACATTGAGCACAAAGTTCACAGATCACTGAGCTCAGTCGCAGAACAGTTTTCAGTGTCTGATGACGAATTTCCCCACAAATCACGATAGCTGAATTCTGTAAGTGATTCTAATTCACTATCGCTGTTTCCTAGCTGGTCTAAAAACCGCTTTTGACCTAAAGGGACTTTTCTTGGATGCCATGGATGTTCTCAAGTTTCCAGGCAGAAAGAACGGGGTAAAAGTGCAGGCAGGGCACTGGACAAAGCACTAGGGACAAAACTTACATGAAATGGTTTGATACAGTAATGTAATAACATTACAATGTATTGTGTGTATCACATTTTTAAGTTTTTAAATCTCCCGCCGCTTCTGCCCCCTGCGCCCCGCCGCTCGCAGGGAACGGAACCTGGAAGACGGATGCCGACATAGGCTGGAGGATATGGCGGGATTGCAGGAAAAGCAAAGGATTGAGGGATCGCAGGAGAAGCACTACAGTGTAATCCCGAGTGTGGCTCGGGGTTACTGCTTTTGGTACTGTAAATTAACCCCGAAGCACACTCAGGATTACTGCTAGGAAGGTTAAAGTGTTACTAAACCCAGGACCCTGCATCCACTCTATTTGGTCTCCCACAGGACACAGAACATGGAGATGTAATTATTTTAGTAAACAGATACTGCTAAATACCATTTCTGTTCAGCAGTTACAGCAGTCTTGTGACTTCTATCAGTGTCTGGCCAAGCACTGGTTAAAGCTTGTAGGAGGAGGTTTCAGTCTCCTCTGACTATCCTATGAAGCTGCATAACCCCTTAACCTCTGTCTGGACAGTGCTTTGGTTTTCCTAACCAATGGGAAGTTGGGATTCAGAATAATAGGTATTATGCATGAACTTTTGTTTATGCGTGGACACTATATATGCTAATTTCCAGATGATTAACACGCCGAAATATATTTAGGCGATTATACTGGAGTTCACTTTTCTATGTCAGTAATTGTTTCATGATATTAACACTACATAAATAATTGGTATTTGACACAGCAGCACATACAGTATATTTATATTTATTTTTTGTTTAAGTGGAGAACTTACACTGGGTGTTTGCAGCAGTTGAATGTATTAATTTGTGTTTATTTAAAGTGGAATGCCATTGTTACCACAAACCAAAAGTGCCATTTAATTTATTTTTCATATTCAAAGCAAACTCCCCCATCCATGTCTCCATGCTTTACTTGGTTGAAAAATCACTTTGAAAAACAACCCCTTGCATTTCTGTCTGTGGCCATCTTTAGTAAAGGCAGATGATTCATTAAGCATTTCCTGGAATCCATTTGCCCTTCACTCAGGCATGCAGGCAGGAAGGTGTACTTAGCTGAGAAAACCTCCCCTCCTAAAGACTAAATTACTTAATTTGCCTAGGCATGGAAACTAGGAAGTAAAGAAATGTAAAAAACAGTTTTAAACAAATATATTTCCCCATCTATTTACTAATGTTAGCAGCATAAGGACTCAAAATAGTCAAAGTTGATTGAGAGAGTGATGTGGCAGCACATAGGTTTTTTTTTCAGTTTTATTTTAACCTCTTCCATACCGGACACTTTTACACCTTCCTGCCCAGGCCAATTTTCAGGTTTCAGCGCTCGCACTTTGAATGACAATTGCGCGGTCATAGAACACTGTATCCAAACTAAAATTTTTATCATTTTCTTCACACAGCTAGAGCTTTCTTTTGGTGGTATTTAAGCAACACTGAGGTTTTTATTTTTTGCTAAATTAACAAAAAAAGGCCGAAAATTTTGAAAAAAAAAACAAAACACGTTTTTGTTTGTTATAAAAGTTTGCAAATAAATAATTGTTCTTCATAAATTTAGGCCAAGATGTATTCTGCTACATGTCTTTGGTGAAAATAACCCAAATTAGGATGTCTTTTTTAGTTTGTAGGAAAGTTATA
This sequence comes from Staurois parvus, assembly GCF_062004578.1. Lineage (NCBI taxonomy): Eukaryota > Metazoa > Chordata > Amphibia > Anura > Ranidae > Staurois > Staurois parvus. The sequence continues at coordinate 332,798 of NW_028318568.1, read as the reverse complement.
AAGTTCACAAACTATGGTATAGTTCTGAATATTGATCAATCCTGAAGTACTGACAGCCAATCTAATTTCTTGAGGTCCAAGAATGTCAGAATAGTAAAGATATCCCCCAAATGACCCCTTTTTGCAGAGTAGACAGTCCGACGTACTTCATAAGAGGCAAGGCGAGTTTTTTGAAGTTGTATATTTTTTGTCATAATTTTGCGGAAAATGAAAAAATGAAAAAAATTATTTTCACTATTTTTTTTTTACATACTGTCACCAGTGTAGTACAGCGTCATCATATAACTGGCATGGCGGTGATCAGGGACACTGACTGGTGACAGTATGAAAAAAAAAATTATAATTTTTTTAAATTTTATATTTTTAATTTTTTATTACATTTTCTTTTTTTTTTAAGATTTTGTTTTCATATTTCACTATGACCAAAGTAGTACAATGTTACCATAGTAACATTGTACTACTTTGGGGAAGTGATCAGTATTTTTTTTTTTTTATACACAATTTGCTAATAGCAAAGAATTACTTTGCTATAAGCAAGTATTTACCTGATTGACAATGATTCATTCAGGGCTTTTTTTTGGGCTTATCTGTGATTTGGCCACAGCTAATCACATGACACAGCTGGGCTGTGATTGGCCAAGCTTGTGCATGTGATCGCTGTGACCATTCACAGCTAGACACACTTGTATACAATGGATGGTATGAATGAAGCCATCCATTGTATACAACTGTCATGTGACCTGCTGTGATTGGTCACAGCAGGTCACATGGTACCGGCAACGGGGCCGGTACTCAGATCTGTCATTGGCTGGGGCCGAGGTACACAGCCGGTGACAGATCACGCCGCAGCGCGGCTCTGCAGGTGCACAAACCTTCCTCGCAACCCCCCCAGTCCTTAGTCTAAAATGCCTGAACTGAACTACTCATTGTCTCAATAGCTGCTGGTTGCTAAGCAGCCCCTGGCTATTTTATGGAAGTTTTTCTTTAATTAGGCTCAGACCAAGTGTTAACTTTCAACATATTTTCAGTGTGCACAAAATCATATTTAACCTCTTGCTGCCCAGCCACTGTATAAATACGGTGGCATGGCGGCACGGGCAGGCAAAACCACGTTTTAAACCGTGTGTTTTGTAAACAGGTAGGAGGCACGCCGCCACCCTACCTGTCCCGCGGATGTCAGTCGCCGGGTCACAGCCGGTCCTTACCGGCTATCTCCCGGCGATCGGCGGCAATCAGTGACAGAGAGCACAGCTGCAGTAGCTGTGCTTTCTATCACTTCCCTGACAGCTCGAGTACAAGCTGATCGGGACAGAAGTTTCTCTCTCCCGATCAGCCTGCCCCCATCCAGTACACACCCCCGCCCCCTAGTAAAACACACCCCCTCACACAGATGACCCTTGCCTGAAAAATAATGTTAACCCCTTCCTCCCCAGTGCCATTAGTACAGTGTCAGTGTTTTTTTTTTTTGCACTGATCACTGTATTGGTGTCACAGGGGATGTCAGTGACCCCAAGTCAGTACCCCCCAATGTCAGAATGTCCGCCGCAGTCCCGCCATAAGTTGCTGATCGCCGCCATTATTAGTATAAAAAAAAAAAAAACTAAAAATCCCAGTATCTTTCCCGCCATTTGTAAACGCTATAACTTTCACGTAAACCAATTTACACGTATTGGGTTTTTTGTTTTTTTTTTTAGCAAAGACATGTCGCAGAATGCATTTTGGCAGAAATTTATGACTAAATTTGATTTTTACATTTTTTTTTACTGGACATGTTTTAGAGCAAAAAGTCCAAAATATTTTTTTTTTTTCCTCAAAATTGTCAGCCTTTTTTTTTTATAGCGCAAAAAATAAAAACCGCACAGGCGATTGGAAGATCAACGTGGTCCCTGATCTTCCAATCAGACATTGCAATTATTTCTGCGGAGTGTAAGCAACCAATGAGGGAGCTGCGTAAAGTATAGCGGAAGTAGAGTGCCCAGAGTTCGGCGCTGGGAGTCAGACCCCACATTGAGGAAAGGTGGATACGAGGAGGAGGTGTCCCCAGGAGGGGAAATAGGAGATCCTCACACACTTTCTAAACACTCATCCATGAGCAGCTTCTTATATGGAGAAAGAGGAGATCACAGGAGGATTCTAGCAGACCTACATTTCCATCTGGAATACTAAACATAGGAGCATTATCCCACCAGTCCTGGAAGGACTAAAAGTCTATTTGCCTGAATTTATTTAGGCAAATATTAAGGTGAGCGCATATTGAGACTACACGGCACCTGGAAAGAGGGAATAAGGAGTTCACCTGCACATTGCACATATTTATAAAAATACTTATTTATGCACTTCATTGATTACATTTGCACATTTATTATTGAATTTGCACTATTATAAATATTGATTGATCGCATATGGTATGTTTTAGCACAAATATGACTTGATTTATTTATATTTATTTATAAGTCACATTAATTAATTTTGTCACATCTTTCATGTATTAATTAATTTATTAGTTTATTTATTTATAAGTGTGATATATATTTTGTGACAAAGGGACACAACTAAGTGGGTTTGTGTAAGTGCCAGCGAACCAAGCACATCATTTAAGCAGATAATTATTAATATTTTATTGAACACCTCATTCATAATAGCTCACAAGTATTCACTTTTAAATCAATATACACTTATTGGGATTTTTTTTTACCAAAAACATGTAGCAGAATACATTTTGGCCTAAATTTATAACCAACTGCAGCTATGGGAACATGTTATATGTTCCACCCTAAAAATGGGTGGAAAATGTAACAAGTTCCTAAAGGTGAGCTTATCCTTTAATGGAAACATTTCATTTTTAATGTGCTGAGGTTTACACATTGTGATTCTTGCTTGTGGCTCAGCTGTAAAACATACAGTTGTGCTCAAAAGTTTGCATTCCCTGGGAGAATTGTGTACAGTATGTACAATTTTTAAAGAAAATATGAATGAGCAGGCAAATCACATTTCTTCGATTTCTTTTGGGATCATATTCAACTGTAGGTCATAACAGAATGGCACAATCAATACAAAACATGGCAACAAGTAAACAAATGAAATGACCAAAGTTTAGTTTTTTTTTTTTTTTTTAATTGTAAATTTTTATTAAGGGCCAATGCCCAATTTTTAAACAGAACTACAGCAATAACACTATCTGTATACATTACAATGAAAGAAATCTATTAGCATAGAAGAAAACAAAATCAGAAAGATTTTGTGAATAGCATGCTAAGCTGCATAATTCGAAAACATGAAGCAACATAAACCTTCACATCATTAGACTACATTATTTGTCAAAGGCATATTGCTTGAAAAAGTGTCTGGACTACATAAGAGGAGTGGGGAGAGGGTGGGAGGAAGGAAGTTTACCAAAAGGGAGAGTGATCCCATGGCCCCCCAAATAGAGTGAAAATGACCTGAATGTTCACCCACTAAAGCGGTAAGGTATTCCATTTCCCTAATTTCAGTGATCGCTCTTAAAAGGTGATTTTGCGTGGGGACATCTGATTTCCAAAATCGTGATATCACCCTTCTAGCGGCTGTCAGAATATATACTCCGTTGGGTTGCTTTTAGATTGTTTGGGGATACCCCTAAAGGGTTGGCCCAAAAGATAATGCAATGGGTCTAGGGGCAGGACAACACTGAGTACTTGTTCCAATACCATTTGAACAATGGCCCAATAACCCGCAATCTGGACAAAACCAAAAAATGTGCGCCAGTGTACCTACTTCTTCCATGCATCTCCAGCACTTAGACAAATTCGGGTTAATTGCACAGAGCACTACAGGGCTCTTGTACCAGTGCATCAACACTTTATATAAGTTTTCCTTATATACAGCACAGCAAAAGGTCTTGGCAGCAGAATCCCATATCACCTGCCAACATTTCAAAGAAATTGAACATTGGAGTTCATCCTCCCATCTCCTCATATAATGGTGGGGCCTCTCAACAATAGACGCCTTATTGAGAAGCAGTTTATATAGAAAGGTAATAAGGCGATGCTAGGAGGGACCCTTAATGGCTATCCTCTTGAAATCAGTAGGGTGATCTAGCGTTAAAGAGGAATTTAGGGAGTGGAAGAAGTGATGAAACTGCAAGTAAGTGTATCTGGCCGACACAGGTATTTCCACGCCATAATCTCCTCAAATGATCAAATTCTACACAAAACAGGATTGACCAGATGGCGGAGTTGGAATATTCCGCTAAATGCCCAAGGATTCATCTCTGGGTAGGACAGACTATCTGGGAGCTCTGGATTATACAAAATGTTTAACAGTGGAGAACACATGGACAGCAATTGCTGATATTTCACACAAGTTGACCAAACCTTGAGGGTAAATTTCACAGGCTCAAGTAATGGAGGGAGGGGAGAGAGAGGCAGTGTGTAATGAAAGGGGTGTAGTAATGAACATGTGTGGATTGGATAAATAGAACACAATTCAATCTCCGCCCATCTATTTTGAGGTTTCTGGGTGAACCATGATAGCATTTAAATATTTCAAAATATCTGTTACCCCTAGGCCTCCATTATTTCTAGATGACAAAAGAACTGTCTGTGCTATTCTCGTTTTTCTGGCATGCCAAATAAACCTAAGAAATGCTCTCTGTAAAGTTTGCAGTTGAGTTCGAGGGATTGCGATTGGCAGAGTCTCAAAAAGGTAAAGTAGCTTTGGCAAAATTGACATCTTTAAGACATTTACTCTACCTAAGAAAGATATCTTATGAGAGTCCCATTGGTTAAGAAGGGTATAAATTTCCTGAAACAATGGGGGGTAGTTCGCTTAAAACAACTGAGCATAGGTTGGGGTAATATGCATACCAAGGTATTTAATAGCCGACATGCACCAGTAGTATGGGTAATTTTATTGAAGCAGTGAGAGGTCTTGGGATGGGATATTAAGAGGCATAGCTTCCGTCTTTGAAGTATTTATTTTATAACCTGAAAGATCACTAAAGGTTTGTAAGAGTTTATGCAAAGCAGGCAATAAGTGAGGTTTAGTTGTAGTTAGAACGTAATCTGCAAAAAGTGAGAGTTTGAATTCCTTCACCTTCACAGTCACTCCTGCTATATCAGGGTGTGCCCTGATTGCCACTGCTAATGGTTCAAGACATAACACAAAAGAGTGGGGACAGAGGGAAACCTTGTCTAGTTGTGTTTAGCATGGGAAAAGTATCGGATGTGGCATAGGGGAGTTTGACCTGAGCGATGGGCCGTGAGTACAGTGCCGTAATGGCATTAAAAAAATAAAAAAAAAAAGGCCCTTGTACTGTATTCCCACATATCGTAATAATTCAAACATGTAAGGCCATCCCAACCAGTCAAATGCCTTCTGGGCATCAAAGCTTAACTATAGTGCCGCCGTTTGTGAACCATGAAGCACATCAACTAAATTGATTGTATGCCTCGTATTATCCCCTGCCTGTCTCGCCAAGACAAATCCCACCTGATCGTTATGTAGGACTCTAGGAAGCAGAGGAGCTAAACAATTTGCTACGAATTTCGTAAAAAATGTATAAACCATGTTTAATAATGCTATGGGTCTGCAGTTAGCTGGGGACGTTAGGGTTTTGCCTGGTTTGGGAATGACTGTGATATGTTTGTGTTTAAATTACAAATGGGGAATTTCACCATTTAACAAAGAGGAGTAAAATTCCAATAAGGCAGGACCAACATCTACAATAAATTGTTTATATGTGTAAGAGAATCCGTCTGGTCCCGATGCTGTGTGTGTCGGAAGCTCCTTAACAGTTGAACATAATTCCTCCATAGTGATAGGTGCGTTTAAAACTAACTTATCTTCCCTTTTCAATTTGGGGAGCTGGAGAGTTGAAAAAAAAAAAAAAAGCATCAAAGGAATCTTTATGAAAAGGGGGATGTACGTCCGGTGCTAAGCAGTTACAAAGCTTACGTTAGAAATCTCAAAACACTTGAGCTATTTGCTGTGGGCAGAAAGTAGGGGTGCCATCTGCCTTAAGTAGAAATTCAGGAGTGGAAGGTATCAAGTGAGCATTCAGTTTAACTATCATCCTATGAGGTTTCTTAGCGTATTGATAAAATTTCTGTTTCATCCAAAGCAGTTGCTGTGCGACAGAGCTAGCCTCAAGTGTCTTAAGTTGATCCTCAAGTTGTATCACTACTCGAAGCTTAGATACAGAGGGCGAGTCTAAGTTTTTTTTCCCCTGTGGGCTAATTGGTTCATAAAATTAGCTTTCTGGTGGAGCCTAGATTTCGTAAGACATGCGCTTTCCATTATAAAGCGACCTCTAATAAACGCTTTGTGTGCTTCCCACAATGTTGAGTATGCTGACACAGATCCTGCAGTAAGTTAAAAAAAAGTTCAGGCAGTGCTTTCGGAGCTGACCATCTGTTTAAGTAGGGGAGATGAGAGTAAAAAGTAATATAATCTGGTGTACCGGGTAAAAGAACGGAAAAAACTTTCTGGCACTCGGAAGATGTATTCTCCGGATTTCAAACAGCTTATGTTCTCTAATCCATCGACAGAAGGATGCAGATTGTTTAAAAACCTATTTTGAAGGCAATTGGCCCCGAAGGGATCTCCTATCGTGTGTAACTGACATAGATGAATTAATGTCCACACCAACGATCATGAAAGGGTGTGATTAAACTAAAAGCGGAGAAAAGGCTTCCGTAACGAATACCGATTAGTGTTGGAGCATACGCATTAAGGATTGTAAGATAGGCATCATATTGACATTGGAGCAATATATATCTACCTTGGGAATCTAATATCGAAGAAGCCACCTGAATTGGACAGCCTTTTTTCATTTAGAATAGCAACACCTCCTATAACAGCAGTATAAAGTGCTAATAATCAAAATGTGGCAATTGTGAAGAAATGACAATAACAAACTGTCAATATCATATAAAAGACAATTCAATGTCCATAAAAGTGACAATGTGGAGATCCAGATGAAAATGATCTCAAATAAGTGCTTCACATGCTAGAATGAATATTCGGTGATGTGCTAAGATTATGCACTCACCAGATGCGTAATATTAATATGCATTTATAAGTAATGAGGTCAATTGGAGGTCCCCTTAAGGATGCACACAGCCTGGTCTGATCAGAAAGATCCCCTTCCACTGGGTTATCTGCAGTACCACAGCCGTACTCCGTGATGGGCTCTGTGGATTTGTTAGCTCATAAAGAGCCAAAAAGAAGGATTCCCAGTGTAGTAATATCTTCAATAGTATTTATTTAATCCATCCGTAAAAAAGCAAGGTAAAAGGTACAAGCAAATACATTGACCATATGCAATCCAAGATGGCCGCCGGACCTGCCCAAGGTCCTGGCAGTGTGACGTCACGGCGTACAGCTCATTGACTTGTTTCGTGCCAATGCACGAGCACACCCCTTAGGACTACGTGCATTGGCACGAAACGCGTCAAAGAGCTGTACACCGTGGTCAGTGTATTTGCTTGTACCTTTACCTTGCATCTGGTGAGTGCGTAATCTTACCACATTCCTGGCACATCACCGAATATTCATTCTAGCATGTGAAGCACTTATTTGAGATCATTTTCATCTGGATCTCCACATTTATGGACATTGAATTGTCTTTTATACGATAGACAATTTGTTATTGTCATTTGTTCACTATTGCCACTTTATGATTATTAGCACTTTATACTGCTGTTATAGAAATGGATCATTATTAAGCACTTTATTGCATTAGCACTTATTTTGCACATTGTCACTTTTATGGACAATTCTGATCATCTGTATGGACACTAATATTTATTATCACTTTATCACTATTAACATAATAGCTATTCAGTTTTAATAAGTATTTATTTACATATGATTCATCATTGGCTTCGCACTGCATTCATATTTTGATGGTCATCAGTGTCTCAGCTCTGCACCTGTATTTATCTTACGGATTTGGAGGTTTTTTCGTTACCTTTTTGGTGCGTTAGCTGCTCGTGTTTTAGCGCTCGCTTGTCTGCTTTTTATTTAGGATAGCAACACCTGCTTTACCTGTCTAGAGCGGAGTATGCTACAGGAAAATATCTGAGGGCAAAGTTAAATGAGCTTCCCTTTTTGAAATGTGTTTCCTGGATAAGGATAACATCAGCCTTGGACTGGCGGAATTCCCTAAGAGCCATCGACCTCTTCTCCACTGACTTTAAACCTTTAACATTGCAAGAGTACAATCGTAAAGACAAGTTGATGTGATCGGAGTATTAAGCAACTGTATGCAGGGTATTATGACAAATAAACCATGCTGTTCCAACAAACAATAACAAAAAACATTGGCTAAGGAAGACGCATCCAGTGCATCCTAGTAAAACAAGCACAGAATAAAAATCGAAAAAAGACTTGCAAACATAGCATGAGACCAAAACTTGGAGAAGGACTGAGCAGCCTAGGCCACCCGGGCATCTACAGCAGTAGCTGTAGATGGATGGGGACGACATAGAGAGGGTGAAGGTCAGGCGGTGACTTCACTTCTCTCTTCTAAGATAATCAGTAATTGACAGGATGTTATCTGAAAAGATATTGATGGGTTGTTGGATTTATCCATGAGGAAATATTCAAATTGTTGGGCAAGATGTGTCAGACGTTAAGTCTTAGGTGATTTCAGGTGCGTTTTGCATGACCTCATCAAGTAGCAGAAGATAACTGGGGCGCAGGAGACCTTTGATGAATCGGTAGACGTGTCTTGTCCTTGGATCTTGCGGATGTCCACATCTTGTTAGGGGTAGTGGCTGATCTTGGTTTAGACACAGGTAATGCTAGAGCTTCATCCAGGAGAGGAGGCAGGCCTAAATTACGTAGAAACGCCTCTCCTTGAAGATCTCTAATTATGTGTTGAGTTCCATCTTTGCTTACCGTCAATCTGAATGGAAAGCCCCATCTGTATATAATGCGGTGCTTCTATAGAAGGAGAATAAGTGGACGAAGTGTACACCTTTTAGACAATGTGATAAGAGACAGATCACTATAGATTTTGATTTTTTCCCCTCTAAAATCAACAGAAGCAGTGTTACGTGCGGAAATCGGCAGATACTCCTTGCTATCGTAGTAGTGGAAACGGAAAAGAATGTCTCTAGGTCTTGCATCCAGTGGTGGTTTTGGAGCAAGCGAGCGGTGGGCCCTGTCCATTCGCCAATCTAAATCCAGTACCGCCGGGGCCAATGCAGTAAACAGACCTCACAGATGATCTTGTAGGTCAGCGTCTCCTATAGATTCTGGGACACTGCGTATTTGGAGGTTCTGTCTCCGCTCCCTATTCTCCAAGTCTTCTTGTAGGGATTGTAACTGGGACATCTGTTTTAAAACGTGGTTATCTTCCTCTAGCACATGTACATACTGTATCAGATCATCAAATTTGGTTTCTAAATGGTCTGTGCGTTCTTCCACCAGTGCTATCTCCCCTCTAAGTTCCTGTGCTATTTTCCCCCACTGCTCACAATATAGTATGTGTCAGACTCTGCAAAAGATTGTGTAACTTATTGTCTAGAATGTCTGCTGTAAGATATGAAACAGGAGGAGGAGGAGGAGAGGGAGCAGAATGGTGTACTACCTTCGCTGTGCGACCTGGCCAAACATCCGGTTCTGCAATCGGGGTTGCATGATCACTCGAGGCTGGGGATGCGGCCTGCGACACATACCTTTCCATATGTGTAGGCCGTGGCTATTTAGAGGGTGAAGGAGGAAACGTCTGCCACCCAATTTTGCCCATCGGGATCCTCAAAGATCGCTGAGTGTAGAACTGAAGCTCCTCTGCTGGTAAAAGCTGTCATTGGCTGCAGAGGAGCTAGAAGAGTGCCGTGAAGCGGAGCTGGTCTAAAGCACTTCCGCCATCTTCAGCCCCCTCGCATGCGCCCCTACGCTTAGTTCTTAATACTGTGTATTGCCCCTTTAGCATCAATGACAGCGTGTAGTATTTTGTAATAGTTGTCTTTGAGGCTCCGAATTCTTGCAGGTGGTATAGCTGCCCATTCATCTTGGCAAAATACCTCCAGGTCATGCCAAGTGTTTGATGAACCACACATTTGAGATATCCCCAGAGTGGCTCAATGATATTAACGTCAGGAGACTGATGGCCACTCCAGAAACCTAACCATTTTCTGCTTTTTTTTTTTTTTTTTATAAAAGAATCTTGGTTTTTGTTGTTTACATAATATCAACCAATGGTGAATTTCATAAGTATAGCATGGCAACAAAACAATGCTGGCAATAATTCAGGTACAATAACCAAAACAAGGCTAATATCCATCAAATAAGGACACTTAAATAGCCCCAGGGATGAGAAGAACTATGCACAATGAGTTGCAGCTAAAGGTACCCATGTAGGATCAATAAAAATTTTGAGGTGTAAGCTGCTGTGGGGGCCAAGAAGAAGAAGGTCGAAAGGTGTAATAGTATGTGATGTCAAACATAGGTAATGGAAGATATATGTGTAGCGGTATGTTGACCAATCGCCATTAAAATATTTAAGGTGATTATCATGTATGTGATTAAAAAGAAAGAAAAAGAAAATAAGATGGGGATAGAGAAAGAAAGGGAGGTAAAACCTAGGGGCTGGGAGTATAGGAGTAGAAAAGGAGAAAGGGATAGAGGGGGAAAGGAGATGGACATAATGATACATCCCCAGAAGCCAATCGCTACAGGACCAAGAAGCCATATAGTATAAAAAAAGATTGGAATGCAGTGCAGCCTGATATAGTGTAATGTAACATTATGAGAGCTCTTCACAATTTGTTGGTGGGAAAGAGTATGAGAAGATAAGAGGAAGCAATGAGAAGGAAGAAAGAATTAGAGCTTTGTGATGGTGAGAGAGCAGCTTCTGGTAAACAGAGCGAACATATTATATATCAAATATGCAACCATAAACAAGAAAACCACAATATAGCAAGAAATAATATGGAACCTGTTTCTATACAGTTAAACCTTGAAGAAAAGACTGTTGCTCCAGGGCAGGAAATACTCTCGAAAGATAATGTCCCTTCTTTCGAATGTAGTAGTCTGCTCCATGTTTAGAAGATGTGGTGAGTATGTTGATGAAAGATATGGAGTTTAATAATTGGTTCCAAAAGGTAGATACCGATGCACAGAGCCAAAACCTGTGTTGTAATGTAGGTTTGTAAGAGCCACAGAGGCAGAAGGATCGGTTCGCAAATATAAGCAAAGCATATAAGAGTGATGCATGATTTTAAATTGCTGCTCACGCCAAAACTCATTTGAATTAAATGCACAGGTAGTGTTAAATCCAGTGAGGATTTGGACCGCCGTGAAAGCATTGCCAAAGTCTCTTATCCACGACTTGATGGAAGTAGAGGTTTCTAGTGATTTTGTATGATGCAGGTCTAATGGACCGTAAATATGAGATTTTATATTTTTGATTTCTTACAATGACTTCTATCAACAGAAACAAGTAGATTTGATTGGGGCTACGGAATTCACAACATTTCTGACTTGTAAGATGTACAAAAAATGGTGAGAGGGTAAATTGAAGGAGCTAAGAATTTGTTGAAGTGGTAGGGGAGAGCCTGACGACATGTCATACAATTGGCTTACAAATCTGAGACCCTGGGTATACCACATTTCATATGCTGCATGTTGTTGAGGAATGGAAAAGGCAGGATTATGATGAATAGGAAGAAAGCGAGATAGCCAGGGAGAAGCTCCTAGTTTGCGGCTAACCTCTTTCCAAGTGATAAGCGTGTCACGTATGAGTTTGAATGTAAAAGGGCCGTAAAATCAAATGGATATGCCATGGCGGATTCAAGTTGGTAATTGGAGTACATGGACGATTGGGACAACCAATCTATGCAAACGTGTAAAATACATGAGAGATTGTAGGTTCTAATGTTGGGGAGACCGAGGCCACCCTCACATCTAGGGAGAAATCATTTATGAATAGCAATTTGTGGGCAGAGCCCTTTCCATAGAAAATTAGAGATCGTTTTATTGAGTTTGATTATGTCCGTGCGTCTGAGCAGAAGAGGGATAGTTTGGAGAAGGTATAGTAGTTTCGGAAAACTCACCATCTTAAAGAGGTGAGCTCGACCCATAAGTGATAGTGGCAGGTCTTTCCACATCTCCAGCTCCCCTATGATTTTTTGGATTACTGGCGAATAGTTAAGCGAGTATAAAGACAAGGAGAGTTTCCATATCCTAATACCTAGATATGAAATATGACTTGTATTAACCTTGAAAATGAATCGCGAACCCATATAGGAGGACTTACATGATATAAGGGAAGGACTTCACTTTTTGCAAAATGTATGCGAAGGCCTGGCAATGTCGGAAATCTGAGAAAATGGTGTGAATATATGGCAAGTCTAAAGTTGGGTTGGAGGTAAATATTAATATATCATCTGCAAACAAAGCTAACCGCAGATCTTGCTGTGCAATTTGGATGCCATGGAGTTGAGAATTAAATAATAAAAAGCAGGCTAATGGTTCTAAAGCTAGATTGAAAAGCAGGGGGGATAAAGGACATCCTTGCCGTGTTCCTTTATGGAGTAGTATGGGATTGGATATTCGACCCGCCGCTACCACATGAGCCATTGGGGCCGAGTACATAGCTTGAATTAATTGTGTGAAGGATCCTGAAAAACCAAACTTGTGCAAAGCTAGATGGAGTAATTGAAAACTAACATTATCAAAGGCTTTTCAGCGTCAAGAGAAATGATTGCTAGATCCTGAAATGGGCTATTTTTAGCTTTGTGCAAGACTGTTAGCACTTTGTGAATATTTGACGAGGCTGAGCGGCCCTTTCTAAATCCTGCTTGTGATGAGTGAATAAGAGACAGTAGAATATTGGCTAAAAGGTTTGCAATCATTTTAGAGAGGATTTTTGCATCTAGATTGAGAAGGAAGATTGGTCGATATGAACCCGGGTCAGATGCATCTATCTTTTTGCTATTAATTTAATATGGGCTTGAAAGGCCGAAGGAAGATATGCCTCTCCCTCCTGGATTGGTTGGTAGACCAACTGTAAAGTAGGGGAGAGGGTTTTGGTCATAAGCTTATAAAATTCTGAATTGTACCGATCAGGACCCGGAGCTTTACCGTTTGCTAGGGATTTAATATCCATGAAAATATCGGCTTGTGATATAGGGAGCATTTAAGGATTGTAATGCTATGGGATTTTGGGTTAGTCTAAGAAGGTAACTAGCCCCAGTGACTTTGTGGACGAGTTGTTTTTTGTAAGCAGATGTAATAGCGATAATGTTACCACATAAAACTGCCTACCCCCTATCCCAGAATAAATTCGGATTAGAAATATGGGCCGAATTTGTGGTTTGGAAGTCCGCCCAAGTGTCCTGAAGCTGTCAGGATAGCTCCTGATTATTCGCCAGAATTGATGGGAAACGCCATATCCTTGGGTGTTCAAGTAATTAAGAGTGATGAATATTGGAGAGTGATCTGAAATGGCGATGTCATGTAGAGGATATGATGTGTTGCAGTACAGTGGAATTGCAAAAAATATAATCAATTCTAGATAAAAAAATGATGAACAGGGGAGTAGAAAGCGTATTCTTTGCCATCTGGGTGAGCCAGACGCCATACGTCAGTGATTTGCATAGCCTCTGCAAAAGTGCAGAGTAATGTGGGCGTTGGATGAGGGGGGGGGGCTGGGACAGGAGCTGACATTGATCGGTGCTCAACGATTTACCCTCCTGCTCATTCATGAATGAGTTAAAGTCGCCTCATATTACAAGAGGCAAATGGATATATCTCGACAACCTTGAAGAAAAGTCCTGGAAGACTTGTTTTGACAGAGAATTTGGTGCATAAATACTAGTGAGAACTAACGATTGAGATCCCAATCTGATGTGAGCTGCTATAAATCGTCCCTCATCTGAGGCTACAGAGATAATTTCTGGGTTAAGCAGTTTGTGGATGAGGATGAGCACCCGCTTTGTTTTTGAGTGAAGAGGAACCTAAGACGTGTCCCACCCATAGTTTTTTCATACGAATAAAATCAGTGTGAGTAAGGCGAGTTTCTTGGAGTAATGCTACATCAGCGTTCAGCCACCAAAGATGACGGAGTATGGCCATGCGTTTGTGAGGAGATCTAAGGCTCATAACATTCCATGAAAATATGCGTGTCATTCTGACGGAAATGCCGTGTATAGTAAACAGATGAAAGACTTACAAGTTTGAAGATTAATTTTGTCTAGTGCCTCACTGACATCCAAGCTCAAGTGTTGCGGTTCTGGCCTCAAGGGATGAAGGCATTCTCCAAAGGAGTAGAAGGAAAGGAAATAAGGAAAAAAAGAGAAAAGAGCAGGGGCCCAACAGAAAATCAAAATATACGGGATACCATAACAATATATTAAAATTCACATCAATCCGCATGCTGCTTCTACCATTGACCAGCGTGACTGTGAGTAGCAGGAAGAGGAGCCTGCCTCAGGGACATGTTGGATTTGTTGAGAAGGAATCCCCTTGACCATAAATAAAAGCCAAGCAGGGAGGAACTCAACAACCCCAACAACCACAGCGACGCTTAAGTCGGAGTAAGGCACATGCAGGGGTAAATAAACCAAACATATACATATGTCAACATGTAAATAGGCAGAATCAACAGAGATGTCATAAAACAGCGAATACTTTGCATCCGTAACATTTCATACCAGGTAGCCTTCAACAAAGGGTCTTACGACTTGGAAGTCTGTTAAAGCGGTGGTCTGGTCCAGTGGGAGGAGTAATTGAAGCAACGATGCAGAATCGGCATTCGAATGTTGCGTCAAGGCGGACGAGTTTTAGAAGAAGAGAAGTTGATACGTTGTCGCTTAGGAGGATCTTTGCAGGGGCTTCGTTGATCTCTGAGGCCAGGAGATCTAGCAGGGTGATGTGAAGACGAGTTGCCGTCAGATAGGTTATCTTAAATATATTGATGGGCTTCCTCTGGGTGAACGAAAGATTTTGCATCACAGGAGGGTGTGGTAAAACTTAGTGTAGCCGGTACGCCAGTGTAAATTTGATCCCTCTTTGGTAGAGAGTGGCACATATTTGTTGGAATGCTTTTCACTTACGCGAAACTTCCTGCAAGTAGCCAGCGAATAGGTGCAGTTTACGACCCTCAATCTGCAGGGAGTGGGAATTACGAATAGAGTTGAGGATATCTACACGATCAGTGTAGTTGAGGTATCTAACAATCACTGAACGCGGTGTGTGACGTTCATTGGAGGGAGGCCCTAGGCGGTGAGCTCTCTATACCTGGCAAGGAGTGGTTAGGCCCAGAGCTGCGGGAATCCGTGCTGAACATAGATCCAGGAACGTTCCTGAGTTATAAGATTCTGGAAGGCCCAGAATACGTAGGTTGTTTCTGCGTGAGCGGTTTTCCAAATCATCTAGTTTATTAGAATATTTTGATGCTAACTGCTTGATATTAACTGCTTCCCACCCGGCCTATAGTCAAATGATGGCCAGGCAAACCCCTCGTCCCTCCAGGAGGGCGTCATAGGATGTCCTCCCCGGATCGAGCTTTGCGCATGCCGGCAGGGCCGCGCTGTAGTGAGATCTATCACTGGCCATGGCCGACAGATCTGTACAACGGCCCTGTTGCCAGTACCATGTGACCTGCTGTGATCAAATCACACCCCACCCTCACCTAACAGCCAATCTCCTACACTCCTCCTACCACTCCATCCCCCACAGCCATTTCCTCCTGTACCACTATCCCCTCCCTCCTAGATTGCAAGCTCCAAGTAGCAGGGCCCTCGAACCCCTCGTGTATTGTATTGTTACTGTATTGTCTCATGTACTGTCCCCCACTATAATGTACAGCGCTGAGCAAACTTTTTGGCGCAATATACTGTATAATAATAATATTACAATGGATGGTTTCCTTTCATGCCATCCATTGTATACCAGTGTGTCTAGCTGTGAATAATCACAGTGATCACATGCACAGGCTGGGCCAGTCACAGCTCATCTGTGTTATGTGATTAGCCATGGCCAATCACAGCTAATCACAACAAAAAAAAAGCTGAATGAATCGATTTCATTCAGTTAAATGCTTGCTTATAACAAAGAAATTCATTGCTATAAGCAATCAAATTGTGTAAAAAAAAAAATACTGATCACTTCCCCAAAGTAGTACAATGTTACTATGGTAACATTATACTATTTTGGTCATAGTGTTATATGAAAAAAAAAATCTTAAAAAAAATAGAAACAAAATGTAATAAAAGAAAAAAATTTTTTTTTCGTACGGTCACCAGTCAGTGTCCCTGATCACCGCAACACCAGTTATACAACACTGTACTGCACTGGTGACACTATTTAAAAAAACGAAATTGTGAAAAATTATAAAAAAATTACAACTTTAAAAAAAACTCGCCATGCACCTTATGAAATACGCTGCACGGTCCAGTTTGCAAAAAGGGCAGCACCTAAGAGAAGCCCCCACTGGAAGGAGGGAAGGGGGGAAAGAGAGGAGTCAAGTATGGGAACCTTAAGGGAAGCAAGTGGATATAGTACCTCTTCGGATGTGCAGAGCCCACATGCCGTTTCCTTATAACCCCCTTCCCTGCCACCTGAGGAGTGGAAAAAAGAGGACGCTCCGGACACCACGTATGAGGTAAGTACAGAACCCCATTACAATCTTAGAAGAGGAAGAAGAGGGATAGACAGAATAAACCCAGTAAGGGAGCAAAGGGCATTTGACCAAGCTGAAAAATTAACAGGAGTAATAACCCATCGTTTCCCCTGGACTCCAGGGGGGAGATGAATAACTTTTTAAATACTATCCCAAAACCAAGACACAGTCCTTACTTGTTTGCCCAACAAATATGTAATATAGCAACACGCTATTCAGCAAATTGGACAGACATGTGCAGGATTATTAAAGGAGTAGCAGAGGATTTGGGGAAAACATTAGCCCCAGAAGATTCCTCTGACACAGCAATAACTCGGTGTACTAAATTAAAGGCGGAAATAGGTAAGATATTCCCTGCAGCTTCCTGGACTAAGGTGAGTACAATGACACAGTGAAGTGAGGAAGCACATGAGTATACAGATAGGTTTAAAATTGCGGTTACAGAGACAGGACAAGATGCAGACTCTGCTGCATTGGTGCCTATGCTTGTTACCATGTGGGGTACAGGTTTGTGCCAACCCATCAGAGACAAGCTGACTATACGCTACCCAGAATAGAAAACCATGAGTTTGCAAGCTTTGACCACCGTGGCATCCAATATGCAAAAGAATATGGATGACATGGAGGGGAAAAAGCTTCAGCGGGTAATGATAACCAGCAAGGTTACAAAGAAACCTGAACAAAGGGGGGAAAAAAAATGGTTACCCAATCTGACTTGTTTCAATTGTGGTAAAATTAGTCATATGGCCCGAGATTGTCGGGGACCAAAGAAACAAGTCAGAAAGCCATGGGTTAAAAGGAAGTGACTAACCCCAGTTTTACCAATAATATCAGAGACAGACAGTAATGATGCATTTGTAAAATTAACACTGGAAAAAAAAAAAAGGCATTTTTTGGTGACAAGGAACTTACTTTTCTTGTAGATTCAGGGGCCAGTAAAAGTGTTATATCAACAAAAACGGCTCCCCCTCTGCCTGCAGGACAAAGTGTGTCAGTTGTAGGACTGAATGGCTCCACATTAATGTTACAGGAAACCCCTCCAAATAAGATTAGATGTTTCCTTGCAATCCACTTTTCTGTTGTCTGATACAGTGCCTTGTAATTTGCTGGGAAGAGATATTTTGTCAAAATTACAATGTACCATAACCTATACACCTGAGGGAGTCTTTGCAACCTCACCCTTGACTGAAATAGAACAAGATGTGTGTGACAGTCTGCATGTGCTAGTTGCAGCATCAACATCACACTCAGAACATCCCGCTGTACTTGCAGACTTACCAGAGACACTCTGGGCCACATCAAGAGAAGATGTGGGGGTGTTAAATGTGCCTCCAGTCAATGTAGAGGTAAAACCAGGAGTTCCCTTGCCAAGACTGCCTCAGTATCCATTATCCCAGCAGCAAAAGGATGGTATCAGAGAACAGCTGAAAATGTACTTTGAAAAAGGAGTGTTAGAAAAGGTAAATACTCCTTGCAACACACCACTATACTCTGTAAAGGAAAAGCCTTTAGACCGTAATGCACCTGTGAAGTATAGAATGGTACAAGATTTGAGAGCAATAAATAAGGTGATAGGAGTGTCCCTTTGGTACCAAATCCAAACACAATGCTCTCTAATATCCCTAATGACACATCATTTTTTACAGTGATAGATATAGCAAATGCATATTTTTCAGTAAGATTAGAAGATTCATGTACATACCTATTTTCATTCACGTTTGAGAGCACTGCATACACCTGGAAAAGGCTTCCGCAAGGCCTGTCAATCTCACCTAGCGTGTTTAACCAAGCGCTAAAACAGGTGTTAGATCAGTGGCAGATACCTCCAGGTTGTGCTTTGCTCCAGTATGTGGATGATCTCTGCTTATGTGCAAATACCTTTAAAAGTTGTAAAAAAGCATCCTTGAATTTATTGCAATTTTTAGCAGAGCAAGGATGTAAAATCTCAAAGGAAAAGCTACAATGGTGCCAGGAAAAAGTAGTATTCCTGGGACATTGTATCTTTAAGGGGGGAAAACATTTAACATCAGAAAGGAAGGTTGTGATAAAAGCATACCCCCTACCAAAGAATCCAAAGGCACTCAGGGCATTTTTGGGTCTTGTAGGTTGTTGCAGGACCTGGATCCCAAACATGTCAGATTGCCCAGCCTTTATACGCATTAACATCTAGCAAACTTGTACATTTTGATTTAACAGAAGAACAAAAACAAGCAGTGGAAACATTGAAGGTGGCTATTATGACAAGTCCATGTTTGGCTTTGTCTGATTACAAGAAGGATTATTATCTGTTTTGTCATGAGGCAAACAATCAAGTATCTGGAGTGCTAGCACAGAAACACAGACAAGTACAAACCGGTAGGTTATTATTCTCAGCCACTGGACCCGGTCATCTGTGCAGCAGCAGCACCATGTATAAAAGCCACGGCTGCTGCAGCAGTGATGGTGGAAAAAAATGCCGAAGTAGTGTTAGGAAACACTTTGATTTTGATGGTCCCTCATGCAGTAGAACAGGTGTTGAATCATATCAATACTAAACATCTGTCTGCTGCCAGATTGACCAGATATGAGCTGGCATTACACCAACATAATAAAAGGTGTAGTGTGTTGAACCCAACAACACTTTTACCTGTCATGCCTGACCCACCAGAGGAGTGGGAGCATGACTAATAGTGAAACAGAGGTCTACAATGAGTTACCAGGGACAGTGACAGATGTAGCCCTGGAAAACCCAGATATGGAACTATGGGTAGATGGTTCCCGGTACAATACAGAAAAAGGTTCACCTGTGACAGAAATGGCCATAGTGGACCAGGAAAAGGTGATATTCCAGGAAGCCTTACCAAACCATTGTTCAGCTCAAGTGGCTGAATTGGAGGCTTTGGTAAAAGCATGCCAATTAGCAGAAGGTAAAATCGGTTAACATATATATTGATTCACGTTATGCTTTTGGAGTAGTCCATGATTATGCAGCAATGTGTAAAAGTAGGAATTACTTAACCTCTCAAGGTAAGCCAATTAAAAATGCTGTTCAGGTAATGGCCTTGTTGGAAGCTATCACCTTACCAGTTGCTGTTGCTATAATAAAAGGTGACAACTCACACAAGAGGAGATGATCCCATCACTATGGGAAACCAAAGAGCAGATAAAGCTGCTAAAGAAGCTGCACTGGTTCCTTTGAGTGAGAGGAAAAGTGACAGTATGTTTTTTGAAAGCCACACCTGATGAGGAAACATTAGGAAAGCTGCAAAATGCAGCATCTCAAAAAGAGATAAGTAAATGGAAAAAAGCCAAGTGCATCCAGGATGAAAAAGGTATTTGGCATCATAAAGATGGGAGACCATGTGCCCCTCATGCAATGTATCCTGATTTATGTTCTATGGCACACCTCCCCTCTCATGTTGCCAAAAGAGGGATGGTGGATAGAATTTTGAAAACATGGTATGCACCAGGTATTGAGACAATGGCAAAACAAGTTTGTCAACCATGTTTAATTTGTGCACAGTTCAATCCAGGGAAAAAGGTACAGAGACCGTCTGGTCATATCCCAAGACCTTTATACCCGTTTCAAAGGGTACAGATAGATTGCATACAGCTGCCAAAGGTAGGAATGTATGAATTTTGTTTAACAGTTGTAGATGTTTTTTCAAGATGGTTGGAAGCTTTCCCAGTAGGAAAAGCCACAGCAACAGCCAAGAAACTAATACAGGAAGTAGTATGTAGGTATGGAATCCCAGAAACAATAGAGAGTGACAGAGGGAAACACTTCACAGGTCAGGTAATGAAGAAAATACTGACAGCTTTTAACATTGAACAATGCTTGCATACACCATACAACCCTGCTGCAAGTGGTAAAATAGAAAAATATAATGAGTTGTTAAAGGCAAAGCTGGGAAATATTAAAGCAGAGAGAGGATTGAATTGGTTACAAGAATTACCAATTGCATTATTCTCCCTCAGAACTACTCCTAAACAGAGGGGAAAGTTATCTCCTTATGAGATACTTTTTGGATCAGTGCCAAGGACAGGTTTGTATTACCCACAGGCATCAAACAAATCCTATGGTACACGCACAGAGTATGTAATAGGATTACAAAAACACCTTAATCAGTAGCATAATAAAATCTATGCCTCACTTCCAGATCCAGATGATCTTGAAGGGACACAAGTTGCAACCAGGTGACTGGGTGATGCTTAAAAATCACCAGAGGAGAGGTCTTGAGCCCAGGTGGACAGGACCCCATCAAGTGGTACTGGTGACCCCAACAGCTGTAAAGCTCGAGGGGAAGGAGGCTTGGGTGCATGCATCACACTGCAAACACGTGCATAAAACTGTGGTGCCTGAGCAACCAGGCTAGCTTAAGGGATGAGTCCTCGGAGGGGGCCCCTGATATTGGCAGGCCATGCTTAGGAAAAATATTTATTTGTGTCCCTTTTCAGTTTCAGAATAAAGTCATCTGTGGAGAAGGAAGATGAGAGCATGGCAGATTATCCTGATGGTACTAGGCCTAGGCCTGATGAATGTGGAGAGCCAAACCTTTCTGATTAGGATGATTCAAATGCATGATCTCTCAGACTGTTGGATATGTACTATGTTTCCCCCCAGTGTACGCCACAAGCCCATAATTGCTATAGCAGTGACAAGTCCTGATTTAGATCATGCTTTGTTAGTAAATTTGTCTATAAATAGCTTATTAAATACACAGCATGGGAAGGCTCTCAAGGAAGAAGATCTGCTAATCCAGGGTATATCAGAAAGAGAGATAGGTTATCACTTTAAATGGAATAATAAGAGTATGTATCACAGATTATCATCAAGAACCAGGAGAGGTCCAAGTTGTAATAAACGGGTGTTATAGTATTTATTTAAGGTACTTGTATAGCGCAGTCAATGTTACGCAGTGCTTTACATATATATATTTAATAATATATATATATATATATATATATATATATATATATATATATTGTACATTCACATCAGTCCCTAACCCTCAAGGGCCGTACAATCTAAGGTCCCTAACTCACATTCATACCTACACATACTAGGGCCAATTTAGACAGGATCCAATTCACCTACCAGCATGTCTTTGGGTGTGGGAGGAAACCGGAGTACCTGGAGGAAACCCACGCAGGCACAGGGAGAACATGCAAACTCCAGGTACGTGGTGCCGTGGTTAGGATTCGAGCCAATGACCCTAGTACTGCCAGGTGGAAGTGCTAACCATTTAGCCACTGTGCTGCCCCCATAGTATATTGAATCAGACTATGTGTCGGTGTAAGAATGATTGCTCCAACTGTTTTAATAAAACCTTGAAGCAATCATTAAAGGCTTTGGATTTACCAGACGAGTGTAATGAAACATATATAGATACTGATGTAAATAAATACAATAGATCTTTAAAGGAATTAGTGATGTCAGAATTGAAAACCGTTGGGGTAAGAGTCCTACCTAACCCATATTATTTTGTGTGTGGACGGAAGGCAAGGAAGAGATTGCCCCTAAAAGCTAATGGTATCAGTGTCATAGCAGAACTGATTTATGCCAAAAGACCAGTGAATATGTCTGATTTGTTAAAAGAACAAAAAGGACAGACAGAAGAGATCTACAGAAAGTAAAGTCTATTCTATAGAAGCTGCTTCAGACGCCATGACTAACATTGCGCAAAACTATAACATATCAGTATTTGGGATGCATTTAAGGCATGGACCTATGCTCTATCCTCTACAGGGTGGGGACAGGAGATGGTGACTAGAATAAATAGTTATCCAAATGTAACAAATATTATGCTGGGTCATGTTTTAGCAGCACTAAAGGATGAGGCAGAAGAATAGAAATGAGAAGACAGGTAATTGCCAACCATATGGGTCTACACATTCTTTTTGCATCTCAAGGAGGATTGTGTGTAGCCATAAAACAGGAATGTTGCACCTATATGGTTGACAAAATCTATGACTTAAATGCCCACTTGGCTGCAGCAGAAGAATTGCAGGATGATATCCATGATATCCTAATTTAGATTTATCTGAGTGGGGTGGAGGAGTGTTGTCATGGACATCATGGTTGAACCCTTTAAACTGGTTCAAGGGGATTGGTACATTGTTCAAGACATTTTTGATAGGATTATTAAAAATAGGTGGGATAATACTGGGAGCGATGATAAGCTTATTCCTGTGTTATAAGTTAAGTATATGCGCTTGCAAAAGGGTGTATAAGCTATTGAAATTTAAGAAAAACTCAGATTTGTTTGTTGCTCCCATTCAAAGGAACAATGGACAGCAGCATAGAAGAAACTGAGATGCCCAAGTTGTCACCCGTCTATGAGCCAGGCCCTGACCTGCTAATCGGTACACTCCCTGAACCACCTGTTCTGACACCATTATCCCCTAATATGAGAAGGAGCCAACCCTGAATATAACAAAATGGAGATCGAACATCCTCAGGCTGATGGTGCCCAAGGACCACCAGTCACAGCGCCACACCAGATGTATATCGAATGGAGGCAATCTGCATCAACTAATCTACCAGCAACTAGCAGTGGATGGAGCCAGAACCCTAATCTATGGCCTCAGAGACCACAAGGAAATGAAAAGACGATTTTAATTGTCGGACATTCATATGTTTTAATAGAGCATATTCTAGGGCTCTTTGGGTAGGCCAAGAAAACTTGGTGTGAACAGGAAGGAGTTAAAATAAAATGGGAATGGAGGCCAGGGTTATGGTGGGGAGGATTACGTGATCTCATTAATGGAGCAGTATCCCAACACCAACCACACCCCTATGCTGTGATTATTCACCTGGGAGGTAATGATTTAAAAGATGGCCGAGCTCCAGTGTGGGGACTTGTGAGGAGAATGATGGAGGATATGTATTGGCTAAGGAGAAGATTCCCTAAGGCCCACATAGTGATGTCATTAATTACACTGTTCAACAAATTTTTATTTTTTGCCAGTTTTGGAAACAAAAGGATCCATTTCTTAATGAATTTCACATTCTGAGTTCAAATATAACAATGAAATTTGTCAATTGGCTCTAGTTTTTCTGTAAACGGAAAGTTTTCTACTAATGGCGTAATGACTACATAATGCACAATAATTATATAGATAGATGTCTTTCCACAAATATAAAGCAAGTGATATTGACTACATAACAAAGCCTAAATGGCATAATATATTGCATAGGATTACCAAGAAAAATTATAGCCATAAGCCAAGTTGAATCATTTTAATACTTAGGATTCTCACTAGTTTTGTCTTCAGTTTGTGTCGGTTTTGCTTCTCTTGGCTTTTCTCTTGTATTCGAGGAAAGGGCTATCTCTTACAACTGCACGTGACTACACGCTTCAGGTTCTTCCTCACTTGACTCAACCACGAAGGATTCTGGTGCTTTAGGAATTGGTAGCCCCTCTCCATGAGGAACTGGACGTATTGCCGATGGAATATGCACAGATAACTTTTTCTTCTTATTTAGCCCTTTTACAATTGGAGGCACCATACAAAAGTAACAATTACTAACATGATCTGTTGGCTCTCTCCAAATCATTGGCACAGCGAAAGGCATAGATGCCTTTTTTCCATTCAACCATTGCTCCAGTGCCGTCCCACAAGAATTGCAGCATATATGTGGTGCCCAGCTCTTGTCCTGGTCTCCTATCTTGCAGCCAATATACAAGTTGTAGGCTTTCTTAATCATTCCTGTTATCCTCCTTTTTTGTGAGATAAAAGTTATTTCACCGCAGATATAGCAGAAATTATCTGCTTTATTCACACAAGTTCGAGGCATTACTGAGTAGCCTATATAAGCATAAAACGAAATGTAAAGACGAACTACAATCAGCTACAGATACTGCAGCTTTTATGCAGTGAAGTGATGCAATTAAAGGCTAATATTGCATCATCTCAGTATACATGCAATTTTCTATTGGTCACCAGTATCAATTGCGCAATATGCAGCTGAAGTTGCATCATAATTTTGAATGGCTTACGTCATTAGATGGGTGAATATATCATGGAAACTGGAGCCAATCAACATTTTTTAGGGTCATTTTCGTTTTCAGCACCCCAAAATTATGTAAGATTAGCTAATTTTATGCCCAAAACTTTTTACCTGTTGAACAGTGTTATCAGACCCATGTGGAGGAAAGTGTGAATTGAGAAAGCTCATGTATTTAATGGGGAGTGTATCAATGAATATGATTGGAGGACACGCCATACTTGCCATAGGAAGTGAACAGGACCGACGTCTGTTCAGGTTTGACAGAGTACACCTGAACAACGTGGGTAATGACATCTTCCTGCAGGAGTTGTATAAGGTAGTGATCATGTACCTGAGAAAGAAGGGGTGACCTAAGAGAAAAAAAAAATGTGAGATGTTCCTTTAAGCTAGAGTGTGGAAGCTTTGCAATTTGAGAGTGAAAATGCAAATAAAGATGAGTGCTTGCTGGTGTGATTGCATAAGGACAGCATCCTTCTGTTGTGTACCTGCCCCGGTTGGAGACATTCCTCCGACATACAGGTGGGTTTAGCCTACCTATATGTCCCGGTAAAGGACAGGGATGGGATGTTGTCTATCTATAGGCAAGTTAGTAAGGAAGCTTTGTAACATCCACTGGGGAGAGCCGAGCGGCAAAATGACGCAGAAAGTGGAGAGCCATACCTGTAAGAGATAAGTGAGGTATTACAGGGCTCATCGCTTCTGAGTGTCATGCTACTGGGTTTCAGGTATAGATGAATCAGAGTAACTTGCGAGCCACAGGTGTGATAATTATTAGAGGATCTCAAACATGAAACACAGCAGAGGATTTCCAATGGGATATTGCGTTACTTAAACCTGTGTAATGTGAGTTTAATACTTGGATGGTGGGAATAAAGAGTTTTAAAAGGTAAAGCACTATGTCCTCTATTTCTTCCTGCATGCGGAGTAACACAAGGAGTGGATAATTAGGAGGTCTGGGATAACAAAAGGAGTGTGTAATCCCTGAGGGGATAATCAGCCACCAGAGGATACATCCATTACTCCTAAAGGAAGGATCTCCCTATTTCACCAGCAAAAGTATATGTCTAGCAGGTTCCAGGGAAAGTGAACCGAAAGCGTGTATAGCCTAATTGCAGGCATCAAAGGAGGTGAGCGCACATCTTCACTATTTGAAGGATTCACAAAAGTCACAAATTGAAGAACAACAAGCACCAAGTCACTATATATAAACAAATTGTTTATTCAATGGGACTATTATTTTGATGATATTTGGATTCATACTAATCACTATTAATTATTTATGAGCATTTGGTTATTTTTATTTATGGGGGATCATCTAAATGCGTTTTAGTTGAGGGTTTTTAGTTGGTTCACTATTTTTATTATATTAAATGAGGGTATTATGAATATAAATGAAAATTGAGGGTATTAGTAAGTACATCATGTCACTAATAGATGATTTATGAGCACTTGGTAAAAATTTTTTTTTAGAGGAGTATTTCATGTGGAATTATTTTGATATTTATTTGGAGGAGACTGATTAGTTGAAACTATCTATTTAAATATTTTTTGGTATTCATACACTTATTAGTTATTTGTATCATAATTTGAATTTAATGGTAATAATTTAATTATTATTTATTGAGAAGTATTTAGGAGCGCAACATATATTTGTAGATGCTACTGGGTTTCATAACCAGTGAATGATAAAGGGAGATGGGTCTAGTGATTGACAGGTGGTCAGAAAAGAATGTAGGGAACCCTGATGTTCTCTGCAGCTTTTCTGATGGTTATGTGTGGATCAACTGGACTACATGTCTCTTATTTGCTTGTATTGTTAAGAACTAATGTTTGATAAGAAGTTAATACCGAAAATAAAAAAAATGAGCCCTCCTTTGTACATTTAAGTACAAGGGAGTGAGATGTATGATTAATAAGGATCAAAAGGAGGGAATAATGTATAGGGATAAAAGTGATCCTTACCATATCCTACATCATAGTAATATATTATAATTAAATAAGAGTGTTTAAATTGATTAATACATACATACACACACACATATATATATATATATATATATATATATATATATATATATATACACACACACACACACACACACACACACACATACATATATATATATATATATATATATATATATATATATACACACACACACACACATACATACACACACACACACACACACACACACACACACACATATATGTTTATAATATGAGACATGGCTATTATTGCTACCATATATCATTAAGTGAATATATTCTGCTCTATTAGCAGTTAAAATGGCTTCTGGAGTTAAAATGGCTTCTGCTGCTACCAAAGGCTTATAAAAGATATTTTATGTAAGTTGTCAAAAACAGCCGATTAATGATGAATGTTTGATAAAATGTCTCGATAAGATATCCCGAAGCGTAAAAGGCAAATATTCTGGAGTGTAACTGATAAGCATAAAGGTGGGCAACAAGCCATAAAAAATCTTATAAAAGTATGGACTGTCACATATCTAATTAGAGCATCTGATGGGCAGGGCATGGGTGCTCTCATACAATTGTATTATCGCTAATAAACATAGAATTCGGAGCTCTCGTCTGCAAGGTTGTTTATTTCAGGTGTAAAGCCGTGAAATCCCTAATCAGGTCATTTGGGGGATATCTGTACTGTTCTGACTCTATAATTTTCCTACAGACTAAATAATATATACTGATTTGGGTTATTTTCACCAAACAAATGTAGCAGAATACATCTTGGCCTAAATTTATGAACAATTATTTATTTGCAAACTTTTATGACAAAGAAAAACATGTTTTTTTTTCAAAATTTTCGGTCTTTTTTTGTTAATTTCGCAAAAAATAAAAACCCCAGTGGTGATTAAATACCACCAAAAGAAAGCTCTAGTTGTGTGAACAAAATGATAAAATTTTAGTTTGTGTACAGTGTTGCATGACAGCGCAATTGTCAAAGTGTGAGAGCGATGAAACCTGAAAATTGGCCTGGGCAGGAAAGGGGTAAAAGTGCCCGGTATTGAAGTGGTTAAATGGCTTCATATGATCCTTAAATAAAAATGTTTGGCATGATCTGTCATATTTTTAATATCAAATGCCAAAATTTCACAATTTGTGCCAGGGTATACAAACTTTTGAGCACAACTGTATTTTAAGGGTACTAGGAAGCTCATTTTTTAACCATGCCCCTTTTAAGCCCCCCTCCACTGTGACAAAACAAATATATTATACTGCAGCTTACCAAACTGTTTATGGTAACTGATTATAAAGGTTTTACATGAATAAAAGATGATCATCTTAATCACCTCTGAGTGTTACAGTAAATGGTTTGTCTCATCTACTGTATGTAAACTGATGCATTCTGTTGGAGAGCTTGTGCTTTAGAAAAAATAGACTTGCTGAATCCTAAGAGGAAAACAGAAGAAACCAGGCCTAAAAAAGGGAAGATGCAACCATTACATCTAAGAATTGGTAAGCTGCAATATGGTAAAAGGTTTGCTTTTGGGTTTAATATGGCTTTAACACTTTGACCAGACCTACTATATGTCACTTTGTGCACCACATTTTTTTCCTTGGGGTGCCCAAAGTTGACCTAGGTCTTTTGCAATCACCACTGATCATGTCAGGTTGGATTTCGATGTCAATTCTGCTCCCCCACCATGCTGGAATCAGACCTTTTATTATTAACCACCTCTGAAACTTACAGAGTGTCAGAGGCTATGCATGCCAGAGAGACCCATTTGCTCCCTTCTCTTGCCCTTACATCAACCAAGGTCTTGGCAGTGGTTGTGGAAGCCTTTTGGGATTTGCATCAACAGTCTTTAGCTAATTTATAAGGGGGGAGTAAAGATAATAAAGCCAGACTGACTTGTATGCTCATCTGGTTAGACATGGATGGTGACGGGGGTCTTCCTAAAAGAGACATAACTGGGCTCAAAAAGGACCAAGTTCATCATTTTTCGGAAGGTCGCCCATTCACACAAGGGCTCCCTGTAGGTTACAACACACTTATGCTTGCAGGGATAAGAGTGGTGTCTATCTGCAGGACAAGTTAGCAGATAGACTGGAGACTGCACTGCCCACTGTAAATGTTTTCCTTTGAAGAACACATGTACAGGAAAGCAGCACAGATTGGAGGAACCAGCAGCACTGAAATTTGTAAACGGCAAGTGCTGGGATAAGAAACTTAATAAATGATTTACTGGAGAAAGTTTATTTTATTGTGCTTAATGAGTTAAAGGAGTATTAATCCCTCAGCTTTTTTTAAGCCTAAAGTTTATATAAATGAAAAATGTAGCGGCTTTAATAGATGCAGGCTAATTTTGCAGTTTATAGACAAATCTTGCTTATATGTCGCAAAAAAGGGCCACCTTGACAGATTATCCCTACATTAGAATGAATTTCCCATCTAACTGCCAACTCCATTGCTATAAAACATTTTTCCAATGTGCCCATTTTCTCTTTTACGGTCTATACAAAGAGGGCATGTTCTGACATCTCCAAACCAACATCCCTGCAATACTTAAGGCAGCAGTAGGCAACCTTTCAGAGAATGCCATCGGGGGCAGAAGGGGTGTTACTAGGCGGTGCCCTTAAAAAAAAAAAAAAAAATCACCCCCCATAAAGTCCTCTGTCCCCCTTGACATCACCCCCCCCACAGTATTGTCCTGTGCCCCCCAAAGTTGTGTCTTCTGCCCCCTTCACATTGCCCCCCAGAGTATTGTCCTGTACCCCCCAAAGTTGTGTCCTTTGCCCTCTTCACATCATCCCCTCACTGTAGTGTCCCCTGCCCCCTCCCTTCAGTGTCCTTTACCTCCCCCCCAAAGCAGTGTCCTCCGCCCCCTTCACCCCCCCCCCCCCCCGTGTAGTGTCCTCTACTCTGCCCCCTTCAAAGTGTCCTCTACTTCCCCATCCCCCAAAGCAGTCTGTTCTTTTCTCATCAGAATCCCCTCTCTACTCTAGTTTCCTCTGTCTCCCCTCTCACAGTGTCTTCTCTGTTCCCTTCACAACACACACACATAGCACTTCCTACCTGTCACATGTGGAGATCAGAGTGGAAATCAGAAGACAACACAGTGCTGGGTGAAAGGCGGGAGCTGGAGCCTGCGGAGTTCATAATACCATGCTGGTGATTGGTTGCTAGGACTGCATAGCAACCAATCACTGAGCAGCTCCCACCCTGCCCTTCATCCAGCACTATGCTGCCTCCTGCTCTCTGCTGCAGGTAACATGAGAGCAGCTGAGGCTGGGGGGATGCAAAGCTGGTCACAATCAATCTGCTACCGCCCTGCAATCAACAGATTGCAGAACCCCAACTTAAGGCTTCTGTCTAAACTCAAGCTGTCCAGGAAAGTGGAAGGAAGAGCCCTTTTTCAGAAACACCAGACACAAGCACACAGTAATGAAAAGTTAGCTTGTATTAGTTACTTTTTCTTGGGCGACAAAAAAGATTTCCTCTTCTTCTGCTTGGTACACAGCAGCAGTACTGAATTTTCAGAAAGGTAGAAGGAGTTTTGTTCTCACTTTCTGTTTCTGGTTAGTTGTTAATAACCAATTTGAAAGCAGATTAAGCAGCACTGACACTCAGACATTTATGTCAATAACAGTCTTACCTTGTGATAAGGGCTTGGTTTGGCTTGGCTTATAGTTGGCGAATGAACGGCAGGATAAAGCGCACAAACTGCTTTCAATGATATATGCTTAACGTCAGCTTGGATACCAGGAGATGGACATATACCAACTGGCATGGCATTGATGGCATAACAACCCTGAAAGCATAAAACATGTCTGGTGCTTATCACATTCTCAATGGAAATAACAGTTCCAAACTCAAAAGTGAAAAAAGTTACAAAATATAAAAATCGAACAGTCACCTCCTAAAATTTTCTAAAATTGACACCATTCAGTGGTTCAGTGGTTCACTTCCTCCAAAATATATAGTGGACATGCACATACATCCATTGTTATATGTAATATTGGTAATTGCCCTCCTAAGGTATCACGGACTTGCAATTGGATAAAGTTCAGTTTTAAATGTTGTCTATGCATGCTTTTAATAGATGTTTGCTAATAAACTTTGTAAAAAATAAATTGTTTAGCTTATTCTTCAGCAGCTCAAAAGTCCACAGTATATCTGCATTTTTGCTAAATTCTAAAGGATGTGGTGCGTTTTAGTTTGGCACCACTGCTTCTTTAAAGTTCTTCTTTAAACATTAAGATGATTTAATTCAAAGAGAATGTATACTAATGATAGAATTTCCAGGACTCCAAGGGGGTATTATAGTGTTGCTAAACTCAGGATCGTGCATTTACTATATCTGGTCTCACACAGTGCACAGAACATGGAAATGAAATTTTAGTAAATATAAACTGCTAAATACTTTTTCTTAGCAGTTAGAGCAGTCTTGTGACTTCTATTCGTATCCAGCCGAGCACTGGTTAAAGCTTGTAGGAGTTTTCATTATGCTCTAGGAAGATGCAGGACTTGCTGAGCACCCTGTGCTGATCACATGCACTCTCCCAAGAAAAAAACCCTCTAGCAATACACACTAAACTGAGCATGTGCAGAACGACTACACAGAATATCTTATCAGGAAATGAGAGTGGGAGACTGGAGGAAGGGGAGGATCAGAGATGTCCGGTTTAAACAGTTTTTACACAATACAGAAGATTAACCCCTTAGATTCCATAGGAGTATGACAAGCATGCTTTAGTCTAGGTTCACACCTATGCATTTTGCGTTGCGTTTTGCAGTACACAGCAGTCCATTTAACATGATTTCCTATGGGACAGGTTCACATCTCCACGTTTTCACCCGGTGCTTTTTTTGGAAGGGATCAGGGACTTTTTAAAAAAAAAAAAAAAACACAAAACGTTGAGCTTTTGGTTCAATAGACTTCAACGGAGACACTGCAGAAATGCATGTAATGTGTTCTTGATGCGTTTTGCATTTTAATCTGCCCAACAAGTTGGGAAAAAAAGCATCAAAAATGCATATGCAAAAAACGCAAAACGCACAGCAAAAAGCACTGCAGAAACTGATCAAACGCAAACTGCATAGGTGTGAACCTAGCCTTACTGCATATACAGGCTGATTTTACTGTTGTGGGTCTCCTCCCTTACTACAAAGGGTGGTTCGGTGGTACAGAGCTGTGTATATCTCATATCTAGATGAAAAGAAATACAAGCTCTTGCACATAAATCAGGTTATATATTTATATTTATTTTCTACTTTGTTAAACAATATATCCAATAAAATCAAATTTCTTCATAAATTTAGGTTAAAATGTATTCAGCTACAGGTCTTTGGTCTAAAAGGTTAAGAAAGAGTAGCAAAATGTACAGAAGTTCAGTATAGCATCCAGGAGTTAAACAGCAACAAGCAGAGTTTAAGATTAAAGATTATTAATAAATTATAGTACAGAAGACCTAGATCTAAACTCTGTAGACCAAGTGTTCTACTTCTGAGCAAAAGGTGGAACATATTGATTTAATTGCAATGAAATTTAATCTCCAAACACGGAAAGGTTTCTTCACAGTGAGAGCTGTGAAAATGTGGAATAGATTCCCTCAAGATTTGGTTCTGGCCAGCTCAGTGGATTGCTTTAAAAAAGGTCTGCATTCTTTCTTGGATACACAGAATATAACTGGATACTAACATTTATAGGTAAAGTTGATCCAAGGAATATCCGTCTGCCTCTCGGTGGATCAGGAAGGAATTTTTTCCCCTGTAGGAGCAAACTAGATCATGCTTTGCTGGTGTTATTTTTGCCTTCCTCTGGATCAACTGTGGGTGTAGGATTATAACTTTATTTTTAATGGTTAAACTGGATGTACTTTTGTCTTTTTTCAGACAGACTATGTAACTATGAGGTCACACTTAAACCTTCTTGAGCAGAACCCTCTCTGTAGTCTAATACCACAATGTCATATGTTGGGGGCCGCTGGTATGTAGAATAATGGAGGAAAGAGCATGGCAGTAATGCTGTAGGATGCTGAAGGAAAGTCCAGTGCAAGACCAACACATGTGGGGGCAAAACCAGGGACCTGTCAAAGCTGGCAGGAAGATAAAAATTTAAATCCATGAGGACCAAGTGCTTTCAAAACTGTCATGTCTTGTCTTTCAGTACTGCATTTTTTTTAAACATGTAACATATAATTTTTGTTTCACCTAGGCAATTGTTGGCATGGAAGACCATCTCACTTTCACTAGTGCTTGGCTGCCGTAAATAAGAAATGTCAAGAGGCGAAACTGTCTAGCAGTGTAGTTGAGCGGTTTTAGATTCAGTAAGGACTCCTTTGGTGATTTGCACATACATTAGCTTAGGGTATACACTATTTGGTAGACTCCCATCCAAAAGTACATAATTTTGGGGTAATCCCACCAAAAATGTAATAGGGTTCCTGGTGACTGGCAGCCACAAAAACAGTTCGTAAAACATGTGGGAGCAAATTTAGCTAATCTTTGGAGGACCACCACATTATTAGTTTATACACTGCTCAAAAAAATTAAAGGAACACTTTTTATTCAGAGTATAGCATTAAGCCAGTTAAACGCCTGGGATATTGATCTGGTCAGGTAAGGAGCAGGGGGCATTGTTAATCAGTTTCAGCTGCTGAAATTAGCACTAGATGGGCAACAATGACATAATCCACAAAACAGGAATGGTTTTACAAGTGGAGGCCACCGAGTTTTTTCCCTGCTCATCTTTCCTGTTTTTCACTAGTTTTGCATTTGGCTGGGTAAGTAACTACTGGAAGCATGAGGCGATACCTGGAACCTACAAAGGTTGCACAAGCAGTCCAACTCCTCCAGGTTAGCATATCAATATGTGCCATTGCCAGAAGGTTTGCTGTGTTTCCCAGCACAGTCTCAAGAGCATGGAGGAGATTCCAGGAGACAGACAGTTAGTCTAGGAGAACTGGACAGGGCTGTAGAAGGTCCTAACCCATCAGGTCTGGTATCCTTCCTTTGTACAAGGAGGAACAGGACGAGCACTGCCAGAGCCCTACAAAATGACCTTCAGCAGGCCACTGGTGTGAAATTCTCTGACCAAACAATCAGAAACAGACTTCATGAGGGTAGTCTGATGGCCCGGGGTACTCTAGTGGGCTCTGTACTCACTGTCTGGCACCACAGAGCTCGATTGGCATTTTCCATTTAACACCAGAATTGGCAGGTCCACCACTGGCGCTCTGTGCTTTTCACAGAGAGCAGGTTCACCCTGAGCACGTGTGACAGACATGAAACGGTCTGGAGAATCTGTGGAGAGTTATGCAACCTGTAACATCATTCAACATGACTGTTTTGGTGGTGGGTCAGTGATGTTCTGGGGAGGAATATCCATGGAGGGGGGCACAGACCTCTACAGGCTAGACAATGCCACCCTGACTGCCATTAGGTATCAGGATGAAATCATTGGACCCATTGTCAGACCCTATGCTGGTGCTGTGGGTCCTAAGTTCCTGCTGTGCATGACAATGCCCAGCCTCACATGGCAAGAGTACGCAGGCAGTTCCTGGGGGATGAAGAAATTGATACCATTGAATGGCCCCCATGCTCGCCTAACTTAAATCCAATAGAACGGCTCTGAGCTATCATGTCTATCGGATGCCACCAGGTTGCACCTCAGATTGTCCAGGAGCTCAGTGATGCCCTGGTCCAGATCTGGGAGGAAATAACCCAGGACACCATATATATACACATATACATACACACATACATACATACATATACACACACACAGTACATACATATACACACACAGGCTCCATTATTTATCTAGTCTTATTTTTGGGGTTTCCTGTGCCTGGGGATCAGCCCTTTGGCTGTATTAAATGAAATGTCATATTCTTACATTGTTTCACTGTAAACTCACTTTTATGGAATAAACAGACCCAGGGGTCTTTTAATATACTAATCTCCAGTATCTCCTTTATTTGTTGTATTATACCTTCCCAAAAGTCTTGTATTTTAAGGCAATCCCACCATATGTGTGCCATTGCTCCTTTCATCCCACACCCCATCCATTATAAAGGTGAGACCTCTGGTCTTTGTGTGCCACACTGGGTGTAATATACCATCTTATTAACCATTTGTAATTAATTTCTACTGTGTTTATGTCCACGGCACCATGTGCTAAATTTAAATATTTTCTTTTTTTCATGCTCAATTTTGTTCCAAGCTCCTTTTCCCACTTCTCCAAAAACAATGGAGAAACAGATCCAGACATTACTGTAAGGGTCTTATAAATACAAGAGGTAATATGTTTTCGCATTGTATCCACTCTAAACAAATTGTACCAGTGGATTAATATCTTCCCTTGTCCTTAGTGGATGTGGGAGCGCTGCAACAAAATGTCCTGATTGATAATAATGCCATTTATCTAGTGTAGAAAATATTTTTTTTATTTTTTAAAAAACTTGAAAAGAACATAATTCCCCTTTTTCAGTGATATCCTTAATGTGCATTTCTATCTTTAATCCATTTTCCTGCAATACCATCTTTCCCAGGTGGAAAAAATGATGTTCCTACCAGCGGTATTAACAGTATTATATCCCATACCCTATCTAGTTGTGACCCACTTAATGTGCTTTCCATTTTAACCCAACTGTTCCCTCGTGAATTATATATCCAGTCAGCTATTCGTGAAATCAATACAGAAAAATTCAGCACAGTCAAACTCCCATTTACTTTATCATTACACAGTACCTCATTTAATGCTTGATTTTGTATTTACCCATATATATATATATATATATATATATATATATATATATATATATATATATATATATATATATCTCTATCTATCTGAGTATCATTCTTTTTATCATTTAAAAAATGTCTTCGGTAGAAGTTATCTTCAGTTGTATCTTTTTCGGTTTTCTTTTTATGTTGTTCCAAGTCATATAATTCCTCAGTTAATAATCTTATTTTCTTATCACGTTCTTTTTTTCGGCCCCTATTGAGATCAGGATTCCCCTAATATGTGCTTCCCAGACTGTAGCGACAGATACCCAGTCAGTCTCATTTAACAAAGTATTGCTCTATTTCCTCCTTCACTCTTATTTCTATCTGTGGTTCCTGTAAAAGTGTCATATCATTTCCACATGTTAATTCCATTCCCTTCTCAGCCGTAATCTCATTGGGACAGGTGCAAGGTTAAAGTCTAAGTTTTC
This sequence comes from Staurois parvus, assembly GCF_062004578.1. Taxonomy (NCBI): domain Eukaryota; kingdom Metazoa; phylum Chordata; class Amphibia; order Anura; family Ranidae; genus Staurois; species Staurois parvus. The sequence continues at coordinate 297,000 of NW_028318568.1, read as the reverse complement.
TCAGCAGACCCTCAAGGTATACCATTGAGTTCTTGTTAGGTCAATAGATATTTGCTAATGTACATTCTGATACCTGTAGTTTCCCTTTCAGGAATAAGAACCGACCCTCTGGGTCCACCAATCTGTCTTTAATAGTAAATCTTAAATTTTTTGCTAACCCTATTGCCACTGCTTTTGCCAATTTTATTGGTGAGTTAGCGTAATCCCAAATTGGATAGCTTAACATTTGTACTCTGAGATATCTGCATCTCTTGTAGAAATACAACATCAATGGAACGTTGATGTATTTCCCTAAGGATCTTATGCCTTTTAATCGGGGTATTCAATCCTTTCACATTATATGTCATAAAATTGATCACATTCATTCCTAATACTAATTCTACTCTCTTTCTATATTCCAACTTAAAGGAGTAAAGATGTATACATTTTGGGAAGCTTGAGCTTCCGGTCCGATGTGCGGTGACGCACATCCGGTTCGGCCGCCATCTTACTACACCAGGATAAGCCAGAACCCATGCATGCGGTTGTCTATGGAAGTGAATACTACTGAATGTGAGTGAACATTGTCTACCTAAATAAATTATCTATGCTTTACAAAGAATACTACACTATGGAAAGTTTTTTTCTCTCACTCATCATGGTTAATGATGAGTGACTCACCTAGTTGCTGGCAGTACCCAGGGTGTCCTGATTACTTACCCACTGCTGAGGGGTCCACGGAAGGTCCACTGAGATTACCTACGCTTGGAGTAAGATCCTTTTGTGATCTTAGAGGCGAGAAGGCCCATTGGGTCGCAGAGTTAAGGTGAGGGGGCAATTTAGCCACAGGAGGAGTATGTTACCACCATCACTGGATATCGCATGAGTTATTACCACCTGCATGAATTTCTAAGTGGAGCACGATTATATATGAACTGTTTAATGAAGGAATTCAGTGTTTCTTTTTGGTCACTATTGCACACTCACCAATCTCACTTGTGGAGTGTGAAGTGCAGGGACTAGCATATGTTATTACACATGTGTATTTGATATGTTATTATGAGCGCTTTAGTGGCTACAGGACTGTAGATCATCCACCTATATGCATGTTATGTAAAGAGCACGTGTGGCATTTATTTTGTCTCTGCTTTACTGTATAGTATAGGAGGTATCATTGATTTTTTTCAGTAGCGCTCCACTATATGATCTCTCTTGTTCCGCTTACTGTACAGGGATATCTTAAGAGTAACCTTTACCTCCCTTTATCTTAATGATGATGAAAATGTACTATCACATCTCTAGGGGCATCCAGTGCCACTCCTTGGGGTCATCTAACCTTGGGGTACTCTATTTTCAGTTGCTCGGTCACTGATCTTCCTATTGGATTAAACACTTTCCTTGTTTACTCACATAGATCATATCAAGAGGATACTTCTGACAAACCCCGAATCCTCAGGTTGTTCCTTCTCTCTATTCTCTTGATCTTCCAATTTATATTCCAACTTCCTTTGCTCCCTTCTCATTTCTTCCACCTGCGCTTCCAACTTGGTTATTACTTGGGCATGTTTCTCTAGTTTTTCTGCTGTTTGTCCCAAGTCATTATGCAACACAACCATTTCGTTCTTTATGGAGAATTCTAACTTTGCAAACATTTCTGCAATTTCCATTTTTGTGGGCATTTGTGAACTTGATCCTTGTTTTTCTGTATTTTCAAAGTCGGTTTCACTTTCCATAATTGAAAATTCTTTAGTCTGGTTCAAGTTTGATACACCTAATGACAGTCTAGTTTGAGCTCCGTTGCTTTATCCCAGCTCACATTTTCCTCTTGCTCCCTGTTGTCTCTCGGGGCTTTTACCCTCTGGGCTTTTTTCCTGTGAGGGCATACATTTCTTTATTGTACTTGATTGAGATTTCGTTCCTCTTCCTTTTACAGATCTGTTCTTCATATCTTTAAAATTGCCCTTCTGGGTCTATAGCTCAAAGCCAAATAACATTTTCAAGGTTGTAATTGTTAAATCAATTTTAGTGCAGGTATTTTTCTCGTTATCTGAGGTATATTTTAGGGCATATTAACAGGGTTTTAACTCCAAGTGTACCAGTCCAGATTTCCCTTTTGGGACTTGTTAGTCAATTAATCAAAAAGGAAACTCTCACATACCATTTCATCTGGACTCTCCTCGTTTCCTTCCCTTTATTTTTACAGCCCACAGGACCGTGTAAGACCCCCTGAAAAATTCTATTACATCCACTCCCTCGCTCTATTCGCCCGCCTTCATCCAGGGAGAGCCGACTCCTCCACACCGCCGACACCCCGCCGTGCACACTTGGATACAGGGCGCAAGGGGCACGCAGGAGGACAAAAGGTAAGGCAGGGCTCAGATTTCTCAATCCAATATTCCATGGCAGACCGCAGAAGCTCCTAGCACAAGTGACCTGCTGGCACCATGTTCAGGCCCCTTCTGCTGTTCCTTTAATTTTTTGAGCAATGTAGTTGGATTCTACAGCTGTGGTGTTAAAAGAGCAATGTGCAGTGGTTTTGCATTTTTGGTGCCAATCTTCCATTTCCAGGTCCCTTTCCAATTTAACCATATATTTATGTGGCCATAAGGCTTGCCCGTTTTGTATTTGAGTCATAAATGGTAAGACAGCACCCTTAGCTTAGGGGTCATGTAAGAAAATATATATTTGTACGGTGTCACGGTCCAGAGTGAGAACTTGGCCTTGGTTATTTGGAAAACAATGTTTTTTGATCTGAAGGTATCTGAAGATTTCTGTGGCGGTGCCTTGTGTAAATTTTTTAGAAGACTGAAATCTTAGGACACCTGATAAAGACACCAGTTTACAGAACCTGATCACATTTTGAGAGACCCAACACTTAAATTTACATAGTACTAAATATCCCAGAAGCATTGGGTATGTATAATCGTAAGCAGAGGGAAATATGGAGACATAAGTTCCCAAAAATATTTGATCCTATCCCACTATAATATCCCTATTAGCCATTTTAAACTGAACTCTTTTTTTCAAAGGGGATTTAGTAGTGCAGGACATTGTGAGGCTGAGTAAAGATACCAGTCCATCTACTTCAATGCATGTGTTTAGGTCACTCATTTCCCATATCCCTGTACATTGCTTTCACCAAGGAACACATCTAAGGTTTTCTGAATTTATCTACAACCCTCGCTAACACGAGCTGTGGAAGGAAGTTCACATCCTTACCACTCTAACAATAAAGAACTCCTTACACAGTTTAAGGCTAATCTCCATTTCTCTAACTTGATTGAATGGCCGCATGTCTTAAGAGTTCTACGATTGAATAGTTTCCTCCCTGTGCTAGAAATCACCATGGTTATATTTGTATATTATGATCCTATCTTCTCCCTAAGCGTCTCTTCTCCAGGGAGAATTTGTTTAGTGTTTACAGCCGCTCCTCATATTGGAGGTCCTCCAGCCCCCTTATTAACTTTGTTCCCTTTCTCTGTACTCTCTCCGGTTTCAGCACATCATTCCTGAGAACTGGTGACCACAACTGGGTAGCTTATTTAAGATGTAGTTGAACCAGACTATTGTGAAGTGGTCTCAGTCTTCTCTTGAGTGGATACCCTTTTTAATGCATGCCTATTTTCTGACAGCCTTGCTTGCTGCAGCTTGGCATAGCATGCTATTACTGAGTCGGTGATTTAGATTTCCCCAGAGGATGCATTACGTAACATTTTTCAATACTAAACCTCATTTACCATGTAGTTGCCCAACCCCATCATTGTATTACAGTCTCAAAGTTGCTATATGCAGTTATTGATCTGCTTATATTTACTATTTATACCAACCTCTACTATTATTTATGAAGTTAAGCCAAGATCCCAGGACAGAACCTTGCGGTGCCCCAAAACTCTAAACCACTCTTTTCACCACCCCTGGACACACTGCGGTAACCAGTTTTCTATATGGCTACATATAAATTAAGTGTTCATGGGGTACTGTATCAAATGCTTTGGCAAAATCCAGATAAACCACATCCACTGTCCTCCTTCTATCCAAATTACACCTCATGGAATGCTAACAGGTTGGTCTGGCAAGAGAAAAATTTGTAGGTCCATGTGGTCCCTTATCCCTCCACCAGACTAGTCAGTCTATTGATGATAGGCTGACTGGTCTGTAGTTTCCAGGTATATACACTCAACAACCACTTTATTTAGGTACACCTTGCTAGTACTGGGTTGGACCCTTTTTTGGCTTCAGAACGGTCTTAATTCTTCCTGGCATAGATTCAACAAGGTGTTGGAAACATTCCTCAGATTTTGGTCCATATTGACATGATCGCATCACACAGTTGCAGCAGATTTGTCGGCTGTACATCCATGATAGGACTCTCCCCTTTCCGCCACATCCCGAAAGTGCTCTATTGGATTGAACTCTGATGACTGTGGAGGCATTTGGAGTACAGGGAACCCATTGTCACATTCAAGAAACCAGTTTGAGATTTGAGCTTTGTGACATGGTACATTATCCTGCTGGAAGTAGCCATCAGCAATAATACTCAGGTAGGCCGTGGCGTTTAAACTATGCTCAATTGGTACCAAGAGGCCTAAAGTGTGCCAAGAAAATATCCCCCACACCATTAGACCACTACCACCAGCCTGGAATGTTGATACAAGGCAGAATGGATCCATGCTTTCATGAAGTTTATGCCAAATTCTGACCCTACCATCTGAATGTTGCAGCTGAAATTGAGAATCAGACCAGGCAACATTTTTCCAATCTTCTATTGTCCAATTTTGGTGAGCATGTGCGAATTGTAGACTCCGTTTCCAGTTCTTAACTGACAGGAGTGGCAACCATGTGGCCTTCTGATGCTGTAGCCCATCTGCTTTGACGTGTTGTTCATTCAGAGATGGTATTCTGCATAGTTTGGTTGTAATGAGAGGTTGTTTGAGTTACTGTTGCCTTTATCATCTCGAGCCAGTATGTCCATTCTCCTCTGACATCAAGGGATTTTTGTCCACACAACTGCCACTCACTGGATATTTTATCTTTTACAGACCATTCTTTGTAAACCCTAGAGATGGTTGTGCGTGAAAATCTCAGTGGATCAGCAGTTATAAATACTCAGACCAGCTCATCTAGCACCAACAACCATGCCACGTTCAAAGTTACTTAAATCCCCATTCTGATGCTCTGTTTGAACTTCAGCAAGTTGTCTTCACCACGTCTAGATGTTGCCATGTGACTGGTTGATTAGCAATTTGTGTTACCAAGCAATTGAACAGTTATACCTAAATAAATAGGCTGGTGAGTGTATATCTCAGCCCCTTAAATATTGGTAACACATTTGTTTTTCGCACAAAAAAAATTTGCACAGAAACTGTGTTAGAAATCCAGTAGCCCAGTTGCGTATTGCAGTAGTAGTAGAACAAACATAACAAAACGAAGACAGAATGTAAATGGGATGCAAACCTGATTCTTGTGTATAAAAAAAAAATCCTGCATTACTATAGTCATCTCTACCAAGTACAGAGGTATCTAACTGCAAGGTGTACCTAAAGTCTATCGGTCAGAAGCTCCATGGTCGAGGGATTTTGTTTTGGCTCTCCTCCACTGTGTCTCTTGCAGTCTACTTTCGCTGCCCTGATAGTGCCTTACATTTCTTATTGCACTCTTTGTAGTAATAAAATGCCAACTGATATTGCAGCCTTATACATTTTAAAGGACTGTTTTTTAATTGTTAATATACTTTTTCATGTTAATATTCAGCCAACATAATTTTAGCTTTTGTTTTTTTATATTTATTGCCCCTTAGAATGCAGGCTAATGCCATTATTTTATATGCACTTTAAGCACCCCCATTTTCTTCAGTGTTTCTAGAAATTTGATCCGATTTAATGTCGTGAGGTAAGGAGTGCGGTTTACTAAAGCAGTCTCTTGAAATTTATTGTTCTTGTCCTACCCTCCAATGTCCTTTTCTGATGATTTACAGCACACACAATTACTCCGATTTCCACATCTGCAATCAGCTGTTTGTATTAGTAGGTCTAGCAGACCATTATTTCTAGTTGACACATAAAATTGTCTTGCAAGATATTCAAGAAATGACAGGTCTCAGATGAGTGGGTAGTTTCATCTGCCCAGTCAATCTCAGGATCGCTGCAGTCCCTCATGATAACTCTGCCCTGCCACTTCTAACTGTGCTAGGAGATTGGTCGCAACTTCATCCTTCAGGTCTGGGGACCTGCAGCACACACCCACTATTAATGTACAGTTTGTTTCTTCTCTTTGAAGCTCCCACCAGAAGGATTCCACATCCTTCCTTGCCCCATTAGCAACTCATATTCACTAACAATTCCCTCCTGACATACCCAGCTTACCTTTCCCCCTCTTCTACCCACCCATTCCCTCTGATACAGGGAGTACCCCTGAACAGTCACATAACCAAAGTTATGTTTGCTGTAAAACCAGGTCTCAGATATTACCACAGTTGAAATCTTCCTCATATATCTGCAGCTCCAACTCTTACATTTTTTTTTCCGTAAACTAAACTGCTCCAAAAGTGCCACTCCTGAACCAATATCCCTAACATAATGCAACCAGGCTTTTATTTTTTTGGGAGGGGTCAGCTCAGGACTAGCCTCTCTAATGCATTTCCCTCTACCCCCACTTTTTCACCCTGTTGCTCTCCTCTGGTGACTGCACTTACATATCACCACCCTCCTCTATACTGATGAGTACTGTCCAAACTCCCTCTTAGGTTGTTGATGCTTTGCAGTGTTGCCAGCAGAAATCAGCTTGCTTGTGCAGATCATCTATGCTTCCACACTTTTTTTCCACACAATACTGAACTTAAACAGTTGATCATGTGCAAGCAAAAATAGTTTCATTCTTCTTTGCCATTGATTGGGTATTCTATGCAAGTGAACTTTCACATTTACTAAGCTAGGTGGAAATTCCCATGCAAAGTGAACAACCTATTTTTCCTATATAGTAAATCCCTATATACTTCAAACTTACAATCAATTGCTGTACAGATAATATTTAATCAAGTTATACAGACGAGCTAGAGCAACTTCTTTATCCGCAACCCCAATTCCTAATTTTATGGGTTAGTGTATACACACACACATATACACATACAATTGTGTTCAAAATAATAGCAGTCAGACATCACTAACCTGATCAATCATGGTTTTTGGTAGAAATTATATTTCTACATGGCAAATAATTTACTAGCAGGTGTAGTAGAGTAATAGAAATCCAACAGACCCAATAGTCATGACATGCATGCTGCTGATTCTATGTAATTGAATCACTAATTGAAAGGGGCATGTTCAAAATAATAGCAGTGTGAAATTCTATTAGTGAGGTCATTCATTCTTTGAAAAACAGGTGGCAATTATTGCCCTTATTTAAGGAAGGCAGCAAATGTTGTAGATGCTTGTTACAGTGCATTTCTCTGAAATTCTGAGGAAAATGGGTCGTTCCAGACATTGTTCAGAAGAACAGCGTACCTTGATTAAAAAGTTGAATCGCAAATGCTTTAAAATGGCAACCAAAACCTGAAAGACGTGGAAGAAAGCAAAAAACTACCATTCAAATGGATAGAATAGCCAAAATGGCAAGGACTCAGCCAACAATCAGCTCCAGGAAGATCAAAGAAGGTCTAAAGTTACCTGTGAGTACTGTTACAATTAGAAGACGCCTATGTGAAGCCAAGCTATCTGCAAGAAGCCCCCGCAAAGTCCCACTGTAGAAAAAAAAAGACGTGCTGAAGAGGTTACAATTTGCCAAAGAGCAGATTGACTGGCCTAAAGAGAAATGGCGCAACATTTTGTGGACTGATGAAAGTAAGATTGTTCTTTTTGGGTCTAGTGGCCGGAGACAGTTTGTCAAACGACCCCCAAACACTGAATTCAAGCCACAGTACACTGTGAAGACAGTGAAGCATGGTTGCGCAAGCATCATGATATGGGGATGTTTCTCATACTACGGTGTTGGGCCTATTTATCGCATACCAGGGATCATGGATCAGTTTGAATACATCAGAATACTTGAAGAGGTCTGAAGAGGAAATGCCCTTGAAATGGGTGTTCCAACAAGACAACGACCCCAAACACACCAGTAAACGTGCAACATCTTGGTTCCAGACCAGCAAGATTGACGTTATGGAGTGGCCAGCCCAATCCCCGGATCTTAATCTAATAGAAAACTTGTGGGGTGACATCAAAAATGCAGTTTGAGGCAAAACCAAGAAATAGAGAAGAACTGTGGAATGTAGTCCAATCATCCTGGGCTGGAATACCTGTTCACAGGTGCCAGAAGTATGTTGATTCCATGCAACACAGATGTACAGCAGTTCTCAGAAACAGTGCTTATACAATGACATATTCATTAAGTGATTCAAAGGAAAGCAAAATCAAACATTTTTCAGTTTATATAGTGAATGTTTAAGTTTGTAAAGAAGAATACAAAACACTGCTATTTTTTTTTGAACAGTCTAATATTCACTTTTCTTCAATATATTTTTCTTCATGTTTTGATTTGGAATAGAATGTGTAGTGTTCCCAATGCATTTGTGTGTATGGAAATAAAAGCTATTAGAAGGATTTTGAGCTTTATTCACTTTTTTCAACACACTGCTATTATTTTGAACACAACTGTATATATTTTGTATATATTAATTGGTTTCAACAATTACAGTGACATAAGTCTCAGTAAAATGACCTCATCTCTTTGTAGGATTTATAGATTTTTTTCTTCTCCAGAATTACTTAAAGTAATACATTATTTGCAGTGTCATGGGCACCAGTCTGTCTGAAAACAAACCTGTCAGAAAATCAGTTCTGTTAATTTAGTGATAGTCTTACTAGCCAGGGTTAAAGGTCAACTTTTGACATGAGGCAGAAAGGGTATCAGAAAAAGTCAAAATCATTCCTAATCCTATACTGCCCCCTTCAGGTAATTGAAATCAATTAGAGAAAATTACACTTCGACTGACATCAATTTGAGGAGAGAAGCTTTGCCCGCCTAGGTTTTTTTGGAGGGATAAAAGAAGGAAAGGGACAGAGACAGACATATCGCCAAAATGACAGGATATCACAAAACAAGACAAGAGACAAGGGACAACAGACTGACAGACACACACTGAAGTGAGCTGACTGAAAGCGGACATCACTGATACCATAGATTCCATATTGGTAACTACAACTTTAATTTTCTTCAGCTAACTTGTACTAGCCTTATATCTCCAGCTAAATTGTTTAGTACACTAACAGTTATGGTTAAGTCCAATAACAGTTGTTTAGCACAGTAGTTTTTGTGAAGTAATTTTAACTGCAGTATAAATTATTTTCATTTTAATCCTCTGGGGAAAATTCTATTTTAAATATCCCTAAATCGGATTTTGGCCTCCAGTCAATGGTTTAGCTGGATATATATATATATATATATATATATATATATATATATATATATGTATGTATGAATGACAAAGTAGACAACTTAGTGTAAAAGTTAATCTTGACCTCAGATAGATTCTAAGCAGACTGGATTGGCCTGTGAATGGTATTCTTAATCAGTTCATGCCAAGGTACTCGTTGAGCTTTGAAGATCTGGTTATAGAGAGATCATGTGGTCGATTTGCATAGCTGTTGTCACATGTTGCCGAGTTACATTGTATTTCTAGACAGTTGGTTCTAATTCATTAATGTTAGAAAGGAATTGCTGGTTTGAATTTCTAACAATTATTTTGGATTAGATCATTGTGCTATCTTGAATTGTTTATTATTTATCACCTATTATATTTCATTACCATTGTGCACTGAATTTTATTACTAAATATATATTTTTGCACGGTATTGCTTTTAATTTTGTCGTCAAAATAGTGCAAATAAAGAACTCGGATTATCAGTTGATTTATGAAATTTAGTAGGAAATCTCCTTAATTCCAGATCCCTGACTGTTTTCATAAATTGTGTACTGATTATTTTCTCAGAGCTAAAAGTTCTGACAATCCAGTGACAGCTGATCATAGCATAAACAGGAGATGTCGGTTATCGGCAGTCCTCTCCTTATGCTGACAGCGCGTGAGGAGAGGAGAGCCGGTAAGTGGCGATCTAAACAGGGACCATCTACACGATCAGTGCCCTGATTATCAGTGCAGCCCTTATCAGTGCATCCTCCATCAGCACCCATTAGTGAAAGAGAAAAATCATTTAGATTGTAAGCTCAAAAGAGCAGGGCCCTTGAATCCCTCGTGTTTTGTTTTGTTACTGTATTGTCTCATGTTCTGTCCCCCACTAATGTACAGCGCTGAGCAAACCTTTTAGCGCTATATAAATACTGTATAATAATAATAATTTACAAAAAACTTTATAAACAAGAGAAAACATTTTCTCCCAAAATGTTTTTTTTTTAGCAAGAAATAAACGTCAGTGGTGATTAAATACCACCAAAAGAAAACTCTATTTGTCTCAAAAAAAATGATAAAAATGTAGTTTGGGTACAGTGTTGCCTGAGCACGCAATTGTCATTTCAAGTGTGACAGCACTGAAAGCTGAAAATTGGTGTGGGTGGGAAGGGGGTGAGAGTGCCCAGTAGGCAAGGATTATATTCCAAATTACTTTTAGCGATAAGAGAATAAAGTCCATACTCATGCACTTAAAATGGAAGTTCAGTCAAATCCTAGCTATAATTAAACCTGCTCCCACTCTCATTCTAAGCCTATCCTAACTGCCCTGTGAAGGAAAGATGCTTATACTTGCCTACGGTGAGGGCACTTTGGTGCAGTCACATGATCTCTGCCAGCAGCTGGCTTCAGTGTAGATGAGGGATCACCAACCTTATGCAGTGATATCACCCATATGCTATGTGGCATCTGTTGTCAGCTGTCCCTCCTATATAATGAAGCTGGCACTGGGAGCCGATGACGACCAGCCCAGATGCTGAATTGTTGGGAAATTTTTGGAAGCAATGCGTACAGGATAATAAGCAAATTCAAAAGCAGCTATTTGTGTACAAGCTGAAGATAAAGTTTAGTGATGTGATGAAAGTGGTAAAGTATTTAACAACTTGATAGATATTAACTTCTTGCCGACCGCGCATAGCCGAATGACGGCTTCACCGCGGCCGGCCAGTTCTGAGTGGACGTCATATGACGTCCTCCCAGAACGCGCTCTCCTGCGCGCCCCAGGGGGCGCGCACCCGGCGATCTCCGTGATCGCTGTGTCCTACGGACACAGCTGATCACGTGATGTGGTGAAAGGCCGATCCCACCGGCCTTTTACCATGTGATCAGCGGTGTCCAATGACACGCTGATCACAGGGAAATGCAAGTGCCGGTTCTCGGCTGCACTTTCCTCACGCTGTCAGATCGTGAGGAAAGTACTGCCGAGAACCGGCAGTTGTCAGAGCGGGGATCGGCACCGATCATCAGGGCACTGATGATCAGTGCCCTGATGATCGGTGCCCAGCAGTGACACCCGCAAGTTCCGCCCAGCAGTGCGCCCACTAGCCCCGCCCACCCGTTCCCAGCAGTGCCCCCACCTGTGCCCAGCAGTGCCCCCACCTGTGCCCAGCAGTGCCCCCACCTGTGCCACTCTGCAGTGCCACCTACCTGTGCCAAGAAGTGCCACCTACATGTGCCCAGCAGTGCCACCCACCTGTGCCCACCCACCAGTGCCACCCACCTGTGCCCACCAGTGCCACCCACCTGTGCCCACCCACCAGTGCCGCCCACCAGTGCCACCCACCAGTGCCGCCCAGCAGTGCTGCCAGTCAGTGCCACCAGTCAGTGCCCAGGGGTTGTGCCAGTCAGTGCCGCCAGTCAGTGCCCAGAAGTGATGCCAGTCAGTGCCGTCTATCAGTACCCATCATCAGTGTCACCTATCAGTGTCACCTATCAGTGCTGCATATCAGTGCCGCCTATCCGTGACCCCTAATTAGTGCCGCCTATCCGTGACCCCTAATTAGTGCTGTCTATCAGTGCCGCCTATCCGTGACCCCTAATTAGTGCCGCCTATCCGTGCCACCTCATTAGTACTGCCTATCAGTGCCCATCAGTGCCGCCTATCAGTGCCCATCAGTGCCGCCTATCAGTGCCCATCAGTGCCGCCTATCAGTGCCCATCAGTGCCGCCTATCAGTGCCCATCAGTGCCGCCTATCAGTGCCCATCAGTGCCGCCTCATCAACGCAAATCAGTGAAGGAGAAAAAATACCTGTTTGAAAAATTTTATAAAAGAAACAAACTTTTTTCAAATTTTTTGCACTTTTTTTAATTTATAGCGCAAAAAGTAAAGCGCCCAGTGGCGATTAAATACCACCAAAAGAAAGCTCTATTTGTGAGAAAAAAATGATCAAAATTTCATATGGGTACAATGTTGCATGACCGCGCAATTGTCAATCAAAGTGCGGCAGCGCTGAAAGCTGAAAATTGGCCTGGTAAGGAAGGGGGTATAAGTGCCTGGTAGGCAAGTGGTTAAGTCTATATAGAGCAGTGGTTCTTAACCTTGTTGGAGGTACTGAACCCCACCAGTTTCATATGCGCATTCACCGAACCCTTCTTAATTGGAAAAATAAAATATGATGTTTCAAATTCAAAACAGGGGTATATATTTAGGTATATATTTATACATAGGTGCACAAAATGAACAAAACCATTAAGAACAAAAACAATAAAACATGATTTTCACACAAAAACAAAAACATAATGATGAATATTTACTGTACGAATCATATGAGTCGGGTGTGGGTCTTCACCTCCGCCGAACCCGCGAGACTGACTCACCGAACCTCTGGGGTTCGATCGAACCCAGGTTAAGAACCACTGATATAGAGGTTTGCACAGGAAACAAGGATAACAGAGTTGACAAAGGAGTCACAGCAAGAAGATCGTAAACATGCCAATTGTCAGATTTTAGCTGAGCATTAAGATGATCTGAAGAATCAAGATTCAAGTAAAATTATCTAAATGAAATGTTTAGATAATTTTTGTAATAGCAGGAGGTATCCAAGGACAAGAAACTGAACAGCAGTCCTTTTGTACCAGAGGTTTGGTCCAATATAAACTGATTTGTATGAGGACTCAGCAATAGGAATATTTTCCAAATATGTCTAATATTGAATCTTAAAATCTATGATCAGCTCATGAAAATTGTCAGACATCCCACCTTACAATAAGAATGTTTTTTGAATGCTGAATGCTTTAAAGCATGACTACCATGTCATTTCAGTCAAAGATTAAAATCTCAAATTGCTATGGATGAAGGAGACAAAATACATAGCAATAAATCAGATTAAAGTAGCTAATAATGTTCTCAACAGAAGAGACTGTTACAGTGGAGATTCTCGACTCCAACAATCTGAAGTAATGATGCAGTTACTTTTTTTAATTAGTTTGATAGGGCATACAGAATGGCTGTGGGGGAGGTGCATGACAAAAATCCAGAGATCATGATTAGTTTTTGTAAAAAAAAAAAAAAAAAAAAAGTATACCTTTGGATACAACTTCTCTTGCAATAGCAGCAAAGAAAACATACATACAGTGGGGATCGAAAGTTTGGGCACCCCAGCTAAAAATTTGTATTAATATGCATAAAGAAGCCAAGGAAAGATGGAAAAATCTCCAAAAGGCATCAAATTACAGATTAGACATTCTTATAATATGTCAACAAAAGTTAGATTTTATTTCCATCATTTACACTTTCAAAATAGCAGAAAACAAAAAAATGGCGTCTGCAAAAGTTTGGGCACCCTGCAGAATTTATAGCATGCACTGCCCCCTTTGCAAAGCTGAGACCTGCCAGTGTCATGGATTGTTCTCAATCATCGTCTGGGAAGACCAGGTGATGTCAATCTCAAAGGATTTAAATGCCCAGACTCAACTGACCTTGCCCCAACAATCAGCACCATGGGTTCTTCTAAGCAGTTGTCTAGAAAACTGAAACTGAAAATAGTTGACGCTCACAAAGCTGGAGAAGGCTATAAGAAGATATCACAGTAGTAAGCAAGTTTTCCCGGAATTAAACTTTTGGACACTCTTACCAATTGCTTATTACAGTGATCATCACTGCAAGAAGCAGAGTAAAAAAAAAAACCCTCATCACCCACCCCCCATCACAGTTTAGTACAGAGCTCAATATGTTGATAGCGTGCGTCTCTGTTGAAAAGTGTTAAGAAAAAAAAAAAAAAAAAAAAAAGATACTATTGCCTGAGCAAGTGCACTGTCACCATGGTGACATCATACTGCTGTGGCAGTGATCATGAGTAGTGGCTGGCTGTATGTCAGTGCAGCCATCTATTATCTCTGATCACCGCCACAGCAGTACAATGCAGGGATGTGGAAATTTTTGAAGAAACTACTTATCCAGGGACTAAATCAGTGCGCCAATCTACTCCTGTCCCTCAGGACAATTGTCCAGATGAAAAAAATTATAATTTTAACCAAAACCGTATTTAAACCAGAGGTGATTTTATGACTGTTTTAAAAACAAAAAGGGGTTTTATTGCAACTTAAATGTGTAACATTTTCAACATTGAGCTGTTTATCTCCTCCAGCACCACATCCGGGGAGGAGACAGACCTTGCAGTGTAATGAGCAATGATTGACTGCTCCTCAGGAAAGGGGAGTGTCGGGCTTATTCTTTATCCCTTTCGCTGCCAGAGCCATTTTTGCATTTTTTTGTACAAGATTAAAAAAATTATTTTAGGCCTGAAGATTACATAACACCCCCCTCAACCCCAACATATATTTTCTGAAATCAGAGACCCTAAAGAATAAAAGTGGTAGTTTCAATTTTTGTGCCGCATGATATTAATGCAAAATTTCAGTAAAAATACAAGTTAATTTTAGAGCCCCAAAAAAGCAATAACTCACCCCATTTTTTGAAAAATATAAAAGATGAGGTTGCATTTCGTAAATAGATATCCAACATGTCAAATCAAACCTCACGTGTGAAATGGCAACGAATTTTAGTACCCTAAATTTTCTATAGGTGACACTTTTAAAGCCCTTTATAGGTCATCGGTTTAGTGTTACGGATGAGGTCTGGTGATCGAATTATTGCTCTTATCCTGGCGTGCGTGGCGATATGCAACATGTGTATCGCAATTAACGTAGGCGCCCCACCCAGCGTGTGCTTTTATGTTTATAGGTGCATATTTGTGGGGGTGGTGGGGCCTCCTCATTTTGTAGCTTTAATTTTTCACAAAAAAAAAAAAATTACTATTTAACAATTTTTTTTCATCACATAAAAATAGTGGAGGTAGGGGGATAAGGAGATAGTGGGCAGTGGGAGGGTCACACGAGGGGGCGGAGAGGCTGGCACGGTGTGGAAACAAATCGGTGGTAGTGCTGATGCCGACTGCTTCCACCTGACAGGTGAGCCCACAGCTTGCCCGCAGGGCTGAAGGTAGTTAAAAAAAAAAAAAAAAACTACCTGCGATAGGAATTCAACATCCCTGCAATGTCACCAGTCCAGTGCTGCCAGTCAATGTGCTCCATTCACAAAGCGGTATCTACTGTAGTAAAATACAGTTTAGCTTTTTTTTAAAAAAAATTTGTTCGGCATTCACTAAAAAATGCTTCTAAAATACCACATGCAGTATTTTTTTCCAGATGTGCAGTATTTCTCTCATCAAACTATGCATGACTAGTGTAGAAGAGATGTGTTGGCTAAGACTAAGGTAACTAAAACCATACTAACCCGACTCTCTTGAAATCCCTTCCCCCAACTCTCTCTCTCTACCAATAAAAGAGACCAAACACCGTTGGAGTAAAGATGTCCTTCACGGCTTTTTATCAATAATTCAACTTGAAATCACAAAAAAACATTCCTTAAAACAGAAAAATACAGGATAAGTTGTTAGTCTATGAAGGTACCAAACAATATTGATCTCCCCCTGCGGAACCGTAACCCTAATATTCATACTAGGCCTCCATCCGCAACGCACCGACTTGGAGACAAAAACACACCTTTCGTAGTATAGAACCTCCACCTTCCACCTAAACCTTGGTTAACTGGAATGCACCTGGGCACACCATACCACAGATGGGTCCCAACCATACACTTTTGCTTAAAACAATTTGCCGCCTCCAAAGACCAACAACTGCCACAGCACGCTGGGGAAGCTTTTAACCATGCATGCCACGCCATAACATAACAGCTCACTGGATGCCCTCCTGTAAACCCAAGGACCACATATCGGTCCCTACCGCATTAAGGTGCACAACATCGCCACGAAAGTATCGCTACATGTCAACCTCCAATTCTAAATGTCGAACTACCAGTCCCCTCCATTACAGATAACAAACCTACCCACCTCCTTATTTACCTTAATACAGGTCTTGTTAAGCCGTGCCACTGATCTTGCCAAATGCCAAGAAGAGCGTGTGAACATGTCAGACCGTATTCAGAAATTCTCTGCGCAACTGCAGAAAATCTAGCTGGACGTCCCAAACCAGCTCCTTCATAGACCTAACCCCCAAATCATTGCCCCCAACATGGAGCAACAAAACATCAGGCAGCCTATCCAGGCTAACAAAACTATGCACCTCAGGGAGCACACGGCCCACAACATGCCAGGCACTCCAATCCAGCGGACACATGCAGCCTGCTGAGAAAAACCGAGCTGCCTGCCAGTAGGCCATACGTCCGTATGCCTGGCCTCCCCAAAAACCGTAGGAGTGACCGAAGATCAAACACCAGGCACACCACACCACCTGAAAACAAAAGGACAACAAATACCACCAGAAAACACACAACACACGAAGAAAAAAACAAAAAAAAAAAAAACTCAACAGAACACAAGAACCCCATCTAGTCCATCAATAAAGGAGGACGAACATAGAGGCGAAATCTATTATTCCCATCGCCCAATGCGCCTCACCACTGCCTCATCCAAACCCCACCGGGCAACCTCCATGGCCGCCCTGATGGAAAAGAAATGCGAGGCATAAAAGGTACACATCCATGCTCGCAGCAGACAGGCATTTGCGAAAGACTGACAAACTGAAAATGGGACAGAGGAGACACATCAGCATGCACAACAAAGGACCCAGACACCGCTGGACGGCAGGAGATATAATCCCTGACTGCACAAACCGGGCACCCAGGAGAACCCGGAATAGCACAGAAACGCACCTGCATGCCACGGCCCAACTGGTCCATTTTTGACTGGCTGATGCACACCTCAACCCAATCAGCCGAGCAGGAAACATCCCGCACTAACAACCCTCCCATAACCAATTTAGAAAAGCTAACAAGCTCCCCAATCCGCAAGGCCCCAAAAAAGGCAACCGCAATAGCTGCCTGAAATAAACCAACCTCATAAACCGAGGAACACAACTCCCTCAAATGCTCTAAGTACACAACAATGTAAAAGAGACCGGACGGCGTGCATCCTTGTGCCGATTAGCCCTACGATAACCCTTAAAGGCCTGTCGGGCCCAAAAAACCTTTGTGAAGTCCTGACAGCCCTGCAGTTTAAATAAAAAGGCCAAGCCAGCAAAACAGCAATCCAGAGCAGCCACAGACATGCCCCGCTCAAAGTACCTGGCAACAAAATACACGACCGCAAGCCACACTTCTGGCCCCCACGAATCCAGGCATGCCTGCTGTAACAATTTGTGCCAATCAAGCTACACCTTGGAGTATGCGGACCACGTAGCCTCACTCACTGAATGCCGGGTGACCCCAAAGTAATCTCCCACAGCCGGTTGGGACAAGGAACCCCGTGTTGCTCCACAGCAGGTGCCAACTCTTGGAATCTGTCCCACTGAAAATAACACAAAGCATCAGCTATAGTATTGTCAACCCCAGGGAGATGCACAGCGTAAAGAAAAATGTTCAACTGAAGGCAATGCAGCACCAAGTGGGGAAGCAAACAAATTACCAGCTGCGAAGAAGCTGAGAAACAATTAATGACCTGAACCACCCCCAAATTATCGCAGTTAAAGTGCACCTTCAAATTCCGAAAAGCCTGCCCCCAAATTTCCACCGCCAACATGACCAGAAAGAGCTCCAGCAAAACCAAAATTTTGAAGAAAACCCACCGAACGCCAAAAAAGGCCACGGAGCCCCACTCTGACGCCTGAAGAAGGCCCCATAGCCCTTGGACCTGGCCGCATCCATAAACAATTCCAAATCAAAACTGCTCACCGGGCCGGCCATCCACAAGGACTGGCTGTTAAAGGAATCCAAAAAACTGTGCCAGACGTGCAAGTCCGCTTTATGTTCCCGAGTCAGGCGAATTAAATGAGAAGGCGAGGTGACCACCGGCAACGCAGCCAACAACCGGCGGCAGAACACCCAACCCTTCTGCATAATGCGACAGGCAAAATTCAGCTTACCTAACAAAGACTGCAAGGCCCTAAGCTGGATCTTGCGCTTATCCATGACCCCTCGAATTTCAACCTGGAGCACCAACAGTTTGTCCCCTTGCAAACGACACTCCATAGCGCCAGAATCCAACACAATGCCCAGCAAAGTGATCACCGAGGCCGGATCCTCTATCTTCTCCATAGTCAGCGGAATCCCAAAATGCTTGGCAATGTGTTGCAGGGTGGCCAAAAGAACGGCACAAACATTTGAATCGGGTGGCCCCACACATAGAAAATCATCCAAGTAATGGATGACAGAATTCACTCCTGAAACATCCCGCACGACCCACTCCACATAAGGAGCTAAACGTTTTGAACAATGCACAGGAGATGGAATACCCTATGGGAAGGCACTGATCTACATAAAATGCACCCTGCCAACCCAATAAGCAAAAACTGTCCAGATGAATTGGCAGCAACCGGAAAGCCGATTCAATGTCTGATTTTGCCATGAGAGCACCTCGCCCATAACGATGCACCCAAAATACAGCGGCATCAAAAGAAGTATACGACACCGAACACGACTCATGAGCGATGGCATCATTGACAGACACCCCTTCGGGAAGGAAAGATGATGAATCAGCCGAAACACATTGGGGTCCTTTTTGGGCACCACCCCCAAGGGACAGATGACCAACCCCGGCAGAAGCACAGTCAGAAACAGACCACCCATGCGGCCCAACATCACTTCCTTACTCAAGTTATTGGAAACTACCCTAGGATGCTGCAACGCCGAACGCAAATTCCGCGCCAATGGTGGAATGGAAGCCAAAAGTACAAGGGATGTGGAAACGCTCAGAAAAAACAACCTCCAGCAGCGAAGCAG
The DNA here is from genome assembly GCF_062004578.1 of Staurois parvus. Lineage (NCBI taxonomy): Eukaryota > Metazoa > Chordata > Amphibia > Anura > Ranidae > Staurois > Staurois parvus. The sequence continues at coordinate 277,830 of NW_028318568.1, read as the reverse complement.
CATCCTGATCGAGATATCTATTTAGAAAAGGCTGCATCCCCTCCACCCTCACTGGTGTAGTCTCTCTTACCTGCAAGCTCTCAGGCATGGCCTCTACCGTGTTTAAAACAACGTGACAAGGAATGGGAGCCGCCGCAACCGGAACATTCGTGTTTAAACCAGCAGGCCCCACCGAACTTACAAGATCCCTCGTTGAACTTCCAACAAAGCCCCCTGCATTTTGCGTCCGATTACCCCGGAGTTATAAGCCGCATCCAAAGGCCAATGTCCTTGTGGTCCCACTGTAGGGACGTATGGATGGCCCTGTGCTGCCAGAACTGTTCATCGTAACGGAGTCAAGCTGTGCCCCCGTAAACCCTATGCGCCTCGCTAATAGCGCCGAGATAACAGAAGAGCGCCGAGCAATGCTCAGGAGTCTTCTCACCGATAACACTGGCCATAATCGCAAATGCCTGCAACCAAATTTGAGAAGGTACGCGAGATGAACCAAAAACGCCGTTTCTCCACATCCTCCCGTCCACTGTCCTCAAGCCTGGACCTGTCAAAGTGAAATCTCTCCAGGGGAAGGAGCAATAAGATCTCCAAATACTCACCTCTCCAAATCTTCTCACGGACATCCAGCTGCAAGTGTGCACCTAACGGGCCTTCAAAACAAACACACCTTGCACCTGGCCGAGTCCGCCAGGCTGACCGGCTCCAAAGGCCGTGCACAAATCCCCGATGCCGCAGACTGGCAACCCACCTCTGGCCCAACCGCACCAGTCTCCGCGGGAGCTGACACCCCACCTGACCCAGCACGAGAGGGAGAAAAATCAGTGGCACAGAGCCCCCAACTGCATCCCTGCCACCACGAGGGACTGACGCGGAAACAGGACCAGAACTGTCCCCCCCACCCAGCTTAAAGCGCCACAGCAAGTCCTGCAAGCCAGATAGAAAAACATGCAAGCTAGCATCTGTCCCCAATGCAGCGGTAGCAACGTCCGCCCCATAGGGGGCAGAGGTCACACCAACATCCGTAACGGATGCCATGGAAACAGAAAGAGGGAAAGCCCCACCCCCAAACAAATCCTGCAAAACAGAAGACACAGAAAATGAAGAATATGGAACATCAAACTCACCAGGCTGCCCAGGAGAGGTCCCATCAGCCGTAGATCCAGAATCCACCACCACCGAACGGCCGATCACCACACCCGCCTCGGATCCCGACTGCTCATTCATGGATCAGTCCTCTGCTCCGTACAGGAGACCTCCCTGTGCCGTGCACGCCTCCCAGCACCAGACCCACCCACCGAAGTACCAGCCTTGCGACTGGCAGAGCACCCAGCAGTTCCTTTGCTAGCGCTGCTCCTCTTCTTTTCCAGTGCTAGCAAAGGCACTGCTGATGGGCTTCTTTTCCAGCCCAGCAGAAGCTCCTGTCACTCCAAAGGTGACAGCCCAGCAGCCGATCTTCTCCCTCGCCGGACTTCCTCCCAGACATGCACCTCTTCAGGGGAGGAGTCGAAAGTGTCCCGAGCCATCCAATGAGCGGGTGGGGTGGAGGGACCCACCGAGCTCCGCCATTGATGGGGATTCCTCCCGGACTCACCACCAGCAGTGGCAGGAGAGCGCCCTGCTAGTGGGCCAGAGGGTCCCTAACAGGACTCCCATTGTGGCGCCAAGCTCCAGGGGCGGGTTCCGGACGATAGCTCTCCAGAGGCCATGACCTCCGAGCACGTGGGAACTGCCGCCCCCCTGCAACCAGCCCTAAGCGCTGGTCCCCAGTAGAACCAAAACCTGGCCCTGCAGCCAAGTAGTGCCCCGAGAAGCAGCTGCCTCCCAAAGCTGGGACATCAAGCCATCCAGGTCTGACATCCTCGAGCGCGAACAGGGGGCTACGCAGCAGTTTCCTCTTCAGCTGCTATACCACCACTGGATCGTTTGACCCCCCAACACTCCCCAAAATCAAAGATCCCACCTCATGCTACCATCACCAACCAGGTAACCTGTTTTAAACCATCCCCTTTAACCCCCCCCCTTTCTTTCCCCTCTTCACCTAGTCATGTCTGCCCTGCACTATTCTTCTCTCTCTTTTCCGCTATGGGCACCACTGTATTTTATATCATGCGATATCCAGTGGGATGGACAACAATGGAGAAGGACTAAAACCCGTTGGTTTTTATTGCCAAGAGGTAAAATGCTTTAAACAAAGGAAATATGACAACTCACCAAGTCAGTGCAGTCCCTGCAGAATAATTATCAATACAAAAGACAAAAAGATGACTGGAATACCAAAGGGAAGCTGCTTTCACAGGTTCCAAAAACCACCAAGTTTAAGTAAACACAATCTCTTTATAAAAACAAAAAGTAAAGATAATGTCTTTATCGGTGCAAGAAAGATATAGATATCGATAGATATAGATAGATATAGAGATAGATATGGATAGATAGATGGATATATATAGATAGATATAGATAGATATATATAGATATATCTATGTGTGTGTAATTTTTTTTTATACCATTATAATTGAATTTATAAAGATATTTTGTAACGTATAAACAAAAAGGAGTTTCGGTTTTGGATAGGGCGGAGAGGGATTATTATTATTATACAGGATTAATATAGCACCAACAATTTGATCAGGGACACTGACTGGTGACAGTACGAAAAAAAACAAAAAAAACAAAAATCGGTAATTGTTTCAAATTTTATTTTCTTTTAAGATTTTTTTTCATATTTCACTATGACCAAAGTAGTATAATGTTACTATAGTAACATTGTACTACTTTAGAGAAGTGATCAGTATTTTTTTTTTTTTTTTTTTTACACAATTTGCTTATAGCAAAGAATTACTTTGCTATAAAAGCAAGCATTTACCTGAATGACAGATTCATTCAGGGTTTTTTTTTTGTGCTTAGCTGTGATTTGGCCATGGCTAATCACGACACAGCCGGGCTGTGATTGGCCCAGCTTGTGCATGTGATCGCTGTGACCATTCACAGCTAGACACACTTGTATACAAAGGATGGCATGAAAGGAAGCCATCCTTTGTATACAACTGTCATGTGACCTGCTGTGATTGGTGACATGGTACTGGAAAAAGGGCTGGTACACAGATCTGTCATCGGCCATGTCAGAAATACACAGCCGGGGACAGATCGTGCCGCAGAGCGGCCCTGCGGGCAGGCACACTGCGCTTGCCTGAAAGGACGCCATATGGCATCAACCCAGAGGGACGAGCTGCTCACCCGGCCACCATCTGGCTATAGGTCGGGTGGCAACTGGTTAAACATGGCCAGTAAAAAAAAAAGAAAAAAAAAAGAAAAAAAAAAGAAATAATCTATAAAATAAAATGTAGTCATACAATTAGGCCAAAATGTATTCTGCTATGTCTGTATGCCTTTGCTAAAAAAAAAAAAAAAATTCCCAATACGTGTAAATTAATTGGTTTACATGAAAGTTCTAGAGTTTAAAATGGCGGTATATATACTGGATTTACATTTATTAGTAATAGCAGCGATCGGCGACTTATAGTAGGACTGCGGCGGGCATTCTGACACTGGGGGAAACTGATTAGGTGTCACTGACATCCCCAGTGAGACCAGTACAGTGATCAGTGCTAAAAAAAAAGCACTGTCACTGTACAGGAAGGGGTTAACATGTGGGCTGATCAAAGGGTTAACTGTATGCTGTTTTACTATGAGGCTGTGTTTCACTGTAAGCACACTGCTTTGTATGGCTTTGCTATGCAGAGCCATACAAAGCAGTGTGCAGGAGCTGACGGGAGAGATCTGTATTTTTTACATACAGGTCTCTCCCTCGTCGGAAATCCTCGGAGATCGCCGAGTGCTGGCGGGGAATTACCAGCCAGGACCCGGTGACTGACAGTCAAGGCAGCAAATAGCGACTGGGGTAGGGCGGCTGAATGCGGATGTACCGTTACTTCAAGAAACCCACCTGACTCAATCTGATTTCACCCGTATGAAAAAACTATGGGTGGGTCAAGTCATAGGCTCCCCCTCACTCAAAAGAAAAAGAAAAAAAAAAAAAACATGTTTATGTATGAGTATGCTCATACTCATACATAAACTATTTACCCTTGAATGTATCTCCATACACTCAGACGATGCTGGATGCTTAATAGCAGCTCATATTAGGTTTGGCTATTGCTCTCTGGTCCTCACTAGCATATATGCCCCAAATTAACTGTCTAAACAAGTCTTCCAAGAACTGTCCTCGAAGTTATCGAAATATATTCATCTTCATCTTGCAATAGGAGGAGATTTTAACTCACACGTGAAGGAGGATAAATAACAAAAAGTCAATCACTGTCGACGGCTCCCCAATACTACCCACTTAGAACCCACGATACTCTGCAATTTTGTGGAAGCTTTGAAACTTACTGATGTATGTCATCTGGCTCGCCCAGATGGCAGGGAATACACCTTTTACTCTCCTGTCCACCAAACTTTATCTAGAAATTCTGCAATACCACTTTATTGCAATGCATTACATCGTCAGCCATACACGACATTGGTATTTCAGATCACTCTCCAATCTCCATCTCCCTAAATTACCTAAACCCTATGCAGCACCCGAGAATATGGAGATTCCCTTCATTCCTAGCAAACAATCAAGAGTTATCTCAGAAACTTCATGACACTTGGATGGATTTCCAAGTCACAAACGCGGCCCACTTATCGAACTCAAATCTATTTTAGGAAACTGGTAAACAGTTTTGCACGGTTAAACTATTGCTTTCACATCCACTTACAAAATAAACTCATCCATAAAGTCACAGAGACCAGCAACCACCTTAGACAGACCCAGAAAAATTTAGCAGATTCTAACACCCACGAACACAGGAAAGCATGGGCGGAAACTAAACACCAATTCGATATATGGGCAGCGGCCCAAGAATCTATACACCAATCCTACCTTGACTTACAATATCACAAATTTGGAAATATAGCAGGTAAACTGTTGGCCCGATTGTGCCGAAAACTGTTCATTCCTACAGTTTTCCTATAGAGTTCCGGTTTACAACTTCCGGTTTCCGGCTTCTGCGGCACCACCGCTGAGGGGACAGGTGCAGGAGTGGTCTGCTATCCTCCGCTGAGAGGAGACACCCTCTCCACTGCCACGGGGGACTCGGAGGGACTAGGAGTAAGCACTGTATACATGTCATATCACTATAATGGAGAACAAGGGAGCTGGGATATACATACTGTATACAGTTGCAAGAAAAAGTATGTGAACCCCTTTACGTGGATTCCGTGGAGTTTGGCATGAATTGGGCATAAAATGTGCTCTGAACGTCACAACAATAGAAGAACAGTCTGCTGAACATAATACTACACAAACATTAGATGTTGCCATGGTTTAATTGCACATAACATGTAAACATTCACAGTGCAGGGAGGAAAAAGTATGTGAGGCCCTAGCTTAATGACTTCTCCCAGAGCTAATTGGAGCCAGGAGTGAGCCAACCTTGACTCCAATCAGTGTGATCATATTGGATGTGTTGCTGACAGCTGTCCTGCCCTTAAACACACACCTGTTTTGGGTTTACTGGTTTCAAGAAGCACTGTCTGATGTGAACCATGCCTCGCAGAAAAGAGCTCTCAGAAGACCTACGATCAAGAATTGTTGACTTGCATGAAGCTGGAAAGGGTTACAAAAGTATCTCCAAAAGCCTTGATGTTCATGTGTCCATGGTAAGACAGACTGTCTACAAATGGAGAAATTTTAGCACTGTTGCTACTCTCCCTAGGCGTGGTCGTCCTGTAAAAATGACTGCAAGAGCACAGCGCAGAATGCTGCATGAGGTAAAGAAGAATCCCAGAGTGTCAGCTAAAGACCTACAGAAATCTCTGGCACATGCTAACATTTTTGTTGACACATCTACAATAAGGAAAACATTAAACAAGAATGGAGTACATGGGAGGACACCACGGAGGAAGCCATTGCTGTCCAAAAAGAATATTGCAGCACGTTTGAAGTTTGCAAAAGAGCACCTGGATGTTCCACAGCACTACTGGCAAAATATACTGTGGACAGATGAAACAAAGATTGAGTTGTTTGGGAAGAACACACAGCACTGTGTGTGGAGAAAAAAAGGCACAGCACACCAACATCAAAACCTCATCCCCACTGTAAAACATGGCGGCGGGAGCATCATGGTTTGGGGCTGCTTTGCTGCCTCAGGGCCTGGACGGATTGTTGTCATTGATGGGAAAATGAATTCCAGAGTTTATCAAGACATTTTGCAGGAAAACGTACGACCATCTGTCCGCCAACTGAAAATCCGCAGAGGATGGGTGATGCAACAGGACAATGACCCAAAGCATACAAGTAATTCAACAAAACAATGGCTGCAACAGCACAGAATACGCCTTCTGGAGTGGCCCAGTCAGAGTCCTGACCTCAACCCGATTGAAATGCTGTGGCATGACCTTAAGAGAGCGATTCACACCAGACATCCCAAGAATATTGCTACACTGAAACAGTTTTGTGAAGAGGAGTGGTCCAAAATTACTCCAGATCGTTGTGCAGGTCTGATCTGCAACTACAGGAAACATTTGGTTGAGGTTATTGCTGCCAAAGGAGGGTCAACCAGTTATTAAGTCCAAAGGTTCACATACTTTTTCCTCCCTGCACTGTGAATGTTTACATGTTATGTGCAATTAAACCATGGCAACATCTAATGTTTGTGTAGTATTATGTTCAGCAGACTGTTCTTCTATTGTTGTGACTTAGATGACGTTCAGAGCACATTTTATGCCCAATTCATGCAAAACTCCACGTAATCCCAAGGGGTTCACATACTTTTTCTTGCAACTGTACATGTCATATCACTATAATGGAGTACAGGGGAGCTGGGATATACATTACTCAGTAATGTATATCCCAGCTTCCCTGTACTCCATTATAGTGAAATGACATGTATACAGTAAGAAAAATGTCATTCCATAAGCTTTAAGGGGGCAGGGTTGGGGGCGGACCTGGGCAAGGTTGGGTGGGGCAACTGGTGGAGAGTAAGTTTTTTGTGACCAGCTAGTAGGTCTGGACTCGAAATTTTAACCCCTGAACTAGGGGTTTCTCCTTGGCTGTCTTGCTTTCTTCCTATTCGTCATAACCCTTCTTTTTCTCTCCCACAACAACATGCAGCATATGAAATGTGGCATACACATGATCTTATATTTGTAAGACAACTGTTTGACATCTCCTCTGGTTCTCCCTTGCCTTGTCAACACATCCTAAATTCCTTCAACCTACCTTCTCACCACTTTCTGTACATCTTACAAGTGTGGAATTTTGTGAAGTCGGTGGCTCTGAACAAATCTACTCGTTTTCTCACATCGATAATAGATGTACTAGCCAAAAATCAAAAATACAAAATATCTAATATATATGGTCCGTTAAATTTGCATTATAAGAAAACTCTAGAAACCTCCATGTCCGTGAACTCTTGGGTTAAAGACTTTGACAATGCCTTCACTGTAGAGCAAATGCTTACAGGTTTTAACACCACATGTGCGTTTAACTCAAGAGTTTTGGCATGAGCAACAATTTAAGATCATGTATCGAGCATATATGCCTTGCCTATATTCAATGCTTAATCCTTCTGTAGCTGCCCACTTTGTGGATGCTACAAACCTTCATTACAACACAGATTTCGGCTTTGTCCATCAACATCTATCTTCTGGAGCCAAATACTTAACTTTATAACATTTATCACCAATCTTCAAATATCCAAGGATCCATTACTCCTCCTCTTGTGCAATCTGGAGCAACCTGCTTCAGGAATTTTCTCTGCACAGCTCGCAACACTTAGGAATAACAAACCGTGGCTTTCCACTTGCCTATTGGTAGTGAGAAGAGCTATACTAAAAACATTGGTCTTGAGCTATCCACCAAGCATTTCAGATGTCAAGCAAGATCTCAATTTTCTTCTCTGATTAGATAGGCTCAACCTATTATCTACACCCAATAATTACAGAGCGGATTATAACCAGAAGTTGGAGCTTTACATTTCTAGATCATTTTCCATTTCGGAACAACACTTTTTCCCTCAAGACTCTAAAGTCACGAACCAGGTCCCACAATTTTTTTCGTGATGTACTGCCTTTTTGCTTATTGTATGCATATTTGAGATATATTATTCCTGTTGTGTCTGATACACAACACCTCTGATACACCTCTACCAGGTTTTTAACTTTTTTTTTTCTGGTATCCTCTCCTCTCTCCACCAGCAAATTGTGAGGGCTTACATTATTTTCTTGCATTTTTCTTTTTTGGCAGTCACATGCTCTTAACATATGATACAGAGGGGCCTCATGCATACACAACCAGTTGACAACGGATCTATGTCAGCTAACATAAATAATGACTCTTCATGTTACACTTCACCCTCATTGTTTCTCATTAATTCCAACACAAAAAGAACTCAATCTCCGTTACTGTATCGGCATCCCTGAGTCTACATCAGCCAATGGCTTCTCGGGGAGGTATGGTTTGCCCATCCTCCTCTCTTCCCCTACCCTTCCATCCTCTACTCATGCGTATATTCTTTTTTTTTTTTTTAACCCCCCCCCCCTTTCTTGACTAGCCATCCTTCTTTCTTTCCCTGGTTATCCCTTTCCATGTTTTTCCTCTCTTTTTTCTTATCATACATACATGATTGCTACCTACAATTTCTATAGTGGATATTGGTCAACATATTGCTACACTTTTATCATGCAGAATCATTATTTAAACTATCGCATGCTTTAACACCACATCTTTCCCATCTTGTTTGGTCTCAACTGAGGAAACCTCTGACATTCTTCACTGCTTTTATTTAGGCACGATTATAAGATATTAGTCTATCTACCCCATTCTCAGGGCCACTTAGCCGCCAGTCGAGTGCCATATTTCATGCTTTTTATAAAACGTGAATGAAATTTATCTGCACTGTTATGTTGCCATGTTATGCTTTCAAAAGTCATCTGTTGGTTGTTATGTGAACAAAACCCAATAAAGCTTCTTTAAAAAAAAAAAAAAAAAAAAAAAAAAGGCCCATCACAGAGGACAAGAGGACACTCTTTACATATAGTGCACATGTTGGCTCTGAGGACGAGGCTAGTCCTCAAAATGAGTTATCCTGTTGGAGGTCCTATTACCCTGTCATATTACATGATGAATTGTGGATTAGACTGTGCCAAATTTATATGATGAGCTTGTGACATTTGCTATTTTGTTAGAATAATTCTTAACACTTTTATAAAAATAAAGGTATGTTTTAAGGATAATGCACCAGGCCAATGCACCCTCTGTTTTGTGGCTGCAGTATTCCTAGATTCCCCAGCCTTGTGAGAGCAGAAAGGCAAGAGCTATCCAAGTGGGCCAGGGTGTGATTGAAGCCAACTGTTATTTCTGGGCCCACTCTGAAGTGCAGGAGAATGTGTCCACTTGACATTCTTTTCGTCTGATACATTCGTGTAATGGTCATTGAGAAGAATTATCCCCTTATAGATAGCTAAAAAGATCAGTGTTGTTTATGGGAACCTATCTCAAAAGGCACAAAGGTGCTCAAGGAACCCCTGGAGGAACCCTAGGGTTCAATGGAACCTTAGTTAAGAAACCCTGTTTTAAAGTAATTTTTGCTGTGATATTTGGCAAAGTCATTGCTATAGCTTTGGACAGGTTTGTTTTGTCTTGGTAAAGAATAGCCATGATCTTCAAAGTGTCATTGTGGTATCCATCTGTCAAATCTTCAAACTGATGACACCCCTGTGGTACCAGCTTAGGTTCCGCACCATTGTAGGAATACTTGTCTATTCAAAATAAAATTCTGTCTTATGAACATTTGAACAAAGAGAACAATAAAAAGAAGAAAAAGTAAAGTATCCCCACTATGTTCTAACAAGGGACTAGACCATTGCATATGCATTGTATTATGTTTGGAGTGATTGGGAGGTTTCTTGTAGCAAATTATGCATATGCCTTTATATACACAAAAAAAGTCTCTGAAAATCTTGTGAAATGACAACAGAAGAGATATATTTTACAACATGTAATGGGGTAGATTTAATAAAAGACACAGAGTGAGCACTTTACAAATGCAGTTGCTCTAGAGCACGGGTGTCAAACTGGCAGCCCTCCAGCTGTTGCCAAACTAAAAGTCCCATTAGGCATTGCAAGACTGACAGTTACAAGCAGGACTCCCAAAGGCAAAGGCATAATGGGACTTGTAGTTTCACAACAGATGGAGGGTGCCAGTTTGACAGCGCTGCTCTAGAGCTTCGTAAATGAGGGTAAACTTTGCCGACTTCCATCATTCAATCACGTTCAGCTTTTGTTTAAATTTCCCTTGAATGTGGTTGGGTTTCCTTTGAAAAGTGAAGCTTTACCTTATTTGCTAAGCTCTGAAGAAACATGCAAAGTGCACAGCCTACTTGCCTTAAAGTAAAACTGTAGGCACATGCTTTTTTTTTTCCATTTTGAATCGAATAGGGGAGGGTTATAACCCCTGTCTGGTTTTTTGCCATTTGTGCTCCATTGCATGGAATGATAAATGACCTGAAAAGTCTTTTTAGTCCTTGAGAAAATTCCATATAAAAACATTGGCATGAAGTTCACATAATGTCAGCATCATCAGTGTCTCTTCCAAGCAGGACTTGGAGAGGATCCCACCAGCAAACTGTATAAACCGAAAGGAGAGAAAAAGCACCAGTACCTAAGTGTAGCATTTAAAAAACTATATGTAATGAAAAACCAGGGAACACCAGGAAAAACCAACAGGAGCAGCAGACTCTGTATATCAAATGTATTAGCAGCACTGTGGACAGCAAGGAAGTGTTGCAGGCCCACAAGATGGCTGATTAAGTCATGTAATGTAATGTAAATGGGCGCGCTTATGCTTTTCAGGGTGTGGCCCCTTTTATCAAACTTGCCCACAGTCTGCTGCTTCTGTTGGCTCTTCCTGGTGTTAATTTCCTGGCTCCCAGCATCTTACATCACATCCACCTGGACAGGCTTGCTCACCACTGGCCACCTGGAAGGTTGCCACCTGCCAGAATTAATGATATGCTTTTTTTTTTTAACATCTTTTAATGTGAGTGCATAGATTTGTTTTTCATTTCATAAATATGTTTTAATAAATGTGAATATGTATTACAAATGTGAGTTATCCCTGGCTTAACCACTTGCCAACTGCCCAACTGGGAAAATACATCATTAGTTTGATGCTTAATACCAAGGTTATGGGTGCAGCTAAATGCCATAACCCAGGTTTTAATTTTTTCCCTCAGGTGCCGATCTGTTAAAAGTGATCCAAGTATCGGATTTGTCGCTGGATTTGTCATGCGATTTGACAGTTCAAAATCACGTGACAAATTGCATTGGTGTGAACAGGGGGCAAGTAACTGTTAAAGTGTAACAGCGCTGAAAGCTGAAAATTAGCCTGGGCAGGAGGGGGTGTAAGTGTCTGGTATTAAAATGGTTAAATATGAAAAAAATAATCATATTTTACAGGGGAAAGTAGGCACTTAGGATCTACAAAGTATCTCCAGAGGACCACATAGTGGTGGGGAAAACTGGAGTTAGACTTACCAGTAACTCTGTTTGCAGGAGTCTACCAGGACAGCTTTCGAGAAAGATGGAGCTCCTCCTACTGGGAAAGGAAACAGATCTTTACAAGGCAGTATTACAGGACCATGGCCAGTAAACCCAAGAACCTATCCGAAAAACCTAACATACAACCAAATTTAGCTCTAGTTACAGTCAGGTCCATAAATATTGGGACATCAACACAATTCCAACGTTTTTGGCTCTATACACCACCACACTGGATTTGAAATGAAACGAACAAGATGTGCTTTAACTGCAGACTGTCAGCTTTAATTTGAGGGTATTTACAACCAAATCAGGTGAACGTTGTAGGAATTACAACAGTTTGCATATGTGCCTCCCACTTGTTAAAGGACCAAAAGTAATGGGACAGAATAATCATAAATCAAACTTTCACTTTTTAATACTTGGTTGCAAATCCTTTGCAGTCAATTACAGCCTGAAGTCTGGAACGCATAGACATCACCAGATGCTGGGTTTCATCCCTGGGGATGCTCTGCCAGGCCTCTACTGCAACTGTCTTCAGTTCCTGCTTGTTCTTGGGGCATTTTCCCTTCAGTTTTGTCTTCAGCAAGTGAAATGAATACCCAATCGGATACAGGTCATTGGTCAGGTCAGGTCATGCATAACATTCCACTTCTTTCCCTTAAAAAACTCTTTGGTTGCTTTTGCAGTATGCTTTGGGTCATTGTCCATCTGCACTGTGAAGCGGCGTCCAATGAGTTCTGAAGCATTTGGCTGAATATGAGCAGATAATATTGCCCGAAACACTGCAGAATTCATCCTGCTGCTTTTGGCAGCAGTCACATCATCAATAAATACAAGAGAACCAGTTCCATTGGCAGCCACACATGCCCACGCCATGACACTACCACCACCATGCTTCACTGATGAGGTGGTATGCTTAGGATCATGAGCAGTTCCTTTCCTTCTCCATACTCTTCTCTTTCCATCACTCTGGTCCAAGTTGATCTTGATCTCATCTGTCCATAGGATGTTGTTCCAGAACTGTGAAGGCTTTTTTACATGTCGTTTGGCAAACTCTAATCTGGCCTTCCTGTTTTTGAGGCTCACCAATGGTTTACATCTTGTGGTGAACCCTCTGTATTCACTCTGGTGAAGTCTTCTCTTGATTGTTGACTTTGACACACATACACCTACTTCCTGGAGAGTGTTCTTGATCTGGCCAACTGTTGTGAAGGGTGTTTTCTTCACCAGGGAAATAATTCTTCGGTCATCCACCACAGTTGTTTTCCGTGGTCTTCCAGGTCTTTTGGTGTTGCTGAGCTCACCGGTGCCTTCCTTCTTTTTAAGGATGTTCCAAAAAGTGGTTTTGTCCACGCCTAATGTTTTTGCTATCTCTCTGATGGGTTTGTTTTGTTTTTTCAGCCTAATGATGGCTTGCTTCACTGATAGTGACAGCTCTTTGGATCTCATCTTGAGAGTTGACAGCAACAAATTCCAAATGCAAATAGCACACTTGAACTCTGGACCTTTTATCTGCTCATTGTAATTGGGATAATGAGGGAATAACACACACCTGGCCATGGAACAGCTGAGAAGCCAATTGTCCATTACTTTTGGTCCCTTAACAAGTGGGAGGCAGATATGCAAACTGTTGTAATTCCTACATTGTTCACCTGATTTGGCTGTGAATACCCTCAAACTAAAGCTGACAGTCTGCAGTTAAAGCACATCTTGTTTGTTTCATTTCAAATCTATTGTGGTGGTGTATAGAGCCAAAAATGTTAGAATTGTGTTGATGTCCCAATATTTATGGACCTGACTGTATGTCTGGTGGGAACATGCTGTCCTGGAAAACTCATGGCGTTACAGGAAAGTCTAACTCCAGTTTTCCCCCAGTCATCTTCCAGGACAGCCCCTGAAAGGATAAGTACTTATAATTAGGGGACAACAGTTTGGAGGACCTTCCTCCCAAAAGCCTGGTCTTGACTTGTCAAAGCAATAATTGTGCACACATGTACAAAAGCTTGACCACATAGCGGCTTTACAAATCTGCTGTGGGGCGGCACCGGCTACTTCTGCCCACAAGGTTGAAAGTGCTCTTGTGGAATGAGCATTTAGGGACTTTGTCGTTTCCAAATAGGCAAGTAGACACTTCCTAATGTTCAGAAGATGGAGTTTCCTCTTTTTCATTTGTCAGGAAACTACAAAACTTAGGTAAGACTATATCCCGACTCTTGCGGAAAGCCAATGATACTTCTGGGACAAAAGTTGGATCTGTGTGGAGAATAAATGTCATTTAAGATCTTTAAACAGGGATCTCTGATTGAAAGCTTAAATCTCACTGACCCTTCTGGCTGAAGTAATTGCTACCAGAAATATTGTATTTAAGGTGATCAGCAGCAAAGTAGCCTCGGAGAGGGGTTTGATTGAAGATATGACAACTGCACGCAAGTTGGGTCTTCATGGAGGAACGTCCTTTGAAAGTACACACTTAAAGCTATTTGTACCTTTAGGGTACTTAATGCTAAGCCTTTACCACCACCACCCCGAGAAACTAAGCTCTATGCTGAGTCCTCTTGGACCTGCCATGGTGCAAGATTTGTAGCGTGAATCTTTTCCATACCTTTATGTATATTGCCCTAGTGACCAGCTTTTCTCTCTGAATCAAGGTGTTTTACCATCCTGTTAGAAAAACCTTTATATTTTAGAATGTCTTCTTCAGAAACCAGGCAGCCAAGCTCAACAGGTGAGGTGGGATGTAGTACTGGCCCCTGCGACAGAAGACCCTTCCTGCGTGGCAGAAAGAGGAGAGGACAATCTATCAGGGAGGCTAGGAGAGAAAACCATTACTCTTTGGCCGATGGGGAACAAATAGAAATAATGAGGTGTTTTCCTTCATGAATTTTGAAAAGACCCTCAGAATCATTTGAAGAGGCAGAAATATGCAGCAAAAGTTGAAGTGCCACAGATTGTGAAGGGCGTCCACTGCTAGTGGCCAGCAACCAAGATCCAGCAAGAAGATGGTCTCCAGCTCTGAACTCCCCGTTTGCAATAGGTCCACTTTTGGCATTTCCCAGCAAAAAACAATCGCCAAAAAAATGTGGACCAGTACTTTGGCTGTGCTGACCATATCTCTGCCTGCTGCCTGTACTGACCCAGGACTTTTTATGGACCATGTTTCTGCCTTCTGCCTGGATCTCAGCCTGCTTTACCCCTGGCTTGTTTATCCACCATATTCCTGCCTGCTGCCTGGGCGAATCCTGTGGCTGTTGCCTGCTTCCTAGTCCAATGCACTCCTAAAACCACAGGTAATCTTTTGCTTATCCTTTCTTCAGCTAGGCTGTGCAAAAGTCTCACATGTGGTATTGTCATTTTCAGGAGGCATAGCAAAACGTATTTGAGTATAGAAGAAATATCCTATAAATTGACAACTTTGTAAAAAAAAAAAAAAAAAAAAAAAAAACCAAACACTTTTCCATTTTCTTTCCACATTTTCCAAAAACTTGTGGAAAAAAAATGACATGTTCAAAAGACTCACTAGGTCTCAAGGAATATATTTTGGAGTGTTTTCTTTCCAAAATGTGGTCATTTTGTTTGTTTTTTCATTGTCCTGGCACCTGGGGCCTTTAAAACTGTGATAGTCAGGAAATTAGATGTGTAATTCATTCCCCTTTTATGCTCCTACAACGTGTAAAGGTGCTACTTGGATTTTGTGTCTCTGTATGTGGCCAGGCTGTGGAAATGTCTCACACATGTGGTATCAATACTCAGGTGTAGCAAAATGTGTTTTGGGGTGCAATTGCAAGTATGTATCTGCCAGGTATGAGAAATAACTTTTGACAATTGTGTGAAAAAAATAATTTCTTCATTTTCCAAAGACGTGGGGGAAAAAATTACAACTTCAAAAAACTCACCATGTCTTACTAAATACTTTGGACTGTATTTTCCAAAAAGGGGTCTCTGGGGGCTATTTGTACTTTCCTAGCATGCTAGGGCCTCACAAAATTAAACAGGCCATCAGTGCTTCAGGTGTGATCAATTTTCAGTGATTGGTGCCATAGCTTGTAGACTAACTTTGACACAGACTAAATAATATAAAATGATTTGAGTTGTTTTTTTTTTACCAAAGTTATGTAGCAGTATAAATTTTTGCCTAAATTTCTGAAGAAAAATTACTTATTTGCAAAATGTTATAATAGAAACAAAGAAAAAAGATACAGATTTCATATGGGTACAATGTTGCATGACCACGCAATTATCATTCAAAGTGCGACAGCACTAAAAGCTGAAAATTGGCTTGGGCAGGAAGGGAGTAAAAGTGCCCTGTATGGAAGTGGTTAACCACCATTGACTCCCCCCAGCTGGTGTCATTTGCATACACTGAATTCAACCTGAGATCTAAAATGTCTGGCACCAAAGCTTTCACTTTGATTTTAATACTCAAATTACGCTACAGAAAAGAAACTTACTGTATCATTGCCTGAGAGAGAAAAACGATTTGAATCTGAAGACATGCTTGATGTGCTACAAACAGAGCTTCTCAAGGTTTCTGACCGTGCATCTTTTTTTCCATTACCTGCAAGAGATCTCCGTATTAAGGCATATAGTGGATAGTAAATATTAGCAAGCTACCACATACAGAACATGATGGAACATTTTGCACTTCAGCAACAAAAGGCTTCATAATATCTAGATCTATAATTAACTATGTGCAGCGTCACTTGAACATTTCTTTTCTATCAAAGTTGATTACATTAAGCATTTTCACCTAAAATAAAAATGTAAGCCCCTCATGTGCACTAACAGCAAATTGGTGAAAGTCATGCAGCAGAATTTAAAATATATGTAGACCAAACATTCTCTAAATTGTTCCATTGCATTTTTTTTTAATATACCATTGAAAGTCTGTTAAATCTGATAATTAGAAAAAAGGATATTTAATGTACTGCATATTTTTTTGTTGGTGTTTGAGAGACACAGGGTCAGGAAGCATTCTAAGACATATGGGTTACACTGCCACCTACAGGAAAATTTGACACTGGCAAAAAAAAAAAAAGCAAAAAAAAAAAAAAACAACCACACAAAAAACAGTCAGTTTAAGCTCTCCCACTCCCATCATGCTTCAGTTTCATACAAAAGCAAAATTAGGAGCGACAATAAGACCGAGGCAGAACCTGCATCCCTTAATTAACTCTAAGAAGACGACTTTACGGTGATTCAAAAATGCGGTTTTCTTATTCATTAAGGGACACAGGGTCAGAAAAAAATTCGGAGATGTATAGGACGACCAAAAGCAATCCAACTGATGGGTGGGCAACACAGCAAACAAATGCAAACATCCACAAGCAACCTGAAAAAACCCCCAAAAAACTAGCTGTTTGCAGCTTAAAGAGCAACCTAAAAAAAACGTACTGTTATGGCTTGCATCAGCTGAGGACTGAACATTCACTGGAAATGAGGCGTTCTGTCCTCAGATTAAGATCAGCTTCCCTTTTTGCCCCTGCTGCGACACCGTCCAACTGAATTCAGATCGGAAACTGTGCAGATGAGGCCATGCATTGACAGAAGTAGTTAACAGCACAACTGACTGGGTGATTAGCTTTTCCTGGTGACCAAGTCTAATGTATCGAGGTGGTTTCCAGGACTCTTCCCGATGTCAAGCTGGTATTTGTCATGAGGATCTTCCAGGTCAGTAGGACAACTGACTTTATAGCTGGGTTTGTAAACCATCAGGCCAGGGATAACCTGGTCTTGGGTGACAGACATGTGATTCTACTATGCCTACTTGTTCCACATAGCCAGAATTAGGTTACAACAGTCTGGAGTGGAATTGGGCAAAGAAGGCCACTATAAAGCCCAGAAATCTAATGCAAGAGCGGAGAATAGGATAACTCCTGGCCTGCGAGTCTGAACAGAGGGTGAGAAATTTTCCTAAGTAGGACACTGAACTCAGCAGTAGATAAAACGGAAACCAAGATGTGCCAATTGATGGTCAGTTCCAGCGCTGACTTGGAGAATCCGGATACAAACAAAACTCAAAGTCTAAAATGTTTGGTGGACATCGACTGAAAGTCTGATGATGGTTTCCTCAGTAAAAAGTTGTCAAAGTCTCCCGCTATAGGAATGGGAATAGTATCTTGTTGAAAACTTAAAGTGGAACTTTAGTCAGAAAATTAAGTCTTGCCAAATCACATCAGGCTGCCCCTTTTATAGGTATGGCTATGTAAAATGTTAAAAATAAGTACCTATACTGTAAAATACAATAATGCACTGCCTCATCTTGCTCTGCGCATGCTCAGTTGATCTCTGTTTTTAAGCATTTTTAGGCACTGTGCCAAATTTGTAGAGGTCGATCTGCTGACAGTCTAAAAAGTGAACTAAACCTATCAATTTAACAGTTTCAAAAACCGTTACATTCCCAGCATGCCAGTAATGGTAACGGTCACATTTGCTTGTGCTCTCAACCAAACTGAGAAACCATCAAATGACTGGTGTTATAACTAATCATATGTGCAGCACCATGGCACTTGCAGAGCAAACAGATGGCAGCTTCCATGGCTGAAAAGGATAGGGGGGTTTAGTTCTGCTTTAACTGCTTCTCAGGGCTCTAACAAAATGGCAGCAAGAAGAAATAGTGTGTTTTGTAGATTTCTTCCACCAAAGAATAAAGATTTTTTTTTTATCAATTGC
The DNA here is from genome assembly GCF_062004578.1 of Staurois parvus. Classification (NCBI taxonomy): domain Eukaryota; kingdom Metazoa; phylum Chordata; class Amphibia; order Anura; family Ranidae; genus Staurois; species Staurois parvus. Next base: position 259,580 of record NW_028318568.1, on the reverse strand, counting down.
TACAGGTTTCACTTTAAGGTGCTGTGAACAAAGTGCAATGAGCTGGAAGTGCTGCATGTCCAGTGTCCACAGTAAACTACAGGTAGCTATAATTTGCTAGAAAAATGGGGACATGCAGATGGGTATCCTTGTTGTCCATGGGGACTAAAAGTCTTCTAGTAGGAGGCAAAAATCCATATATAGCTTTTCAGTTGAAGCATTGAGCACCGTCAGGTCCAAAATAGGGCGAACACCTTTTGTTATGTTGGGCTGAATAGGTTTGGGCAGAATCCTTGAAAACTTCTGTAACAGGAGCAACAATTCCTCGTTAAAAGAGGTAGACTAGGGCAGCATAGAGGTTTAACGGTTTCAGGAATGTTGGCAAGAGATTGCATAAAATAGGGTGGAAGTAGAGTGCGAAATTCAAACCTGTAGCTTCAAGACACCACATTCCTGATCAATGCATTACATTCTTTTGGACCAGGTGGTAGCTAAGGGAGCAGACATAGCCCCCGTAAGGTTTTGGCATCCAAGAATGCAGGAGTACAGAGTCCTGGTCTTGGACCCAGAGGCCTGGGGAAAAAATGAGAGGAACTACTTTTAGTGCCAGGAGGAAAGTGTGCCAGCTTAAGTTTTAGAATTCTTTTGCTTGGCATGAAAGGGTACACGTGCCTCCAGTGATATCTTTCAATATGTCTAAGGAAGAACCAAAAGGGTCTCTCCAAAGGAATATGCAACAAGCAATTTCTTAATCGCTATTTAGTAACCAAAAGTTTTACCAAACAGTCCTCCTATGTACAGAGGAGGTTTTACTCAGGATGCGACATACCATATCCACAAGTTCATCAACGCATAATTTTTTTCCGGGTCTAAAAGGTTTTTTTCACTGTAAAAAATGTAAAGCATGTAAAACAGTGAATAAGGCTTTGAGCAAAAGTAAGAAAAAGTTCTGCTCAAGTACAACTAATAAAGAATATAATATCGACTCGTTTATCTCATGTAATTCAACACATGTGATCTATGTTTTGGAGTGCCTGTGTCGCCTCCAATACGTAGGAAGAACAGGGAGACATTTGAAGACGAGGATTGCAGAACATTTAAATAATATAAAAAAAGGTTTTGAAAAACATAGTGTGTCGAAGCATTTTAAATTAAAACATAATAGTGACCCAAGTTTAGCAACTTTTTATGGCATTGAGAAAATTAATGAGCATTGGAAGGGGTCTGATATGATTAAAGAAATATCAAAGAAGGAAACATATTGGATATATGAATTGGACTGTTTAAAACCAAAAGGTATGAATATAGATATTGATCTTAACTGTTTTTTGACAAACTTTTGAAAGAATACTTCTTGGATCAAAGAAATGTAAGTGTAAGGCGAGGTTGGAAGCTTGTTTGGAGATTGTGCTGCTTCGCCATAACATTCTGTAATTGGAGATGCATATTCATGGAGTTGTTAATGTGATTGGTTAAGCTGCTCAGCAATGCAGAGTGCAGGTGGTATATTAGAGAGGAGCCGACGTCTGCATCCAGACCGCCCCTTGAAGACGTCATTCATGACGAAACTAGTAGGGCTTGCTGGATGCTGACGTTTGTGGAGAAAATTGAGTCACGAGCACTGTAGTGAGTGTGCTGGGAACAGGAGACTGTTATACCATTTGCTGTTTTATGCTGTTATACTGGTGTCGGTGAAGACACCCTTTTTGTGAGTGTAAATCTTTATTAAATTGTTGGATACTTTTATAAAAAAACTGGCTGCACCATTATTTTCTCTTTCATTCCCAAACATGACCTCGGTGGAGAGATATAAAAAGAGAGAGTGATATAATGCTCCTGGAACCATTATATTGAGTGGTGGATACCTACCTTATGGATGATTGTGTAGCTATTGATCATCACACCTGAGAAGTTGATTCATTGCATCTGCTCCCAGAGCAAAAAGCATTTTTGCTGATCTAGAGATTGATCAGCATGGAGCTCTGGTGAGTTACCCAACTTTACTTTTGGTGGTGGATTTTGGCACAATTTCTTTGAGAGCACCTGAATTTGAAAAGGATTTGTTTGGACATTTGAAGAAATTCAGAATTGGACATTTTTTTTTTATATTCACAAATTTAATTTAAATTACTTATGCACTAAAAAATAGTTTTGCACATAATTTTGATATTTTTTTTATATTAATTGAGAATAGATATATATATCTTTTGCACTAATGTTTCTACACTAAATTAGGAATAGTTTGTGGTTTTAGCGCATTCCTTTATTTAAGTTACAGACATTATATTGGGCATCTTCTCCTGAAGAAATGGTCACAAAATGAGCCGAGCCAAAGGATGTAACTATTAATATGTTTTGTCAAATACTTGGAAAAATTTAATTTCTACATGTATTATGTGAAGATCGTATAGACTGTATACATATATATGGTTGTGTTTACAAATCAGCTTGCCCTTTTAGACATTGCTTTATCTTTGTAAAACAGTTTTTCATATAATGTGCAATAAATTTTTTTCAGTAAATGTTGTACCTCATTTAAAGTCAAAATATGTTCTTGTTCTTTGTCTGTGTGGAAGGATGCATGACATTAGGCACCAGCTCACAAATTGTATTGTTTATATGTCAGCAGACTGAGCCATCCTAATACACCATTCAAAAGCGATAACAGGATTTTTTTCTGTTACTTACCATAAAAACCCTTTCTCTGGAGTTCATTGACGGACACATTCCACTCTCGACCATAGGGTTATATTACCTCCTACAGAAGTAGGACACAAGGCAGAAAAAGAAACATGGCTCCGCCTATGGGCAGTCCTGGCTGATATAAACCTCCTCTCTGAATAGGCAATCCAGTTAGTAACCAGCAGTGTCAGCAAAGAAAAAAAATCCATAGAGAGGTGGGTGCTGTGTCAGTCAAGTTCATTAACTGACACAGCGTCTTCCATTCTCGACCATAGGGACATCCCCAAGCAGTGCCAAACAGTGATGGATGGGAAAATCCAAGGACAAAACCATGCCAGCAGAAGCTAAAAAGGAACATGGAAGCCCAATCAGAAAACAACCCCCCAAAGAGGGAACAGACACCACAAAACAGCTGCCTGAAATACTTTGTGGGCTTGTAAAATTTTGTAAAGGTGTGCACAGACGACCAGGTAGCATCCTTGCAGATTTGAGACACAGATGTCTGATGATGGAAGGCACAAGTGGCACTAAGTGACTGGGTAGAGTGCGCAAGTACGGGAAAGGGAGGAAACTGATCCTTAATGGCCTAAGCTTGAACAGCCGTCTGCCGAATCCATCTAGAAACTAACAGAAGATGCTGCCACACCTTTCCTTAACCCATCCATGATCACAAAAAGGGAATCCGACCTCCGAAGAGACTCTGAAACAGACAAATACAATCAAATTGCCCAAACCACATCAAGGCGTGCAGAGCGAACTCCTTAAGATGCAACGGGCAAGGACATAAGGACGGTAGGACAATGTCCTCATTTAAATGCAAGTCATAGACCACTTTTGGGATAACTGAAGGGCACGGACGGAGAACCACCTTATCTTTGTGCACCAAAGGAGACCTACAAGATGAGGCCGCCAACTTAGATACTCTGTAGGTGGAAGAGATTGTCCCAGAAGATGACCACTGTCCAATGCAAGGGAAGAAACTATTTCCCCTCCCGAAGGACAGGAGATTGAAGCCACCAAAGCAGCGACATCCTGGTCTTTTGACTCAGACAAACCTGGGTGTCCAAGGAGTCGGGGGACTAGTCCCACTTGGACAGAATTTCCCTCTGAAGTGTCCTTGTATGGGACTGAGTGTATAGAACCGCCTCAAAGGCAGAGACCATCAGTCCCAGGACTTGCATGCAACAGAGAAGGGAGGGCCACCTGCAGGACAGCAACAATTGAACTGCCGATTGAAGCTTCTGCAGTGTTTTCAAGCCAGAGCCAGACCCAGAAACTCCAGCTTCCTGGTTGGGGTCAGAGTGGATTTCTGGATGTTAAGGATTCACCGGAACTCTTGCAAGGTGCTGATCATGATCACCACGTCATCCCTCAAGGCCGAGTGAGACTCCATCCTCAGAAGGTGGCCATCCAGATAATCATGGCAATCCCCCATTGTCTGAGCAAGCCCAGGACTGGAGCCAGCACCTTGGTGAAAACCTGAGAAGCAGAGATGTCAGGGTCCTGTCCAAGGCAAGAGTTCCGGAAGATCTGGCATTTCTGCCAATACTCTACATGGCCGCAGAAGTACACATCAGCCTCAGTCTGGTGCCAGACAGCCTTAATATAAGGAGGCTCATTACTTCCTCTATATATGGATGTCTTTTCTCCTCTGAGAAAAGCAACAGTCATCTTATTTTATCAAGATACTGTCCCTTCAGTCCAGCTTCTTTGTTCATTGCAGAACCAAGAGAGCTTCCTTTGCTGTTTTTCAAGGCAGGCTGCTCCTTGGTGTATCCAGACCCGGCCATGGGCAAGATGCATGATTGGCCTGTAATGTGACCTTGAGCATTGGGCTCTGCTAGTGATGCTCTCAAGGCACTTTGTTAACCAAAGATCCCTTTGCACATCTAGGGCTGTGATTCACTTGCCAGAGTAAGCCTGTCCCTGAAGACTACTTTGGAGTATTCCTACCAAAAGACTGGACTGTGAATGGTTCACACAGTTCGGCACTGGTCCTTTCTGGTACTTGCTGCTTTGACTGTAGCCACTGAATGCTCTGCAGACCACTGCTGCATTAGCCTTAAGGGTTAACTGATGCTGTAACCATGCTCCGACACTGAAGCATACATTGTTTGGTGCCTGGGAGTGTGTTCTGGCGGGGGAGGTGAGCACTTCCCCTGACACAACACAATAGCTTAGCAGAGGAGATCACCGCATGAACATCACTTAGTATGGCATCCTCAGTTATTTTTTTGTTCAGCCCCCGCTGGTTTGAACGAAAAAAAAAAACCCATGTGTACCCAGCATTAGTCTCTGGAGGTTCCCCTGTTGGGATAAAGCTTGGAGTTTAGTGATGCAACATAATATGCGCCTGTGTCCATGATGCGTTGGTCAGTGTGCTTGCAGAGCCTTAACCAATTCCAGCCAGTTTCACATTTATGCCTGTGTAAAACTCTGCTAGGATTTTCTAGAGACACATGCTCACCAGACAGAGGAGGAAACAGACAAGGTTCCAATCAGAAAAGCTTTATGGAAACAGAGAAGGCCAAATAGTTCCATCGAACTTACGAATCAAGTCACTGTAGAGTAATCATAATCGATACAATCTACCGAATTTAACAAATTAATCTAACAACATAAGCTAACGAATCTAATGAATCTATCGAGATAAGCTATCGAATCAACCCAATGTAATATGAATTAAACCATTGTAATATGAAAGAAATAAGCCATTGTAAGCAGTGTTATATGAAGAAGATTGAAGTTATTAAAGAAGTTAACTAAAGTATTCGGTGTGCTCTTTAAACCTACTGCATCCATAGAGCGGCATTGGAGGAATTACAGAGTAAAGTCAGTCTAATCAAACAAAAACAGCAATTGCATAATTTTTCTAATGCCACAGCGCACTAGGCACCAAACGGTGCTGCGCCTGCCACAGTGGAACTATTACCCTCAGAGGTCAAGCAATAGCACTCCTCAACTTGCACAGTAAAGAGTACACTAGAGTAACACAGCGCCAGCATATACCGCCACGCGGAGACACCTCAGCGGAACAGTACAGGCCATAGCACGTGCGCATTAGTCAGACTGCAGACGACTCTTAAAGTGGCATAACGGCAAAGGCAAGACAGTCAGAGAAAGAGTGCCAAACCTCCTGCACCCCTAGAGAGAGAAAGAGATGCATGGGGGGAGGGCCAGAGTCCAGAGCTAGAGTGCCCGCACCGCTATCCATCAAGAGACCACGTGTTGCATTCAGAGAGTTCACGCAGAGCATCGCAAGTCACCGCAGAGCATCGCAAAGTCACCGCAGAGCATCGCAAAGTCACCGCAGAGCATCGCAAAGTCACCGCAGAGCATCGCAAAGTCACCGCTTCAAGAAAAGTCTCCTTTAAGACTGACATTTGTTTCTGCAACCTTCAGATCACGGTATCCTGCTTTCCAATTAAGGTCAGAGCTTTCCTTTATTACTCACTTATGCACATAGGTTTCTGCAAGAGACATTTTTGTGCTCAAGAGAATACAGACTTTTAATAAAAGAGAGACATTTATAGTATATGACTCTGAAGTATTTAAAGTGAAAGTAATTTATTGCCTGTGTTTTGGTGCTATTACATGTAAAGTGAAAGTCATTTATTCTTGCATTTGTTAGTATTGCATTTAAAGTGACAGGTCCTTATTATTCATATTAATTGTAATAGCATTCTGAAATGGCTGAGCCTAGCATTGCCACCCCACTGTTAGCGGATGCAATGATAGATATGGTAGAAGGTGAAGAGCAAGAGAACCTGTCTGAATCTGAAAGGTGCAATGAAACGGTAGTCTCTCCCCAAACAAATATAGCTGAAACAGGTGAACTAAGACGTTCATCACGGAACAGAAAACCGACCCAAAAGGTGCTAGAAAATTTGGAGCAAGAGACAGCACTGAAAGGAAAAAAGTTCATCCGAATATATGAGAGGTGGAAAGCATACATCAAAGACATTCGCAGAAAGCTAAAACAAGAAAGCATAAAGGAGAATTTGAGTGAAATAATAGAGACGGTAGAAGATTCTGAGTCAGAGCTTATGACAGCATATGTCAACTTGCGGTCGTCCTTGACACCCTCCCAGGATATTGTAAGGAACATGGATACATGTACTGCAGTCACTAGGGATTTAGTGACGCTTTAGAAAGAACTATCATCTGCAGCAAATTATGATGAAGTCAAGGCCCGAAAGGGAATGAATGAGCTCTTCATGAAAGACTATGCTAGGTCCTTAGGAGGAACCACAATCTCAAGTGTGACTTCCATCACTAGCAGAAGCGCCAGCCACATAACAGAGTTCTCAAGTACGTCAGCCAAAAGAAAGGAATTAGCTGAACAACTCGCTGCCAAACGAGCAGAAGTAGAGATGGAATCTGCCATTGAGGCTCAGCGCCAGAAAATGGAGGCTCAGCGCCATAAAATGGATACTCAGCGCCATGAAATGGAAGCCGAAATGGAGGCTCAGCGCCATAAAATGGAAGCTGAAATGAAAAGTCTGGAAAGGCAGAAGGAAATTAAGATTATAGAAGCCAGACTCAGAGTGCACGAAGAGGATACGAATCAGGGTAGTCATTATTATTATTATACAGTATTTATAAAGCGCCAATAGTTCGCTCAGCGCTGTACATTACAAAGGGAGACAGAACATGTGACAGAACAATACCAATACAATGCGATACATGAGGGGATCGAGGGCCCTGCTCTTTCGAGCTTACAATCTAGGAGGGAGGGGATGGTGGCACAGGAGGAGATAGCTGTGGGGGATGGAGTGGTAGGAAGAGTGGAGGAGGTCGGCAAGTTAGCAGGGGGTGGGGTAGGCTTCCCTGAAGAGATGGGTTTTCAGGGTGCGCCTAAAGGAGAGGAGAGTAGGTGATAATCTGATGGGTTGGGGCAGGGAGTTCCAGAGGATGGGTGACACCCTGGAGAAGTCCTGGAGGCGGGCATGGGAGGAGGAGACCAGGGAACTAGAGAGAAGGAGGTCTTGTGAGGAGCGGAGTGTGCGTGCTGGGCGCTACTTGGATATTAGGTCAGAGATGTAGTACGGGGCAGTATGGTGGACAGTCATAGATCCAAATCAGTACTAAGTGGAGAAGCTGACTCCTACGTTCTTTCATACGCTCAGGAAAATAGAAGGAAATCTCCAGCATCTAGTGAAGAAATAAGTCATAGTCCTTCCATCCCTGCACAGAGAGAAAAGAAGAGAGACTCACCTGATTCAGGACAAAGTGGAAAAAGAGAACCAGATAATTCAACTCCCATATGTCATGGCAGTGGTCACGAGGATGTTACAACTGTTGACCCGACAAAACCTCAGAGAATATTTCTCACTAGACTTCCTGTTCCGGAACCTACTATATTCTCCGGAGACATACTGAAGTTTATAGAATGGAAGGCAAGTTTTGAAATGATCATTGAACATAATTGCTCCCGTCCAGTGGACAAGTTATTCTACCTCCAGCGGTATACTGGCGGAGAAGCAAAAAAGGTTCTTGAAGGTAACTTCTATAGGAAAGATGAAGAAGCCTACAAGCAAGCTTGGGAAAAATTAAATGCAAGATATGGTCATCCCTTCTTAGTGCAAAGAGCTTTCAGAGAGAAGTTGATAAACTGGCCCAAAATAGGTCCTAAAGAACACTTCAAGCTCCAAGAGTATGGTGACTTCCTGCAAGCATGCAGCAATGCTATCCCACATGTTCAAGGACTAGAAGTATTGAATGACTATCTAGAAAACCACAGGATGCTAGCCAAGCTACCAGAACAAGTGGCTTCTGGATGGAATCACTAGGTGACTGAACAGTTAGATAACGGCAAAAACTTCCCAAGTTTCAAAGAGTTCTCTGAATTTGTCAATAAGGAAGCACAAATAGCGTGTAATCCAGTAACAACATCTTATGTCTTAAAACCCTTAGAAGAAAGGCCTACAAGAGAGAAGACGCTCAAGAGCAACTAGCTTTGCAACCAATACAGCTACTAAAGGTCCAGATGCCCATGAGAGCAGGTTCAACATCACTACTGGGATCAGTAAAGAGTTTGAACCGACAAGTCTTCAGACTACCTTCAAGTGTATGTTCTGTGAAGAGAATCACTCCATACATAAGTGCTAACGATTGAAGGAAAGGTCTCCAGACGAAAAGAAGAAGTTTGTGTTTGATAATCAGCTGTGTTTTGGATGTTTAAGAAAAGACCATATTACTAAAGAACGCAAGAAAAAGGCCACTTGCAGCGTTTGTAAAGGACGTCATCCTACACCACTACATGAAGAACGTCCAAAGAAAAAGAAATCCTTAATGCCCAAGGACACTGAGGAAGAAAATAAAGCAACAGTATCCTCTTGCAGAGTGAGAGAAAGAGAAATCAATGGCACGTCAATGGTTGTACCAGTGTGTATTTCAAATCCTAAAAGAAAGAACAAGAAGGTATACGCCTATGCGCTACTGGATGCCCAGAGTGACGTCACCTTCATTGATCAAGAAATCTGCAAGAAATTACAAGTCGCCACAGAACCAGTGAAACTCAAACTCACCACAATGACAGGAAGAGACACATTGGTGAACAGTCAAAGAGTCAAAGGACTGAGAGTTGGAGGACTCTACTCAAACTGCATATTAGATTTATCTCCAGCTTATACAAAAGACGACATACCTCTGGATCGAGATCGCATACCTACCTGTGAAACAGCCAACAAATGGGAACACCTATCTGTCATATCTCATGAAATGTCCCCGCTGAAGGAATTTGGTGTTGGACTGTTGATAGGCTATGACTGTCCCGAGGCGTTGGTGCCACGAAAGATAATCACAGGAGGAAAGGGTGAACCCTATGCAGTCCAAACTGATCTAGGATGGGGTGTTGTTGGAGGAAAACGACAGATTGCAGATTCAGGACAGGTGACAGGATTGTGTCATAGAATATCTGTCCAAGAGTTACCAACTGTAAGTCCAGCGAAAGTACTCAAAATCCTAGAATCCGACTTTGCAGACGTAAGTTCTAATGAAAAGAGTGTATCCCAAGAGGACATAAAGTTTGCACAAGTTCTAGAAGATAATATTCAGCAAAATCAACATGGTTATCTTGAAATGCCCCTACCTTTTAGAGAACGACCTCATCTGCCAAATAACAGAGATCTTGCCCTGGCAAGATTGAAAAGCTTAAAGAAAAGGATGGGAAGAGATCCCAAACTCAAAGACGATTATTTGAAATTCATGAAAGAAATCCTCAAAGAAGGGCACGCAGAGAAAGTTGATGGTCAGCCTAAAAATGGTACATCCCACATCAAGGTGTCTATCACCCAAAGAAACCAGATAAGATTAGAGTAGTTTTTGATTGCTCAGCAAGGTACAATGATGTTGCATTGAACGATCATCTACTTAAGGGACCAGATCTTACAAACACTGTACCTGGAGTACTCTGTAGATTCAGAAAGTATCCCATAGCAGTCATGTGCGACATTGAAAAGATGTTCCACCAATTTCATGTGAAGGAAGAAGATAGAGACTTCCTGAGGTTCCTATGGTGGGAAGACAGAGATACAGATACAGAGCCAGCGGAATACAGGATGAAGGTACACTTGTTTGGAGCAGCATCATCCCCAGGTTGTGCCAATTATGGTATGAAGTATCTGGCCAATCAGAATGAAAAGGATTGTCCATCAGCAGCAAATTTTTTGAAGAAAAACTTTTATGTAGATGATGGTCTTATAAGCCTAGAATCCTCAGAATCGGCAATTCAGTTGGTGAGAGAGAGCCAAGAGTTATGCGCAAAGGCAAACCTGCGTCTTCACAAATTCATCTCAAATGACAGAGAGGTACTAGAATCCATCAGTGACTCCGAATGTGCATAAACAATAAAGAATGTGAATCTTAACTATGATCCTCTTCCAGTTCAGAATGTACACGGATTGGGATGGAATGTAGAAAACGACAATTTTTTCTTTGAAATATCCATGGAAGAGAGAGTTCCAACTAGACGTACCATTCTTTCCACAGTAGCCTCAATATATGATCCGTTGGGATTCCTATCACCAGTAATCCTCAGAGCAAAAGAAATACTGCAAGAATTATGCAGACAGAAGTTGGGATGGGACGAACCCATACCTGCAGGCTTGAGGCCAAGGTGGGAGAGTTGGATAAGAGACTTGCAAAATTTGAAAGAAATTCGGATACCCAGATGTTTTGTACCTCCTGATTTCGGAAAGTACAAGAAAATAGAACTTTATCACTTTTCAGATGCCAGTAGTCATGGTTATGGTCAGTGCTCCTACATCAGAGTAATAGGAGAAGAAAAGATACACTGTGCCCTAGTTATGGGAAAGGCCAGAGTAGCACCCAACAATATTCAGACAATACCAAGACTCGAACTAACGGCAGCAGTCGTTTCAGCATCAGTAAGTCAGTTTCTGAAAGAAGAATTGGAATTGAAAATAGATGAAGAGCATTTTTGGACAGACTCACAAGTTGTCCTAGGTTACATAAACAATGAAGCTCAAAGATTCCACACTTTTGTCGCTAACAGAGTTCAAAAAATTTGAAAAGCAACAAATCCAGAACATTGGCACTATGTTGACACAAAGCAAAACCCGGCAGATCATGCTTCAAGAGGCCTAAATGTAACAGAATTGAAGAATTCAAACTGGTTCACCGGTCCAGAGTTCCTTTGGGAAAGGGAAATCATACCCAGTGAAGGTTATACAGAACTGTCTATGGGTGATCCAGAAGTAAAGGTAGTTCAAACATTGAGCACTGCTGCCAAGTGTCAAGATGACATACTTGAACGACTAGCCAGATGTTCAAAGTGGAATACAGTCATAAACATTGTAGCTCAAATTCAACGCTTAGCAAAAGGAATCAGAAAGAAAGAATCGTTGAATGTAGAGGAAAGAGTGAAAGCTGAAGAAACGGTTATAAGACTCATTCATCAAAGATTCTACAGTGAAGAATTGAAGAGACTTAGTCAAGAACCTAAGAGACTTCCAAACAACCACCCATTGTACAAGCTTAATCTTATTCTGCAGGATGGTATACTGGAAGGTGGGAGGGAGGCTGGAAAATGCGTTGCTACCTAACAGAGTTAAGCATCCAGCAATTCTACCCAAAAATTCTACCTTCACAAGATTGATTATCAATCACTACCACAACAAATCCTTGCATCAAGGAAGAAGCTTTACTCAAAGCTGTTTGAGAGAAGGTGGTTATTGGATAGTGAAAGGAAGCAAAGTTATAGCGAAGTACATAAGTAAATGTGTAATCTGTAGAAAGGCACGTAGACCTACAGAAGAACAAAGAATGGCTGATCTACCAGCTGATCGTGTAAACCCATCACCACCATTTCTTTATAGCGGAATGGATTGCTTCGGCCCATTTATCACCAAACAAAACCGCAAGGAGTACAAGAGATATGGACTGATATTTACATGTCTAAGCTCCACAGCAATTCACCTGGAAATGTTGGAAGATATGTCAACCGACGCCTTTATCAACGCCTTAAGATGTTTCATAGCCATTAGAGGTACTGTCAGAGAACTTAGATCTGACCAAGGATCTAATTTTGTTGGAGCAAAGAACGAATTGAACAAGGCTCTAAAAGAGATTGATAAAGAAAAAGTAACTGAGTACTTGTTAGAGAAACAGTGTGATTTTCACATGAATGCTCCACATGCAAGCCATACAGGTGGAGTCTGGGAGAGGCAAATCAGAACTATAAGAAACGTACTAAGTTCAGTTTTGAAAAAGAACGCCGGAAGATTAGATGATGCTTCACTTAGGACACTATTCTATGAAGTAATGTCTATTCTATTCTAGTAATGTCACTATTCTATGAAGTAATGTCTAACAGTCGTCCACTTACAGTCAACAACATCAACGACCCAACAAGCTTAGAACCTCTAACGCCCAACCATCTACGTCACCTTAAGGCTGATTACATACAGCCACCGCCTGGCAACTTCACCAAAGAGGATTTATACGCCAGGAAAAGATGGCAAAGAGTTCAATATCTATCAGAGCAGTTTTGGAATATATGGAGCAAGGAGTATTTAGCTCATCTCATACTAAGAAGTAAATGGCAAACGCCTAGAAGAAATGTTCATGTTGATGACATAGTGTTAGTAAAGGAAGACGACTTACCTAGAAGTCAGTGGAAATTGGCCAAAGTCCTAGAAGCTCGAAAGGATGAAGAAGGACTAGTAAGAAGAGTTTTGTTACAAATGGGAGACTCAAAACTGGACAAAAAGGGGAAACATCTCACAACTCCACTCAAGTTGGAACGTCCAATACAAAAGTTAGTTGTTCTGCTTGAGAGTAACAAAGACACTTGAGAGTTGAGAAACTGATGGAAAATTCCTCAAATTCATGTTCGAATCCTATTACTGAGAACATAGAATTATACGTAATTTTGGTGGGAGTGTAGCTGGCCAGCTAAGACCAGTCCTAGGTTGCTAATATGGTTCACATATATGTGTATACCAAACCTGCCAATAACCTCAGTACAGTGTATATGTGCACATGTTAAAGCCAAAAGCAGAATCATTGCTGTGATTTATGTCTTTGATTGTTATATGACATTTCTATATTCATTGTGTTAGCAGAAGCAGAAAAGGAAAATATGCCTTTAAGATTTAGTTAAAGGTGAGCCAATCACAGACAGCCTCACACTGTACAGAGCCTTAACCAATCCCAGCCAGTTTCACATTTATGCCTGTGTAAAACTCCCTGCTAGGATTTTCTAGAGACACATGCTCACCAGACAGAGGAGGAAACAGACAAAGTTCCAATCAGAAAAGCTTTATGGCAACAGAGAAGGCCAAATAGTTCCATCGAACTTACGAATCAAGTCACTGTAGAGTAATCATAATCTATACAATCTACCGAATTTAACAAATTAATCTAACAACATAAGCTAACGAATCTAATGAATCTATCGAGATAAGCTATCGAATCAACCCAATGTATTACGAATTAAACCATTGTAATATGAAAGAAATAAGCCATTGTAAGCAGTGTTATATGAAGAAGATTGAAGTTATTAAAGAAGTTAACTAAAGTATTCGGTGTGCTCTTTAAACCTACTGCATCCATAGAGCGGCATTGGAGGAATTACAGAGTAAAGTCAGTCTAATCAAACAAAGAAACAGCAATTGCATAATTTTTCTAATGCCACAGCGCACTAGGCACCAAAGGGTGCTGCGCCTGCCACAGTCCACAAGCAATCAAGATTGTCACCTTGCTGAGGAGGAACACTGGTGAAATCTTTAAAAGTTTACACTTACCACTTAATTGTCAAGTCACTTGGGAGGGGTAAGATGTGTTAAAGTGGCTGTCAGGCCCCTTACACAGTATGTTCAAAATGATTATACATCTTAGCTTAGATTTAGTGCTCCCAAGAACTAACTTTAGCAGGCTTTCCTACAGTCAGCTACAGCAGACTCTTCAAATCTGAGTGTCTCAAGTCCCGCTTAAACACTCCATAATGCACGATATGAATCTCCTGCAAAAGATTTATGCACATCAGACAAGTTTAGGGGCTTCAGAGAGGGTTTCTTCTCTAAATCTGAAGAGTACTGAGGAAGGAGGGTTCCACTCAATATAGCCCCCGAAAGCCTGAAGTATATCTGAGAACTTGTCTAGTACTATAGACCCTTCAACATCGGAGCAAGGTAAATGCTTGGATCCAAATACATTTACCACTGTCAGTGGTCTGAGTTTTGAGGTGAGCATCGTCACTGCCTTCAGAAGGTATTTTGTAAGTGTTACACAGTGGGTCAGTCAGACTGATTCTAATGCTGGGTGTTGCATCACGTTCAGACAAAATAATTAGTGGGCAAGGGGGCTTCAGATGGGACCTAGGTGTCAGGAATCCGCAGCAAGGATGGCCAGATCTACATGACCAAACCATACATATATATTAAAAGTGAATTTATTAACAAGAGACATCCAAATACCAAACAGCTAACAAACATAAGTGAACGAAAAGGCCTGGTTCACACCTATGCATTTTTTGGTGAGTTTTGTAGAAATGCACTAGAGTCCATTTATCATTGTTTCCTATGAGACATGTTCACATCTATGCTCATTACAGCTGCTGTGTTTTTGGAAAGGTTCAGGGACTTTTTAAATGCAAACCTGCATTTTTTGGTTAAATAGACGTTGCTGGAGATACTGCAGAAATGCATGTACAGCGTTCAGCATTTTAATCTAGCCAACACATTGGGCAAAAAAAGCATAAAAACAAAATGCATCAAATAACACGTGCAAAGTGCATCAAAAACAAGTTTGCCAAAACGCACAGCAAAAAGCACTGCAGAAACGGATCAAAAGCACACTGCATAGGTGTGAACCAAGCCTCAACAGGATCCAGGTCTTGACATGGTGTGTACTGAAAGATTTTCAAAGTTTCATAACAAAGAAAAACTTAAAATGTTCTGGTTTTTCTCCTTTATATAATAAAAAGTAAAAACCCACCTGGTGACTAAATAGCACCAAAAGAAAGCTCTATTTGTCAAAAAAAAAAAAAAAAAAAAAAAAAGGATATAAAATTCATTTGGAGTACAGTGTTACATGACTGAGTAAAAGTCAAAATGCTACAGTTCAGAAAACTGAAAAAAAAAATGGCCTGGACTGGAAGGGGGTGTAACAGTCCGGTCTTTAAGTGTTTAAAAGAGAAGCTTAGGGTTTATAAAAACAAACATATATACTCAACTCTATGCTGTAGCATAGGTGATGCTGCAGCTGTCCCATGTCAGCTCTAAGACTGAGAACTGAGCAATCACATCATCACTGATTCTTGGTCTGCTTGGAATAGAGAGCAGTGACCATCTCTGCTCCTCTAGCACTGACTGGAGCGCTTTGGCTGTTGAGAGGGCGGGTACAGCTGGCTCCATTGTCAGCAGCCTGGAGAGCTGCAACCAGATGTCAATCAAGCAGCGGGGTTGATCCTGACAATATTGTTGGGGTCCTTCCAGAGCCTTTTGCAGCTCTGCCATGTTAGCTGACAACAGGCTGCTCTAAGCCAACTCCGGCTCACAAGAGAGCAAATTTAAATGCCCTGCTGTGACCCAAAAGTAGTATGGCCAAAAAAGCTCAATTGTTGAATGCCAGAAAATTCCCCACTAAATAAATACTATTTTTTTTAAGTTTTCTTATTTTGGTTATCAATGGGCCATCTGTTGTCAATACTGAAGGCACTTAAGGGCCAGAGGAGTAAGTAGCCAGACTAAATATTTACGGAAGGGGGTTATAAATTAATGAAAAAGATCCTATCTCCTGGAAAAGGTTTAAAGTGCAACACCTTGGTATGCCTTATGGTTGTTTTATCTGCCCCAGACTGCATTACAGTTCTTAAGATAATTTGTAACAGCACACCATACCTCAAGACATGAAAGTGCTGAGAACAATAACACCTGACTTCTATCCATTAACCACAGGATCAAAAGGTCATGCTGTGACCTAATGTCGACCTAGGTCAAAGACTTTGTACACAGTAGGACAAGTGCCATATGCTGGAGAACGGCAGTGAGCTCTGCAGAAACCTATGAAAAATTGAAAAATGCAGATTGAACAAAGGACTCCTAAGGGGATGTGAAAACACTGAGCTAAGGGATGTTGACATGGGTGTTTAGAGTACGAGTGGAGTCTTGCACATCAACAAAGCAGCAGCTCGGCCATCTTTTCTCTAAATCCAGCCAAGATACAGTAACATTCATTGAGACCTATTTATGTAGTTCGTAATGTTTCTTTCTTCGTAACAAGACCTTTGCTGCTTTTAGCACTTATTAGAGATATAAATTAGCTTAAAGCCTTCTCCATATTTTATCCTCCTCCTTTAGAGGCCAAATGCTTTTCAGGGGACTGGATAATAGTGGATGCTCTCCCCTTAGTTTGACCATCTCCTCTCTGCCCCTAGTTTGTTCAGAGATACTGCTGACGTTGTGTCAGCATGCAAGGGAAAAATGTGTGGTACTGTTAGAATTGATTTCGATCTTCCTCCTAGTCTTTCAACATCCCCACCGACACTCTTCACGTCTGCCCCCTTGAGTCATTTAATGCTGTCTATACTGTGCCCCACATTCGAGCAGGAGATAACAAAAGTATTTTCAAGAGCAGCAGATGTGTGATGTTCACAATGTGCTGTATGATTGTTTTAACATGACTGTCAAAAATCCTTGCAGAGACTGTAAATCAACAGATTGTAAAATCCTACAGATAGTAAACCTGGGAGAGGATGGTATTTAATATATTATAGATAAGAAAGGGCTGAGGGCAGCTTTAAAATGGTTTAAAAACCCCTTACAAGCCTCAGGTGATACAGATAAGGTCCAGAGCTATGGATGAGACAACATGAATAAAGGCTGGCTAGAACTGGAGAGTGATCTAGGGCTCTTCACACTGCTGGTGGAGGATTTTGGTGTAAAGGGGGTTCAAGTAGAGGAGATTTATGACCTGCAAAGCAAGTGTCCGGGGGCCGGTCTATGGCTTTATCTTCCTCTTCAAATGGATCGAGGAGAGCCGTTTCCACAGGAAAGTCACAATCCTGCTGGATGACACTTCTGTTATGGAGAAGGATGTCGTCAACATGTTCTTTGCTCACCAGCTGATCCCAAATTCCTGCACCACTCACGCCCTCCTGAGCGTATTACTGAATTGTACCAGTGTCCACATCAAGGCCTTCACCAAAGGCTTCAGCCCAGAGAGTAAAGGTTATGCCATCGGAAATGCACCTGAGCTGGCCAAAGCTCACAACAGTCATATGCAAGGCCAGAGCCATGTCACCTACCTGAGAAGCAGAATGGGATTAGCGCTGAAATATGAGAGTTGGCTAAATGTCCTGAAAATGAACAAGCAGACTGTGCTGAAGGCTTTGCAGCAATTTATCCGGGTTACACAGCCAGAACTGATTCAGCCCCAGAAGCAAACTGAACCAGAAGAAGGACGACACGAAGCCGTCCTCTAACTGGGAGACTTCTCATAATTCTTAGAGTAATGCTTCAGATGTGAGAGGAGACGCAGCAGGATGCACACAAAGAGGACTTGTCCCTAATACCTACAGCAAGCTGAATACTGTTTCTCATAATTGGAGAACAACCACTACCCAACCGCCTCGGCTGCCAGCTTTCTTGAACAACCACAACTATGTCAAGACCACAATGCAGGAAGAAGATTATTTGGCTGCAGGTGTGAGACGACAGAGGACTCCCACCTTCCTCTCCGGACTGCAAGGAAGATGAAGAGGCAGAGACCTCCACAAGATTGACAGCGCTTCCTCGGTTCAAGAGAAGAAGTTCTGAGTCACTACCCCCACCTCCCAGGCCGAAGCTACCGTCAGTGTTCTGATGGAAAAGTTAAAAGAAACTCAGCGTGAATTGTGCTCCCTTCTCCCTATAAAGACAGGAGCCCCCACACAGCACCCCATTCCCAGCCGTCTCCTACCCCCAGCAACGAGAGCACAGAAACTACCTCAACTCCCCGCTGTGGTATCCTCTGAGGTCCACTAACAGCACCAGACCCTCCAGCCCAGTTACATTGCACCTTTCCAAGGTGCTATTCCGGGAAAAGGAGCCTCTCTCGTGATTGGATAGCATAAGGTATACCCGAGCAGTGTGAAAACTCGGGCTCCTGGTGGGCACTGGAATTCTGCACCTCACCCAGGATGGGCAGTTCTACACACTGAGCCGGAATGATTCCAGAAAAGTTTCCCCAAAAATCAAAAACGGAGGATGGCAGCAAAAACTCTGATACCCCGAGGGGAGAGAGGTTCATGCCTAAGGAGCTTTTGGCTTTGTTGATATGCGTAAAAGCTGAAATAGCCACCTCAAAGGCCTCTCTGAGGGAGGAGCTGGAGAAATTAAACAAATTCAACATCAATGATCAGAGAAGGACCCACAACTATGATGAGTTCATCTGCGCCTTCATCTCCATGCTGGCCCAGAAAGTACTTGCTCGTTTAGGTTCAACGACTTGTGCCACAAAGTGGTATTTGCGCATGGCCCAAACCCACTGGCAGATGGAAGTGCACGCCCGAGACACGCAGTGATAGTGGCCAGTTGGAACTCCTCGTTGTCCATGTGGGGTTGGGTGGCTTTGATCACCACATCGAGAATATTGTCCTGATGCAGAGAGATTTGATTCCACTCAATTCCTGTCATATGCTGTACAATTAAGATCACCATATATCTGTTGCGTGTGCTCTGCCCCACCTATATGTATTTCTTCTGTATTGTACTGAACTGTATCAGGTTACTATTGCTTTAATGTATGCTGACATTTAGTGATGGTTTAGGACAGGGCTTAAAATTTCAAGTCCTTAGCCACTAGCAAGCCTTAAGAGTTACTCGCCACCAGTTGCCCCACCCAACCCCTACCCTTCCCTGCCCCTAATTTCGCCACTAAACATGCCCTCATAAATTATCTCATGAAATGACACTGTGAAATGTTTTATGCGGAATAAATATTAACAACATATTTAATAATATTAATAAAGCAATGTAAACACCTCCTCCATCCCATGTCTTTCTCCTTCTCCAATCCCATCTCCCCCATCCCATGTCCTCCTCTACCAGTTCCACTTTACCATCAGAGTCCCCCTGTACCATCAAAGTACACCCTCCATGTATCAGTGATCTATGGTGTGCACCCTCCATGTATCAGTGATCTATGGTGTGCACCCACCATGTATCAGTGATCTATGGTGTACACCCAACATGTGTCAGTGATCTATACTGTGCACCCTCCATGTATCAGTGATCTATGGTGTGCACCCTCAATGTATCAGTGATCTGTAATGTACACCCCCATGAATCAGTGATCTATAGTATACACCCTTTATGTATCAGTGATCTGTGATGTACACCCCTATGAATCAGTGATCTATAGTATACACCCTGTATGTATCAGTGATCTGTGATGTACACCCTCCATGTATCAGTGATCTATAGTGTACACCCTCCATGTATCAGTGATCTATAGTGTACACCCTCCATGTATCAGTGATCTGTGATGTACACCCCCCCATGCAGGGGCAGACTGACAATTCATGGGGCCCCTGTGTCCTCGCCCACACTCAAAAAAACCCCAAAAAAGCCTATGCAAGGTACCAGGGGCATCTCATGGGGCCCCCTACTGACCCCAGGCCCTCGGGCAGTGCCCGAGCGGCTAAATGGTCAGTCCGCCCCTGCCCCCATGTATCCTGTACAGGAATGGTAGAGATCACACACAGGGAGTACATGCAGCCCTCCCTGTAGTCCATACATACAAAAACACTCACAGTGTGGGACCGCAGGCTCTGGCTGGCCTCTATGACAGCGGTGAGCGGTATGGTGTCATCCAAAGACAGCTTATTGGATGGCTGCTTCTCCATGAACGCCATCCTGGCAACCCCAAGACAAACCTACTGAGCGCCGGCCCAGCCACTCAGGTGGGCATGCCCTGGGGCTGTAGGTGGGGCTACTGTGACATGATGGGCGTGCCAGGAGACAGTGTGTCTATCCAGCTGCCTGTGCTGCCTTATAGTGGCTCCGGCTTTGCCAGTGACTCGCCCCTACATTATTTCCACTCGCCAAATGCGAGCAGGTGTGTGGAAACTTTAAGCCCTGGTTTAGAACCAATACAACTTGTTTACTTATGTGATTTGGTATCTCCTATCTTCCCCTCCTGTTCTGTGTTAGTTCAGCCCTAGCTAGACCTTCCCCATTTCTTCCATATACTTCACAGAGACCGGGTTTAGGAAAGCCATCATCTCCTTACACTTCAACACTAGAAATACATCCTCTGTACTGCAATAGTTTGAAAACATTGAGTTGGGGCAGCACAGTGGCTAAATGGTTAGCACTTCCACCTGGCAGTACTAGAGTCATTGATTTAAATCCCAATCACGGCACCACCTGCCTGGAATCTGCATGTTCTCCCTGTGTGGGTTTACTCCGGGTACTCAGTTTTCCTCCCACACTCACAAGACATGCTGATAGGTTAAATGGATCCAGTCTAAATTGGCCCTAATATGTGTAAGTATGAATGCGAGTTAGGGACCTTAGATTGTATGCCCCTTGAGGTTTAGGGACTGATGTGAATGTACACTATATATGTAAAGCACTGCATAAATTGATGGCGCTATACAAGTACCTGTATTATTTATTAATAATAATGATTATGAAACATCCTCCTGTTTATAGTGCCTTGAAAAAGTATTCATACCCCTCGAAATCCACATTTTGTCAGGTTACAACCAAAAATGTGAATGTATTTTATTGGGATTTTATGTGATAGACCAAACACAAAGTGGCACAAACACGCAGCAGAACTAGGGTACAGCGCTCCCTGTAATCTGATCACTGAGAGGAGGGAAAGGACACACCCCTGTACAAATGCTCACACAAAAACATACAGAGCTGAGGCTATGAGTCACCTTTTGTATGCTCGGGAGGGGGAGGTTGGGGGGTGGTAGGGTCATTTCCAGGGAGACTTGTATTGGCTTAGAGGTCTATCAGCAGATAAAAGGAGTCACACTTGGTACTTTGGATTGAGTAATTTACTGTGTGCACATCTAGTAACACAGTTGTGTCAGAGCTTAATGAGCATCAAAGAGTGCCTGCTTAGGTGGTGCCTATGAGACTAAAGATGACAATTTGCTGTGTTGTGAGATCCACTATAAAAAGAATATGATGGCATATAAAGTTTCTGGGAAAACATCTAATAAGCATAAGCGCAGTCAAAATAGTCAACTGACCAAAAGACAAAAAAGGACATTGAACAGGATTCTGACCTTGAATATTTTGTTGAGGGGCACATCTGTTGCTGGGGTTCTTTCTAGAATTGGGGATGATTTCTAAAAGTGGGAGCACTTCAGACTCTGCACTTCAGCGATTGCACACAGACCATAGGTGACCTTGTTTACCCCTTCAACTCTCCATACACTCTACCATGCGCTCTCTACCATTCCTTCTGACAGTTTTGTCCTGTCTCATTAAACTTTCTTTGCTCTTCTCCACCCCACAGCTTATATATAACTCCATCACTTCTGTCCTCTACCTATTACTGCACTCACCAACTCCTAATTCTAAATGCACATGCTAATAAAACCTCCAGGACACTGAGGCACGTCCCTTCATATAAATCACACTCCTATATTACCTCACTCAGCCTTCTGCTTCTCCTAACCTCTGGAGATATATCCCCAAACCCTGGGCATTCATTATCTAACTACTCAATGTACCCATCACCTTGCAACCTCTGGCAGCAGCCACAATCCACACAATTTGGTTTCCATTCCTCTTCTTTCCAAGACTAAACACCCCTTCTGCTGCACCCTTTGTAATGCCTGCTCTGTAACAAACTTTCCTCTCTCCATGACCTCTATCACCAACTCCTACAATCTACTTGCCATCATGGAAACCTGGCTCCATGATTCCAGCACCGCTTTACCTGTCTCCCTCTCCTACAGTGGTCTTCTCTGGACTCACTCCCCCAGACACAGTGAATGGAAGGGAGGGGGAGTGGGAATCCTATCCCCACAACACCTGTCAGGTACTTCACACTCCTCCCTCTGTCACTCTCCACATTTGAGGCACATTGCATTTGTCCATTTTCTCCAGTTTCTTTAAGAATTACTGTGATGTACTGGCCCCTTGGTCTGGTATACCTTCCTTGATTTCTCTGCCTGGCTACTCTACTTTTTCTTCTAAAATCCTCACAATCATTCCTGGAGACTTCAATGTCCCTGTTAATGCTAACACTCCTGCTACTTCTACGTTTCTCAGCCTCACCTCCTCTTTTGACCTGAAGCAATGGATACAGCCTTCTACTCACTCTGACGGCAACACCCTTGACCTTGTTTTCGCCTACCTCTGCACTCCGTGCAAATTAACCAACATTTTTCCTTTGATCACTACCTTATTAGCTTCACACTCTCCCTGTTTTCTACCTCCTCTCCCTCCAACCACCTAAGAGTTATTCGCAGAAACCTTCGCCACCTTAACCCTTTCTGCTACTGACCAACTGACAAAATCTCACCCCTGTCCTGTCCCAAAATAGCCACTTCTGTCTAATAATTCATTGTCATCCATCTTAGATACAATTGCCACCCTCACTATACACAGAATCAGGTCCCAACACCTACAACCTTGGCAAACAGAACACCAGAAGTTTGAAAAAAGTAGCCGTGCTCGAGTGCCTGTGGCACAAGACTAGGTCTCAAAGATAACAACCAATATAGATCTGCCCTTCAAAAATACTACTCTTGCCTTCATGCTGCCAAGCAGACCTATTTTATCACTCAACACCACCTTCTCATCCAGCCCCCCTCAACTCTTATGTACCTTCAACCCTCTACTTTGACCTCCGCCCACTACTTCAATTACTGCCCAGGGGATCACCAATAACTTAAAAACATAAGACTGATACAATTTATGAGATCTCCACTGTACAGACATCTCCCCCACTTACCAATCCATGTACACTCATTACTTCCCTCATTAAACCCCGCTACTGTAGATGAGACTGCTAAACTACTAATGCCCACTTAACCACGTGCCCCCTGGACCCTGTTCCCTTGCAAATGCGATGATCACCCTTTGGCTCTGTTCTACAATCTCTAAATTATAATACAAGACATATAGCGCCAACAGTTCTCAGCGCTGTACATTATGGAGGGAGACAGTACAGTAACAATACAGTTCAATACAAGAGGGATTAGAGGGCCCTGCTCCTTGGAGCTTACAATCTAGGAGGGAGGGGATAGTGGTTAAAGAGGTAATTAGCTGTGGGGGATGGAGTGGTAGGAGGAGTAGTGGATTCCAGTATTAGCTGGGGGCGGGGTAGGCTTCCCTGAAGAGATGGGTTTTCAGAGTGCGCCTAAAGGTGAGCAGAGTAGGCGATAGCCTGATAGCTTGGGGTAGGAAGTTCCAGAGGATGGGTGAAGCCCTTGAGAAATCCTGGAGACAAGCCTAGAAGGAGGAGATAAGGGAGCTAGAGAGTAAGAAGGTCTTGCGGAGAGTACGGTTTGGGTGGTATTTAGAGACAAGGTCGGTGATGTAATTAGAGGCAGTGTTATGAACGGCTTTATACGTCAGTGTCAGTGTTTTGAATTTTATCCATTGGGCCAGTAGAGGGATTGGCAGAGAAGGGTGGCAAATATAGAGCGGTTAAGTAGGGTGAATGAGTCTAGCAGCAGCATTCATGATGGACTGTAGTCGGGATAGCCTGTGGTGAGGTAGGCCAGTGAGGAGGGAGTTACAGTAGTCAAGGAGTGATATAATAAGGAAGTGAATGAGTTGCTTAGTGGTTTCCGAGGTTAGGAACGGCCGTAACTTGGAGATGTGGCGGAGGTGAAGTCCACATGAGTTTGTCAGTGATTGGACCTGGGGCTGAAAAGACAGATTGAAGTCTAGAAATACACCTAGTACCCTGGCGTGAGGGGTGGGGCTGATGGTAGTGTTGTTGATCTTGATGGAGAAGTCGGGGGGCACGGGCTGGGGGGAATACTAGAACCTCAGTTTTGGAAAGGTTGAGTTTGAGGAAGTGGAGTGACATACAGTCCGATATGTCACTTAGTAGGCTGGTGATGCGATTGGAGACTGAGGGGAGGTAAATCACTTCTTTACTCTCTCGCTCTTCTGGCATCTTCCCCAACTCTCTAAAACATGCACTAGTCACCCCCATACTTAAAAACCCTCACTGGACCCCAACCTTAACTTACGCCCCATCTCCTTGCTCCCCTTTTTCTTCAAAGTCCTTGAGCGCTTAGTCTATACAACTGACTGTGAAACCATCTTACTGAAAATAGCCTTCTTGATCCTCTTCAGTCTGCATTTCACTCTCACCACTCCAAAGAAACTGCTTTTCTAATACAAACAATTAACAGCTAAAGCCAATGGACACTATTTGGTACTCACTCCTGGACCTCTGTTGCCTTTGACACAGTGGACAACCCCCTCTAACAAAAACAAAACCAAAAAAAAAAAAAAAAAAAACACCTCCACTTCATTCGTCTTCATGACTGTGCTCTCCACTGGTTCTCTTCCTACCAATCTCACTGCACCTTCAGTGTCAATTATCTTATCTTCCTCTTCTCCCTTTCTCCATTGGGGTCCCCCCAAGGTTCTGTTCTTGGGCTTCTCCTATTCTCCATCTACACCACCTCCCTGGGTCAGTTGATTGCATCCCATGGCTTCCACTACCATTTCTCTGCTGACACCCAAATCTCTCTAACCCACAGCACACGCATTACTAATCTAATGAACATATCAGTCTGGATGTCACACCACTTCCTTAAACTCAGTCTATCGAAAACCAACCTAATATTTCTTCTGCTGCGTGCCCCTTCCCCTGATTTCTCCGTCAAGATTGAAGACACATGTATCAACCTGCTAAGGTGCTAGTTGGACAGTGATTGAAGGTGGGGCTGAAGGGATAATTCAAAGCTTGCTGCCTCAACCAACACAACATTTCCAAAATAAGCCACTTCCTAACTATTGACACCACTATGCTCTTAGTCCACTCCATGGTCATCTCTAGCCTTGACTACTGCAAATCCCTTCTCATTGTATTACCTTTACAAAGGCTGTCCCCTCTTCAGTCCATCATGAATGCTGCTGCCAGACTCATCCACCTTACCAACCAGTGTCTGCTACTCCTCTCTGCCAATCCCTCCTCTGGCTTCTGCTCTCCCAACGAATTCAATTAAAAATACTAACAACTTACAAAGCAATCCACAACTCAGACCCCAGCTACATCACCAACCTCGTGTCAAAATGCCAACCAAATCATTTTTCTGTTCCTCCCATGACCACCTGCTTTAGCTCCCTTGTCACCTCCTCCAATGCTCACCTCCAGGACTTCTCCCAAGTCTCTCCCATCCTATGGAATTCACCATCCAAATCTGTCCAACTGTCTCCTACTCCCTGAAAACTCATCTCTGCAGACAAGCCTTTCTTGCTCCCACCTATCTGTACCCTATTTTCTTCATCAGCTCATCCCCCAAAGTTATTACCTTTTGTATCAATTGACCCTCCCTTTTAGATTGTAAGCCCTAGTGAGCACGGCCAGTTTCCTACTATATTGAATTGTAATTGTACTGTCTGCCCTCATGTTGCAAAGTGATGTGCAAACTGTTGGCACTAAATAAATTCTAAACAAGCAAACAAATATTGCAAAAGGAGCTCCATCTCAGCCCCATGACAGGCAGCTGGCCGTACCACTGCTCTGCATCCACATACATTGCACACAGTTGGTGTAAGGCCCAATTCATTTGCGGTATAATTTTTGGCAAGGCATGTATACAAACCCTTTCAGCTGCTGTGTTAATTGGTAGCATGGTAGTTTTGCTTTAGTGACAGCCAGACAACTATGTTTTTTTCAGATGGATATCAGAAATATCCTCTCCAAATGTGTCTCTTTGAAATCAATAAGCCTCTATGGATGACAAAGATTTAATGTAAAGTAAGGTTTTCAACTGAAGCGCACACTCCTAGCTATGAAAGCAATGGAGTGAAATAATCCCAGACATTAAGAGGGCACTAGTGCAGTCCATAGAAATAGCTAGTCATATTAGGCCTAAAATGCTAAAATGATGGATGCAAAAAGACAAGGCATGCTGATAAACCAATACAAATGGGGAAAAATGCATCAGCTCCAGATATTGAAAAATTTACTCACCGCAATACTCAGATGAATCTATTTTAGTTCCCCATTTCTTTTTTATCCACTCTCTATAGTCCAGCACCTCTTGAGTAATTCTGATTATTCTCCCCAGCATGCTAGAACATAGTATGATAAAATACTTTTAGGATGCAATTTAACATTTTTGTCTCATTGTCATTACAAAAACAAGATAACTAAACTTTAGATGAGCAGAGCTAGAAAAAGATGAAATGTTCTAATTAGAGACAGAACCAGGCAGTGATGTGAACTGACTTTTTATGACAATTTTTTTCTTTACTTTCATCTGGTGATTTGGCCAGTAACATTTCTTGCCTTGGGATGCTTCTCCATCTATATAGGAGCAAATGACACCCTTTGACAGGAGAAATGACAGGAGAGGGTAGTGGTAGACTAGTAAAGGTGGACTTTACACAAGTGACAAACATATAAAAGTCTAACGTGAGCTAACAATTTCTAAGAAGTTACAGTAAGTTTCTTTTGTGATAAAAGTTTAATTAGAAAAACAAGCTTAATTGACATGTATAAAAGCAATACAAACCGTATTAAAAAAATCCCAATCCTATCCCAAATCTTATAGTAATTGTTCGGGCAGCCTTTGTTAAATGAAACAATTTTCTAATAAGGCTGGGCATTGTGGGGGTGTGGCCAGCAGCCGAGGAAGATGGCTGCAGTTTGAAAGAGCTCCTGGAGCATGATCCACATACAGGCTACCGACAGTGGCCCACAGCAGCGGTGACTCACCAGATAGCTCTCTGGCACCCAGGAGAAGCCCATGCATGCAGCCATGGGGAAGAGGAAGATGCAGTCTGGTTCTCACAAGCTGATGGACTTCTTAAATAGCGTTAGCTCTCCCCCAGTTCAAAATGGCACCGTCTCGGCCTGCTCCCGTGTCTTCAGCTGGCAGTGCTCACAAACAAAATCAGCATGGGGGCCCGCAGCATGTACTTTCTTCTGCTTCTCTCTGCTCAAGCAGTGCAGATTCTCCCTCTACCAGACCACAGAAACCTAAAAGATCTCTCTCTGTACCTCAGTGTGACACAGGTAAGCATGATTTTATTGCTGGATCTTTAGATGACACCAGAGAGCTTACAGATCTCATTGAAAATGATCCTACCATGGGGCAACCTATATTGTATACCACCCTGAAGGACATGCTGGCGTCCCTAAGGGGAACCTTACAGGGATATGATCTCTGTGTCACAAATGAAGTCTGAAATCACTGATATAGGAGATAGAATGAATCACGTTGAGAACAAGATGGGGGATTTTGCTACAGCTCACAATGAGCTTGTAGATTTTCACAATGACCATGAGGAGGAGCTGCAGAAGCTAAAACTGATAACAGCAGACCTTGAGGATAGTTCAAAGAAATATTAAGCTAAGAGGAGTTGCTGAAACAGTGCCACCTGCTGAGTTAAAAAAATGTGCAACAGGTCATGTCTACTCCATGTTCCAGAAGGTGAATTGGTTGTGGACAGGGAGCATAGGCTCCCGAAACCTCCCCATCTACCAGAAAAAAAAACACCACATGATGTGATTGCCAGAATCTATTTTTTCCATGTCAAAGAGCAGCTAATGCAGGAGTCCAGGTAACACTCACCACTTCCAGACTCCTATTCGTGGATATTTATCTTTGCTGATCTATTGCAATTCACCATTATGGCATAAAAAATGGAATCCATCATTAAAATCCTTTGCAACCATGCGCTGACCTATAGATGGGGATATCCTGCTAAACTATTACCAAAAAAAAAAAAAAAAAACCCACATACCAGCTCGCCTGCGAATGAAGGCCTACGCTTGGTTTGTATATGGGGAATTCTTCCTCCTGAGTAAGAACCTACTCCTCCTAGAGTGCATTCTCCCAGAGCATCTCCACCACAGAGATCATCTTCTTGGGATAAAGAAGGGTGAACTTCATTCCGCACACCTACTCTTTATTCAGCATTATTCATATCACCAGTGTTCAACTATCCTGGATGTCTAGTGTCTTTTTCTTCTTTCTGATAAAGAAATTAAGTTACTGCACTATTAATGCCAGATGTGGAGGACTTCCTCCGAGGATCCCCTGATCGATCTAGTAGCATAAAGCTACTTAAGTGCGTGTTCACACAAGTTTCTTATTTGTTACAGTTTTTCAACTTTCTGACTAACTTGTTTTCTTATAGCCACACTTAAGGTACATCAGCCGATGACAATTTTCTACTGATGCCTATACACCTCCATTCAAAATTAATATTCATTAACAAATGTCTACTTTTCACCTTTTGAAGATTCCAAGTGCATACACAAACGGACAGCTCCACTTCTGCTTTATATGAAGGTACCGTGCTATCAGTCCATCTGCTGTTCTTTACCATAACTTAAGTTTTTTTCAATAAACGCCAAAGGATTAAATAGTCCTTACAAACATAAGGCACTGTGGAATGACACACAAATCTGCTTGTGGCATTTTGTGTGTCCAAGAGTCACATTTTCATGTGGCTCATCCGCCTAGGTGTTCACATTTTTTATTTTTGCATTTTTTTTTAGCTAATGTGAAAGCTAAGAAGAAAGGAGTCTTTATTGCCATTAAAAATTCTCTCTCATTTACTTTACATGATAAGCTTATAGACATTAATGGCAGGTATATAGTGTTAGTATGTGAACTGAATGTTCTGTATACCATAGTTGATCTCAAAGCTCCTAATCTATGTAAAATTTCCTTTGTACACAACCTTTTGGGTACATTGGAAGTATTGGGGATGGGACCTAGAATGAGAGTGGATAAGGAAATTATATAGTCAACCCTCTGCGGCAATCACGGTTAATGGGGAATTGTCAGAGTATTTTGGGATGCAGAATGGAACTAGACAGGGATGCCCTTTGTCTCCATTGCTATATGTTTTATCATTGGAGTCTCTTTTGGCTACAATAAGGAATAATATAGATATAAAAGGAATTTGGATAGGAGATACGGAGCATAAGATGGCAGCTTATGCAGATGACATGCTGTTCTACGTGGGAAACCCAAGGATAACATTGCCAAATTTAATGAAATCACTGAAAGAATATGGGGAGATGTCAAATTTAAAAATGAACCCAACAAAAACAGAAATTTTAAACATAAATCTTCCAAATAGAGAGAAAAATAGGTTACAGGAGGCATTTCCCTTTGTTTGGAGAGAAAAAGAATTGAAATATCTAGGAATAAAATGAACTGTATCCTCCAACAACTTGTATAAATTGAATTATATCCCACTGTTAAATGAGATCAGGGATGAACTAAGGAAATTAGGAGGGGGAACCCCATCATGGATAGGTCGTAGAAATTTGATAAAAATGGTGATTGTGCCAAAAATATTATATAAATTTCAAATGACACCAATTAAACTACCAGAAGTATACTTTAGTTCAATTAAAAAAAATAATAAGATTCATTTGGAGGAATAAAAAACCGAGAATAAGCCAGGAAATTTTATGTAGAAATAAAGAGAAAGGAGAATTGGGAGTCCCAGATTTAAAAAGATATTATAACTCGGTAATAATGGCAAGACTTTTTGACTAGACATATAATGCAGAGGGGAAAAGCTGGGTTAAAATAGAAAATATACTAAGTAATACTAAATTAAGTGGAATTGTATGATTACCTCCACAATACAAAGGATTAGCAGACAGTACAAGTTTGTTCACATTTAATGTTTTAAGGGTTTGGGATGTTTTACACAAACAGATGGGATGGGAATAATTGTTAATGCCCTTAAAGGTCACAGAGTTTTTCCCCCCGGGTAAAGAAGGTATCACAGGGAAGTGGATTAAGAAGGAAGATGCACAATTAAAGGATATAGTGGTGGGGGAGGAAATAGGATCACTTAAGGAATTAGCAAAAAAATGTTTTTACGAGAATGGATGAGTGGCGGTTTTTTCAATTGAAACACTTTATAGGAAAGCTTCCAAAGCCTTTAAGAATAAGAGGATTGGAATCCTTTTGAGCACTTGTTAGGGAGATGGGGAAGACGGGAAACACGGAACCTCTAAAATATATAAGATTCTCACTGAAATAAACGCAGATATAAGTCCTCCATATATAGAAAAAATGGGAAAGAGAAATAGGCGTTACAATAGATGCGGGAAAACAGAGGAAAATGTATAGAATAATCCACGGAAATATAAATATGCAAGAAATACAAATGAATTATAAGTATTTGGCAAGATGGTATATCACACCGAGTGTGCCACATAGATTGAGTGGAGAATTCACGTTTATGTTGGCGTGGATGTGGAGGTAAAGGCACAATGTATCCAATATGGTAGGAGTGTTCTAAAATACAAAAAGTATTAGGGGAAAATAGTAAGCTTGATTTAGAAAATTACAGGAGGTTGATATTCTAGTAGACCCGGAGATTTGCCTTTTTCATAGTACTAAGCTTTCAGTTAAAAAAATACAAAGAATCTGGTTTATTGTACTTTTTGAATGCAGCAAAGGGACTGATACCCAAGGACTGGGTGGATCAAATATGTAAATTGGAGGAACTTTATCATTTGATGAAGATAAGATGGAGAGTCACCATACAAGATAGAACAAATGGAAGGAATTAAAAAAGTCAAGGCTAGCCTTAGAAGTTATGGGGGATTAACACAGAATAATATGGAAACATATTTAGTTCTTTTATAGGGATTACGATCTCCGGAAATGAACAGGAAAATGCAGAGCAGAAGGGGTCAGATATTGGATGGGGGGGGGGGAAACAATAAATGTTTTGATAATAAGCTAAGGTTTTAATGAGTGTGTTTGTATAACTTGTTTATCTGAAAAATTAATAAGTATTTAAAATTAAAAAAAAAAAATATACAGACCTACAATCATTACAAAATGTGTTCAGTGCTGATATCCTCACTATAACATGGTCTGATCAAGCTCCTATAACCGTAGAGGTTCAGGAGCAGCACAATGTCACACCACCTGTGCTATGGTGTAATAACTCCTTTCTGTTCACTCAACAGCATCACCGAGAGAGTTTCGCTTCTCAACTTAGATAATTTTTCCTGCTGAATAAGGTACCTAGTTCTACACTCACTACTATGTGGTGCGCTCATAAAGCATATATGAGAGGCCTCCTGATCCAAGTGGCAACTAGGTAAAAGAAAAAAAACAAAAAACAGCATATTCACTTGGTAATCAATTGTATAACACAACTGGAGTCTCAATAAAAAGAATACTACTTCTGCATTAACTGCAGATTTACAAAAATATCACAATGAGCTGAAACTGTTGCTCTTAGAACAGGAGAAAAATCTCAAACACCTAAAGGCAGTACATTATTCACAGGGAAACAAGGTGGGTAAGCTCTTAGCTAGGCAAATAAAAGCCTGTTAAACTACAGCTAAAATCCTTTAAATTATCTCTAAAACTAATACTAAAATAATCCAACCTAATGAAATAAGGCAGGGCGTTGTTGACTTAGGACATCCAAGCTTGTATTGTGGGAGGCACAGCTTGTACCTAACCTTTAGCCATCAAATTTCTGGCCACAATGTTTCACATAAAAAGGTTATAGAATGTTTGCCCATGTCAAACTCTGGAAAAAAGCCCAATAGGCATTGCTTAGGGTCTAGTTGCAGTAGATAACCCATGTGGTCAGGGGTGGACTGACCATTCGAGCGCTTGGGCCCTGCCCAAGGGCCCGGGATCAGTATGGGGCACCATGAAATGCCCCTGGTACCTTTTTTATAGGCTTTTTTGAGTGTGGGCAAGGACACAGGGGCCCATGATCCCCTATTGCCCCTGGGCCCCATGAGTTGTCAGTCCACCCCTGCATGTGGTCATATAGGAATTGAACAATTTGTTTCCAAAAGCCCTGGTTTCGAGAAGAGTGCCAGATTAAGTGACTGAACTTGCCTGGACTAAAGGCATTTAGGGCACAAAGAGCTACAGTACAAGATGGGCAACATTTAGCCAAGCATATTGGTGTGAGATTTGACCTATGAATAATATATAATTGTGTGAGACAGTCCATTACCTTAGGGGATACTCATTTACATGCATCTAATATTTCACCCCAGTCCTCCTCCTCAATGATACTTCCCAATTGGATTCGAGTGAGTATGCTAAGAGCCAGCTAGGGTATGCAAAAGGTAAAAAAGTAGATATCAATTTATGGGGTTCATCGCCATATATCACCTCTAGTGACTCCATCGGACACTGTCAGAAAACTGCCAGAAAATTGAGTTTGAAGGGCACGCTGTATTTGAAAATATCAAAACATTTAGTTTGGCAAGTTAAATTCAGCTTTCAAGTGATTGAAAGTTTTGAGCGATCCGCCCCTAAAGTACATGAGATAACACAAACACCTTTTGAAATCCACACCTGCGCATCAGTGATCTGTAACAGTTCATGTAATGTTTTGCATGAAGGGATTATAAGGATATAAGGGATTATTACTATGGTAAGCCAGGGATTTTTAGACATAACTAGATCTTAAATTAGTCTGTGATGAAAAGGAAGACTGTAGCAAGGAGCAGAAACTTTTCGTCCTCTCAATATTTCACAAAAGGGTGTGGAAAACCTGGATATGAAGGGCTACAAACCAGAGATACCCTTGTCTATTAGATTTATCTATATGATAGAAGTGTAACAATTAGCCACTAGATTGTATAAACCTAAGCTGAAGAGATCGGTGCCCACTAACGTGGTCAGGTTCTTCAAGGCCCTTCAGGACAGTTTATGACGACTACTTCTCCATATAAACGATTGAAAGAGAATCCATTTTGAAATATCAAAGAGGGATATAGATCGGAGAGTGCCAAAGAATAAAAAAGCATAATCATTTTCACAAGACCCATCCAGCCCATAACTCCCAGGGGCAAATTTGCCCATATTTGGGTTTTGGTTTTCATCAGGGGAACAAGGGGCTCCACATTTAAACCAAGGTAATCAGAGAGAAATCTAGAAATCTGTATACCGAGGCAATTGAAGGATTTAACCCAAGCTAAAAGGTAGGTCTGCTTGATCAGCTGATGGTGGAAATACATCAATGGGAAGAATTTGTGATTTTCCCCAGTTAATTTTAAGACCTGAGTAATGTCCAAATTGTTCCATTTGGGGAGAAAGTAATGTGGAACCAGAGTCCGCTAGGTATAGGAGATCATCATCTGCATATAGTCCTACCTTCTCAACTAGTAATCCTGCATTTGGGCCTTATATCTGGGCTGGATCGTAGTAGCATATCTAGGGATTCAACTTCAAGTGCATATAAGGGGTGAAAGAGGGCAACCTTGGCGTGTTCCCCAGGATATGGAGAGTGCCTCAGATGTCCACCCATTCGCTATTGGCGCGTGGAGCATTAGAGAATATTAAGCCATCTAAAAGTTTGGGCCAAAGCATTGTAGGCAATAGCATAGGTATTGCCATTCTACTGAGTCCAATGCTTTGGCTGCATCCAATGAAACTACAACCCTGGAGCCAACACAGTCATTCGAAGCCGAAGGTTCATAAACAGGAGTCCAGTGTTAAAGGCAGTGTTTTTGGCAGGCATAAAGCCCCTTTGGTCAGGGTGAAAGATGGAATTTGAATGAGGTGAATAGCCAGAACCTTGGCTAAAAATTTGACATCAGTTTGTAACAACGAAATGGGTCCTTCCCTGGCTTTGGTATGATAACTATAAGGCCCTCATGCATAAAATCAGGAAGGGTGTTTGCTTCAAAAAGGTAATGATACAAGGCAAGTAATCGATGTACCAGGGTATTAGAAAAGCGAGTGTAGAATTCAAGGGACAGGCTGTCTGAACCCAAAGCCATAGCAGGGGCATTTGTCCTGGGTCATAGTAATCACAATATCCTCGGCTGAAATGGGAGCCTCCACCAGGTCCACCTGTGATCTGGACAAATTTGGGAAGGTGACTGCTCTTCGGTAATTGGACAGGGCCTGAAGTGAATTATTTGCATGGGAAGGAAAAACATCTTTAAAGAAGGCAGCAAATATAGAGGTAAGACTCTGGGTCTGTAATAATACCAGCAGAGGGAGAGTGCAACAATGTTATGACTACCGGTGGGCGGGAGTCCAAATGGGCCAAATAAGCCAGGAGCTCGCCAAGACACTCCCCTTGTTCAAAGACACATTGTTTACTAAAAATAATTTATGCTGATCCCTTTCATAAATCATCTGATCCATCAGAGTGTGGAGTTTCAGTAGGGATGTATTATGCCAAGGGGCACTCTGATGGGCACATTCTATTCTACAGGGTACTCTGGACACATTCTATGTTGTGCCCATCAGTGTGCCCCTTGTAAGACCACACCCTACTTTGAGGGCAACAGGAGCTTGCCAGGATCCTTGCTGAAGGATGTGCTTGTGTACAAGCAGGGAGCAGGAGCCGGAGAGACAGTGAGCTGCAAAAGGGGGGGCGCACACATGATATCAGTTGCCGCTGTATCTGTGATTCCAGTGTGGCGGGCTGGTGGTCCAGAGGGGAGTGCTGCTTGGGCTGTTCTTGGCACCCGGTTCGCCATTTATTGACCATTGATCTATATGGTCTTTACCACTGGGATGCACCAAAGCTATGTCTACCAAGGAGTGAAACACCTCATCCCTCTAGGAACAATTACATAATCTGCAAAACTTTGCAACCCGCAAGCATCAGCATGGTCAACTTAGGAGTAAAAAAGTGGACCTATGAAGAGCTGCCCCCTTTGTCGAAGGAGGAAGCAAGAGTAAAAGGGTCAGGCCCTAGAGGTTTCCAAAGTATAGAGCACCACCAACCACAAATCTCAGTGTTTGCCAGCAGCGATGCAGGAAATGAAATGCTGCCACAGAAGGAGAAGATCAGCCATAGCAGACACCCCACACCCAAGGATCTGCCTCATGTGCAGAAGAAAAGCAGTGCGGTGTTTCCTATGTAAATGCCAATCAGAAAGGTCTGCCATGCATCCCAATATCAGTATAGAGTACAGGTATCACACCATCAACTGATGCCACCTACAGAGACTAGGCTGCTGCAAGGCTTGCCTGAAAGTGGAACACACTGCTGGCAAACAGAGTGGAGGCCTTGCCCTGCAGTTAGTTCATTAAATTGCCAGTGTATGGCGTTAGTAGAGGCTCCCTGTTGCCATGTATACAACCAGGCCACAGTAAAATAAAAAGTACAATACCAACTACTCTCCTTACAAGACAGCGGGGAGAAGAGGGTAGAGAATGCCATGACTACCAATGCAGGGGGTGGGGTAACATTCACTGAACACCAATAAAGTGTGGGTGGGTTAAATTTCACTTCCACTGACCACCAATGCAGGGGGATGGGAGGGAGGAATTAAATTTCACTGCCAGGGTCCACCATTTTGGGAAGGGGGTTAAACTGACACCAGTGCTGGGAGCTATTCATGCACTCACTACCACCAATGCTGGAGTTTATTATTGCACTGTCACCAATGCAAAAGAAGGATCTAAAGGCCTAATGCAGGGAATGCATTAAAGTAAAAATCCTTAAGAAACCCTTCTGTGCTGCAGGATCCCCCCCCCAGGCCCCTGCATGTTACACTTACCTGAACCCAATCTCGATCCAGCACTGTGCCTGGGAGCAGCAGCTATCTCTTCTCTCCCTTCTCACAGGGCAGATGGATAAAGCAGGAACCACTGCTGCGGTTAATCAAATTCTAGGACGAGGAAAAAGAGGGCAGAGCCAAGCTGTACTGTTGTCTTTGGACACACGAAGAGTGGCTCTGAAATGAGCCCGCAGCTGTGCCACAATAGAAAGCTACCTCCTATGCTAGCACACCAAGAAGAGAAGAGGCCAGGACAACTGGTTGGGAACCTAGTTAGAGGATTGTGGCTACTCTATGCAACTCTATTCCACAGAGAAGGTAAGAACAGAAAAAAAAAATGATGTTATCCCTGTGAAGAAAAAAAGGTGTGTGTGTGGGGGCGGGGAGAAATAAGATACCCATGCAGGGGGCTTAGGTCCTTACTCCTGGACACCAAGTAAAAGAAAATTAGCTGCTTCTAGCAGATGGGGCTTTGGCCACAAGCAGAGTCACCCCCTAGGCTGTACATTTGTTTCTTTGCCTTTAGTATCGTACACACATACAAACTACCTGCATGAAGGCCTGAGAATGTGTGATGGAGGGCTCAGCATGTGGCTCAAGAAATACCAGGAGATCCCAATCAGTCAGGGGATCAGGAGTTACATGAAAATATCCACAGCACTGCAGAATGACTCATTTGTGAAACAGCTAGGCACAGGTACACCTGAGGGCTTCACGGAGCACACAGGAGTAATCAGGGTTGGGCATCCCTGGAGAGGCAGAAGTCACATCACAAATCCACATGAGTATTGTTCATATTAAAGTTACATGTAATGCACGTAGAACACTAGGTCTGCTTGAAAAGATTGCTAGCAACTGAATTGTGGCTATTTTTGTGCATGTCAAAGAAGCCAAGAAAAGACCATATCTGGTAGGAAGGCCTGACTACTGACTTTGGGTGGGTGAAGTAGAGCAGTGATCAGACAGATCCAAAGTATCTCTATAGGCAGCCGCCCAGAGAATAAAAAAGCTATGCTGTGCTTGAGCTGTGAGAAGGCGAGGTAGTAGACAAATGATTGCAGAAGAACACTGCAGCCATGAAGGGCATGAAGAGACCCTAGATCACTAAGCCACAGGTCTGTAAGGTCTCATTCACTTACTGAATAAGCCACAGCTATAGGAGGAACCAAACAAGGGGCACAGAATAAAAAAAAAAAAAAAAAAAAAAAAAAAAAAGGGAGAAGGCTTTGGAAACTGCACCATTAGCGGTTAAAAAAAAAATTAAAAATGTGACTATAATGTGACTAGAATCAAAAGCTTACAAAAGCCATACATACCTCCCAAGAACCAGCACCCAAGTGACCACACAGCCTACTCACCTAGCCTGGCAAGTGTTTAGAGCATCCAAGATGACTCAGTCCTTATTGCTTTGAGACCTAGATAGGACATCTGCAGCAACAGAATGTGATCTGATGCATAGTGCAGAGCCTCATGCAATGCAAGCACCGTTTAGATAGTTCTGTTTGCTTTGTCTCTGTAGTGACCTGTCAGAGAAATATCAAAGACCTGTTCTTACTGGCTGACTGGAAAGACTATAGGATTTAAGATTTCTGCCCTAAACCCACCAGAAATTTCTGGACTGAAAAGAAAAATCCACTTGAGACATCTTATTTTAGCAGAGCTGGACATAGATGTCATACTGCCTTAGAGCACCTAGTCCTTCGTTTATGCTGTGACATGTGATGTCAGAGGCGACCTTCTATGAGGCAAAGTAGCTCATGCACTCTTAGGAGCATCAGGCATTTATCTGCATTAAATAACAGACACATACCCACGTGGCAATTGGTGACCATAGTCACTGCTAAAGCTTAACATACAGCAAGAAATTCACTTTATATTAAAATACCTTTCAGAATCACCATTAGAATATGATCTTGCAGTTGGAGATGTTGTACGGCTTAGCTCAAGGTAAGCATAATCAAAGGCTTGCTGTACTTGAATAGCTCCGTAAGAACTTCTTCCAACATCATTTTCTGTTAGAGAAAAGTAATGTGTTAGCCTACAAAAGGAAGCTCATAAACATAGCATCATGAATGCTGCGGAAATGGTACACACATCTGCTATATACAGTGATTGCCAAAATATTGGCACCCCTGCATTTGTCAGATAATGCACCACTCTGCCCAGAAAATGAAGTTTAGGCATTCTCATGTTCACTTTTTTGTCATACCAATACAAACAAAAGAAATAGGGAAACAAAAAGCCAAATCTGACACTTTCCATGCAAAACTCTAAAAATGGACTGGACAAAATTGGCACCCTCAGTTTAATATTTGGTAGCACCCTCCCTTGGAAAAAACAACTGAAATCAATTGCTTCCTGTAACCATCAATGAGTTTCTTACACCTCTGCTGGAATTTTGTGACCACTCCTTTCAGCAACTGCTCCAGGTCTCTC
Source organism: Staurois parvus (assembly GCF_062004578.1). Lineage (NCBI taxonomy): Eukaryota > Metazoa > Chordata > Amphibia > Anura > Ranidae > Staurois > Staurois parvus. The sequence goes on along the minus strand of NW_028318568.1, from coordinate 221,318 downwards.
AGATTGGAAGGGTTCCTTTTTCAAACTGCTGTTTTGAGATCTCTCCACAGGTGCTCGATGGGATTGACATCTGGACTCATTGCTGGCCAGTTCAGTACTCCCCAGCACTGTCTGAAAACATTTCTGATGTGTGCTTTAGGCCATTGTCCTGCTGTAAGACCCATAATCTCTGATGGAGACCCAACTTTCTGACACTGGGCCTTACACTACACCACGTTGGTAGCCTTCAGATTTTACAATGCTACGCACACAGTCAAGACATCCAGTGCCTGAAGCAGCAAAGCAACTCTAAAAAATCAGAGACCTCCACCATATTTGACTGTAGGGACTTATTTTCTTTAATGGCCTCCTTTCTTTTTCTAAAAACAGTAGGATGATGGGCTTTACAAAAAAATCTGTAATTTTGTTTTGTCTGTCCACAGCACATTCTCCCAAAAGGATTTTGGCTTCCTCCAGTCTGGCTTTTTTATGTTTGTGTCAGCAGTGGGGTCTGCCTGGGTCTCCTAACATAGCATCCCCTTTCATTCATATGGTGATGTATAGTGTGAGCTGACAAAGTTGTACCCTGTGCCTGAAGGTCAGCTTCAATTTGTCTGGAAGTTGATCCAAGTTCTTTAGCGACCATGCGAACAATCCTTCATTGCAATCTTTGATCATTTTTTCTTTCATCCACATCCAAGAAGTTTAGCTACAGTGTCATGGACTGTAACTGTCATTACAATGTTTCACACAGTGGACATAGGAACATTAAGATCTCTTGAGATGGACTTGCAACCTTGAGATTGTCCATGTTTTTTCACAATTTGTGTTCTCAAATCCTCAGACAATTCTCTGCTGTGCTTTTGCTTCATGCAACACAGACACAACAGAAAGGTTGAGTCAATTTTTCAACACTAACTGGTTAATAGATGCTGACAATATAGAAATCACACCGTCAATTGTTACAGTGGAGTTTAATTCCAAATTACAGGAGCATCAAAAACGTGGAAAAGAATTATTTCTTACAATTTTGAGACAGTGCCAATAATTTGGTCCAGTCCATTTTTGGGGTTTTGTGTGGAATGTGTCAGATTTGGCTTTTTTTGTCTCCACTTTTGTGTCATATCAATACAAAAAAAACAAAAAAAAAAAAACATGAGAATGCCTAAACATTTGTAATGGCAACAGTTTTCTGGACGAAGTAGTGCATTATCTGACAAGTGCAGGGGTGCCAATATTTTTGGCCAAGATGGTGAACTAAAAAAAACTGCCCCATTTCTCTGAACATTTAAACTTACAAGCAGGTATAAATCGGTATAGACATGTAGCCAAAATATAAACATGTTACGAATGTGCTATAATGCAATGTTCAAGAACCCAAATTGAATAAGTTATGTAACCTTGTAATGAACGAACATTTAGCCCTAGTTTACAGGTGAAACTCGAAAAATTAGAATATTGTGCAAAAGTTCATTTATTTCAGTAATGCAACTTAAAAGGTGAAACTAATTCATGAGATGGACTCATTACATGCAAAGCAAGATAGTTCAAGCTGTGACTTGTCATAATTGTGATGATTATGGCTTGCAGCTCAGGAAAACCCCAAATCCACAAACTCAGAAAATTAGAATATTACATGCAATCAATAAAAACAAGGATTGTACATAGAACAATATCGAACCTCTGAAAAGTATAAGCATGCATATGTACTCAGTACTTGGTTTGGGCCCTTTTTGCAGCAATTACTGCCTCAATGCGGCATAGCATGGATGTTTTTCATTAGCCCAGGAAGAAGAGGAGGAGGAGGAAGAGGAAGAGGAGGAAGAAGAGGAGGAGGAGGAGGAAGAGGAGGAAGAGGAGGAGGAGGAGGAAGAGGAAGAGGAAAAGGAGGAGGAGGAGAGCGGGAACACACATTTCCGTTATAGTCAGGCATGAATGGAATGTACTTGGGAGGAAGTTTTTAGGCAGCAAGGATGATCAGGAAGGAGAGATGAGGGTTAAAACCCACTGATCCTTCAAAGCATAGGAATGCTTCTCATAAGTCACTTTGAAGTCATACCTGATAGCTGGGAAATCTTACAGCAAAACTGCGCAAGAAGTCGCTGCGACGTTCATGTCACATTAGTGTGGACCAAGGCTTACACAATACCAGAATAAAACCAGCCTATCTGGGAACCCTGGTACTCAATTTGGGAACCAAGCAGGCATTTTCAGGAAAACAAAGAAATACAAAAAAAACTCAAAACTTTGAAATACATTTAAATTTTGTATCTTAGAAACCTAGTACAGGGCACCAAAATCTATTCATTAGATCCTTTTTCCATGCCTCTACCTTCAGGTGATTGGACGCAGACAAAAGCTTTACTGTGTTCGCCTCCTAAGTGACTATATAACACCACCCACTTTGTGAGGGTCCAGTTTTGTTAGCAAGCAAAGCGCACAGAAAAGAGGGACCAGTGTTCTGCACTGTACTCCAATATGCAGAATTTACAGGTTCCTCAGAATTCCTCATCTCTATCATCCAGTACTGGACACCAGACAGAACCAATCCACAAATCACAGGATGTTCACATGCAATAATCTAGGTGTGCAATATTACAGCAACAAACAGCAGCAACAGGCACACACAAACGTAACAGTGAAAGCACTGTTGTTGGAGTGACTGCAGAGACTCAGGGCTGGTTCCCTCTATAAAAACGCAGTCCAGATGTGTTCCGGATGCATTTTTGCATGCACTTTTTTTGGAGCTTTCCCATGCGTTTTTTACGCATTACAGTGTGTTTTTTCCCTATGTCTTCAATTTAAATAGAGACATGCGAGTTCCAGTGCATTTTTGGTACTTTCCAGTACAGTTCTGTGCAGAAAAAAATACAGCCTGTTTTACTTTTTCTGCAACTGGAACACACTGGAACTGCAGGCACTGATGTGGACTATGGCATTGACAACCATATTACCTACTTTGTGCGTTTTGGATGCAGAAAAAAAGCAACTGAAAAAACAAACAAGTAGTGTGAACTGGCCCTCCGCCTACTAATATATTCTATGGTATATATACCTGAAAATGTATCAGTCCCAATGTACTGACTGCCTATCTTTTCTTGAGGCCCAAAAATGCCAGGACAGTAAAAATGTCCCCCAAATAACCCCTTTTTAGAAAGTAGGCGGCCTGTGGTATTTAGTAAGAGGTATGGCGTGTTTTTTGAAAACCTAAATTTTCTCATCAATTTTTTGTAAAATGAAGCAATTCACAATTTTTTTTTCCTTTTTACATACTGTCACCAGTGCAGTACAGCAATATATGATCATATGACTGTATGACAGGTGAGGTGGTAATCAGAGACACTGACTAGTGATGTTAAAATCTACCTGTGAATGAGCCTGGATGGGAACCAGGCGATATATGGAAGCAGATTTAAAAAAGGACATGCACCTGAAATTGGTAACAAGTTCACCATGCTGGTTGTGACCTAATATTTAGGGATCATTGTAAAGAGGTGAGTAGATTGGAATTTGCATTTTTTGGAGAGCATGGGTATATTATGGTGTAATTGAAGATAAAAACTATTACTGTGCACTCTGTTCCGGAAGTGGGCATCACAAATTGGAATGCTGGACTTTTTGTTCACAAAAAATTTGTCTTATGTTTGGGGTTAATTTGGGGTGGCGTTGTACTATTTAAAGATATAATTGGACTCTAATAGGGAGTGTATCATTTTTCACTTTTAACGGTAGCAACAACTTGAAAGATTTTTTGTATAGTTTTTATATTTGTTTTTATTATGGTAGCACAGGATTGACTTTTACACTTGGCATTAACTGGAAAAAAAAAAAAACAACAGCTGTGTAGGAAGCTTAAAACTGGGTGAGGAACAGCCAAACTCTGCTACTAAAGTGAGGCAGTGGAAGTTTCATGTCACAGGTCATATCATGGCACAGCAACAAGACACAAGGTAGTTACACTGCATCAGGGAGGTCTCTCAAAGATTTCAAAGCAGGACTGGGGTTTCAAGATATGCTGTTCAAGCTCTTTTGAGGTTGCACAAAGAAACAGCCAACTTTAGACACCATGGTCAGCCAAGGCCAAGAAAACTTAATGGAGCAGATGAAAGACATCACGCTTTTTTCCCTTCGGCATGGGAAGATGTCCAGCATTGCGGTCAGCACAGAACTGGCAGATACCAGTGAGATGCAGGAACATCCTCTACTGTATGGAGAAGTCTGGCCAGAAGCCATTTTCATAGAAGAACTATTACCAAAAAGCCATGCCATTGACATAGAAACAAGTCTAAGATTACTTTGCACAAAAAATAGGAGATTGTATGCAGAAAACTGGCAGCAGGTGTTCCAGACTGATAAGTAAAAAAACTTGAAATATTGGGCTGTAGCAGGAGGTAGTTTATTCGCCAAAGGGCTTGAGAGTGGTACAATGAGTGTCTGCAGGTCACAGTAATACATGGTTAAGGTTCCTTAAAAGGTTGGGGCTCCACGTCTGCAAATGGAGTCATAGATTTGGTCCTGATCAAGGGTATCTTCAATGCTGAGAAATACAGACAGATACTTGTGAAACCTGCCACACCATCATGGAGGTGTGTGATTGGCCCCCAATGTATTCTGTAGCAGGACAATGACCCCAAACATACAACGTAAAGCACAAGGAGTCCTGGAAGTGAGGTTTGGCCCACATAGAGCCTTCATCTGAAAATCATCCAGTCTGTCCGGGATTACATGAACAGAAGGATTCCGTAAACACGATTTTTAGTCAACATTGGCAGACAGTTCCACAATTCAGAGATCTCTCTCACCTTCACTATTACATATAAAAGAGCAGAATCCGTAGGTGATATTTTTTTTCACTGCCACTACTGCAAAAGTCTAACTGCTGCCAATCTACAGACACATACTGTAGAAGTGTAGTCTTGGACTTTGTGCAAATACATCTACAGTTGCAAGAAAAAGTATGTGAACCCCTTGGGATTACATGGAGTTTTGCATGAATGGAGCATACAATGTGCTCTGAACGTCATCTAAGTCACAACAATAGAAGAACACAGTCTGCTGAACATAATACTACACAAACATTAGATGTTGCCATGGTTTAATTGGACATAACATGTAAACATTCACAGTGCAGGGAGGAAAAAATATGTGAGGCCCTAGCTTAATGACTTCTCCCAGGGCTAATTGGAGCCAGGAGTGAGCCAACCTTGACTCCAATCAGTGTGATGATATTGGATGTGTTGCTGACAGCTGTCCTGCCCTTAAAAAACACACACCTGTTTTGGGTTTACTAGTTTAATGTGAACCATGCCTCGCAGAAAAGAGTGCTCAGAAGACCTCCGATCAAGTATTGTTGACTTGCATGAAGCTGGAAAGGGTTACAAAAGTATCTCCAAAAGCCATGATGTTCATGTGTCCACGGTAAGACAGTGTCTACGAATGGAGAAAGTTTAACACTGTTGCTACTCTCCCTGCTCTATGAGGTAAAGAAGAATCCCAGAGTGTCAGCTAAAGACCTACAGATATCTCTGGCACATGCTAACATTTTTGTTGACACATCTACAATAAGGAAAACATTAAACAAGAATGGAGTACATGGGAGGACACCACGGAAGAAGCCATTGCTGTCCAAAAAGAATATTGCAGCACGTTTGAAGTTTGCAAAAGAGCACCTGGATGTTCCACAGCACTACTGGCAAAATATACTGTGGACAGATGAAACCAAGATTGAGTTGTTTGGGAAGAACACACAACACTATGTGTGGAGAAAAAAAAGGCACAGCACACCATCAAAACCTCATCCCCACTGCAAAACATGGCGGAGGGAGAATCATGGTTTGGGGCTCCTTTGCTGCCTCAGGGCCTGGACGGATTGTTGTCATTGATGGGAAAATGAATTCCAGAGTTTATCAAGACATTTTGCAGGAAAACGTACGACCATCTGTCCGCCAACTGAAGCTCCGCAGAGGATGAGTGATGCAACAGGACAACGACCCAAAGCATACAAGTAATTCAACAAAACAATGGCTGCAACAGCACAGAATACACCTTCTGGAGTGGCCCAGTCAGAGTCCTGACCTCAACCCGATTGAAATGCTGCGGCATGACCTTAAGAGAGCGATTCACACCAGACATCCCAAGAATATTGCTACACTGGAACAGTTTTGTGAAGAGGAGTGGTCCAAAATTACTCCAGATCGTTGTGCAAATCTGATCTGCAACTACAGGAAATGTTTGGTTGAGGTTATTGCTGCCAAAGGAGGGTCAACAAGTTATTAAGTCCAAAGGTTCACATACTTTTTCCTCCCTGCGCTGTGAATGTTATGTGCAATTAAATCATGGCAACATCTAATGTTTGTGTAGTATTATGTTCAGCAGACTGTGTTCTTCTATTGTTGTGACTTAGATGACGTTCAGAGCACATTTTATGCCCAATTCATGCAAAACTACACGTAATCCCAAGGGGTTCACATTCTTTTTCTTGCAACTGTATATGATACAATAGAAATTCCTACTGGAAAGACCTTATATTCTAAAGATTTTTCAAACACAGAGGGAGTGATCTCATGATTTGTGATCTCCAGAGTGTTGGCAAGACCAAATAACTTTTTAAAACCAAAATGTCTGATCATAATTGGACATTGCATCTGGCAATCTGTGGTCTCAAAAAGATTACTCTGGATTTCCTTTCTCAGAGTCCTCCCTATAACCTCTTCCTGGATTACCACAAGGAACTTCAAGGTTTTTTACGTTCACGTATTCTATGCATGAAGGTAAAAAATGTTGTGTGTAGCAGCCTCCCCATTCCCCCTAACACTTACCTGAGGCTCCCTCTTGATCCAGCGATGAGCCTCGGTCTACAGGGATTCTCACTCCTGATTGGCTGAGGCAGCAGTGGGAGCTATTGGCTGTCAATCACAGCCAGTGAGCCAATCAGGAGAGAGAGGGGGTGGGGCAGAGCCATGACTCTTCACATGAATGAATATGCAGAGCCACGGCTTAGGAGCATGCCTCCACTGGCGCCTCCATAGCAAGCTATTTGCTATGGGGGCACCCAACAGAGGCCAGGAGAACCTGTGGGGGACCCGAGAAGAGGAAGATCCAGGTTGCTCTGTGCAAAATAGTTACACAAAGCAGGTAATTATAGACACGTTTTTTATTTTTAAGAAAATCAATTTGCAGGGTACCTGGATGATGTACAAGCATATATTGCAATACATGATCGTATAACATTAGGAATGGCACATTATGTACACTTTATTTAAAGATCTGTATGTTTCAAGTAGTGACCACTAACTCACCTAGAAGTAGAGTTGTATGAATTACTCCCTAAACTTAACTTTTCTTCATTCTATAGACTATGCAAATAGTTTGGAATTTTTTTTTTTTTTTTTTTAAGTACTTTCCTCCAGTTAAAGGTCATGTCCCCATGTTCTGGATTTTGGTTTCGCATTACTGCCCTCCTGAACCTTATTCTGGACTCATTCTATCTTATCAATATCTTTGTAAGCGAGGTCTCCAGGACTGGACAGTATTCTAAATGAGGTCTCACTAAAGATCTATATACAGTCAGGTCCATAAATATTGGGACATCGACACAATTCTAACATTTTTGGCTCTATACACCACAATGGATTTGAAATGAAACAAACAAGATGTGCTTTAACTGTAGACTATCAGCTTTAATTTGAGGGTATTTACATCCAAATCAGGTGAATGGTGTAGGAATTACAACAGTTTGCATATGTGCCTCCCACTTGTTAAGGGACCAAAAGTAATGGAACAAAATAATAATCATAAATCAAACTTTCACTTTTTAATACTTGGTTGCAAATCCTTTGCAGTCAATTACAGCCTGAAGTCTGGAACGCATAGACATCACCAGACGCTGGGTTTCATCCCTGGTGATGCTCTGCCAGGCCTCTACTGCAACTGTTTTCAGTTCCTGCTTGTTCTTGGGGCATTTTCCATTCAGTTTTGTCTTCAGCAAGTGAAATGCATGCTCAATTGTATTCAGGTCAGGTGATTGACTTGGCCATTTCACTTCTTTCCCTTAAAAAACTCTTTGGTTGCTTTTGCAGTATGCTTTGGGTCATTGTCCATCTGCACTGTGAAGCGGCGTCCAATGAGTTCTGAAGCATTTAGCTGAATATGAGCAGATAATATTGCCCGAAACACTTCAGAATTCATCCTGCTGCTTTTGTCAGCAGTCACATCATCAATAAATACAAGAGAACCAGTTCCATTGGCAGCCATACATGCCCACGCCATGACACTACCACCACCATGCTTCACTGATGAGGTGGTATGCTTAGGATCATGAGCAGTTCCTTTCCTTCTCCATACTCTTCTCTTCCCATCACTCTGGTACAAGTTGATCTTGGTCTCATCTGTCCATAGGATGTTGTTCCAGAACTGTGAAGGCTTTTTTACATGTCGTTTGGCAAACTCTAATCTGGCCTTCCTGTTTTTGAGGCTCACCAATGGTTTACATCTTGTGGTGAACCCTCTGTATTCACTCTGGTGAAGTCTTCTCTTGCATCTCCACTACAAGTGTAAACGAGGCCTGAAAGCTTAATTTGTATTAGGTTCAGCTGGTTGCTGTTTAGCCATTGGGACTACCTCTGATACACCTGATCTAAACCATCTACATGATCCGGGGAATGTGATACTGCACTGTATGGAGGCTTGGAGTGAGGTGCGTTCATTTCCTTGAGGGGAGCCTGTGAGGAATCTGCCCTTATCAGGATTGGTGTTATCCTTTGAGCGAGCTGACCCTGTGGGGTCGAGATAAGGAAGTGAGGGGCCACTCAGGTCACTGGAGGAATGATCACGGATTATACACAGTCACTTGCAAGACAGTTGAATTGGAGCACTTTCATCGGATTATATATAGTGTATATATATGCACTGTGTGTGGACTGTCTTTGAGGTTTATATTATCTTTGTGAGAGTCACTGTTGCATTTTTGTGTGAGTCACTTGCACTTGTTATATTCCCAGAGCGGGAAGTCACGTGTTGCACAATTTGTGTGTTATCCCCTTTTTTGTGTGTTTTAAGGGGATTGAGTGTGTCACTATATTGTTCATTATTTAATATATTTTTTATTGTATATTTATTTAGCGCTACACTTTTTGTAATTAGTCACTTCACCTAATAGGTATAAGGTTAGTGTCAGCAGCTTTTAGGGTTAGGGCCCCATTCTAAGCGCAGGAGGATATTTCTTTATAAGAGCAGAGGTGGTTCCTGTTCTGTACTCTGGGACACAGATTTTACTGGCAAGTCCGACTGAGATAGGCATGATGGGGAGGAGTTTTCCCCATAAATATATTGTCGTAAGGGTGGTTCAGTTGTACTGGCAAAGCTGAGTACACTATACAGCAAGAGCATAGAAGTCAGCACAGCGCTACATCACTCTTGAGCATGCCCCCAACCCATAACATGCAGTCTGAGCAGTAGCATGCAGAGGAAAGTACCCAGTTAGAGAGGAGACCAAGACCAGCACTTATTGGCATGGTGGAGGAAAGACCCAACTGCAGATAGGGAGACAATAGTAAACACAAACCAGGACTGGTTACTTTACTGAAGTAAACTATTCATAAGCCACTTAGTGGATGTTGATACTGACATTTAGTTGCTTTACTTCAGCCAAATATAGTTACCACCAGCTGACCTTTTGATTGATTAATGAAACTGTATTACATCATCTTGTGATTTCTGGATTAGCCAAATACAGCTCATGACAAGCTCATGGCTTTGTGCATGTTATATAGCTGCAGGAAGCTGTGACAAGGATATATCTATTATTCATTAGGAAACATGCAAGTATCAGCTTAGTTAGCAAGAGCATCTACCTGTGTGCCTGAACGGCTTTTCTTCAATTTGTATTTACCTTGCTTGCCCCTTTGCTTCTTGATACCTTAACCTGCTATATGTGCCTGCTATTCCAGCAGTATATTGGGGAAACCAGAGTATTGAGGTGATTTTAGTGAGGGAACCTTCGTGAAAGTAATCCTGCCACTTTACAAAACTCTGGTTCGGCCACATCTGTACTATCCTGTCCAGTTCTGGTCACCAATCCTCAGGAGGGAGGTGCAGGAACTGGAGAGACTCCAAAGAAGGGCAATTTAGGTGTCAGTTTATTATGCAGCGGTAAAGGACCGCTGCTCAGTTCTCTGGCATTCTCACAGAAGACAGCTCTCCTCTCCGAATGCCTGTTTATGAAGCGTTGTGGATCGCTTCTCCTAATGAGGAGTGAAGCGATCTACAAACGCTTTCAACTCTAGAAAATGGCTCCTGTTACTGTAATCTCATGAGATTACAGTAAAAATCAGTCAAACACAGTTTACTAAGAAGCGGTAAATTACTTCTGCTTCATTTGCGGCTCTCTCAGAGGAGATCACTCAGTACCTCACTACACTGCATACATATAGACAGACACTCACAGTGTATTTAACTTTCTCTACCCCATCGGGTGTCAATCTTCCTCCTTCCTCTTCAATACTCCCAGGATTCACTCTTCTCTCCCCAATTCTCCACCTCTGGGCTGGAGAATCTGGGAGGGAGAATTTTCACACAGATCGCCAGTGAAGGGTTAACATTGTTCCTTCATAAACTAGGTGTTTGTTTCTGTCATTGACAGATTCTGTGTGCGCGGAGATGATCAGCTGAGAACATGTTCTCTGCTGATCCTCTGTTTCATAAACCACTAATGATCTGAGTTCAGCAATGATCCTCAGGATCGCTGCGGATTTCAGTTTGATAAACAGACACCTATGTTACGGGAACTAGAGGACATCGGTTATAAGGAACGATTACAAATACTAAACTTATTCACCCTGGAGAAGAGGAGCTCGAGAGGGGATAGGATAGCAATATACAAGTATCTTAATGGTGATTCTAGTATAGGGAATAAACTATTCAGTCTCAGGGAGCATAATAAGATACAGGCCACTCGATAAGATTGAAAGAAAAATGGTTTAACTTAAATTACTTTTCCACCCGGCCTATAGCAGATTGACAGCCAAGTCCCTCTCAGTGGGCGTCATATGACATCCTTCCTATCGCACCACTCATGAGCGCTCCCAGGGGTGCACAGACCAGCAATCACTGACCAGCTGTGTCCCTTGGACACAGCGTTTCCCCGCTCAGGGTAAAAACCCAATGAAATTGGCTTTTTACTACGTGATCAGCTGTGACCTTCCACATCTGATCATAAATATAAACAGCTGTAACTCACTGTTCCTGTCTTCTCCTCCTCACACACCAATTCTGTGTGAGGAGGAGAATCCGGGAACAGTGAGTTACAAGTTAACCCCTTTACTACTGTTCACCACACCACCCCTAATAAAGAGTACCTGTCAGTGAAATCACCAGTGGACCTGTCAATGCAGCCCATCAGTGCATCCATCAGTGTACCTGTCATTGCATTCACCAGGGCAGCCCATTAGCGTACCTGTCACCACAGCCATCAGTGCAGCCTAATGCAGGCCATAGATGGGTCGACGTTACCACCAACGGTAAAAAAAAAAATATTTTTATATAAAAGTATATATATATATACACATATATATATACACACACATACATATAGTGTATATATATATATATATATATATATATATATATACATACATACACACACACACACACACACACACATACACACACATATATACATATATAAAGTATAGCGGTTGCAACATTGCATCCATTTCGGATACAGATGTTTTTATTCGGATACAAATAGATACATTGTTGCAACCGCAATACTTTTTCATGTCAAATATAATAGCGGACTGTTAAAATTCTTTTTTCTTTCAGGTCACGGCCGATTTGCCCACCATTGCCGCGAAAAGTGGCCGACCGGCAAAATCGGACGATTTTTTCCAACTTTACCGATAAAAAAAGGTGCCAAAATCCAGAAAACGGCCGACCAATTAATCCATTAAATCAATTTTTTTTTCGGACGATTTTCGACCCGTCTATGGCCTGCATAATCCGTGTGCCCATCACAGAGTCAAAACACCACTGCCACCCATTAGAAGTGTACCCATCATAGCCACCCATCAGCAGTTTATCCGTCATACAGCCACAATCAGAGACGCAATGTCCAAAAAATATTTTACTAGTGAAGAGTTCAAAATTTGAAGGGGAAAGTGCGGGAAAAAAATTGCAAATGGACTTTAAAAGGCACAGAGATTCCAAACATATTGGTAAAATCATGTGTACTTTATTATGACAATAAGTCATGGAAAAACATTTTGCATTTTAAAAGATCATAGTTATACTATCCCCACAGACATTGTCCCACAGCCCACCATATACAAGGAACACCTTTGTGATTGGAGATTGGAGACATAATAGCCACCACAGGGAGGGGGGTGGAGGACATTAAATCACAAGAAAATGGCCCAACATGCTTTGCGTGCTTCCTAGACTAGTGCGCTCCTGTATATTGGGGTATAATTCTTGGTATGTTCATGCAATGTGTTAGAAATAGCTTATAAATGAACACCTTTATATATAAAAAAAAAAAAGAAAAACACCTTTTCACTTTCCTTCCACGTTTCAATAACGTGTGGAAAAAGGATACATTCAAAAGACTCATTATGCCTCAAAGAAAATACGTTGGGATGTTTGCTCTCCAAAATGGTGTCATTTTGTGAGCAATTCCATTTTCCTGGTAATCCAGGGCCTTCAAAATGTGATTAGTAGACAGGAAATTAAATGTGTAATTTATGCCCCTAGAACGCCTGAAGGTGCTACTTGGATGTTGGGTCTCTGTATGTCATACTGCGGACGAGCAGCAAAATGTTTTTTGGAATGTAGTTGCAAGTATGTATATGCCGTGTGCGAGAAATAACTTAATATAACAATTAATTTTTTCATTTTCACAAGAATTGTGGGAAAAAATTACAACTTCAAAAAACTCACCATTCCTTTTATTAAATACCTTCTACTGGCTACTTTCCAAAAAGGGGACATTTGTACTTTCCTTGCATGTTAGGGCCTAAAGAAATGATAGGCCGGCAGTACATCGGGTGTGATCGATTTTCAATTATTGGTACCATAGCGTGTAGAGTATCTTTCACAAAGACTAAATAATATACCCCGATTTGGGTTAATTGTTACCAAAGAAATGTAGCAGTATAAATTTTGATCTACATTTATGAAGAAAAATTACTTCTTGGCAACATTTTTGATAGAAACAAAAAACACAAAACAAACTAAAAAACCTTTGGCTTTTTTTTGCAAAAAATAAACCCAGGTGTGAAAAAAATTAAACATTTTGTTGGAGTACAGTGTAGCATGACTGAGTAATTGGCTTTCAAAGTGTGAGAACTGAAAGCTGAAAATTGGTCTGGGCAGGAAGGAGGTAAAAGTGCCTTGTGTTGAAGTACTTAAACTGCGTAAAGGGTTTTTCACCATCAGGGAGGTAAGGATGTGGAACTCGATTCTACAATTGGCAGTATCAGCAGGAATAAAAGATCTTTTTTAAAAAACTGTTGAACAGGTATCTTGACGAACACAATATACAGGGATAAGGGCAATGTTTTTGTCAGGAACACACACCTGGATGGACTGGTGTCTTTATTCAACCTTTTCAACTACAGTATGTAACTGTATTTGGCTGTTTAAATGGACGAATAGGTTGCTCCAGATACCGTAAGGGTTGGTTACCCTATGCCAATAATCACTACAGGAGCTATGATCTACAGGCTTTCCTGCTTTTGTAGTTTGAGACATAGTCTTAATATTTTAGAAGGGAGTGGAAGGGTACATTCTATGTTTTGTACTTTCCATGTTTGAGATTTTGGATAGAATTAAATCAAATGTATTCAATGTTAATATATCCCTGAGTCAATGCAATAAAGTCTGTTAAGTAACCTCTATAAATGGACCTCAATCCTATATTGGGATCTTTGGGTTTTCATTAAAGAAGAAAAAAAACAAAACAAAAAAAACCGCACAGGCCCACATAAACAGATCAAGAAAAGGATTGACAAACACAGTAGCTTGTAGTACTTCATGCCTGAAAATGGCATCACAGAAGGCTTGAACATCCACTTGGTAGAACTTACATGTGTTAACCTCCCTAGCGGTATGATTATTTCATATTTTTGGTGCTGAAAGCGGTACCATTATTTTGCATGGAAATATGTCGTTTTTTATTGTAGGCTGTAATTTTTAGGAATAACTCACTGAAATCTGTCTGAACAAGATTCTAAATCATACATTTAATTCAATAAGATAATCAAACCAAAAACACTGAAATTTGAAATATAGCGCCAAGTTCGCACATCGCTGAGCAAAGTCGCAAAATTGTTTTCAGTGTCTGATGAGGAATTTCTCCACCAATCATTATCACTCAATTCTGCAAGTGGTTCTGATTTACTATCGCTGTTCTCATCCCGCTTTTGACCTAAAGGGACACTTATCTAAACCCGCTTTTGACCTAAAGGGACACTTTTTGGACGCCATGGACTTTTTTACGTTTCCAGGCAGAAAAAACAATCAAAATGCAGACAGGGGACAGGACAAAGCACTAGGGACAAAATGTATGTGAAATGGGTTGAAACAGCAATGTTTTACTATGTAGAATCGTTTAAAAAATGACATTTTTTAAAAATTTTCAAATTTCCCGCCTCCGGCGGCGCCCATACGTCCCGACGTCACAGGGACCGGAACACAGGAGCCGGATGCCGGCATCAGCCGGAGGAGATGGCCGGGGACGCTGCAGGGGACACATCGCGGGAGCCAAGGACAAGGTAAGTGCTGCAGGGACTCCCTATGCAGCGCTGCATGGTAAGCCCGAGTGTAGCTCGGGGGTACCGCTTTTGGTATAGAAATTTTACCCGAGCTACACTCGGGAATACCATTAGGGAGGTTAACAAATACCATGTAGCAAGCTTGCAAATCTGCTACACAGATGCATGATGCTGAGAAGCCCATGAAGCACTAACAGATATAGCTCTGTTTCAAACTAGTGCAACTTCCGATGTGACAGTCGCATTACAAGTCTAGACACATTTCAATGAGTGCCGTCTTAATTGCTACTCTTGTGAGACTCCCAGTGCGACCTGGCCCCACAGATTTCTATGGTCGCACAGAAGTCGCATCAGTACACAAGAACGCAACTTTGTTGGATCAACTTTAATTACCTCTCTGGTCATCCTTGCTGCCTAAAGACTTCATCCCATTCACATCTGAGCGTAGCATAAACACACGATCCTGCTTGCATCTTCATTGGAATGGGTTGCCCTACGCACAATGTACGCACCAAAGTAGCTCATGGAGCATCACACATTTTGGCGCATTTGTAGCATGTTTTGTCACCCAACAAAAACACAAGTCTGCTAACCTCACACATTCAGAAATGCGCAAATGCAAACTAAATGGCAGCCACGGTTTCTGCACGTTGCATTACATTCAGAAATTCGAAGATGCAAATGCAGCCTAAATGGCAATGGAGGAACATTTTGAAAACACTGCAAAGCACGTAATTTTTGTGCGGGCTTTGTGCTCTAACTACAGGCCCATTTCTCTGATCGGGGTAGACCTCTAGATTTTTGCCAAAGTGTTAGCGAATAAATTGCAGTTTCTCCTGCCTGACCTCATCCACTTAGATCAAGTGGGCTTTGTAACTGGATGAAAGGCGAGGGACACTACGTTAAACAAGCACTTCTCTTGGATTATGCCCATACATGTAGTATCCCTAAGAGTCTTTTGGTGATAGATGCTGAAAAGACAGTTTGATCGTGTTGACTGGCAATTCCTTCCACTGATGTTACAACAAATAGGGTTAGGCCCACATGTTAGCCAGGATTAGCCTTGTATTCTTCTCCATCTGCCAGAAATAAGATCAATGGCTCTGTGGGTCCTTTGCATTCCAAATTAGCCCTCTTAGCTTATTACCTACTCTTGTTTGTGACGCAACTGTTCATTTCCCTACCTTCTATACTACAAGAATTCCTAAAATTCAACCAGATTAGTAACTTCAAGATGAATACTAAATCTGACTTGCTGAACATCTCTTTGGCATTGGAGGACCTGCAGCATATCTCTTCGACTTTCCCCTTCAAAACCGGATCCACCTCTATTCATTATCTCTGCATTCACATAACCACGGATTTGTCCCAACTCTACTCACTGAACTTTGTACCCCTTCTCAACTGGACCTATCCTCCTATACCAACAACTGTTTGTCCTGGTTGGGCAGGGTAAACACTTTGAAAGAGGTATGAGGTGGGGGAAGAACTTCCATCTTTAAACAATCCCCATCTGTCTCCCTATTTCGTTTTTCTTTAAATTGTACCGCCTCTTCTCCACTTTTATCTGGAAAGCACGCTGTCCTAGGATTCGTTTGAATACCCTTTCCCTCCCAAAAATTAAGGAAGGAATGGGAGCCCCTGATGCCTCTCTTTACTACAAAGCAGCCATTCTTGTTCGAATCTTTGATTGGTTTCATAACCACCCCTCTAAGCTCTGGGCCCAAATACAACACCACATGTGCCCTATTGATATCAAAGCATTACTGTCAGGGATGCGGGTGTGACCAGAAGTGTGTGGACTGACACAGAGAAACGTAGGCCTCAGATATGGTATAAATAAGACAATTTATTAAGACTAACAATACAAATATAAACGCAGTGCACCAAACCCCAAGCTAACACAAATACATACAAGGTGAAACAAACCCAAACCTAAACTGATATAGATACACAGGTATATACACATATAGAGCACAACGTAGTCAGGCAGGCCGGGTCGATAACTATCGGGCAGGTAGGTACAGGAGGAGCAGGCGGAGAGTAGTCAGGTCACGAGCCGGATACAGCAACTAACGGACAGGTAGGTACAGGGGGTCAGGCAGAGAATGGTCAGGTTCACAAGCCAGGGATCAAACAGGAGAAGTCAGCAGAGGTCAAGATCAGGCTGGGTCAGCAACAAGTCAGGCAGAAACAGGAACAGGAATGCAGGTTACAAGATACAGGGGCCCATGGAAAAACACACACCAAGGCACAGACTGCAGGTCTGGCCATCCTTTAAATACACCACCTGCAATCAGCCCCAGGTGATGGCTAATTGCCGAAGTGAACCTCTGGTTGTTGAGAGCACCCGCTGGCCAGCCCTGGTACAGCAGCCCACAAGGCAGGTGAGTCCCACCATTATTGGCAAGTCCATTCCTGACAATTACCCTGGATTCCACGTTTATGCCGCCCCAACCTTTCAACTCTGAGGGTTTTAACTAAACATGCTCTTCGCATATGTGAGCGTGGAATGTCAATTTACTGCCTCTCCAAATATGTGGGGCCCATGACCTCCTTCTTTGGGACCACAGCTTCCCCCCCCCCCCCCCCTGCTCCCAGCTTCGGAATTTGGAACAAACAAGACCACAGGAGATTAGCCCAAGTCCTTCGATCAGACCCTCCTTTGCTTTCGACAAACCCCACCATGCCCCCCCCAACCTCATTCTCCTGGTTACAGAGACAACAGGTATTATCCTATGTTCATTCATTTTCCTCTGTTCCCGACGCTCTCGTTTCGTCAACTACCTTTGAACTACCTCTGCTCCAATCTGAACCTCCCACTCATGTAGTTTTCCATTTATACTCAATCCTTCTTTGCGCATTATCACCCAATCTTCCTCCTTATACCCATGCCTGGGAGGTAGATTTGTAACTCACTATTTCCCCTTTGGATTGACAAAAATGCTTCATTTTGACCCATGCACTATCCCCAGCTTCCAAAACTCAGGAAAAAGGTTTCAAGTTGATAACTAGATGGTACAGATACCCGTTGTTTCTTCACCACTTCGACCCATCAGTCCCTGACACTTGCTGGCGTTGACAATGCTTGCAAGGTACTCTGCTACACATTTGGTGGTTTTGTCCACCTATCTGGAAATTTTGGTAATATATTTTTGATTTGTACTGCAAAATTACGACAACGTCTGTTTTCCCGTCCCCAGATATAGCCCTTTTCTCCATATTGTCTGGATCTATAGAAATCAGTGAAACGGGATATCTTGAGACACCTTGTGGCTGTGGCTAGGGCAGTTATTCCTCACAACTGGAAATCCACTACTGTGCCCTCCCTAGGGGAATGGGTCAATGAACTGGACTACACATGACCTTGAACGCCTGTTGGTGCGGGAATTGGGGATAGCGGATCTGTTCTTTCATCTGGACCCCTTGGACCATGTTCTGTTACTCCGAATTTCACTCCTGGGTTGCCAGAGATGCCGACCCCGCTCTGGTGTAGCCATGGTGGAGCCATCCTTGTTCCTTCCCATTTCTCCTCTGCTCTTTACGTGATCTTTTTCCTTTATTTTTTCTTCAGTATACCTATTTTCAGATGACCATTTTTCGCAATGTTTTTAATCATTCTTGATTATACTCCGAAATGTGTCCCCACACCACACGACTCGTCTCTAGGGCCATGGAGCCTGGGGGCCATTGTCTTGTCTATGCTTGGATTACTTTTCCTGTCTTGGCTGTTAGTCACCTTTGTCATATTTCGGTGATTCAGATCAATGTAACATATGAGTTATGTTTTTGACTGCTGATGTTCAGATAATGGTTTACAATTCCCTACCCTTATGTGTCTTCTCTTAATGTATCTGTACTCCGTTATCTTATGTTTTTGGAAACTTCAATAAACTCAAATTGAACAATCCTAATTTTGGGAGTGGTCAATCTTTATGCATGCAGTAGGCCCTTGAAGGGCTGTGGTCTGAACGGCAAAGCCAGGCTCGACCTCAACATTTTCACATTGCTGCAAACTATATAGTAAGTTAAATGTCAGTAATGATTTGGATTATACATAATAGGGTTTTTTTTTTTTTTTTTTTTTTTTATTCTTATAGTTCACATTTTTTAATGTCTGTATAGATAGTACAACTTTTATTGTAAGTGAAATGTGTAGTCCATCTTGGTGGACTACTAGTCTATGCAAGGGTCTATCAAAAGGACACAATTATATTCCATACATCTGATGTTTTGCTGCTTTTTCAAGATACCATATTACATATAGCATTATACATATATATATTTCATTGCAACAGTGTCTGATGCAGCACCAGTGGTCCTTGCAGGTCATTTGATGGCTTCCGCTATGGAGGAAATCTGCCTTTTAAACACAGTGAAACATCTTCTTTCAGCTATCTTTGGTAGTTATGCAAGTCATGCATTTTTTCATGGCTGATATTTAATTGCAAGGATATGTATTGATTGTTGTTTTAATGACAATTATTATTATAGAGTGGTATCCTTTCCCTAAAGAATGTATACTAATGTATTCGAAACGCATTGGATCCCAGGCTGAATATATATCAGCAGTGAGATTTGGGGTTGCAAGATGGAAATCAGCTTTTGAGGAATACCCCCGGACATTTATTATTATTATTATTATTATTATGTGTTCTTGCATGACAAAACCACTTAGTTATCTCACATATATATTAATATAGCCAAATTTACCACCCTAACTCCTCCCACAGTTTTTACACTAGACAGTAATATACCGAAACATGCAGATTGTTCCCGATTGGTGTGCTACTACTTTGTGGAACGTTTCGTAGAATGGTTCACGAAATATCGGCGTTTTTGTGGTGAAATTGGTTCCATAAGAAAGAATGGCAGAATGTTCAAAACTAGAGTGGGAGCGGACAAAAGCTAGAGTGTGAACTGAAAAATCAGGACATGATTTCTAAACTGCCATCACTCCCTCATTTTCAAGCCCACCTACAAAAATCATATATCAAAACGTTCAGCTATCCCTGCTGCCACTAAAAATGTCCACAGCTAAGCCATAGTCCTTATTGTTTTCACAATATGACCATTTGTTTGCAACTCACGCCGCCCATTGACATTCATTGAAACTCCACTCTAGCCACCTCAAAGGTGAAGGGCAATTTCTAAACTGTGACTGTGCCTTCATTTTTAATATTTCAGAGACATACTATGCATCAAAATGTAGGTCTGGTCTGGGTATTGTGATTCTCACAATATAAAGCTCTTTGGTGTAGGATTTATCATTTTTAAACTAGAACCGTTTGAAGATGGCAACCGCCAGTGACGTGAGCAAGTTGGAGCAGTTTGTTTTTAACCGCTCTTCTTTGCCCTTGCTGTAGAGTGAGTTGCCATAGGAACCCAGGTGTGTGAGCAAGCAGCAGAGTAACAAAAGCTAGAGTGTGAGTTTTAGACTACTGGTGGAGGCAAGAACACTTCACACAATTTCCCCAGAAATTGTAGCTTTTCTAGTTATTATATTATTATACAGGATTTATATAGAGCAAACATATATACTACATAAACCACCAAATTTGTGTAGTAGATACTTTCTTATAAATTATTGTTCTCGATTTTGGTCAAGTATGTTCTATTTTTGATGCACTTTAATATGGTACAACAAAAATAATTTTTTGCTAAAATATGATGGTGAATCTTTTAAGAAGTGACTTTCGTGTATACGATTCAAGGTTGCCTTAAAAATCCCACAAAAATGTACAAAAAATTCCCTTTGTATTGAAATAGGGATGTTGGCAACCACATCCTAAACTACACTGATTGACTCTTTAATCTGGCTTTTCCATTCTTCAGGCTTATGAATGGTTTGCACTTTGTGGTGAACCCTCTGTATTTGCACTTGTGAAGTCTTCTCTAGATTGTAGACTAACAATGATAGGCCCACCTCCTGGAGAGCATCTTTCACATGTCTGGATGCTGTGAATGGGTTTTTCTTTACCATAGAGAGGATCCTGCGATCATCCACCACTGTTGTCTTCCGTGGACGTCCATGCTTTTTATGTTGCTGAGCTCACCATTGCATTCTTCTTTCCTCAGAATGTATCAAACTGTTGATTTGGCCACTCCTAATGTTACTGCTATCGCTCTGATGGATTGGTTTCATTTTTGAAGCCTTATAATGGCCTGTTTCACTTACATGGACAGCTCCTTTGAATGCATGAGGTAGGTTCACAGCAATAGATTCCAAATGCAAATACCATACTTAGAATCAACTCCAGACCTTTTACCTGCTTAATTAATAAAGAAACAGTAGCCCACACTTGACCACGAAACAGCTTTTCATTCAATTGTCCAATTACTTTTGGTCTCTTGAAAAAGGGGGGATGGCTACTCTTAAGAGCTGTAATTCCTAAACCCTTCCTTCAATTTGAATGTACATACCCTCAAATTAAACCTGAGAGTGTCCATATCCATTATATAACTATAGCTTGAATATGTTTTGGTCAATACCTGAAAAAACTAAAATTGTGCCTGTGTCCAAATATACAGTATATAGATCTTTAGTGAGACCTCATTTAGAATACTGTCCAGTCCTGCAGACCAAAGTGTAAAACAGAAACCCTTAAAAAAAGCGATGGTGCTTCTGTTGGAGTTTCCTTTAAAGACCAAAAAGATTAAATACAGTAACATGCAAAAAGAAACATGAATGCATTGTGTGCAAGAAACAGACATTTAGAAGAAGATTACAGAATCAGGAAAATCTATAAAGGTGAAAAACAAAAAATTAAATTAAATGACAAAAAAAAAAAGAAGAGTGAAGAAACAGATTTTTCTGCACATAATGAATGTTTTTCAATCCAAAAGTTGTACCTCATCTTTTCAGGCATGGTGTGTTGATTCAGGAGCTACGATTCACATAAAATGACAAACTTCTTTATTCACTTCAACTAGAGTAAAACAGAAGAAAAAAAAAATCCACCACAGCTAGTGGACAAATAATGGAATCAGAAGGAATAGGAGACTGTTTTCTTTACAGTCCTATTTCCCAGAAAGATACCTGTGAAAAATGTCCTATGTTCCTGCTCTTGAAACTAAGCTTTTGTCAGTGAAAAAGCAATGTGGTGACCTTCCAAGGTGACAGTTGGAAGTTCCAAGGGGATATCTTACTTGCACAGTCTAAAAATACAGATGAACTGTATTAGCTGAAATGCAATAACATGGTTAATACTCCCAATGAAGAAAAACATTCAAATTGCATTCACACATGACACAGACGACTTGTGCAGAGAGGTCCTGACATAATAAAGAAATTAACCAAGAATAACACTGCAAGTGGAATAAAAATTAGTCCAGGTGAACAATGACAAGCACCAGCTGTATAAAAAGAAATAAATTAGAGCCTTTCCAAAGCAGAGCTAAAAACCTCTGGGCGTAATTCATTCAGATCTTCGCGGTCCAATGGAAAAATTGACTCCAGGAAAGAAGAGGTATTTACTCACTTTTTTAGAGGATTACTCCAGGTATACAACACTATATATCTGTTAAACAACAAAAGTGAAATACCAGAGAAATTTATACAGAATTTCTAACAAGGTGCTAGGATAGGTAAATTTACTTTGCACCAATAGTAGTCAATGGGGCTAGCTTGTTCTGTTAGGTAAATTCTGTTTGGGGTTTACAATTAATTGTTCGTGCAGGTAAATTTAGTTTAGCTCAATTAAACCAGTGGAGCTGGGTTTGATTCCTTTGGTCTGGTCTATGCACCAAGGACTGCTTGATTGTTCCCCCCTGTTCACCTGGAGGAGCTCTTGGTAACAGAGGTGGGAGAATATTAATCAGCAGCTTAATATTTATGTAGCTGCAGCCAATCTCTATGGGGGTCAGCCTAGAGGATTCTAGGAGAAAAAAAAAAAAATACTCTGTAGCAGGAAGCAGCCTTATTGTCCTCTTGCCAAGGTGTGATCATTCCCTGGGGGATTGTCTACCTTTTCAGACAATCCTGCCATGTGTATGTAGAATGGAGGCCTTAGTTGGAAGGCTTGAAGACCTGGAGCTGCTGGTTGCTGTTGAAGGCTGGCTGAGAGGGCTCTTGTCTGAGCATCTAGTCAGGGACCACAGAGAAGCTGCCTGCAAGATACTGGTGGGAAGCATCCATTTATCTAGAGGGAATCTGATTACAGGCTGGGAGAGATCACCCCTCTTATGTGCTAGAAAGTAAGCCAAGTTTTCTAAGAAGTTTGCCCTTCACAGCATAGCTGAACCATTCTGCAGAAAGGGCTGTTGCTTGGACTGTTCACCAAGAAAGGTTCAACCTCCTCAATACGGCTTTGCAGGACCTGTCCGCTTTCTGCTACGCAGGGTCAGGGTTCTAATCTCCAAGAGTTCTCAGTTTCAAGAACCAAGTTCAGTGTCCACAAAGTTTCATTATAATAAGTTATTGGAGCATCCTACCTTCCCCAATCCCTATCAAAGTTCAACCCTGAAATAAAACAGAAAAAAAAAAAAAAAAAAATCCCTCTAGACTGTTTGAGGCAAAAGAGAGAACTTGCATGTGTGCCTGGCTGTGGGACAATTGAGGGAAAAGACTTTGGGACCTACAAATTTCTGCCTTCTACAGAGGCCCTGCTACAACGTGTTACACCTGTATTCAGGCTTTACCATGTTACTACTGAAGCTGCAATGCTTCACAGGGCTCCACTAAAAAAAAATAATAATAAATAAATAAATTTTTAATGGGGAATTTATCCTTTAATAGATCAAGGCCAATTTTTCCTCCAGAGTACTTTCTAAGATAAAAGGTCGACTAAAAAAAAAAAATAATAATAATTGGCAATGATACTTTATGACAAACTTAACAAGAAGGCAATCTACTAGCCTTCATGATGGTAGAGACCCCTAAATCCACAAGGCCCCTGTCCCTCAGGACTATTGCTTCCATGGCTGACACAAAGCCAGCAACTGAGCAGCAGGATGAAAACCTGCCCTGGTGCAGTGAAAGTCATTAGGATGCCCTCCTATCTAGGTGAGGTAGACTCTGGAGGAGTGGAAAGGCATAGAGATCATACAGAACTGATCCCATGGTTCCACCACAATCTACTGCAAAGGTCTGAGGATCCCTGGAGTTGGCATAAAACCTGAACAGTTTAGATCTGGACATCAGGAGGTCCATAGCTAGTACTTCCCACCTGTTGCAAAGGGCTTGAATGACCATGGAAATTGTGTACACCTGTGATATACATGGTGGGCAAGGCCTGCGGATGGACTTCTGTAGATGGCGGATCCAAACAAAGCTCTGCAGAACCTGTAACAGTCTCTGTTGGATGTTTGCTGACAGTGAAATTGATTGTTTAAAAAGGAGATGGTCCAGGTACCCCCAACTTGGACCCCTTGAGAATGGAGCATAGCCAAAACTAGGGAAATTACCTTGGTGAAAACACAGTCATTGAGAGGCTAAAAGGGAAAGGAGACAGATGTCTATTGAGGCAGGAAATACCCTGGAAGGAGGGAGGCAGCAACTGGCCTGACATTTTCCATGTAAAACCTCTGAACCCACAAGAATAATTCAAGTTTTCAGATCCAGAAAAGGCTAAACTCCGGCATTGGGTTTAGAAACCATAAAGAGGTTTCAGTAGGAACCTTGAAAAACGTATCCTGTTGATACAGGACTAATGACCCCTTATCTAAACTATGTAGGAAAAAAAAAAAAGTCAGATCTGCCCACCGTGCCAGACGTAGACAAGTGGGAGGGACTGAAGCAAGGAGGAGGCAGAGTGCAACATTCCAGTTTGTAGTTCCTGGAAAACAAATCTGGACCCAGACATCAAGATGTTCTAGACCTAGAAGCCTGAGAATGCAAACCAGCATCCTGTCCTTTTGAGACGTGGGGATGCCCCATTACTGTGAGCAGCTTTGGCCCCAGTCTAGGCAGATGTGGAAGGCCATGTCTTCTTGTAAACTATGTTCCTGCCTATCACGTGAACAGAGGTGGAGGGAGAGAGGAGGGAGTATTTTTAAGATTAGTTAGGGATCCTGGAATCTACTTTAATGTGTTAGTAAACCCAGGACTCCCACAGTACACCAAACATGGAAATACAATTATTTTAGTAAATACAAAAACTTCTAAATACCTTTTCTCATCAGCAGAAAGAGCAGTCTTGTGACTTCTATCAGTGTCCAGGAGAGCACTGGTTACAGCTTGTAGGAGGAGTTTTCATTCTCCTGTAGGAGGAGGCAGGACCCCTGACCTCTGTCTGGACAGTGCTGATTGGCCCTGTGCTGATAACATGCACTCTCCCAAGAAAAAGAACACTAGCAATATACAACAAACTGAGCATGTGCAGCTTGCCCCCGAGCCTCTGTTCTATCAGGAGATATTTAGAATACAATGGAGAGGATCAGAGAAGAGAGGATCAAACATCCTTTTTACACATTGTGGATAATTAACCCCTTAGGTTCCACAGTGAGTATAACTCGCATGCTTTACTGAATATACAGACTGATTTTACTGTTGTGGGTTTAGTAATACTTTAATTTCAAGCTGGAGATGGCCAAAGAGGCAAGAACTTCAAGTAACTTTGGATCAAACAATAGAATACACCTACCTTTTCACAAAGATAAGTGAAAACAAGCACAACCCCCCAGGTAGATCCATGGCTTCACCCATTAAGGGCCCACTGGAAAAAATGGGAAAATATTGTATATTGACTCAAGGACATGGTGAGTAGATCACCCTCATTTGTTAAGTACTCAAGGGATGTACTGGCCTATATTGTACAGGTGATCAGAGGAGAGGGTCTTGGTGTGGATCGACATGGGAGTCATTTTACACATCTATTCCCCACTGATGGGGCACTTTTATGGGTGATCCTTGGGCACTAGTATATGCCTGTTTGTGTTTTTTGGGTAAAAGCTGTAATTTTATTTATGGGCTAGGAAAATGTAGATTTGCTTGGATTTTTGTTTGATAGTTTAATATTTGACATTTCAAACTACAAATGACTTGTAATGTAACCCCTTTTAAGCTTGGTCTATTAAGCTTTTATTTTTTTAGCTTCAAATCCTCCTCTTAATATCATCCTAGTCTTATAAATAGATTGGACACTGAAGTAGAATGTCATATTAAAGGCTTCTTTGATAGGCGATTGCTGGGACAAAACAGTGATCTCAAGTGCAAACACACCAACGATTAGTAACTAGTGCTCTGCTCTCACACACACAAAACCATTGTGAGAGGGAAAATGGAAAGCCAAGTGTTGATTGCAATGTTCTGATCTTAGTTAAAAATCAGAATGCCCCTTCCATTTATACACAGCCAGCTTCAGTGTTTCCAGTGTTGCTGGTCACAACTAGTGCTTCTATTCTTGCAGATTGAAACCAGAGGCAGCGTTTACATCTTCTGCACTTTTTGGAGTGTTGCCCCAACATCCATAAACATGTACAGTAGTGAGGAGCCATGTGCATTAGCGAGCCTCAGTGTCATATTCAGAGTATGAGACCACATATAACAGTGGTAAAATTAACAGCCTCTATTGATTCAGAGGAGGAACAATTCCGTGTGAAAACAGTCTGGCCATACAGTATCCCTAAGTATTAAACATCCAAGTAAAATGCATTAGCCAAGCAACAGCAATGCAGTACAACCTGGTGAAGTGCACAAGTCAAGCACCAGCAGTGTGGTGTTGCAACATCCGCCACAAGGAATTAAGACAACACGGTCCCAGATAAACAATACTAGTGTCCTAGAGGCACATTAAAATCCTTTGTGGCTACCCTCTAATTCAGCAGTACCTGTCATTCCAGAATTTATAATCCAACCAATTAAAAGGTGGAAACATTTTACACCTATACACATTTTTCATATAACTATCCAGTTTACTTGTACAACAATGAAACATTTAGGCTCAACAGGAATTCAGATTCCATGTTAGACTATTTCAAAGGAAGCCTATCACTCTACCAGGCTGTAAAAAATTCTCAGCCTGGAAATCACAGAAAAAAAAAAAAAAAAAAAAAGAATCAACTGCAACCCTTATTGATCCACACACTCTAATCCACATTTCCATATATACTCTTTAGTCATGCCCAGACCACATTATCAAAACATAATGAGCTTATTGTACAAAAATAGAAAAAAAATGCAGCGCTTCATATTAGGAATAGACATGACATAAAATGGAAATAAAAAAGGTGAGTAAAAGTCTTAAATAGTGCAACGTGGTATTCGTGATTCCTTAGATGGTTGTTTGAAATACCGTGACTTCCGTGGATCATGGAAAGTGAGTATATAATGTACTAACCAGATAGCACATGTTAATGTGCATTGGAGTGAATAAGACCTACTCCTGAAGGTACTCTGGAAAACTGGAACTCTGCACAAAGGTGATGTCGTCAGGTGGGGTAGAATCACCAGATGTCATCCGACCAGCGCAGGTATCCACATTCCAGTGTAATGTATTATTACCACATAAGGTGCATCGTGCGATATGGACTTCGGCCACCAGGGGGATTAGGCACATGGGTGTACGTATCCTACCATGGATCACCTTAATGGGGGTGGGGGGCTCGCAGGTTCCAAAAGAATGAGCCCAGAGGAAAAAAGGCTCCAATAGTGTAGTATTTATTGTAACAGCAGGAGTAACAATTAAAAGCAGGTATAAAATCGTGGAAGCAAGAAAGCAAGTAACACTTACATCCAGATATGGGAAGGTAGCATATACAGTAGGTCATGGATCCATGTACAGGGGGGTCTCCCAGATGCGTTTCGAGTGCAAACTCATTATCAAAGGGCCCTTTGATAATGAGTTTGCACTCAAAAAGGAGACCCCCCCTGTACATGGATCCATGACCTACTGTATATGCTACCTTCCCATATCTGGATGTAAGTGTTACTTGCTTTCTTGCTTCCACGATTTTATACCTGCTTTTAATTGTTACTCCTGCTGTTACAATAAATACTACACTATTGGAGCCTTTTTTCCTCTGGGCTCATTCTTTTGGAACCTGCGAGCCCCCCACCCCCATTAAGGTGATCCATGGTAGGATACGTACACCCATGTGCCTAATCCCCCTGGTGGCCGAAGTCCATATCGCACGATGCACCTTATGTGGTAATAATACATTACACTGGAATGTGGATACCTGCGCTGGTCGGATGACATCTGGTGATTCTACCCCACCTGACGACATCACCTTTGTGCAGAGTTCCGGTTTTCCAGAGTACCTTCAGGAGTAGGTCTTATTCACTCCAATGCACATTAACATGTGCTATCTGGTTAGTACATTATATACTCACTTTCCATGATCCACGGAAGTCACGGTATTTCAAACAACCATCTAAGGAATCACGAATACCACGTTGCACTATTTAAGACTTTTACTCACCTTTTTTATTTCCATTTTATGTCATGTCTATTCCTAATATGAAGCGCTGCATTTTTTTCTATTTTTGTACTATATACTAGAGGATTCAGGTATTTCCTTCATATGCTGGCGGCTGACTGTATACCATAATATTTATGTTACCCTAGCGCTCGTACATCCAACATTTTATATATTGAGCTTATTGCATTTTAGTGACTATTCTGTGCCCTACTAGAAGTGACTCCATAGATGACAGGTTCCAGAAATGTATATACCCCAGTAAACTGTGTACCAGTAAGCCCTTCATCCACTTCATAAACAGGTTTAATATAAAGCAGCATGTCTCCAGTAAATATGGCAAGTGTGGGGTGAAGGTGTACAAACTGTCTAAAAAGACACAGGTTACAAATTTGATTTAAGATGATCGACAGCCAGAACCCCCTGGATGCATATCTTCTATCGGTAGCAACAGAAGGATAGTGGAGAACCTTCTTCTATCAGAGATATCACCTCTAAATTGATTATTCCAGTGTACCAGTTTTAAGACCTCTTTTCCTCAAACCATAGCCTGTGGTACAATGCAACCAAAATCATAAGACTTTCCTCAAAATCTTGTGGACACAATACTGAAAACCGGAATGAGCACATTTATCATCCAGATAAATCGGTGCAAAATCAGAAGTATTGGTCTTGAGTACAGTCAGCTTATAAGAAGTGTAGACAAATGACCAGACAAAAACCCCACCCAGCAACCTGTCAATGTACATTACATGTGTTATTTATACATCTGCAGTGAGACAAGGCTCCTTCCTAAAATGCTGGAAAAAGTCATACATCCCTAATTTATTATGAAGCAGGGGCGGCCTGACCATTTGGAAACTCGGGCACTGCCCGAGGGCCCAGGGTCAGCAGGGGGCCCCATGAGATGCCCCTGGTACCTTTTTCATAGGCTTTTTTGGATTTGGGCAAGGACACAGGGGACCTATGATCCCCTATTGCCCGGGGGCCCCATGAGTTGTCAGTCCGCCCCTGTTAGGAAGGTCTTGCTCCAGTAAGGTATTCACTTTAAAACAAAAAAGCTAAAGCTTTTCATGTCAAATTGCAATTATAGGGGTAAATAATTCATGGCATAGTGATTTTTCTTCTTGTTCGGCATAACTGCCACACCTTTGCAGAGCCAAAAGCAAACATTACACACAATTGCTGGAGAGCAAGAGAACAGTTTGATTATGGCCCAAGGACGCAATGTAAGAGATGAGTCCATTTTTTACAAGAAAAAAAAAAAAAAAAAAAAAAAACTAGGTAAGATATTACAAACATGGCAGCCCTAAATATTGTGGATATGCACTGCCCATTATGCAAGCATATCCTTAGCTACCAGGTCAGATGAAGATATGAGACATTTTATCTAGAGTAAAAAAATATAAGCAAAGTAATTCCCTACTTCGAGTCTGTCAGAGATCCAGCAGACATTATCTGGAATAAAACAAACCATATACCTGAGCACCTGTAAACATTTGATGCAGACTTCATGAAGCCTTTATCAGTCTGCAACTTGGGGAAAAGAAGGTGATGGGAGGAAAAAAAAAAAATATTTCTCCCAGAAATCTAACATTTTTCTCGTTTGAAAAATTTGAAAATACTTTGAAAAAAAGATGGAAAATGTGACACAATTGTAGCACAGCTATTAAGCCTGTAAGGACAGCCTGCAATTCATGAGCAATTGAACAGGTATTTGGAGTCCTTAAAAATTTCTTTTTGGACTGATGGAAAATGCATACAGGTTTGCACCACACCTAAAAAGCCTGTTTAGATAAGCTGCAAAAATTGGTGTCGACAGTCTACAATGTTACACCAGGCAGTTTTGGACACTGAAGTTGGAAACGTACAGCTTTCCAACACATCCCTGAAACTTTAAAGAATAAGTGCACCTTTGTGAACACTGGTATGGCTCCATGCACACTTTTTTTTTCTAAGCTCAAAAACCGCTGAATAAAAAACGGATGGTAACGGTGGTTATTAGTAGCGTTTGCTTTATTTTATATAGTTTTCCCCTCTGCATGTACTATAAAATCACTAATAAAATGCAGTTAGAAGCATTTAGCAGCATTTAGGGGCATTTAAGAGTTTCTAGCTTTTTTTCTGCTGGAAAAACACTACAAAAAAATGTTTCTGCTTTTAGATTCTGAAGCCCAAAAAATGCTAAATAGCCTAAAGTAGTGTGCATGGACACAAAGGATAACTATTTAGCTTCCAGGAGCAGAAAAAAAGGTGAGTGTGCATGGCGCCTTAGGGTGGAACATGTAACATGCTCCCAATGCTGCAGCTGCTCCCTCCCCCCCCGAAGGAAGTACATTAGCTATCAGCATTTAATAGCATGGCCATGATGGGCTCTGCCCACAGGGCCTCATCACTCACAGAGTTCTGTAAATGAACTACAAGTCCAGACAGCCATGGCGGCTGTCTGTAGTTCTCAATGAACTACTACAGTGCTGTGGAGTGCCATGGTAGTTCATTAAATCTTCCTGTCAGTATATCTGTTATGTCTGCAGGAGACCTGCATGGCATCAGCAATCTGCTGTTTACTGGTGCAATGTTTTACAGGCTCCTGTAGCCAAAATAAATGCAGCTTTTTACCTGCAAAAAAAAAAAAAAAGTATATTTTTGTGCAAAAGGAGAACTTATCCTTTAACCAACAAGGTCGCAATTAGAGATGAGCGAAGAAATGAAAAATTCGATTCGACTGATTCGGCGAATTCGTGGACAATATTCGATTCGAGTCGAATAAATTCGCTGTGAATTTAACTTAAAAAAGGGTGTTTCTAGGCTTCAGAGAGACTTAATATTAGTGCAGAACACTGTACCTTTAATTTAAATGCCCTTGGAGTCTGCTGGGGAAGAGAAATAATACTGTCAGTCAGTATGACATGCAGATGAGTGCCGTCGATCTTAGAATCACCGCACACTTCACTCATTTGGGCAGTCACGGGGCCAAAACCAGAGTGTGGAGCCACAGTGTGGCGGTGGAGGCAGCAGCAATGGGAGGCCATACAGCACCCTATGACAAAAATGGAAACCACCAGCAGTGTGAGGAGACCTGAAAGTGGCACATGGCAGAGTGTGGCGATAGAGACAGCAGCAATGGGAGGCCGTACAGGGACCCATGACACACTCTGGACCTGGCAGCAGCATGAGGAGGCGGTACAGGGGCCCATGACAGATTACGGGCCTGGCAGCAGCATGAGGAGTCGGTACAGGGGCCCATGGCAGATTACGGGCCTGGCAGCAGCAATGGGAGGCCGTACAGGGACCCATGACACACTCTGGACCTGGCAGCAGCATGGGGAGGCGGTACAGGGGCCCATGACAGATTACGGGCCTGGCAGCAGCATGAGGAGTCGGTACGGGGGCCCATGACACACTCTGGACCTGGCAGCAGCATGAGGAGGCGGTACAGGGGCGCATGACAGATTACGAGCCTGGCAGCAGCAACTTGGACAGGAGGACGTTCAGCTTCTGCACCGTCGGGTGCGTGCTCGCAAACTGTTGTCTCTTGGAAACGGATTCCAAGAAAGACTGCTGACGGAATCCGTGAAGAGGAGTAGCAGGAGAAGGAGCATCTGAACGAGCGGAATATGCCAACAAGCGACAACAGTGGCCCATGACAGATTACGGGCCTGGCAGCAGCATGAGGAGTCGGTACGGGGGCCCATGGCAGATTACGGGCCTGGCAGCAGCTATGGGAGGCCCGTAATCTGCCAGCACCCTATGACAAAAAATGGAACCCACCAGCAGTGTGAGGAGACCTGAAAGTGGCACATGGCAGAGTGTGGCGATGGAGACAGCAGCAATGGGAGGCCGTACAGGGACCCATGAGAGACTCTGGACCTGGCAGCAGCATGAGGAGGCGGTATAGGGGCCCATGGCAGATTAGGGGCCTGGCAGCAGCTATGGGAGGCCCGTAATCTGCCAGCACCCTATGACAAAAAATGGAACACACCAGCAGTGTGAGGAGACCTGAAAGTGGCACATGGCAGAGTGTGGCGATGGAGGCAGCAGCAATGGGAGGCCGTACAGGGACCCATGAGAGACTCTGGACTTGGCAGCAGCATGAGGAGGCGGTATAGGGGCCCATGGCAGATTAGGGGCCTGGCAGCAGCTATGGGAGGCCCGTAATCTGCCAGCACCCTATGACAAAAAATGGAACACACCAGCAGTGTGAGGAGACCTGAAAGTGGCACATGTTTGGGGCATGATTCATGGCGGATTTAGTCAGTTGTGTCAGGAACTGGTGGTTTGAAATCCAGACTAATCCACGCCTGATTCATTTTCACAAACGTGAGTCTCTCCACACTTTGGGTGGACAGTCGTGTCCTCCGCGGAGTTGCAATACCTCCTGCCGCACTAAACACGCGCTCCGATGCCACGCTACTGGCCGGGCATGACAGCCTTTCAAGGGCAAATTCAGCTAGTTGGGGCCAAAGGTCAAGTTTCGTTGCCCAGTAGTCAAGGGGATTGTCTACCTCGGTTGGCAGGGTGCTGTCCAAGTAGGCCTAAGCCTGTTTGAGGTCCTGCTCCAGGTCCACCTGATGCTGCTGCTGCTGCTGCGGCTGGTTAGTAGTTTCCTCACTGCGCTGGTGAAGAAAGCTACTCATCATCGACTGCAGACTGAGGCAGCCGCTGCTGGTGGAGCTGCCACTGCTCCTACCACCCCACCCCTCCCCTGCTGCCATGGCAGCGGAACACGAGCGCACAGGGCCCACAGTGTCTGAGGATGGACGTTGGCGCAGACAGGCAGAGACCAGCTGACTACATAGGTGTTTTTTATAGTACGTTATTTTGGCCTCCCTCTCAGCAGGTGTGAAAAAGGCCACCATTTTTGAACGGTAGCGAGGGTCCAACAAGGTGGACAGCCAAAAGTCATCCCTCTGTCTGATGGTTATTATTCGGCTGTCGCTACGCAAGCAACCGAGCATGCTATGGGCCATTTGTGCCAAGGAATGCGAGGGACTCCCTGCCTCCATCTCCACAGCATACTGCCACGGTGCGTCTAGGTCCTCTGTCTCCTCTTCCTCCTCCTCTACCAGATGCTCCTGCTCCTCCACTCCTGTCCGCTGAGTGGAAAAACCACCCATTTCACTCAATAATTCCTGAGCACCAATGTCCTCCTCTACCTCCTCCTCTTCTTCCAGTCCTGCCCCCACAGGGGCCATGTGGCGTTGAGATCTGTGCGCCACGTCTACCGCACCCTGACCAGCCATTGTTAACAGCATTTGTTCCAGGACGTGCAACAGAGGAATGACGTCGTTCATCCCATAGTCCTGCCGACTCACGAATAGCGTGGCCTCCTCAAAGGGCCTGAGCAAGCGCAGGTGTCACGCATGAGCTGCCAATGGCTGACATCTAAGTTACACAGGGAGTACCTTTATCTGCTTTTAACATCAGGAAATCTGTGATGGCCTTTTGCTGTTCGTAAAGGCGGTCTAACATATGTAGGGTTGAATTCCACCTTGTTGCAACGTCACAGCATGAGGAGTCGGTATAGGGGCCCATGGCAGATTAGGGGCCTGGCAGCAGTTATGGGAGGCCCATAATCTGCCAGCACCCTATGACAAAAAATGGAACACACCAGCAGTGTGAGGAGACCTGAAAGTGGCACATGGCAGAGTGTGGCGATGGAGACAGCAGCAATGGGAGGCCGTACAGGGACCCATGAGAGACTCTGGACCTGGCAGCAGCATGAGGAGGCGGTATATAGGGGCCTACGGCAGATTAGGGGCCTGGCAGCAGCTATAGGAGGCCCGTAATCTGCCAGCACCCTATGTCAAAAAATTCAACACACCAGCAGTGTGTGAGGAGACCTGAAAGTGGCACATGGCAGAGTGTGGCGATGGAGACAGCAGCAATGGGAGGCCGTACAGGGACCCATGACAGACTCTGGACTTGGCAGCAGCATGAGGAGGCGGTATATAGGGGCTTATGGCAGATTAGGGGCCTGGCAGCAGCTATAGGAGGCCCGTAATCTGCCAGCACCCTATGTCAAAAAATTCAACACACCAGCAGTGTGAGGAGACCTGAAAGTGGCACATGGCAGAGTGTGGCGATGGAGACAGCAGCAATGGGAGGCCGTACAGGGACCCATGACAGACTCTGAACTTGGCAGCAGCATGAGGAGGCGGTATATAGGGGCCCATGGCAGATTAGGGGCCTGGCAGCAGCTATAGGAGGCCCGTAATCTGCCAGCACCCTATGTCAAAAAATTTAACACACCAGCAGTGTGAAGAGACCTGAAAGTGGCACATGGCAGCAGAGTGTGGCGATGGAGACAGCAGCAATGGGAGGCCGTACAGGGACCCATGAGAGACTCTAGACTTGGCAGCAGCATGAGGAGGCGGTATATAGGGGCCCATGGCAGATTAGGGGCCTGGCAGCAGCTATGTGAGGCCCGTAATCTGCCTGCACCCTATGTCAAAAAATTAAACACACCAGCAGTGTGAAGAGACCTGAAAGTGGCACATGGCATGAGAGACTCTGGACCTGGCAGCAGCAGGAGGAGGCGGTATAGGGGCCCATGGCTGATTAGGGGCCTGGCAGCAGCTATGTGAGGCCCGTTATCTTGCAGCACCCTATGTCAAAAAATTTAACACACCAGCAGTGTGAAGAGACCTGAAAGTGGCACATGGCAGCAGAGTGTGGCGATGGAGACAGCAGCAATGGGAGGCCGTACAGGGACCATGACAGACTCTGGACTTGGCAGCAGCATGAGGAGGCGGTATATAGGGGCCCATGGCAGATTAGGGGCCTGGCAGCAGCTATGTGAGGCCCGTTATCTTGCAGCACCCTATGTCAAAAAATTTAACACACCAGCAGTGTGAAGAGACCTGAAAGTGGCACATGGCAGCAGAGTGTGGCGATGGAGACAGCAGCAATGGGAGGCCGTACAGGGACCCATGAGAGACTCTGGACCTGGCAGCAGCAGGAGGAGGTGGTATATAGGGGCCCATGGCAGATTAGGGGCCTGGCAGCAGCTATGTGAGGCCCGTAATCTGCCTGCACCCTATGTCAAAAAATTTAACACACCAGCAGTGTGAAGAGACCTGAAAGTGGCACATGGCAGCAGAGTGTGGCGATGGAGACAGCAGCAATGGGAGGCCGTACAGGGACCATGACAGACTCTGGACTTGGCAGCAGCATGAGGAGGCGGTATATAGGGGCCCATGGCAGATTAGGGGCCTGGCAGCAGCTATGTGAGGCCCGTAATCTGCCTGCACCCTATGTCAAAAAATTTAACACACCAGCAGTGTGAAGAGACCTGAAAGTGGCACATGGCAGCAGAGTGTGGCGATGGAGACAGCAGCAATGGGAGGCCGTACAGGGACCATGACAGACTCTGGACTTGGCAGCAGCATGAGGAGGCGGTATATAGGGGCCCATGGCAGATTAGGGGCCTGGCAGCAGCTATGTGAGGCCCGTTATCTTGCAGCACCCTATGTCAAAAAATTTAACACACCAGCAGTGTGAAGAGACCTGAAAGTGGCACATGGCAGCAGAGTGTGGCGATGGAGACAGCAGCAATGGGAGGCCGTACAGGGACCCATGAGAGACTCTAGACTTGGCAGCAGCATGAGGAGGCGGTATATAGGGGCCCATGGCAGATTAGGGGCCTGGCAGCAGCTATGTGAGGCCCGTAATCTGCCTGCACCCTATGTCAAAAAATTAAACACACCAGCAGTGTGAAGAGACCTGAAAGTGGCACATGGCATGAGAGACTCTGGACCTGGCAGCAGCAGGAGGAGGCGGTATAGGGGCCCATGGCTGATTAGGGGCCTGGCAGCAGCTATGTGAGGCCCGTTATCTTGCAGCACCCTATGTCAAAAAATTTAACACACCAGCAGTGTGAAGAGACCTGAAAGTGGCACATGGCAGCAGAGTGTGGCGATGGAGACAGCAGCAATGGGAGGCCGTACAGGGACCATGACAGACTCTGGACTTGGCAGCAGCATGAGGAGGCGGTATATAGGGGCCCATGGCAGATTAGGGGCCTGGCAGCAGCTATGTGAGGCCCGTTATCTTGCAGCACCCTATGTCAAAAAATTTAACACACCAGCAGTGTGAAGAGACCTGAAAGTGGCACATGGCAGCAGAGTGTGGCGATGGAGACAGCAGCAATGGGAGGCCGTACAGGGACCCATGAGAGACTCTGGACCTGGCAGCAGCAGGAGGAGGTGGTATATAGGGGCCCATGGCAGATTAGGGGCCTGGCAGCAGCTATGTGAGGCCCGTAATCTGCCTGCACCCTATGTCAAAAAATTTAACACACCAGCAGTGTGAAGAGACCTGAAAGTGGCACATGGCAGCAGAGTGTGGCGATGGAGACAGCAGCAATGGGAGGCCGTACAGGGACCATGACAGACTCTGGACTTGGCAGCAGCATGAGGAGGCGGTATATAGGGGCCCATGGCAGATTAGGGGCCTGGCAGCAGCTATGTGAGGCCCGTAATCTGCCTGCACCCTATGTCAAAAAATTTAACACACCAGCAGTGTGAAGAGACCTGAAAGTGGCACATGGCAGCAGAGTGTGGCGATGGAGACAGCAGCAATGGGAGGCCGTACAGGGACCATGACAGACTCTGGACTTGGCAGCAGCATGAGGAGGCGGTATATAGGGGCCCATGGCAGATTAGGGGCCTGGCAGCAGCTATGTGAGGCCCGTTATCTTGCAGCACCCTATGTCAAAAAATTTAACACACCAGCAGTGTGAAGAGACCTGAAAGTGGCACATGGCAGCAGAGTGTGGCGATGGAGACAGCAGCAATGGGAGGCCGTACAGGGACCCATGAGAGACTCTAGACTTGGCAGCAGCATGAGGAGGCGGTATATAGGGGCCCATGGCAGATTAGGGGCCTGGCAGCAGCTATGTGAGGCCCGTAATCTGCCTGCACCCTATGTCAAAAAATTAAACACACCAGCAGTGTGAAGAGACCTGAAAGTGGCACATGGCATGAGAGACTCTGGACCTGGCAGCAGCAGGAGGAGGCGGTATAGGGGCCCATGGCTGATTAGGGGCCTGGCAGCAGCTATGTGAGGCCCGTTATCTTGCAGCACC
Organism: Staurois parvus; assembly: GCF_062004578.1. NCBI lineage: Eukaryota > Metazoa > Chordata > Amphibia > Anura > Ranidae > Staurois > Staurois parvus. Next base: position 184,124 of record NW_028318568.1, on the reverse strand, counting down.
CTATGTCAAAAAATTTAACACACCAGCAGTGTGAAGAGACCTGAAAGTGGCACATGGCAGCAGAGTGTGGCGATGGAGACAGCAGCAATGGGAGGCCGTACAGGGACCATGACAGACTCTGGACTTGGCAGCAGCATGAGGAGGCGGTATATAGGGGCCCATGGCAGATTAGGGGCCTGGCAGCAGCTATGTGAGGCCCGTTATCTTGCAGCACCCTATGTCAAAAAATTTAACACACCAGCAGTGTGAAGAGACCTGAAAGTGGCACATGGCAGCAGAGTGTGGCGATGGAGACAGCAGCAATGGGAGGCCGTACAGGGACCCATGAGAGACTCTGGACCTGGCAGCAGCAGGAGGAGGTGGTATATAGGGGCCCATGGCAGATTAGGGGCCTGGCAGCAGCTATGTGAGGCCCGTAATCTGCCTGCACCCTATGTCAAAAAATTTAACACACCAGCAGTGTGAAGAGACCTGAAAGTGGCACATGGCAGCAGAGTGTGGCGATGGAGACAGCAGCAATGGGAGGCCGTACAGGGACCATGACAGACTCTGGACTTGGCAGCAGCATGAGGAGGCGGTATATAGGGGCCCATGGCAGATTAGGGGCCTGGCAGCAGCTATGTGAGGCCCGTAATCTGCCTGCACCCTATGTCAAAAAATTTAACACACCAGCAGTGTGAAGAGACCTGAAAGTGGCACATGGCAGCAGAGTGTGGCGATGGAGACAGCAGCAATGGGAGGCCGTACAGGGACCATGACAGACTCTGGACTTGGCAGCAGCATGAGGAGGCGGTATATAGGGGCCCATGGCAGATTAGGGGCCTGGCAGCAGCTATGTGAGGCCCGTTATCTTGCAGCACCCTATGTCAAAAAATTTAACACACCAGCAGTGTGAAGAGACCTGAAAGTGGCACATGGCAGCAGAGTGTGGCGATGGAGACAGCAGCAATGGGAGGCCGTACAGGGACCCATGAGAGACTCTAGACTTGGCAGCAGCATGAGGAGGCGGTATATAGGGGCCCATGGCAGATTAGGGGCCTGGCAGCAGCTATGTGAGGCCCGTAATCTGCCTGCACCCTATGTCAAAAAATTAAACACACCAGCAGTGTGAAGAGACCTGAAAGTGGCACATGGCATGAGAGACTCTGGACCTGGCAGCAGCAGGAGGAGGCGGTATAGGGGCCCATGGCTGATTAGGGGCCTGGCAGCAGCTATGTGAGGCCCGTTATCTTGCAGCACCCTATGTCAAAAAATTTAACACACCAGCAGTGTGAAGAGACCTGAAAGTGGCACATGGCAGCAGAGTGTGGCGATGGAGACAGCAGCAATGGGAGGCCGTACAGGGACCATGACAGACTCTGGACTTGGCAGCAGCATGAGGAGGCGGTATATAGGGGCCCATGGCAGATTAGGGGCCTGGCAGCAGCTATGTGAGGCCCGTTATCTTGCAGCACCCTATGTCCAAAAATTTAACACACCAGCAGTGTGAAGAGACCTGAAAGTGGCACATGGCAGCAGAGTGTGGCGATGGAGACAGCAGCAATGGGAGGCCGTACAGGGACCCATGAGAGACTCTGGACCTGGCAGCAGCAGGAGGAGGTGGTATATAGGGGCCCATGGCAGATTAGGGGCCTGGCAGCAGCTATGTGAGGCCCGTAATCTGCCTGCACCCTATGTCAAAAAATTTAACACACCAGCAGTGTGAAGAGACCTGAAAGTGGCACATGGCAGCAGAGTGTGGCGATGGAGACAGCAGCAATGGGAGGCCGTACAGGGACCATGACAGACTCTGGACTTGGCAGCAGCATGAGGAGGCGGTATATAGGGGCCCATGGCTGATTAGGGGCCTGGCAGCAGCTATGTGAGGCCCGTTATCTTGCAGCACCCTATGTCAAAAAATTTAACACACCAGCAGTGTGAAGAGACCTGAAAGTGGCACATGGCAGCAGAGTGTGGCGATGGAGACAGCAGCAATGGGAGGCCGTACAGGGACCCATGAGAGACTCTAGACTTGGCAGCAGCATGAGGAGGCGGTATATAGGGGCCCATGGCAGATTAGGGGCCTGGCAGCAGCTATGTGAGGCCCGTAATCTGCCTGCACCCTATGTCAAAAAATTTAACACACCAGCAGTGTGAAGAGACCTGAAAGTGGCACATGGCAGCAGAGTGTGGCGATGGAGACAGCAGCAATGGGAGGCCGTACAGGGACCATGACAGACTCTGGACTTGGCAGCAGCATGAGGAGGCGGTATATAGGGGCCCATGGCAGATTAGGGGCCTGGCAGCAGCTATGTGAGGCCCGTTATCTTGCAGCACCCTATGTCCAAAAATTTAACACACCAGCAGTGTGAAGAGACCTGAAAGTGGCACATGGCAGCAGAGTGTGGCGATGGAGACAGCAGCAATGGGAGGCCGTACAGGGACCCATGAGAGACTCTGGACCTGGCAGCAGCAGGAGGAGGTGGTATATAGGGGCCCATGGCAGATTAGGGGCCTGGCAGCAGCTATGTGAGGCCCGTAATCTGCCTGCACCCTATGTCAAAAAATTTAACACACCAGCAGTGTGAAGAGACCTGAAAGTGGCACATGGCAGCAGAGTGTGGCGATGGAGACAGCAGCAATGGGAGGCCGTACAGGGACCATGACAGACTCTGGACTTGGCAGCAGCATGAGGAGGCGGTATATAGGGGCCCATGGCAGATTAGGGGCCTGGCAGCAGCTATGTGAGGCCCGTAATCTGCCTGCACCCTATGTCAAAAAATTTAACACACCAGCAGTGTGAAGAGACCTGAAAGTGGCACATGGCAGCAGAGTGTGGCGATGGAGACAGCAGCAATGGGAGGCCGTACAGGGACCCATGACAGACTCTGAACTTGGCAGCAGCATGAGGAGGCGGTATATAGGGGCCCATGGCAGATTAGGGGCCTGGCAGCAGCTATAGGAGGCCCGTAATCTGCCAGCACCCTATGTCAAAAAATTTAACACACCAGCAGTGTGAAGAGACCTGAAAGTGGCACATGGCAGCAGAGTGTGGCGATGGAGACAGCAGCAATGGGAGGCCGTACAGGGACCCATGAGAGACTCTAGACTTGGCAGCAGCATGAGGAGGCGGTATATAGGGGCCCATGGCAGATTAGGGGCCTGGCAGCAGCTATGTGAGGCCCGTAATCTGCCTGCACCCTATGTCAAAAAATTAAACACACCAGCAGTGTGAAGAGACCTGAAAGTGGCACATGGCATGAGAGACTCTGGACCTGGCAGCAGCAGGAGGAGGCGGTATAGGGGCCCATGGCTGATTAGGGGCCTGGCAGCAGCTATGTGAGGCCCGTTATCTTGCAGCACCCTATGTCAAAAAATTTAACACACCAGCAGTGTGAAGAGACCTGAAAGTGGCACATGGCAGCAGAGTGTGGCGATGGAGACAGCAGCAATGGGAGGCCGTACAGGGACCATGACAGACTCTGGACTTGGCAGCAGCATGAGGAGGCGGTATATAGGGGCCCATGGCAGATTAGGGGCCTGGCAGCAGCTATGTGAGGCCCGTTATCTTGCAGCACCCTATGTCCAAAAATTTAACACACCAGCAGTGTGAAGAGACCTGAAAGTGGCACATGGCAGCAGAGTGTGGCGATGGAGACAGCAGCAATGGGAGGCCGTACAGGGACCCATGAGAGACTCTGGACCTGGCAGCAGCAGGAGGAGGTGGTATATAGGGGCCCATGGCAGATTAGGGGCCTGGCAGCAGCTATGTGAGGCCCGTAATCTGCCTGCACCCTATGTCAAAAAATTTAACACACCAGCAGTGTGAAGAGACCTGAAAGTGGCACATGGCAGCAGAGTGTGGCGATGGAGACAGCAGCAATGGGAGGCCGTACAGGGACCATGACAGACTCTGGACTTGGCAGCAGCATGAGGAGGCGGTATATAGGGGCCCATGGCTGATTAGGGGCCTGGCAGCAGCTATGTGAGGCCCGTTATCTTGCAGCACCCTATGTCAAAAAATTTAACACACCAGCAGTGTGAAGAGACCTGAAAGTGGCACATGGCAGCAGAGTGTGGCGATGGAGACAGCAGCAATGGGAGGCCGTACAGGGACCCATGAGAGACTCTAGACTTGGCAGCAGCATGAGGAGGCGGTATATAGGGGCCCATGGCAGATTAGGGGCCTGGCAGCAGCTATGTGAGGCCCGTAATCTGCCTGCACCCTATGTCAAAAAATTTAACACACCAGCAGTGTGAAGAGACCTGAAAGTGGCACATGGCAGCAGAGTGTGGCGATGGAGACAGCAGCAATGGGAGGCCGTACAGGGACCATGACAGACTCTGGACTTGGCAGCAGCATGAGGAGGCGGTATATAGGGGCCCATGGCAGATTAGGGGCCTGGCAGCAGCTATGTGAGGCCCGTTATCTTGCAGCACCCTATGTCAAAAAATTTAACACACCAGCAGTGTGAAGAGACCTGAAAGTGGCACATGGCAGCAGAGTGTGGCGATGGAGACAGCAGCAATGGGAGGCCGTACAGGGACCATGACAGACTCTGGACTTGGCAGCAGCATGAGGAGGCGGTATATAGGGGCCCATGGCAGATTAGGGGCCTGGCAGCAGCTATGTGAGGCCCGTTATCTTGCAGCACCCTATGTCAAAAAATTTAACACACCAGCAGTGTGAAGAGACCTGAAAGTGGCACATGGCAGCAGAGTGTGGCGATGGAGACAGCAGCAATGGGAGGCCGTACAGGGACCCATGAGAGACTCTGGACCTGGCAGCAGCAGGAGGAGGCGGTATATAGGGGCCCATGGCAGATTAGGGGCCTGGCAGCAGCTATGTGAGGCCCGTAATCTGCCTGCACCCTATGTCAAAAAATTTAACACACCAGCAGTGTGAAGAGACCTGAAAGTGGCACATGGCAGCAGAGTGTGGCGATGGAGACAGCAGCAATGGGAGGCCGTACAGGGACCCATGAGAGACTCTAGACTTGGCAGCAGCATGAGGAGGCGGTATATAGGGGCCCATGGCAGATTAGGGGCCTGGCAGCAGCTATGTGAGGCCCGTAATCTGCCTGCACCCTATGTCAAAAAATTTAACACACCAGCAGTGTGAAGAGACCTGAAAGTGGCACATGGCAGCAGAGTGTGGCGATGGAGACAGCAGCAATGGGAGGCCGTACAGGGACCCATGAGAGACTCTAGACTTGGCAGCAGCATGAGGAGGCGGTATATAGGGGCCCATGGCAGATTAGGGGCCTGGCAGCAGCTATGTGAGGCCCGTTATCTTGCAGCACCCTATGTCAAAAAATTTAACACACCAGCAGTGTGAAGAGACCTGAAAGTGGCACATGGCAGCAGAGTGTGGCGATGGAGACAGCAGCAATGGGAGGCCGTACAGGGACCCATGAGAGACTCTGGACCTGGCAGCAGCAGGAGGAGGTGGTATATAGGGGCCCATGGCAGATTAGGGGCCTGGCAGCAGCTATGTGAGGCCCGTAATCTGCCTGCACCCTATGTCAAAAAATTTAACACACCAGCAGTGTGAAGAGACCTGAAAGTGGCACATGGCAGCAGAGTGTGGCGATGGAGACAGCAGCAATGGGAGGCCGTACAGGGACCCATGAGAGACTCTGGACCTGGCAGCAGCAGGAGGAGGCGGTATATAGGGGCCTATGGCAGATTAGGGGCCTGGCAGCAGCTATAGGAGGCCCGTAATCTGCCAGCACCCTATGTCAAAAAATTCAACACACCAGCAGTGTGAGGAGACCTGAAAGTGGCACATGTTTGAGGCATGATTCATGGCGGATTTAGTCAGTTGTGTCAGGAACTGGTGGTTTGAAATCCAGACTAATCCACGCCTGATTCATTTTCACAAACGTGAGTCTCTCCACACTTTGGGTGGACAGTCGTGTCCTCCGCGGAGTTACAATACCTCCTGCCGCACTAAACACGCGCTCCGATGCCACGCTACTGGCCGGGCATGACAGCCTTTCAAGGGCAAATTCAGCTAGTTGGGGCCAAAGGTCAAGTTTCGTTGCCCAGTAGTCAAGGGGATTGTCTACCTCGGTTGGCAGGGTGCTGTCCAAGTAGGCCCAAGCCTGTTGTTTGAGCTCCTGCTCCAGGTCCACCTGATGCTGCTGCTGCTGCTGCGGCTGGTTAGTAGTTTCCTCACTGCGCTGGTGAAGAAAGCTACTCATCATCGACTGCAGACTGAGGCAGCCGCTGCTGGTGGAGCTGCCACTGCTCCTACCACCCCACCCCTCCCCTGCTGCCATGCCAGCGGAACGCGAGCGCACAGGGCCCACAGTGTCTGAGGATGGACGTTGGCGCACAAAGGCAGAGACCAACTGACTACATAGGTGGTTTTTATAGTACGTAATTTTGGCCTCCCTCTCAGCAGGTGTGAAAAAGGCCACCATTTTGGACCGGTAGCGAGGGTCCAACAAGGTGGACAGCCAAAAGTCATCCCTCTGTCTGATGGTTATTATTCGGCTGTCGCTACGCAAGCAACCGAGCATGCTATGGGCCATTTGTGCCAAGGAATGCGAGGGACTCCCTGCCTCCATCTCCACAGCATACTGCCACGGTGCGTCTGGGTCCTCTGTCTCCTCCTCCTCCTCCTCTACCAGATGCTCCTGCTCCTCCACTCCTGTCCGCTGAGTGGAAAAACCACCCATTTCACTCAATAATTCCTGAGCACAAATGTCCTCCTCTACCTCCTCCTCTTCTTCCTGTCCTGCCCCCACAGGGGTCATGTGGCGTTGAGATCTGTGCGCCACGTCTACCGCACCCTGACCAGCCATTGTTAACAGCATTTGTTCCAGGACGTGCAACAGAGGAATGACGTCGTTCATCCCATAGTCCTGCCGACTCACGAATAGCGTGGCCTCCTCAAAGGGCCTGAGCAAGCGGCAGGTGTCACGCATGAGCTGCCAATGGCTGACATCTAAGTTACACAGGGGAGTACCTTTATCCGCTTGTAACATCAGGAAATCGGTGATGGCCTTTCGCTGCTCGTAAAGGCGGTCTAACATGTGTAGGGTTGAATTCCACCTTGTTGCAACGTCGCAGATCAGGCGATGCTGTGGAATTCCGTTCTGCCGCTGCAGCTCAATGAGGGTGTTCTTTGCGGTGTAGGAATGGCTGAAATGCATGCACAGTTTACGTGACATTTTAAGGATGTCTTGCAGTGGGATGGTGGATTTTAGGAACCGCTTGACAACCAGATTGAACACGTGAGCCATGCATGGCGCATGGCACAACCTTCCTTGACGCAGAGCAGACACCATGTTCTTTCCGTTGTCAGTCAACATGGTTCCGATTTTTAGTTTGCGCGGAGACAGCCATCTGTCGATTTCTCTGTTCATTACACTCAGCAGTTCCTCCCCTGTGTGACTACGTTCGCCAAGGCATACCAGGTGCAGCACAGCGTGACACCGTTGCGCCCTGCACATGTGATATGCCGGTCGGGTAATGGGACTTGGCACGGGGGTGGCGGCTGAGGACACGGCGGAAAAAGAGGTGGTAGAGGCGGACATGCTTGCTGGACCAAGGACGTGCAAACGTGGAGGCAAAAGCGTCGTGACCTGTCCAAGTTGCTGGTGCGGCTGTGCCGGCACCACGTTCACCCAGTGGGCCGTAAATGACATGTACTGTCCCTGACCGTAGTTACAGCTCCACACGTCGGCGCTGCCGTGCACTTTGGCAGAGACCGACATGCTCAAAGACTGGCCCACCATCTCTTCTACATGTGAATGCAGGGCTGGCACTGCCTTTTGGGCAAAGAAATGACGGCTTGGCACTCTCCACCGCGGCGCGGCACAAGCCATCATTTCTCGGAAAGGTGCTGAGTCCACCAGTTGGAAAGGGAGGGACTGCAGCACCAGCAACTTGGACAGGAGGACGTTCAGCTTTTGCACCGTCGGGTGCGTGCTCGCAAACTGTTGTCTCTTGGATACGGATTCCAAGAAAGACTGTTGACGGAATCCGAGAAGAGGAGTAGCAGGAGAAGGAGCATCTGAACGAGCGGAAGATGCCAATGAGCGACAACTCCCCTCAGCAGAGGTGTTGGAGCCTTGACTGGCTGATAGAGGGCGATTGACGACGTCGGGTGACGGAGCAAGTAACGGAGCGGGTGATGGAGCGGGGGCTGGGGCAGGCAGAACCGCCGTATGTTTATCACGGTTTTCCCAGGCCACCGAATGGTGACGCTGCATATGCTGACGCAACGCTGTAGTCCCAACATGGGCCCCCTGGCCACGCTTGCATTTCTGGCCACATAGTCGACATACGGCTACGTTTACTTCCTCGGGCGGCTTGAGGAAAAATTGCCACACCACCGAGTAGGAAACTTTGCCCCCGCTACTCTTCACTGGCTGACTGCTACTTCCTCCGTGCGCACCGGCACCACTACTGGCCGTGGTGGTAGGCTGCAGTGGAGCTGGTGCTCTACTCCGTGGACGTTTGGCTCCACTGACACTGATGCGACCCTGCTGCTGTCTCCTGGGCAACCCACCGACTGTTTTGCTCGCTGCCAAGCTGCCACCCTCTTCTCCTGATGATGCGGAAGAAATTGCCTGATGACGACGAGGCTGCCAAGTGCGATCAACCTCCTCATCATCAAGTAGGGTCTCCGCCTCACTACTAGCCCCCTCGGCTGCGTCTGGGTCAGGAGACAGACCTGTCTCTAGACCGGCTACCGAGCCACTCTCCTCGCCAGTACTTGTTCGCTTGGCTGCTGAAAAGGCCGATGTCTCCCCCCGTTCCTGACCGCCCTCTGTTAGCTCTTCCTCACTGTACAGTGGGGCTGAGCCCACAGCATGCGATACTTCGCTTGGTGAGGGAACAGCAAAGGACAGGGGCAGGTAGAGGACACGTGATTTCAGTGGGCTTGGTCCCGGGCCATGCCAACTAACGGTTGTGTCTGACGTACCCACCGACCGTTGGCTGTAGGTGTCAGAGGTGACCTGGGAAGAGGAAGACGACCGAGCCAACCAATCAATGACGGCAGGGTTGTCGGTGGAGACACGACCGCTGGATGACACCGGGAGCACTGGCCTCTGGCTGCGAATACTGCTGCCTCGACCCCTTCCTCTGCTGCCACGTCTGCTCGCTCCTAAAACATTGCCTCCTCTGCCACTCCTCTGCATGTTGTCTGACATACTATTTAATTCAACGATTAGGTGTCCCTGAGTAACAATTCTCTGGCACTCAGTAACAATTCTGTCTGTCCCTGAGTATGAATTCTGTGGCCCTGAGTAACAATTGTGTGTCTGTGCAAGTAACAATTCTGTGTCTGTGCAAGTAACAATTTTGTGTCTGTGAGAGTAACAATTCTCTGGCACTCAGTAACAATTCTGTCTGTCCCTGAGTAACAATTCTCTGGCACTCAGTAACAATTCTGTCTGTCCCTGAGTAACAATTCTGTCTGTCCCTGAGTATGAATTCTGTGGCCCTGAGTAAGAATTCTCTGGCACTCAGTAACAATTCTGTCTGTCCCTGAGTATGAATTCTGTGGCCCTGAGTAACAATTGTGTGTCTGTGCAAGTAACAATTCTGTGTCTGTGCAAGTAACAATTTTGTGTCTGTGAGAGTAACAATTCTCTGGCACTCAGTAACAATTCTGTCTGTCCCTGAGTAACAATTCTCTGGCACTCAGTAACAATTCTGTCTGTCCCTGAGTATGAATTCTGTGGCCCTGAGTAACAATTCTGTCTCTGTGCGAGTAACAATTCTGTGTCTGTGCAAGTAACAATTTTGTGTCTGTGAGAGTAACAATTCTCTGGCACTCAGTAACAATTCTGTCTGTCCCTGAGTAACAATTCTCTGGCACTCAGTAACAATTCTGTCTGTCCCTGAGTAACAATTCTCTGGCACTCAGTAACAATTCTGTCTGTCCCTGAGTAACAATTCTCTGGCACTCAGTAACAATTGTGTGTCTGTGCAAGTAACAATTCTGTGTCTGTGCAAGTAACAATTTTGTGTCTGTGAGAGTAACAATTCTCTGGCACTCAGTAACAATTCTGTCTGTCCCTGAGTAACAATTCTCTGGCACTCAGTAACAATTCTGTCTGTCCCTGAGTATGAATTCTGTGGCCCTGAGTAACAATTCTGTCTCTGTGCGAGTAACAATTCTGTGTCTGTGCAAGTAACAATTTTGTGTCTGTGAGAGTAACAATTCTCTGGCACTCAGTAACAATTCTGTCTGTCCCTGAGTAACAATTCTATGGCACTCAGTAACAATTCTGTCTTCCCTGAGTAACAATTCTCTGGCACTCAGTAACAATTCTGTCTGTCCCTGAGTATGAATTCTGTGGCCCTGAGTAACAATTCTGTCTCTGTGCGAGTAACAATTCTGTGTCTGTGCAAGTAACAATTTTGTGTCTGTGAGAGTAACAATTCTCTGGCACTCAGTAACAATTCTGTCTGTCCCTGAGTAACAATTCTCTGGCACTCAGTAACAATTCTGTCTGTCCCTGAGTATGAATTCTGTGGCCCTGAGTAACAATTGTGTGTCTGTGCAAGTAACAATTCTGTGTCTGTGCAAGTAACAATTTTGTGTCTGTGAGAGTAACAATTCTCTGGCACTCAGTAACAATTCTGTCTGTCCCTGAGTAACAATTCTCTGGCACTCAGTAACAATTCTGTCTGTCCCTGAGTATGAATTCTGTGGCCCTGAGTAACAATTCTGTCTCTGTGCGAGTAACAATTCTGTGTCTGTGCAAGTAACAATTTTGTGTCTGTGAGAGTAACAATTCTCTGGCACTCAGTAACAATTCTGTCTGTCCCTGAGTAACAATTCTCTGGCACTCAGTAACAATTCTGTCTGTCCCTGAGTAACAATTCTCTGGCACTCAGTAACAATTCTGTCTGTCCCTGAGTAACAATTCTCTGGCACTCAGTAACAATTGTGTGTCTGTGCAAGTAACAATTCTGTGTCTGTGCAAGTAACAATTTTGTGTCTGTGAGAGTAACAATTCTCTGGCACTCAGTAACAATTCTGTCTGTCCCTGAGTAACAATTCTCTGGCACTCAGTAACAATTCTGTCTGTCCCTGAGTATGAATTCTGTGGCCCTGAGTAACAATTCTGTCTCTGTGCGAGTAACAATTCTGTGTCTGTGCAAGTAACAATTTTGTGTCTGTGAGAGTAACAATTCTCTGGCACTCAGTAACAATTCTGTCTGTCCCTGAGTAACAATTCTATGGCACTCAGTAACAATTCTGTCTTCCCTGAGTAACAATTCTCTGGCACTCAGTAACAATTCTGTCTGTCCCTGAGTATGAATTCTGTGGCCCTGAGTAACAATTCTGTCTCTGTGCGAGTAACAATTCTGTGTCTGTGCAAGTAACAATTTTGTGTCTGTGAGAGTAACAATTCTCTGGCACTCAGTAACAATTCTGTCTGTCCCTGAGTAACAATTCTCTGGCACTCAGTAACAATTCTGTCTGTCCCTGAGTATGAATTCTGTGGCCCTGAGTAACAATTGTGTGTCTGTGCAAGTAACAATTCTGTGTCTGTGCAAGTAACAATTTTGTGTCTGTGAGAGTAACAATTCTCTGGCACTCAGTAACAATTCTGTCTGTCCCTGAGTAACAATTCTCTGGCACTCAGTAACAATTCTGTCTGTCCCTGAGTAACAATTCTGTCTGTCCCTGAGTATGAATTCTGTGGCCCTGAGTAACAATTGTGTGTCTGTGCAAGTAACAATTCTGTGTCTGTGCAAGTAACAATTTTGTGTCTGTGAGAGTAACAATTCTCTGGCACTCAGTAACAATTCTGTCTGTCCCTGAGTAACAATTCTCTGGCACTCAGTAACAATTCTGTCTGTCCCTGAGTATGAATTCTGTGGCCCTGAGTAACAATTCTGTCTCTGTGCGAGTAACAATTCTGTGTCTGTGCAAGTAACAATTTTGTGTCTGTGAGAGTAACAATTCTCTGGCACTCAGTAACAATTCTGTCTGTCCCTGAGTAAGAATTCTCTGGCACTCAGTAACAATTCTGTCTGTCCCTGAGTAACAATTCTCTGGCACTCAGTAACAATTCTGTCTGTCCCTGAGTAACAATTCTGTCTGTCCCTGAGTATGAATTCTGTGGCCCTGAGTAAGAATTCTCTGGCACTCAGTAACAATTCTGTCTGTCCCTGAGTATGAATTCTGTGGCCCTGAGTAACAATTGTGTGTCTGTGCAAGTAACAATTCTGTGTCTGTGCAAGTAACAATTTTGTGTCTGTGAGAGTAACAATTCTCTGGCACTCAGTAACAATTCTGTCTGTCCCTGAGTAACAATTCTCTGGCACTCAGTAACAATTCTGTCTGTCCCTGAGTAACAATTCTCTGGCACTCAGTAACAATTCTGTCTGTCCCTGAGTAACAATTCTGTCTGTCCCTGAGAATGAATTCTGTGGCCCTGAGTAAGAATTCTCTGGCACTCAGTAACAATTCTGTCTGTCCCTGAGTAACAATTCTCTGGCACTCAGTAACAATTCTGTCTGTCCCTGAGTAAAAATTCTGTGGCCCTAATAACGTTTCTGTGGCCCTAAGTAACAATTCTCTGGCACTGAGTAACAATTCTGTCTGTCCCTGAGTATGAATTCTGTGGCCCTAACTAGCGTTTCTTTGTCCCTAAATAACGATTCTGTGGCCCTCATTAACAAGTCTGTGTCCCTGAGTAATGGTTCTCTGTCCCTAAGTAACTTCTCTCTGTCCCCAATTCTCGTTTCTGTGGCCCTAACTCTGTCCCTGTCCCTAGTACAGAGCGGTCTGCCTCTGTTCAATGACTGCAGGCAAATGAAGATTTCCAAAATGGCCGCTATATATACCTCGACCATTACACAGTGCTGGCTGGCTGGCTGCTGATTGGCTGATGCGATCACATGTCGTTGAGGAATGCATTATGGGGCAGCGCGCCTTGTCTGCGCGCCTTCCCCGACATCCCCGCTCCGTCGCCGCACATGTCAGCCGCCATTTTCGGAAAAATTTCGATTCGCGCGTCCGAATTAGGCTGTTTTTCGGATTCGGCACGAATCGAAATTTTTCCGAAATTCGACTCGAATTCCACTTCGGATACTTCGATTCGCTCATCTCTAGTCGCAATATATGAGGGAGAGAGTAATCAATTTGGAATTGGCCCCAAATATTGGGCTCTCTTTTTTCATAGAGTGGGAAGGACAAATTTTATAAATTTGATCACACCTTTTCAAACTTCAGACTGTCCACCACTTGGGAGCAGATTGCACCTTTCAGGCTTCATGCACACTAGCTTATTTTAAGCTCCTAGCAGCTAGTTATGAGCGTTCTTTCCTGCCCCTAGAAGCAAATAATGTTATCCTACCTGTCCATGCACACTGTTGTAGGCTAGAAGAGTTTTTCAAGCTTCATCTTCTAGGAGCAGGAAGAAAAAAAACAAACAAAAAAAACAAAAAAAAAAAAAAACACATTTTGCATTTTTTGGGAGTGATTCGCCAGCAGAAAAAAATAACCCGCTGAACGCTTCTAAACGTTATTGAAATACTCCTAACCACTTTTTTCTAGCTGAGCTAACTCTAATATGCTCCTAAACGCTACTGAAAAGCCACTAAAAACACTATTACCAGCGGTTTTTAATCCAACATTTTTGAGCTTTAAAAAAACGCTAGGGAGTGCATGGAGCCTCAATGCCCCCCTCCCCACCCCCACAAACACTACATGAAAAAAAATTAAAGCGGGGGAGTGTCCAAAATGGCGACCGGAGCAGATGCTTAATCCTGAGCTCCGGCGCCCTACAACCTAATCCGCTGCCATCCGGGCGACAGCGGGCCATATTCTGCCTCCGGAGGTCCTGCGGCCCCTGCCTGACCTCTAAGGAGGGGTGTCCCCCCCCCTCCAGAGCTCCGATATAGGTGCCGCCTGCCACGGCCTGCAAAGCCACAGTCTTCCCCGCTATCACGGCCAGAGCGGGACGTTGCCGCTCCGCCTCCCAGCCCCCTGCTATCGGGCCTGCTGCTGGGGTGGTCTGTGTGATTCCCTGGTCTCTACTTCAGTCCCAGGGATAACACCAGGCCTGCACTTTCTCCTATAGGGCCCGAAGGCCCACTGAAGTCATTGAGCAGCCCTTGGCAGGTCTGGAGGCCTACCCCATCAGCCCCCTTTCCATAGAGGGTGAATCAGAGGCTCCTGTGTCCCCCCTTGCAGCTCTCCATTAATACCTTCCGCCTGGCTGTCGCGGACCCTCACGCCCCATCTGTTGCTGTGTTCCTGGGGCTTATGCCTGCTCCACCTGGGACTTCATCACCCTAAGGAAGGTACCGTTACAGTTACAGCCTATATCTACCCCTCCCTATCCAGTGTGATAATTTTTTCTACAATTTACTGGCTATGGCGGGACGCATGAGATGTTCTGCAGCAACGGATCTTATGTAAAAGCAACCTCGTTGGCGGGCACGCACGCGTCACCAGGAAAGATGACCTTTTGATCTCCCTGCGCCGTGCCACTGGAACACATACCTTGGCAATTGGGCTTCTACACCCCTGTGTATATTTTCAGCTGGCTGAAGGTGCTTGTGCACTACCAGGGCTTCACCTAAAAATGCATCGCACCCCACGCACCAAACCCAAACACCAGGCCCAGCAGCAATCTCCTCCGCATAACCACACTAGCAAGATAACACCCAGCCCCCCAGAGCCTGATGACACCACACAGCTTACAGGGGATCCAGAGTCAGATGGCGATAGTCAGCGGCAATTCCCATCGGGACAGACTGGCCCCCTTGAACAAAATCCTGAAGCCTTGCTACACAAATTCCGCACCATAGTGCGAGAGGAGATTACAGTTGCCTCTCGTAAATTATCTGCTGATCTGGTAAGAGGCCTAAAAGAATTGGGTCATCGTGCCCATTAACTAGAATGTATGGATCTGGCAACTACAGTCTTGGAGGGTCATGAGCAGGAGGTGGATGATCTGCATGCTGAGCTGGACACCTTGAAAGATAAATTGGAGGATGCTGAGAATAGAGCCCGCAGAGAACCTCCGCATCCGCAGGATTCCTGAGGTAATCACTGCTTTACAGGGTACTGCTACCGCCCTATTCAAGGAACTGGCCCCTGAGATCCACTTGGAATGACTGGAATTCGACCACATCCATAGAGCTTTAGCTCCTAAACCCATGGATGGCCCTCCCAGGGACATTATCATTCAATTCCACTTTTACCGCACTAAAGAGTCTACTACAGGCGGCTCAGAGTCATCCTACTTTGGAATTTCAGGGTCACTCCATCCAGCTGTTTGCGGATTTGTCTCCAGTCACGATTGTGAAGCGTCGTACCCTGAGACCCTACCTTCAGGTCCTACAATCAGCTGATATCAAATACAGATGGGGTTTCCCTTTCAAGCTCTCCTTCCAAGGTCGTCAGTTCCAAGCTTCTTCCCCTGCAGATCTTCGCTGTCACATTCAGGAACTGAAATTGGAATTACCACGCTCCCAGACTGAGGAGGCTACAGTTTATACACGCCCGCGGAGCTCCCAGTCTTCGGGTAAATCTGCTCCTCCAAGTCAGAGTAGCTCCCAGGCTCTTCGATCTTTACAGACCCAGCGCTTTCAGGAAGTTTCTGAGAGTTGACATTCTGGCCCTGATTCACTAAGACGTGAGTCTACTATTAGACTGACCATTCAGGCAGACTCAAATCAATCAAGACCTGTCAGTCTTCTGAGCGGCATCTAGCAATCTCATTAACCAACGTCTACTTTGCTAATAGTTAATGTGGAATCAGGTCTGGCACATTTTTAGGTGCAATACCGGATATGTTCACTAGATGGCGCACAAGCGCGAGCTTTTATTAGCATTGGCCTTTTTGTTTTAGCAAAAGAGAATATTTAGAATAACAAATAGTACACCTATATTAGAATTTTTTTTTTTTTTGCTGTTTCTCCAAAATGATCAGGAAACTAATGCATTTACTAATGAATGCCATACATTCTATTTTCAAATGTCAACATTTTCACACTTATATCTCAAATAATTTGGATACTTCTAATTTCCCAATATAATTATAGATCTTCATTCTCTTTAATCACGTAACTATTCTATGTTAAAGACAAGTGCAGCGCTATAAATGCATGTGATCAATAATGAACGCATGTAAAAACCAAAAAGTGCAAAGAATTGCAATAATGATGTAAAATGGTAAATGGTGCTAAAATAAGTTCATATAATCATTCCTGAATAATGGAATGTCCTTCATGTCAGAGTACCAGCTCAGAGTGCCTATGAATGGCACGTGTGGTCTCTCCGTGATGGACAGTAGTGCATGAACTCGTGTGAAAGGTAAACCACCCTTGGGACTGGTCTACACTCACCAGAACAAAAGTATTAATTCACATGGGTTATACACATCACACATCTGGGGGTGCAGCGGTATGCTGGCAGCTATGGGTTAGTCATCCAGCTCGTTCCATCCATCCATCAGGGTGGGTGCCCAAATGGTCCTGGGGAGGAATTAGCTCAGCCACAGGAGCCAGAAAGGTGCTTAATAGTGTACTACACTTTCACAGGGGTGGATGACCTTTCACGAGTTCATGCACTACTGTTCGTGGTTATATTTATCTTGTGTAATACCATTTTAGTGGTCTACATAATTTGACCAGCACTCGCTTTATCATTTTTAAACAATGTAAGTATTCCACATTGTATCTCAAACTGTGTCTCCCACAGTGGTTTAGTGGTTAGAGCTCAGAATTTACAGCACTTGGGTCATGGGTTCTAATCCCAGTCATGGCTACATCCAAGTTTGCATGCTTTCCCTGTATGGATGTGTTTCTGCCAACACTTAAAAGACATGCTGTTAGGTTCATTGGACCTAGTTACATGGCTGAGTTCTGCCCTTAGATTATAAGCTCCTTGACCTTTATGAACGTTAAAAAAATGGAGATCAATTTTCTGGGTTGTGTCAGTGCCAGGAATATTGATCAATCAATTATGATTTTGCCTAATGACTAGAAAGTGGATGAATGTTACATGCGTCCTGTTCTTCTGCCAATTAGGAAATGTGCACGTTTCATGCTGTGTATATTTCATTGTAACTTTCTCTTCTTTTAAATCTGTCTCCTTATACAGCTTGACCCCCTCCCCCATCATCACCTGCCCCATATGCAAATCTATGGATCACCGCCCCACTCTTTTTAACTATTTACTGATCAAGTGAATGTGTCTCATTTTCTATCAGCTACAGCTCAGATCTTACATTATTATACGATTTCTGATTGTGTCTCACCACTAGTCTGCTTGAATTCACAATCCCTGGTCAGTTCCGTTCCCTTACCTCTAATAATCTTTAGGACCAGTTCACACTACGTGTTTTAGTTGCTTTTTCGGCATCACAAATGCACAGAAAGAAGGTTATATGGTTGTCAATGTCATAGTTCACATCAACGCTTACATTTTCAGTGCATTGCAGGTGCTGTAAACAAAGTTGACCGCGCTGCATTGTTTGTGCACAGAACTGTACTGGAACACATTGAAACGTCCTTGAATGTACTAA
This sequence comes from Staurois parvus, assembly GCF_062004578.1. Classification (NCBI taxonomy): domain Eukaryota; kingdom Metazoa; phylum Chordata; class Amphibia; order Anura; family Ranidae; genus Staurois; species Staurois parvus. Next base: position 166,623 of record NW_028318568.1, on the reverse strand, counting down.
AATGCACATGTCCCTAATTAAATTGAATAAAAAGAAAGTAGAAAAAACTAACTGGAAGGGATACAAAAATGCAATGCAAAGTGTCCAAAACGCATCCAAAATGTACTGGAACACAACGCATCAGGAACACATCTAGACTGTTTCTATAGTGTGAACTGGCCCTTAAGACTTGTTCACACTATTGGTGGTGCAGAAACGCATGCAAGAACACACATTTTCCAGCACAGCAAAGAAATGCAATGCCCTTTGCAGATGTGCACAGTTAGGTGCAACACACTTTTAGAATAATATGCCTGCAGTATTTTTGCATGTTCCCACACATTAGGCAGGCCATTGAAATTAACGAGCTGAGGAAAAAAAAAAAAAAAAAAAAAAAAAAAGTAAAAAATGCCCCATTCACACAAGTCCTCTGGCCTGTACAGCATGAATGAGACACAGCAGCTGTATGAACAGAGGTTCTAATCTGACAGGTGTGAAGGCGTGGGGAAGTGGCCCTGAATGCTCACTGTCTGTACACCTGCACCCATATGCTTGTCAAATTATGACCTGCAGCAATTCCATAGTGTAACATAGGTTGCCTGCAAATGGCGATAGCCACAAAGACAAACCACTGATTACCACTCTACAGACCCAAAACCTCAATTACACCTCAATTACACACACAGCTTTATTTATGAACTCAGCACAGTTTTATCATTTAGATTTCACAGGAATATGGTTGGGATTATGTCCATTAATAATGTTTTTAGTGTATTTTTACCATAAATATAATTTGGATATTTTCTCTGGCGGTGGGGGGCTGTCAGGTATGCTGTACGGGGCCCCATGATATCTAACAGTGGCCCTGGGTGTATGCTTGTGTCTGTGCCACCTGTATAGTTAGGAAGAACCTTGAACCTCTGCTATGTACCTCAATGGATCTAGGAATTGGACATGTTTTCAACTGAAAATACAACATTAGTAATGTTTCCCCAGCAAATCAGGATCAGCTCCTTGGTAGAGAACAGCGATCTCGCCATGTCTAGATGTGGTATGGAATTCCACAAAAGAACAATTCACAAAACTAAAAAATAGACTTGCAAATTACCACTAAACTCTCCTAACTACACTCCCATCCACTCACACTTCTGGGTGTGTGCAAACGTCCTTCCGCAAACATCATGACGTATTTCCGGTATGACAGCTGCTCTAGCACCTCCTCCAACAGCCGTCTTGGCGTTTATTTGTGCACTATAGCAATTTTACATGCGGCTCCATTGTGTATATGACATTTGCAAATATATGTTTGCAGTTCTATTGTAGATTTGGCATTGGTGAATGTATGTCTGCAGCTATACTGTGTATATGACATTGGCGAATATATATTTGCCAGTAAAGGCCTAAAGTCAACATAAATTGGGGGCCCAATTTATTACAGTTAAGAGGATTGTAGAAAAAGAATAGCTAGCTGTACATTGAACACAACCTATTCACTGGTACATAACATGGTCTTGTCGTGCAATAGGGGGCTTTTGGTTTGTTATTTTGGACATACTTGCACAAATTTGGGCATATTATATAGCTAGCAAAAATAAGTGTTAGGGGTGCTAGTACATTTCAGATACTTATATAGCGCTCTTAATTTACGCAGCGCTTTACATATAGATGTGGTAAATTCACATCAGTCCCTAACCCTCAAGGGGCATACTAAGAGCCCTAACTTACATTCATACATATACTAGGGCCAATTTTGACAGGATCCAATTAACCTACCAGCATGTCTTTAGAGTGTGGGAGGAAACCGGAGTACCCGGAGGAAACAGGCACAGGGAGAACATGCAACCTCCAGGCAGGAGGTGCCATGGCTGGGATTCGAACCAACGACCCTAGTACTGCCAGGTGGAAGTGCTAACCATTTAGCCACTGTGCAACATACAACTAGAACATGAAATAATCCCCCCAAAAAATACATAATACAAATGTTTATTGATCAAATACACATTCCACATTTATTTGGACAGCAACAAAAAGCTACATTCAATATCTTGGTGTGGAAAAAAAAAAAAAAAAAAAAAGCAGGATTGATGTTGCTAAAATAGTACGGTCCTGCTCATAAGAGCTGACAATCTAAAAGATTATACTTATAATGAACTGTGCTTTCACAGGTTACAGCAGGAAACAAATGGTTAATATCACTTGGCCTTATTCACAAAACAAGCTGCAGATCGAAATATCAATATAAAAATACATACATGCCAAAATATAAACACCTCCCCCACACATACATTTCTCACCATGTTTGTCTGAAAACTGCATTTCATTCTAAATAAAGCAAACTTGGAAAAGCAGAGCAATGCACATGTGTTAGGATTACAATGCAAAGATAATAAACACAATCATTGTACAATAACGCACAAACACACCTTAGAAGGAAGAACATGCAAAACATTTACAGCCCACATCAAAACACAGCGTGAGTGTGGCCTGGGGCAATTCACCACAATATATCTTCCTCCCCAAACCACCACAGACAAGGACATGCAAAAATAATGTGCCTATACCAGGCAAAAATCACCCACTACTGCATCTCTATATATAAGGTAGGCCACACCCACCACTGTCATTCATTTGGTCAGAGTGTTTGCACCTGATTAATTCTCTTCCCACCTGCGTTAACCCTTGGTATACAGGCCCCACAAATCAGAGTCAGAAAGAAAGCCACAGTGACGTGTACCTGTGCAGCATACAACAGAACATTGAACAGGATTGTGAAAGGGAACCCTATTGGCAATATTTCTTGGCCCTATGGGCACAATTCACTCCAGATTATCGCATGAGTTAAGGCAGTCACATGACCACATCTCGCATGCAATACTGAAAATGTCAATTCACTTTTGCTAGTATGCGGCATTTCCCATAAATCGGAAAAACACTCAGGAAATCAAACATAAAAAAGGCCTTACACTGCGGTCACATCAAAGCCGATTTAGAAATTGTGCGACGTACAGTGAAGATGCCGATTTCCTTACGATTTGCAAGACATCTGACACAGATATCTATGCAAATCGTCATAAAAGTAGTACATGTACTACTTTAGAAATCAGTGTTGGAATTGCACCCATGTGACTGCTCTAATAGCAGACAATAGGGTGCGACTTGGCATACAATTTGCAAGTCGCATGCCATGCAAATCGCATGCCAAGTCGCATCCAGGGTGCACGATTTCAGGTGCGATTTGGGAATTGAAATTGTACCCGATATCCGATCTAATGAATGTGGATGTGAGTGTCTTAACGTAAGCAATTTGCTGCAGCACAATTTCAAAAGTAGTTCTCATCTAACTTTTTCAGCATTTTGTAGCGATTTCACATATAGACTACAATAGAAATCGCAATGCAAAACACAATTGAAACGCAATAACTCATTGGTAAATCTACAGAAAACACGGTGAAATTTCCAACAAAAAGCACAATTTTAAATCGCATCTAGTGTGAACCAAGCAGGCAATTCAACAAAGGAAATAAATCTTTGAAGGCATGCTGTGTCTGCATGCTCAGATAAGGGTCTGTTATGGATTGGGGGGGGACTTCATGGCATTATTTTTTTTTTTTTTAATCCACTTTTTTTGCTCACTCTTCTCATGATTTGACAAACTTTCCCAAAGGATGTGGAGTGCAAACCAGCATTATCCTATCAATCATTAGTCCAGGCCCTTATCTCATCCCATGGTTTCACATTCACATTAGGTGCTACTTTAAAGGTGTTTGAACAGACAAGGCCTCATTCTATTTCACATTCTAGGGATCATCTAAACAGAAAGCAAAGATGCTGCCACCAGCACATGTATGTTAGGGTAGTCACACGGAGATCATGCAAATTCATTGCTGTGGTTGGGATTCAAACCAACAACCCTAGCGTTGTGAGACAGTAGTGCTAACCACTAATCCACGGAGCTGCTGAACACTAATCCTACCTGTATTTCTGTGTTGTGAATCAATCCTAGGTCCCTGGGCAAGGTCAGTGTAACTAGCCAGATATCTCAAATGTGACAAATGTTGTGCTATGTTGCCAATTCAGATGTATGTTGGTTCTATGTAGCCCAATACAAAGGATTGCAATACTAGTACAGGTGTACCTCAGTTTACCAACGCCTCGGTTAACGTAATTTTCGGTTTACGAATGAAAATCCATTGGAAATAATGCCTCGGTTTACAAAATTGTTAATAATTTTTTTCGCAATACAAAGTGTATGTCGACGTCGATTTTCAAACGCAAATGCCAGCCTTTTTTTTTTCTTCACTATAGTTCACAAGCTTAGAAGTCACTTTCCCCAAAGTTACAGAAAACTTTGTATCTTTTAATAAACTCAAAGTAAACATTGTTTCCTTTAGGGATATACATTCCAAGAAAACGCTCTTTTAGCTGGGGGGAAGTGAAAGGTGAATTTCTGAGCTATAGTGAAGAAAAAAAAAAAAAGGAGAATTACATTTAAAAACCAGCACCATAGTAAATAAATAACAGCATGGGTCCCCCCTCTCATCCATACCAAGCCCTTCAGGTCTGGTATGGATATTAAGGGGGAACTCCATGCCGAAATTTAAAAAAAAAAAAAAAACAGCGTGGAGACCCCCTCAATATCTATACCAGACCCTTATCCGAGCATGCAGCCCGGCAGGTCAGGAAAGGGGGGGGGGGGGGGACGAGCGAGCGCCCCCCCCCTCCTGAACCATACCAAACCAAATGCCCTCAACATGGGGGGGTGCTTTGGGTGCTCATGTCAATGAGGACAAGGGCCTCTTCCCCACAACCCTGGCCGGTGGTTGTGGGGGTCTGCGGGCGGGGGGCTTATCAGAATCTGCCCCCCCCCCCCTTACGTGAATGAGTCTGCAGTACATGGTCCCGCGACTCATTCACAAAAAAACAAAGTGTGGTGTAAAAAAAAAAACAAAAAAAAAAAAACAAAAAAAAAAAAAACACAGTACAGGGTCTTTGACAAGTCCCTTATTAAAACAATGTCCCCCCGAAGTAGATCCAACGTCAATCACGGCGGGGACCCGAAAAAAGCAAAAAAAAAGTTCCGCTCCCGTCCGAGGCTCTTTGTGAAAAAAAGGCTAGCTGACAGTTCTTATATAGGTATGGGGCAGGGCCAGCCGGGGACATCATCTGAGTGACCCAGCCCCATGTCACATGCTTGCTGTTCCCGGCTGGCCCCACCCCATACCTATATAAGAAATGTCAGCTAGCCTTTTTTCACAAGGCTGGAAGCTTCCGACGTGAGCGGAACTTTTTTTTTCTTCTTTTTTCGGGTCGCCGCCACCGCCATGATTGACGTTGGATCTACTTTGGGGGACATTGTTTTAATAAAGGACTTGTCAAAGACCCTGTACTGTATTTTTTTTTACACCACACTTTGTTTTTTTGTGAATGAGTCGCGGGACCATGTACCGTAGACTCATTCACGTAGGGGGGGCCGGGATCTGGGGGCCCCCTTGTTAAAGGGGGCTTCCAGATTCTGATAAGCCCCCCGCCCGCAGACCCCCACAACCACCGGCCAGGGTTGTGGGGAAGAGGCCCTTGTCCTCATCGACATGCCCCAAAGCCCCCCCTGCCCCAAAGCACCCCCCCCATGTTGAGGGCATGTGGCCTGGTATGGTTCAGAAGGGGGGGGGGCGCTCGCTCGGATAAGGGTCTGGTATGGATATTGAGGGGGTCCCCAGGCTGTTTTTTTTTTTAAATTTTGGCATGGAGTTCACCCTTAATATCCATACCAGACCTGAAGGGCTTGGTATTGATGAGAGGGGGGACCCACACTGTTTTTTTTTCTGTTTTTTTTTTTATTGCGGACCTTTATTTTTACATTCAGCTGTCAAAATAAATATTATCTAGACCTTCGAAATAAGTAAAATCATTACAGAAATAATTATAAAGGATAAGAAACAAAAATAGAAATCACTAGAACTAAGGAAATCAAATTAGAATACATAAAGATATGCTTAGTGCTGTTTATTAAACACAGTAGACACGACCGAGTGCCTGCTGTCAGAGGAATCCACACTGAGATTTACTATTGGGCAGTGGCTAAAAAGCAAGCGCCTGCAGAGGACGTCTAAAATGTGTTCTGCACATGCTCAGTTATATCGGCCAAAGACCCTGCACGGGCGTCTAGATTTTTGCTGTGTCGATTTCCTTTAAACAATATCTGCTATTTCCAAAAAAATTAAGAATGTGTTAAAAATCATTTTTTTAAAGTGAAGTCCTGATATTTGGCAAACCAAATTTCTAAGTGAACAAGTCTGCAGTGATTTTTCATGGTGTTAGACATGCTTCTTAGCAAGTCTGCTTTGTGAGTCTGACTCCGGGCGTGTATCTCGTTAGTAAATTCGATTGGGCGTCTACTTATGGGCGCTGCTCAATAGTAAATCTCGTCGCGGGGTAAAAGTAGACGGTCGCTCATAAAAATTGGACGTTCGCCCACGAATATGCGCCCACGCCCAATAGTAAATCAGGGCCTCTGTGTCCGGTTGGGTATTCACATTTGTTTTTTACCTTCTGAGATGCGGGTGACACTGCCCATAGGTATTCCTATGCAGTTATGCCTTGTAGCACTTTCGTTTCTGCAGCTAGCGCCTAAATAACCATGTCAGTTCTGTGCAGATGCTTCTATTTATGTTATTGTTGATGGGCAGGCCTGGCGGTGGATCTCAGGCCGCGGGTGTGACTGTTCACTGGGCGGTCCCGTGAGCGGTCTCACTCCTCCAGTTATTTTGGAGCTTCTTCATTTTTGAAGTTCTAGCCTACTGAAATTCCTATTGCCTTACTAGCCACTTATAGATCACTTATTCATGGGTTTATTAGCCTAAGTTGTTTGTTTAGTATTTTCTTGCCTTAAGTTGAGTAGTTCCGGTGGACTATTGTGTCCCCCTCCGACCTGGTTAGTGGTCTGGATTGGTGTCCTGCCGCTACCCAGCCCCTTTGTGGGTATATCACCCACAGTTGATGAATACAATGTTTGTACTAATCTTACGGTTTCATATAAATATTGCTCGTATACCAGATGGTTTCTCATTTTCTTCCATCTTTTCTTTGTTTCTGGTCATGTGTGTTTTTACAAAATTTTTTTCAGGGCTCTCGGAGATCGTAGCGAAGATGATCTTTTTCCCTTCCGATCGCCATGTCGCTAAACTGGTTATCTTTGAATGTTCAGGGAATGAAAACGGGTAAACATATTTAAGTTTCTCCGAGCTCGCCAAGTCGATATTGCTTGTCTGCAGGAAACTCATTTCTCAACTCCCTCTGCCCCTAAATATTTTGATGCACGCTACCCTCAGATTTTTCAAGCTACTGGCCCTGCTACACAAAGGGGAGTTCTTGTTGCTTTTCACAGCAAAACCCCATTTGTTTGTGTGAAGTGTATTGCTGACCCAAGCGGCAGGTATCTTATTACAAGGCACGATTTAGGGTATAGATGTCACAATACTGACCTATTACGCTCCCAATGTCAACCCTGGACCCTTCCTATCACATATCTGCTCCCTCCTGACTGTCCATCAACGGGGTACTCTTCTGATGGCAGGAGATTCCAATTTAGTATTAAATCCCTCCCTAGATAAATTCCCTGCAGGGAACTCTAATTCTTCCGCGTCAGCCAAATCCTTTATCCGTATGTTAAATACCCATGACCTGGTAGATCTATGGCGTGAATTCCACCCCTGGGGGAAAGACTATACTCACTACTCTCACCCTCATCATTCTTATTCTAGAATTGACCATGCTTTTGTATTGCGTAAACATCTCCCTTTGGTACGCTCCGTCTCTATCCTCACGGTTCCATGGTCTGATCACGACCCCATTTTGGTGATTTGTCGATATCTCCTCTGTAAGCCATCCTACTCCTCTTGGATTATGAATGACTCCCTACTTTCACTGAAGGAGATTCAGGCAGAACTATTGCACAAATCCCAAGAATACTTTCAGCTAAACTCTGGTTCTGTCTCTTCGGTGACATTGTGGGAAACTTACAAGGCGGTTCTTAGGGGCCATATTATTCAGATGGCTTCGAGGTGGAAGAGGGATAGAAAAAACAGTGTCAGCTGGAATCAAAGCTAGCTTCCGCGTTGGCTCAATTTAAGCAAGTACCAACCCCATCAAACCATAGGTTGTTAGATCAGGCGCGCCTGGAACTAGATCTCCATTTGACAGATGAGGCTGAGCGCGGTTTGCGTTGGACACGCTAGCAGTGGTATAGTAAAGCAAATAAATCGGATTCCATGTTAGCACGGAGATTGCGCTCTCTTTCGCACATCACCCTAAACAGATTTCTCTACGTACTCGTCAGAATGTTCTTACAAGTAATCCTGTAGCGGTATTGCAGGAGTTCCGGCATCGACTTGCCAGACTTTATGCAGATCCTACACGGGCTGATCCCCAGTCTCTCTGATTTTTTTGTCCTATTTGTCCTTACCTATTTTGACTCAGGCTCATAAGGAGCTGATGGACCGTGATATTCAAATATCGGAAGTTCTGCAATGTATTGCAGATCTGAAGACGGGCAAAAGCCCAAGTCCAGATGGATACACGGCTTTATATTACAAGAAATTGGCTGATGTGCTTGCCCCTCACCTTTCTGCTATGTTCATTGCGGTGAAGGGAGGTTCGAACTTTTCCCCTGACTCTGACTGCTAATGTGGTTATGATCCCAAAACCAGATCGAGACCATTCCTCTTGGGCAAATTACAGGCCAATTTCTCTTATTAACATTGACAAGAAAATCCTCACTAAGATCTTAACCACTCATTTGAATTCTTTCCTTTGTTTAAGAAGGACCAGGTGGGTTTCGTCCCCCACAGACAAGCTGGAGATACCATCAGATGCATTTTCCAGTTACAACATTTGGCCCATACTCGCAAAATTGATATGATGCTCCTATCTCTAGATATCAACAAGGCCTTTGACACTTTGTCCTGGTCTTTTCTCATGTCGGTCCTTCACCATTTTGGCTTTGGTCCCTCGTTCTTACGTTGGATTTCCTCACTATATACGTCCCCTCAAGCAAAACTCAAATATTATGGTTTTGAGTCCTCAACGTTCCCGATTGGCAGGGGAACCAGACAAGGTTGCCCACTTTCTCCCATACTATTTATCTTGGCTTTGGAACCTTTGGCAGAAGCCATTCGTATGCATCTTGATATTAAGGGAATAGATGTAGCTGGTTCCCAACATAAGTTAACTATGTTCGCTGACGATATATTGTTGTCTGTTACGAACCCGGGGGTTACTTTGCCAAACCTACTTGCGGTTTTGGATTCCTTTGCAGTTCTCTCGGGTCTCCATGTCAACCCAGCCAAATCCAAGGCTATGTCAATTACCCTCTCACCAGCACTTTTGGAGACTCTGAAACATTTGTTCCCTTTTCAATGGCTCTTGGCCTAGGCGTATTTAGGAATCAAGCTCACTCCAACTTACAATGGACTAATTTCCCCGCTGCTTTTCATGACTTGACAGATGTTGTCCTCCTGGTCTCACTATCCGCTTTCGTGGTTCAGTAGAATCAATGTGGTCCGCATGACTTATCTTCCCAAATTGTACGTGTTTCAAGTTTTACCAGTCCCTGTACCCTCACATATTTTGCGTATTCATCAGCGAAAACTCCTGTCTTTCATATGGAGTTCCTCTCGACCCAGAATTAGCAAACAAATCTTATTTGCTCGCAAGACCGAGGGTGGGTTATCTGTCCAAAACCTTCAATCTTACTATCTGGCGGCCAATATTGCCCCCTTAGCCCATCCCCATGCATCTCATTTTCCCTTGTTGGCTACTGTAGACTTGATGGACTCCTACCCGATACCACTCTCTTCTTTGCCGTGGCTTCCTTCTACTCATTGACCTTCATCCCTTAGTACGACGCTGACACTGACGCTTCGTCTTTGGGATTCTATTAAATATTCAGCTGGCCTCATTTCTGCCCATTTACCGTTACTACGGTTGCTACAGAACCCTTTATTTCCCCCAGGTCGTGACAATCCTTGACAATTTGCTTGGTGGCAAGCAAATGACTTCCACGATGTACATTTCATGCTCTCTCCCACTCGGATACTCACCTTTGAAACTCTGCGCTCTTCTTACGATATCCCATTGCGGGAACATTTTGGCTACCTTCAACGCCGCCGCTTTATCAATACATTAATACAGACACATTCGGGAACCTACAGGTTGACCCCCTTTGAAAGTCAATGTAGACATAGACCCCATGCTTCGGGCTCAAACTCCTTGGTCTACTCCTCCATTATTTCTCAGAACTCCTCCAGTCCGTTCTTATCAGCGTTGGCCGTCGGAACTCGGGGGCACTCTAGATCAGCAGGATTGGTTGACCATGATCAAAGCATTATCTAAATGTTCTAGGAATGTTTTTCTAGAAAATGCCTATAGGGTTCTTTATAGATGGTATTACACGCCTGCTCGTCTGGCTCATTTTATCCTCACATATTCCCCGACTTGCTTTCGGGGTTGTCAACAAACGGGCACTATGGTCCATATTTGGTGGACTTGCCCCAAGGTTTGCAGACTGTGGATCAGAGTTTATGCCCTTCTCCGCACTGTTTCACACAGATATTAAGCTCAACCCGTATGAAGCGCTTTTATTTAAACCATTAGTGGGCCTACTTTGTCCCGAACGGCAGCTGGCATCGCACCTATTCATGGCCACCAAGCGGACGATCGCAAGGGCTTGGAAGACTCCCCTCCTCAGCTTCGAGGCTGTTAAAAACCGGATGAACTTTAGAACGGTTAACGAAAAGCTGACAGCCATACAGTCAGACACCCACACTAAATTTCTGCAGACATGGTGTCCTTGGCTTGATCTAGCTCAATCATCGATATTTGACCAGTCCCTTTTGTCAATATAAAATTTACATATCCGTTTATTCTTTTTGCTGTAGTCCCCCTTGAGCCCTTTTCTTAGTTTTTTTTGTTTTGTTTTTTTGTGTGTTTGTCTCTTTTCTCTTCATTCCTCTTTCCTTTTGTCTAGTCTGTTTTTATGCTATTTGTGCCGATTGTGATTTCTGCTTTGAGTGCCATACCAGCAATACTACATCCATATGCTGGACTCCTTTGAGAGCCCTGCGTGTGGAGTACTGTATTCAGAGAGGCTCCATTTCCTGTCTTTCTTGCCTTCTGTATGCTGATATAGTGACAATTTTTCCTTAGAGTTTATTATGTCATTGGTCTCTAAATGTCTATCATTTTTGCAATTTTTTTTTTTTATTATACATACGGCACTTGTGTACACAGTTTATTTTCATGTCTTTTCAACAGTATATATTCTGTATTACTCATCAAATCCCTTTTATGTTTCATTCCTGTCAATCAATGTATCTGTTTTCGACTGATTCTCCGCTGTTTTCTTTTCTATAATAAAATTCTTTGTAAAAGAAAAAAAATTAAAGCACGTTTTGTATTTTTTTTTGGAGAGGCCACTATTTATGAGGGACAACACATGCAGATTTAACTAAAATAATTAGACTGTTTTGCAGACAAACATTGTATTGATTTAAGAGAAAGTCATTAATGGGAGACAATTTTCTAACAATCTAGAAATCAGAGATTTTCTCCACAGGATGTAAAATAGTGCTCCAAGACAATTCGAGAGGCAAGTTCCATCTGTAAAAAACACCAAAAATATTTTTTTCCTCCTAGGGACAAAGGAGAAAAATGCTTAGGGTCCAACTTAAAAAATTTACTCTGGAGAGGAGCAAGAGGAGACCTAAATGTCTTCTTTTAATGACACACTGCTATTTACCCATAACACGAATGCTCAATGCAGTATTTATCCAAGCCCAAAAATGGAATTTTTAAATTTCGGTTTTTCATATTTTGTACAGAAAAACTGTCCCATAAACCAACATGAAAATTCTTGCAAAGAAAAGCATTTACCAGGGGTGATAAAAAAAAAAAAAGCTAACATTTTCCCACGGTCAATTCTTTACAGTTTTGTCATCACATGGTGGCAAAAACATTGGGTGATGGGTGTTGGTGGTGCCCAAACACCATAAACCTACCAAAAAATACCATTGATTTAAAGAAATTCTAATAATTTTTTTTTTTTTAAATAAACTTGTTTATACTTTTACTGTGTGAAATAGTTTTGCACAGAGCAGATCCTCCTCTTTTTCGGGTCCCCCGCAGTCTCTCCTGGCTCCTCCCTCCTGTTCGGTGCCCCCACAGCAAGCAGCTTGCTATGGGGGGGGGGGCACTCGCTGCTCCATCTGATTGACTGACTGGCTGTGATTGGCAGGAGCAGGAACCAATGGCTCCCACTTGCTGTCTCAGCCAATGAGGAGGCATCACTGGATCTTGATGAGACTCAGGTAAGTTTTGAGGGGGCTGGGGGCACTGCTGCACACAGGTTTTTTTACAACCACTTTAACATCCACCATATCTGCAACTGCTGCAGGTGGGAAAAAATGTGTTGTGCGTTGGTGGTGACCTAACACCACAGAAAAAAATCCTGCAGAGCACAGGATGGATCCCACTGTAATATTCACGTATGTGCAACTGATACAAGGCTGTGAAAAATTTGGGTTTAAGTTGTTGCCCAAACACTAACCCAACTGACAAAATCCTTCAGAGCACAGGATGTGCCACATAAAAATTGTTGTTGCAAAGAACAGCAGCTATTTACTATAATGGAAGAAAGGCCTGCAATAGTGGCAGAAGATAACCGTGGCAAGTAGTGGGAAGTGGCAGGTAGTGGCTGGATGCACTCAGAACAGACATAGAAATTGAAGCAGCATGTAGTTTTGTAGCCTGTAACTTTCAAGGGAGAAGAAAAAAAATTGGAAGGTGGCAGGAGGCCCCACACATTTAGGCAGAAGAATCTGTAGCAGGTGCTTGGTAGCTGCTGCTAATCGAAGATGGGTTCATTTTCACAAATGCTAGACAATCAATATCTGTGGATAGACACACTTTTGTCTATCAAAGCTCCCCTCTGAACTGAATGTACATTCAGAGAGCATGCTTTGGCAATTGGGCTATTCCTTGCGATCCATAGTTGGGGTTATCCACTCAGTCTCTGTATCTGCTCCCAGATAATCAGCTATGTGATACAGCTGCTGCTGCCACGAACAGACAGCCCTGGGTGAAGAGTGAAAACATTTTTCTAAAAAAAGGCATTGCTCATGCAACCACTCTCACCGCTGTGTAGTTTTGTAATAAAAGTAATACACCTTATATGGAGGTGTGCCTTTAATAATTCATATGGTAAAAATAGATAACCAGCCTGTGGCTGACAACATGTCCCGGCAACCGGCCTCTTGCTTCCAAAGCTGCGGCTCCAGCGAGAGTCCCCCCCTCAGTCTCTCCACAGGCACCTACTCTCCATTGCTTCCCTCTGAGCGGATGGGCCATCCATCTTGGAACCTGGCATCTTAAAGCCACAGGCTGGTTATCTATTTTTTACCATATGAATTATTAAAGGCACACCTCCATATAAGGTGTATTACTTTTATCATAAAACTACACAGCGCCTGGCTCCTGTTCATACTTTGATGCACTAAACATACCCTCGATCTGTGTTCTGCTGCAAATTGCACCTGTTGTGACTCAACATAATCAAGCTGTTGTTGCTGACAAATATAAAAGACCCTAATAAATTAAAACCAAAATAAAATAAAGCTCAAACACAAACAAAAACAAGCAAAAACACCCCCAAATTAAAAAAAAAAAAAAAAAAGTGGGGACAGCAGTAACAGAACTTGCCGCTGACACAAAATAGTAGTCCTAAGGACTGCCAGATCTTTCTAAATCACAATGAAGGCAGGTGGGCTTACATTGCACTCTCCTTCCCCCCCCCCCAAAAAATGGGATTAATTGCAAAGTATGAGTAGTAAATATACAGCACAGGATATAGTACGGTGTACAGCACCGATACCGTAAAGCACAAAGCAGTACTGTCAAGCACAATACACTACCTCCCTCCCTAACAAGTTGGAACAGCTGTCTCACTCTCATTGTGCTGAGAAATTAGCATTTTATCATTGGCCAAGGTTTTGCACCTGACCATTGGTCAGGAATTTTGGCCACTGATGCTCTGGCAGTTCATCGTTGGACATTCACAGAAGTAGGTTTTGCCAAAAGGTCCAAAGTTTGTAATTCACTGAATGACCTAAGAGCAAATGTTCAGTCAGAACTTATGTTCAGACCACTCAGCTCATCCCTAGTCCCTTACAACCTGGCCTCTTTATAAAAGGACTACTCCTGTCACTACCATACCAATATTAGCTTTGGGTATTGGCTGATCACAGCATGTGCCAGTGTTTCCAGTTTGCTGATCACAATCTATGTAATTGTTTCCAGTTTGGTAATAAATGATTACACACATTTAAAATGCTTTATTTTTTTTACACTTTTTTTCTTTGCTTTGTGATAGTTTTTTTTTTTTCTCTTTTTTTTTTTTACAGCGGCATTTGTTATACCGCACAGAAATGCTGTTGGGTTCCGTTCATACTAGTGCGACTTCAAATGAAACTCACGCAGAATCACAGGACAATGGAAATAATTTCAATGCAATTTCAGTGATAAGACCCTACAAAATAGCCAAGCCTGCATCTAAGTTGTACTACATAAAATTGCACTGAAAAAAAAAAAAGATTTAAAAAAAAGATTTAAAAAAAAAAAAAAATCGGATTGCAGCAGTGTGAACCTAGACTTGTTACAATGTTTAATTTTTGAGATACACTAGATGGGGTTGAGTTACTAAAATTGGAGTGTGAAAAATCTGGGGCAGCACTACATTGAAACCAAAGCTTAAATGAAAAAGCTGAAGTTAGAAGCTGATTGGCAACCATGCACTGCTGCACCAGATTTTCCAGTGAAGTTTTAGACAAGTGGTACCTCTAACCTTGTTTTTAAATTGTATTTTGTCACTTATTTTTGAAAACGAGGAAGTAAATAAAATTTGATTTCATAAAAGTTCTCATTTTAACAAGTTGTTACTAACTCACAGCATACCTAAAACCATCTCCCAAACCACATTTTTCTATTCCTCTCGTGTATGGGGATGCCACGAGAGATGTTTTGAGGTTTAGATGCATAAAGGGGCCCAAAAACTATGGAACACCTTTAGGCTTTCAAGAGGCTTAAATTTTGCATCTAATTTCCTAACATGTCCTGAAGCCTTGAAGTGCTAATACAGAATACACAAAATGACCACATTTTGAAAAGTAAACACTGCAAGATAATTTTAAAAAAGCATGAGTATTTTGATGATTTCATATTTTGCCAGAAGATTTTTTTTTTTTTTAACACAATTTGTCAGTTTAAGAAGGATTCTCACACACACACTGCATTGACATACCAACTTTAAAAGGGTACATGCTTCTTTCCCAAAAATAGATGCACATATTCTGCATGAGCCTTGAAAGCATTGCAACTGCGATCAGTTGTTCAATCTCAGAGTTCTGTAGACAAGCCCTACAGCTTTCTGCCTGTACTTGCACAAGAGCTGTCTGATAAAAGCTGTAGGGCTTGTGAATGAAATAAGAGAGCGCTCATCAGTACCCTCACAGTTCATTTAGAACTACAAGCTGTCAGCCAAGGTGCAAATTCATTCACAGGAAACTGAATAAATGATGTGGCTGTGTGGGCAGAGCTCTGCATGGTGACGCGCTTTTCAAAAACTGACAGTGAAAGACAAGATTCCATTCTTTGTGCACGGGATGGGGGGGGGGGGTGAAATAGGCAGGCTGACAGCAGAAACTGGAACATGTTTTATGTTCCAAAAGGTGAACTTGGCTTTCAAACCCATTGAACCCCGCACTATTGCACTCACTTCAAAAAGAATAAATACGAGCGCATCTATATAGCAGCTGAACATAAGGTACCAAACACCCTCAAAACAATATATATCACAAGATGCAGCGCTAATGACTATAACATGTATGCATAAATCAAGAAATCTGTCATAAATGACTAAACAGTAGAAAGTTCATAAAATGGGTGACTTTAGTGCTCTCTTCTCCTATATATCCTCCTGATGGTCAGGCGTTTGTGCAGAATAGTGCTGAAGGGGTGCACACTCACCAGAACGCACAGATAAATGAGCGTTTATTATAGATTCCCCTTTAGGATCATCAACTGGACATGCTGTGGTATTACGACAAGACACCTTCCAGACCTCCTAGATGTTCCTGTATATTCCCTGGTTTAGATGACCTGCGTACTTCTCCTTAGGATCAGCATACGATTCGTACCCCACAGAGAGATGAGTGGCTAGAATGGGTACTCCCCAAGGGAGTCAGAACAAAACGCATCCATAGTGTAGTAGGTCATATAAGGATTTATTTAAAATTCAGCAACCCGTGTACACGGTATAAGGTAAACAAAATGGACTAACCGTCCAGTATTAAAAATGACCGCCGGAGCGCCACGATGCTCCGGCGGTATGACGTCACGGCGTTCTTGGCTCCTCCTACGCGTTTCGTGCACACGCACGTCGTCTGGGGGGATGTGCCACTGAACGCCGGGCCGTGCGACGTTCATTTATATGCTAGGCGCATGCACTATTATTACCAATAATAGTAATATTGATTGGAAGGTTTTGAAGGATAAAAGCATAATGCTTGAAAATGATAACCAGCCGAGTACACTTATTAGTATGCAAAACTAATGAAAAATGGCGCTGGTATGAAGATCCGATCGTTCGTGGTCAGACTTCAGGATGATGGCGCCTTTCCAAAGCGCATGCGCCTAGCATATAAATGAACGTCGCACGGCCCGGCGTTCAGTGGCACATCCCCCCAGACGACGTGCGTGTGCACGAAACGCGTAGGAGGAGCCAAGAACGCCGTGACGTCATACCGCCGGAGCATCGTGGCGCTCCGGCGGTCATTTTTAATACTGGACGGTTAGTCCATTTTGTTTACCTTATACCGTGTACACGGGTTGCTGAATTTTAAATAAATCCTTATATGACCTACTACACTATGGATGCGTTTTGTTCTGACTCCCTTGGGGAGTACCCATTCTAGCCACTCATCTCTCTGTGGGGTACGAATCGTATGCTGATCCTAAGGAGAAGTACGCAGGTCATCTAAACCAGGGAATATACAGGAACATCTAGGAGGTCTGGAAGGTGTCTTGTCGTAATACCACAGCATGTCCAGTTGATGATCCTAAAGGGGAATCTATAATAAACGCTCATTTATCTGTGCGTTCTGGTGAGTGTGCACCCCTTCAGCACTATTCTGCACAAACGCCTGACCATCAGGAGGATATATAGGAGAAGAGAGCACTAAAGTCACCCATTTTATGAACTTTCTACTGTTTAGTCATTTATGACAGATTTCTTGATTTATGCATACATGTTATAGTCATTAGCGCTGCATCTTGTGATATATATTGCACTCACTTGCATAGGTTGCATTCAGTGAGTGTTAGCACCTGCGTTAAGAAACAGGTGGTATATTTTCTGCTTCTGTGCAATGTATCACAGCATGTGTAGACTCCTGGCCACCGCCTCTGCAGCTAAGAGGGACAGTTAAAGGCATGACTTAATGCCCCTCAACAGCTAGTGTGAATGAGACTTAAACACATTCTGCTACTTTTGAGTATGTGGATACCTCATGTGTGAGAGTTTCAATTTTTGACTGGTTATGTGCTGGACATTGAATTTTGTGATACACAAGATACAACCAGCATTGTATCAAAAAGTGTGTACTGTAATAGACACATGGTACAGTGCCAATTTCTCATGGACACAGAGCTACACAAGCAGCACGAAGGCCAGGCTATTTTAAAACAGCCTTCAGGCCAAAGTTGTCCAACTGTTTTAAAGTGGAAAGACAGCAAGTGGTTAAAGTTGACCACAAAGCAAAAAAAAAAAAGAAAAAATAAAGTAGCAGACCATTAAAATACATACAGGTGCTTTTTAAAAATGAATATACACAACTTTAAATCTGCGTTGACTTAAAAGATTCTTGCATCCAAACTATAGCTCTTGATAAACTAAAAGAAACAACCCAGCCCACCCTACTTACCAGGAAGCAAAGGATCCTCAATACAGAGCATAGATGGCTTATGTCCACTTGCCATAGCTTTCGTGATTTCTTCCTTTGCAATATAGGCGCCTCCATTTCTAATTCTAATTCCATTTTTCAAGTAATTAAAATTTCTTCCATACAGTTCAAAGAATTCCACCAGAAGCATACCAAGATTCTCGCTGGTCCCTTTGGCATCAATTCTAGGGTGCAACTTTTGAAACAACAACTGATTAAAAAGGTTAAAATGACAAATATAAGTTCCTTCTAATCATATATACTGTTTATGCAATCAATAAGCTAACCAATGGTATAAATTATTGTTTCAACGTACATGAATAATACCACAGCTATTTTTAGCATAAATGTTGGGGGGGGGGGGGGGGAATAAACAAAATCTGCAAAACATCCTATAGTACATGCCGCTGTCTCAGAACATGGTCTTAAAAAAGGCGAAGTTCACCTTTGTTAATTTTTTTTCTAAATTCCAGCTCCTATATGTACCAATATAGCGTTAATGTACTTCTGCAGAAATTCCCAAACTTTCCGTTTTTTCTACCCACCATTATGTCAGTGCCCAGATGGAGGTACAAACAAGCTTTTCCATTACTTATGTCTTATTTCCGGGAGAGACTATAGGTCATGACAAAAGAGAGTTGACCTCATTAGCACACAGCCTGCATTATCTACCCTCCTACCTTCCGCCCACTTCCAGGTGCACGACTATTAAATAAGCAATCAAATCTGATCACTGTTCTCATTAAATACATAGTGAACGATTTTTATTTTTCTACCTTAACTTTCATCTTGTATAGATCATTTGGCATGGTGTGCTAAATGAACAGATAACAGCCTATATAGATAGAGCTGTAGTATTGAAAACAGGAGAATTGTGTTCTGGGTTCTGTAAAGTTCATACATTATATAATCTGATTGTACAATCTCCTTTAGATCTACCATCAACTGTGTAGCGCAAGGGCTTTCCCGATTGGATACAGAGTGATTGGATAGACAGATGGGTCTTCCTATTCCATAGTTCTTGAAAATCTAAAGAAAATTGTACAGCGATTGTACAATCAGATTGCAATGTGTATATTGTAATCAGATTGCAGAATGATCTATGCAAGATGAAAGTTAAGGTAGAAAAATAAAAATCAGTGTCTGTATTTAGTGAGAACAGTGATCACCAACTGATTTTCATTTAACATTCATGCACCTGGATGTGGGTGGGAGGTAGAAGGGTAAATGATGCAGGGTGTGTGCTAATGAGGTCAGCTGGTCAACTCCTTCCAGTATCATGACCTAAAGTCTCTGAAGGAAATAAGGCAGAAGTAATGGGAAAGCTTGTTTGTACATCCATCTGGACACTGACATAAAAGGTGGTTAGGAAAAATGGAAAGCTTTTGAAATTTCTGCAGAAGTACATTAATGCTATATTGTACAAACATCCGATGGCCGCACATCCAGTAAAATCACCTTTATTTCTTCTTATAGCATATTCCACAAATGACAGGGATACAGGACTCCAACGAACACAATTCACACTCCACTAGCGTTTAGTTATGAGCTATGACTAAGCGCTACTGGAGTGTGAAACGCGTTAGGAGTCCTGTATCTTTGTCATACTTGTGGAATATGCTCGAAGAAATAAAGGTGATTTTACTGGATGTGCGGCCATCGGATGTTTGTATATTAGAGTCTGCTGTGGACAGGGACCGAACCTGGAATTTGGTGTGTATGGTAGGGGAAGAGGGAACTGACCTAGAGCAGTGTTTGTTTTTTTTGTTTACAAAGTCCACTGTCAGCTGACATCACTTAGCCAGTCCAAGCTCTAGAGAGATCCCAACATTAATGTCAGGATCCACCCAGATGCCTGGACCGGCAGTGGGCTCAGTCTCAACATGGTGTGGAGAGCCTGAGCCAGCCACTCTCTGTGCTGGAGGGGCAGAGCAGATAGCCAGTGACCAACAGTCACTGGCTCTCTGATCACTGAAGACCGAAAATTCAGTGATCGGTCTTTGATCGCTCAGTTCTCAGTTTGAGGCAGCAGGTGACAAATACGTTTTTATTTCATATTTTCAGTCTAAATACAATATAGGTTAAAATTAAAGTGGTTCTTCTAAAGGCATTTCCAGAGTTAACACTAGGAAATTCTGCCAACGGTTGTCTGATCCTGTGCTTACCTGTTAAGATTGTACGCACCTGGAAGGCAGGATCTGATGTATGTAAAGTGCTGTGTAAATTGAGGGCGCTATACAAGTACCTGAATAAAAATGCTCTGTTTATCCACTTCCATACAGGGCACTTTTACCCCCTTCCTGCCCAGGCAATTTTTCAGGTTTCAGCGCTCTCACACTTTGAATGACAATTGCGTGGTCATACAACATTGTACCCAAACTAAAATGTTATCATTTTCTTCACACTAGAGCTTTCTTTTGGTGGTATTTAATCACCGCTGCGGTTTTTTTTTTGCTAAACAAAAAAAGACCAAAAAGTTTGGAAAAAAAAAAAAAAACACGTTTTTCTTTGTTTCTGGTAAAAAGTTTTCAAATAAATAATTGTTCTTCATAAATTTAGGCCAAAATGTATTCTACTACATGTCTTTGGTGAAAATAACCCAAATTAGTATTTATTATTTAGTCTGTAGGAAAGTTAGAGAGTTCACAAACTATGGGATATATCTGAAAATTGATCAATCCTGAAGTACTGATGGCCAATCTAATAATTTCTTGAGGTCCAAGAATGTCAGAACAGTACATACATCCCCCAAATGACCCCTTTTTGCAAAGTAGACAGTCCGACCTATTTCATAACAGGCATGGTGAGTTTTTTTGAAGTTGTAATTTTTTTGTCATAAGTTTTCGGAAATTAAGAAAAAAATGATTTTCACAATTTTTTTTCTTTACATACGGTCACCTATGCAGTACAGCAGCATCATATAACTGGCATGGCGGTGATCAGGGACACTAACTGGTGACAGTACGAAAAAAAAAAATTGATAATTTTTTTAAATTATTTTTTGGTACATTTTAGAAAGTTTCACATAAGGTAGATAAAAAGCTGACATTACAAATAAAAAGTGTGTGTGTGTGTGTGTTTTTTTTTTTGGGGGGGGGGGCTTGCTGTTCTACCCCCTTTTCTAGCCTGCAGAACTGTATGCTCAGATAAGGGTGTGAGTGATTTTGGGGGGAAGCCACACTTTTTGGTTAAGGGGTTCCCCCTTCAAATCCATGACAGTTGTGTGTGTGTGTATATATATATATATATATATATATATATATATATATATATATATATATATATAATCAAATAATTTTTAATGTCCAATTCATATTTTCTTATATCTACTTATTATATAGCTTAATTCTTGAATAATGGTACTACTATATATTCCATTTTATGTTATTGGCAGCATAGTGGCTTAGTGGTTAGCACTTCTACCCAGCAACACTAGGGTAATTGGTCGGATATTGCCCTCCTAATGTGACTATCCCTCCAGTGGGGTGTACAGTTGCAAGAAAAAGTATGTGAACCCCTTGGGATTACGTGGAGTTGTGCATGAATTGGGCATAAAATGTGCTCTGAACGTCATCTAAGTCAGAACAATAGAACAACACAGTCTGCTGAACATAATACTACACAAACATAAGATGTTGCCATGGTTTAATTGCACATAACATGTAAACATTCACAGTGCAGGGAGGAAAAAGTATGTGAAGCCCTAGCTTAATGACTTCTCCCAGAGCTAATTGGAGCCAGGAGTGAGCCAACCTTGACTCCAATCAGTGTGATGATATTGGATGTGTTGCTGACAGCTGTCCTGCCCTTAAAAAACACACCTGTTTTGGGTTTACTGGTTTCAAGAAGCACTGTCTGATGTGAACCATGCCTCGCAGAAAAGAGCTCTCAGAAGACCTACGATCAAGAATAGTTGACTTGCATGAAGCTGGAAAGGGTTACAAAAGTATCTCCAAAAGCCTTGATGTTCATGTGTCCACGGTAAGACAGACTGTCTACAAATGGAGAAAGTTTAGCACTGTTGCTACTCTCCCTAGGCGTGGTCGTCCTGTAAAAATGACTGCAAGAGCACAGCGCAGAATGCTGCATGAGGTAAAGAAGAATCCCAGAGTGTCAGCTAAAGACCTACAGAAATCTCTGGCACATGCTAACATTTTTGTTGACACATCTACAATAAGGAAAACATTAAACAAGAATGGAGTACAAGGGAGGACACCACGGAGGAAGCCATTGCTGTCCAAAAAGAAGATTGCAGCATGTTTGAAGTTTGCAAAAGAGCACCTGGATGTTCCACAGCACTACTGGCAAAATATACTGTGGACAGATGGAACCAAGATTGAGTTGTTTGGGAAGAACACACAACACTGTGTGGAGAAAAAAAGGCACAGCACACCAACATCAAAACCTCATCCCCACTGTGAAACATGGCGGAGGGAGCATCATGGTTTGAGGCTGCTTTGCTGCCTCAGGGCCTGGATGGATTGTTGTCATTGATGGGAAAATGAATTCCAGAGTTTATCAAGACATTCTGCAGGAAAACGTACGACCATCTGTCCGCCAACTGAAGCTCCGCAGAGGATGGGTGATGCAACAGGACAATGACCCAAAGCATACAAGTCATTCAACAAAACAATGGCTGCAACAGCACAGAATACGCCTTCTGGAGTGGCCCAGTCAGAGTCCTGACCTCAACCCGATTGAAATGCTGTGGCATGACCTTAAGAGAGCGATTCACACCAGATATCCCAAGAATATTGCTACACTGAAACAGTTTTGTGAAGAGGAGTGGTCCAAAATTACTCCAGATCGTTGTGCAGGTCTGATCTGCAACTACAGGAAACGTTTGGTTGAGGTTATTGCTGCCAAAGGAGGGTCGACCAGTTATTAAGTCCAAAGGTTCACATACTTTTTCCTCCCTGCACTGTGAATGTTTACATGTTATGTGCAATTAAACCATGGCAACATCTAATGTTTGTGTAGTATTATGTTCAGCAGACTGTTCTTCTATTGTTGTGACTTAGATGACGTTCAGAGCACATTTTATGCCCAATTCATGCAAAACTCCACGTAATCCCAAGGGGTTCACATACTTTTTCTTGCAACTGTATATCTATAGCCAAAAATGCTGGTAGGTTAATTTGATCCTGTCTAAATTGTCCATAGTACATGAATGTTAGAGACTTTGAAGGCAGGGCCTGATGCGAATGTGCAGCATGTATGTAAAGTGCTGTGTAAATTGATGGTGCTATACAAGTACCTGAACTAATAATGCATATTTATGTTTTTTTGCAATCTGGTACATTTTAGAAAGTTTCACAATGTAAACAAAAGAGCTGACATTACAAAAAAAAAAAAAAAAAAGTGTATATGGAGGGGGGCCTATATACCCCCGTTTTGTAGCCCACAGGACTGTATGCTCAGATAGGGTGTGTTAGTGATTTTGAAGGGGAAGCCACACTTTTTTGGTTCAGCGGTTCACCTTCAAATCCTTGACAGTTATAGCTGTTATATGACAAATTTATAATGTCTAATTCATATTTTCTTATATCTACTTATAATTATATATCTTAATTTTGGAATCATGGTACTACTATATATTCCAAATAATGTTATTGGTAGCATAGTGACTTAGTGGTTAGCACTCTAGCCTAGCAACTTTAGGATCATTGGTTCAAATCCCAGCCATAGCACCATGTGCCAAGTGTTTGCATGTTCTCTCTGTTCCTGTGTGGGTTTCCTCACACACTCCAAAGACATTCTGATAGGTTAATTGGCACTAGTATGAATGTAAGGATGAGCTCAGGTGTACAATTGCTTCTTGCCCTAAGCAAAACCTGCAATGGACAAGTATGCCCATGGTCCAAAAAAACCATGCCATGTGCGTTCCTCTCTGCTCTGCAGAAGGCTCTGGCAAACATAGCCAGCAGCGGTGCCTCCTCTACAGTCGCAAGGTAGAAGTGGATGGTGGCGAAAATAAATATGCGCAATTGACACCTGTTTGGTGTTTTTGAGTTTGGCAAGAGTGACCTGCCTCCAACTCCTGTGTTTACTTTCAGCCAAGGAACTGAACTTTTGTTTTCATGTCTCTGGAGCATGCGAATGTCCTTCAGCAAATGTGATGATGCAATTGCGGTCTGGGAGCTGGTCCTGAGACCATTTGTGTGTAACTAATTTTTATGCACAATCATAGCTTCCACATTCAGATTTTCTTTTCTGAGCAATATGTTATGAAAACTATTTGATTTTTATTTAACTGGTTGCCATACAGCCACTGTAGAAAAACAGCCACAAGGTGGCACCCCTAGGCAAAATCACATTTTAAAACACGATATTGCAAAACAGGTAGGGGGCTCGCCCAAGGCACGCGACTACCCTACTTGTGCCGCCGATCATGGCCGCGGGTGTCAATCACCGGGTCCCGGCTGGTCATTACACGACGGGTCCTGGTGATTGCCGGCAATCACTGACACAGAGCACAGCTGCATTGTTTACAATGCAGCTCCGCTCCCTGTCAGTTCCTAACACACGGATCCCAAGAGAGGAGTTTCTCTCACACAAGCCCACCCCCTAGTAAAACACTCCCCTCACACAGTTAACCCTTTCATTGCCTAAAAAAGTTAACCCCTTCTTTCCAGTGCCATTAGTACAGTGTCAGTGTTTTGCACTGATCACTGTATTGTCAGTGGGGACGTCAGTGACCCCAAGCCAGTTCCCCCAAGTCAAAATGTCCGCCGCAGTCCCGCCATAAGTCACTGATCACTGTCATAAACATTTTTTTTTTTAGCAAAGACATGTCGCAGAATGCATTTTGGCAGACATTTATGATGAAATTTGATTTTTAAAATTTTTTCTTACTGGACATGTTTTATAGCAAAAGGTCCAAAATATTGTTTTCTTTTCTCAAAATTGTCAGCCTTTTTTTTTATAGCGCAAAAAATAAAAAAAACGCACAGGCGATCAAATACCACCGAAAGAAAGCTCAATTTGTGGGAAAAAAAAGGATGTAAATTTATTTGGGTGTAGTGTTGCATGACCGTGCATTTGTCAGTTAAAGTAACGCATCGACGTAACACAAACCACTTTTGTAACAGCTTCCTGAATGAATAGGTGTGCAAAATCACATATACATTTATAGATATATACACACACACACATATATATATATATATATATATATATATATATATATATATATATATATATACACGATTTGCCCTCCTGTGGTTTTCACGCCCCTCCCAGATAGCGTCAGATTGCCCCTCAGTACATCAGTCATCACATTTAACCCCTTGATTGCCAGGAACACGCTCATGCACAATAAACCTCTATTGCTAGTAGAATGTCTGAACGGATCAATATCTTTGATCAGATCAGCACTATACCAGCATTAACATTAGTATAGCGCCCCCCAAAAACGCAGCGCTAGTGGGATCAGCCCCAGCACCTGTGTTTAGCCCCTGTGGCGGTATGTAAACAGCGGTTGCACCATGCATGTGAGGTATCGCCGTGAACGTCAGATCAAGGGCAGTAATTATAACCGTAGACCTCTGTAAATCTAAAATGGTAGCTTTTAAAGGCTTTTAAAGTGTTGCCTATGGATATTAAAAATGTATGCAGCTTGTCACCATTGCACGGGGCATGCGCAGTTTTAAAGCATGTCCTGTTTGGTATCTATTTACGCGGCATACCATCATCTTTTATATCTTACCAAATAATTGGCCGATATATTGTGTTTTTGTGCATTAAAAGTTAAAAAAGTGCATTTTTTTTTTAAAATTGCTTTTGAAAAAAATCGCTGCGCGAGTACTATGTGACATAAAAATTTTTAGTACCCACCATTTTATTCACTAGGGTGTCTGCTTTAAAAAAATATATAACATTTGGTGGGTTTAAATAAATTTCCTAGCAAAAAATACTGATTATTTTCATGTGAACAAAAAGTGTCAGAAAAGGCTTGGTCTTCAGGTGGTTAGAAGAGTGAGTGATGTGTGGCATAAACTTCTAATGCTGGGCATAAAACGCCCCCACCCCCCAAAAAGGACCCCTTTTTGGAAAGTCAACACCCCAAGCTATTTGCTGAGAGGCATGTTGAATCAATAGAATAATTTATTTTTGTACCACAAGTTTTTGGAAAATGACAATTTTTTTTGCCATGGGTATATGTGGAATTACTCCCCAAAATACATTCTGCTACTTCTCCCGAGTATGGGGGTACCATATGTGAGACGTTTTGGCAGTCTAGCCCAGTACAGGACCCCAAAATCCTATAAGCACCTTCAGGCTTTTAAAGGGCTTTATTTCCTCATTACACTTCCAGACTACCTATCACAGTTTCGGAGGCCCTGAAATGCCAGGATAGCACCTAACCCCTCCCCAAATGACCCCTTTTTGGAAAGTAGACACCTCAAGGAATTTGATAAGCAGCATGGTAAGTATTTTGCAGATCTCATTTGTTGCCACAAGTTTTTGGAAAATTAAGAAAAAAAAAAAAAACATTTTTCTATTTTTTTTATATTTCAAAACCTTGGCAGAAAAAATGAGATCTGCAAAATACTCACCATGCCTCTTTTTAAATTCCTTGGGGTGTCTACTTTCCAGAAAGGGGTCATTTGGGGGAGTTTGGTGCTATCCTGGCATGTCAGGGCCTTCGAAACTTAAGTATTGAGTTAGTAAAATGAGGAAGTTACGCACCTTCAGGCTTTCAAAGTGGTTATTTGATTTCAGGCTCCTGTATGTGGCTAGGCTCCCAAAAAGTCTCACACATGTGGTATCCCCATACTCGGTAGAAGTAGCAGAATGTATTTAGGGGTATAATGACACATATATCCATGGCTTGTGGAAAAAAAATAAATCTTCCATGGACTCAATATGCCTCTCAGCAGATAGCTTAGGGTGTCTACTTTCCAAAAAGTGGTCATTTGAGGGTGTTTGTACTATCCTGGTATTTTAGCACCTCAAGCAATGTGATGAGCAGTCAGAAAGTAAAAGCTGTGTAAATTCCATTATCTATACCATAGTTTGTAGACGCTATACCTTTCACACAAAGCAATAAATATACACTTACTGGGATTTTTTTAAACTTGTAGCAGAATACATTTAGGCCTAAATTTATGACGAAATTTTAGTTTTTTTGGATATTTATGACCAAAATGAGAAATGAGTTTGTTTTTTTAAAACAATTTCTCTATAAAATTTTTTTTGTTTATAGCACCAAAAATAAAAAGTGCACAGGTGATCAAATACCATCAAAAAAAAAGCTTTGTGTGAAAAAAGGACATAAATTTCATTTATGTACCGTATTGCATGATCGCACAATTGTTCGTTAAACTAGCGCAGTGCTGTATAGCAAAAGAAAAAAAAAAATGGCATAAATTGCAGTATCTATACCATAGTTTGTAGACGCTATAACTTTCACACAACGCAATCAAACACTTATTGGGATTTTTTTTTTTTTACCAAAAACATGTAGCAGAATACATTTTGGCCTAAATTTATAATGAACTTTGAATTTACTATATATTTTTGATAGCTGAAAATAAAAAAATATTGTTTTTCTTCAATTTTCGGTCTTTTTTTGTTTATAGCATTAAAAATAAAAAAAGTGCACAGGTGATCAAATACCACCAAAAGAAAGCTCTATTTGTGTGAAAAAAAGGACGTAAATTTTGTTTGGGTGCAGCATTGCATGACCGCGCAATTATCAGTTGAATTAGTGCAGCGCCGAGTAGCAAAAAGAGGCCTGGCCATTAAGGGGGGTAAATCCTCAGGAGAGCAAATGGTTAACAACTTGCATGTGTGCAGAATAAAATTTTTATTTTGTAGACTTATTTGTATGGCTGTTAATACATTCCACTTGGAGGGAAAAAAAAAAAGTTTATGGATTCAACAAATACATAATTCATATATTTATTTTGACAGCAACACAATTAGGTACATTTACTTGTGTAAAAAAAAAAGTAATTATGGTGCTACATTTTGCACAGCACTTTACAAGACGATTCGAAGGGCCCTACTCATAGGAGCTTACAGTCTAAAAAGGCATCACAACTTAACTTTCACAGTGTACAGCTGGGAACAAAATAAGCCTAATATTAACCAGGCAACACATTTTACAAAGTACAACAAATCTCACCACCCTACCCAACCACCCCATCAATTTGTTAGGTGCAAGATTCTCAAAAGTAAAAAACTGTGTTAAAAAAAAAAAAAAATCATAAAACAAAACACCACAACATAGCACCAATACAGCACCCTGACAAAGCCACGTGGCTGGTGGCATAATGTTTGGGGGCGGAGCCTAGTGACATTGCCGGATTTGTACAAGGCGAGCGTTTTGAATTGCAAATCGCCATTTTACTGCTTCTATCATGTGAGTGACACTCTGAAATTATTTTATGTGGAATTAAAAAACAGTATTACACTATGGGAGATGTCTTCTGTTCTATTCTTTCTATATGTGAAGTTGAGAAGAGTCCCCTTTATGCTGTCATTGAAGGGGTGCCTGTCATCAGCTCTCTGCTGCCATCTAAAGCATCGTTTTGGAATTACCATGCTTGGTTGACCTGTATTCATTTATGGGTTCACAATAGGAGGTGAGCAGCCATCCATATATATTTTTTAGGTGGAGGAACATTGAGTTAAGGTGGAGCGCCGTGTTTTTCCAAATAGACTATTTATCCAGAGCACATCGTAGGCATTCTTCACCATTCAAGCACTTTATATGTATTTTTATATTTCATATTTTGATTGAACTATCATTTTTATGTTCTATTATGTCTATATGAGTTAGAGCAACACTAATTATGTATGTTTTAAGTAAATCAACCCCACCATGTCCACTCGGCTCAGTAGCCTCGGTCTTTGCATTACCACAATAGAACTGGTTTGGCTGTTTAAGGATTGCCAGGTGAGACGCACAAGACCTAGTGGGTGCACTCAGAGCAGTGGCTACACTTACCTGTTCTATACCCTTTTGAGGGGTCAACCAGTCAAAAATGGAGTAGCTAGAGCATTGCATTCTCCAGTGGTTTAAATCCTGAATACTCAGTTATATTCTTGAATACATGAAGCCTCTACTTGCCAGCAAGCATGGGATATTCAAGCATTCTGAAAGATCACATTAGCAAATGAGAAAAGCTATGACCTCAGAAGCCAGTGGAGGCCCTCCAGGTGTGATGGTAGATCCCACAAGAAGTAGATTTTCTTGCCTTGAGCAAGGTGGAAAGGAGTCCGCAATACCCATATCCTTTAGGGTCTCAGTTTCAACAGCCATATCAAAGTAAATGAGAAGCAGGATAGAACAGGAGGGCCCTGCGACAGGAGGTCTGGCATGTTTTAAAGAGGCCAAGGGATGTCCGCCAGCAGTTTGTGCATCTCTGTGTACAAAGTTCTCCTGGGCAAATTTGGAGCGATGAGGATGACCAGAATCAGTTCTTCCTCCATCTTGCAGAGCAGTCAAAAGTAGAATGTTCACCAAACCCATCTGGGTTTCTTTTTTTAATCTGGAGGCTATGATGTCCACATCTGGTGTTCCCCATTTCTGAAAGTATCAGGAAGACCTTGGGATGCAGCAAAGCCCTCAAAAGGAACAGCTTTTAAGAAAGCCAAAAGCTCATTCAGAAGTGTGTTGAGGGATCCCTGGTTGACCCGAGATCCTGACAATTGGACCTCAGAAGAAATACATTTCCTAGGGAAGGAAAATGTTGCCCTGGTCTTGTTCAAGTTTAGCATAAATACTACAGGTGATTGGAAGGATGTAGGATAGACTTTTTGAAGTTGAGCAGCCATCCTAAAGTTTGAAGGAACTGGATTTTTTTTAATATTGGAAGACAGGACTGTGGCTGCGGAATCTTTCAGGAGGTCCTCCATGTACCCTGTGAAATGGATGCACTGAGATCTTGGCAGGGTCATGGAAGGAGAAAGCATTTTTGAAGACTGATGGTGCAGAGGAGAGCCCAAATATCAGGTTGACAAATTAAAAATGTTGGTCTTCTGCAGCTAAGCATAGAAAGTATTGTTTTGTGGGAAAGATGGTAATGTAAAAGGCATTTTGCATGTTTACTGAAGCAAGAAATTTCCCCTGAGAGCAGCAATGCCAGATCTTGCAGACTTTATACAGGATTTGGCGACATGCAGATATTCGTTGTAGGGATTTTAGGTCAAAAATTTTAAGCAAAACTGTTTGACCCTTTCCACTGCGCCTCAGACAGCACCAGCAGAAATGCGGTCCATCACACTATTACATTGCGAGACCTCCAATATAACACCTTTGATGTTTAACAGTGTTGTGGAGTGCCTTCCATTTGCAAAATCAGGAACCAACTCAGCAGGGGACCAAGACAAATTTTCAAGATCATCAACATTTGTATTAAAAATTCCAGTCTTGTCCACGTTTAAGTTCAGTCTGAAATACCTTGATCCACCTATTGGTACATGGCCAGCCAGGGGCATATTTACCACAAGGCATTTGCTAGGGTGGCTTTTTTTTTTTTTTTTTTTTTAATAGAGGGACAGGTGGGATCCAAGAGATGCTGTGGGCTGCTTGATGGTGTATGCAGAGCCCAGCTGTCGTTCCTGAGGATGGCCTGAGCTGTGAAGACGGGTGTCTGTCGCCGGGGGGGGGGCTGTTAGTGGAAAGCTGTGTCAGCAATCGCGGCAGTGCACGGGTCTGCGCATGCGCAGAACGCCGATGCGCTCTAACCGGCGGGCGCTAGGACCTAGGCAGCTGAATCGCACTCGCGATCGCGCGCCTGGCACTGACAGTGCAGGGCGCACTATTTAAACCAGCCCTGCCCTGAATCAAGTTGCCGTATGGTCTTTATTATCCTGTTCCTGCTCGTTGTTCCTACTGATTGACCTTGTTGCTGACCATCTCCTGCTGACCCCCTGGCTCGTTTGACTACTCTCCTGCATACTCCTGATTATCTGACCCCGTTGCTGAACCTGGCGTGTGACCCGACTACTCTCTGTCCGCTGCTCTGTACCGTGCTGCCTCCACTGTTACTGACCCGGCCCGTCTGACTACGCTACACTACCCTGCCATTCATCCATCCGGCACGGATCCGGTCACTGCTCAGGTATATCCACCTCTTCACATCAGGCTCTCTTCCAGTACATAACTCTGGCGGCTCCCTCTACCACAGGCGGGTGCACTCAGGGGGCGCGACCTGGTCACTGTCTTCTCCAAGTCCATCCCCACCATCAGGGGCCCTGGCGAACAAGCAGACTGGAACTTAGACCCCGCGCCCTGGGGAATTCTGTCCTGTGGATCGCTAGAGATACTGTCAGGCGGTGCATGACAAGCTCTCTCCGCCGGGAAGGGGGGGGGGCAATTTTTGTGTTGCCTAGGGCAGCACAAAGCCTAAATACACCACTGCCAGCTCCTCAGAGTAGTCCTCCAACAGCGGTCCATTTAAAAGCTGATGAAAGTGAAGGGGAGGTGTAATCCTTGTGGTTTTAAGCTAATAAAAGAGAAATGGTGGAAACCCCTGTGGAGGAGAAGTGGCGTAAAGCCTAAGTGAGTGATTAGGCCCTCCAGAGTAAGCAAGAACATACAAACTAACTAGTGGGTCTTAACATTTGGTGAGTGCATCATGTGGTGTACAAGTTAACTTACAAGAGGGAGATTTACCAGTGGGTGTTGAATGAGAGGGGATAGTAGAAACCAACACATTTCATCAATTGCTCAAATAAGAACACAGCACTTGACACTTTATTGATCCTTGTATGTGGAAGATTTACCCATTTGCGAGATTCATGAGAAGGCATAGTAGAGAATGCCACATTTGAACAATTGCACAAATAAGGACACAAAGCACTTTTTGGCACTAGACACTATTGATCCTTGTATGTGGAAGACTTATTCAATTGTGAGATTTATGAGGAGGGATGGTGGAGACCTCCATATATGAACAGCTGCACATTTAGGCACGTTGAGCACTTTGGTACCTAACTTGTTTGATATATTGTTTATGCTATCTTTTAAAGCACACGGCACTTGGGCCTGCATGTAAATAATTCCCTCATTCAGCTGTTAGGTGAGATTGCAGCAGGTATCTCAACCTCACTGATGGCCCGTTCAGACCACATGGGATTTTGACCACTGTTGCCAGGGCTGCTAGATTTTTTTTTCAGTGAGTTTCCCCTCCTGATCACTCCCAGCTTGCAGCAATTCACAGGCCATTCTGTGGGGACACTGAGCCACCCCTCCTCTGCATTTCATCATTCCAGGCAATACTTTTCCTACCACTGCCATGGGAGACCACACTTTCTCAGCAGAACTTTACTGGCTCTTCCAGATGTTGATTTTTTTTTTTTAAATGAGCTTGTTCAGGCTGAGATTCCAGTGCTGCCAAGGCAAAGGCTTGCGTACACCACATCAAGTGTATGCGCAATGCCTTAGCTTATGAAATGCAGGAAGTAAAAATTCCTCTCCAGGTGGAATCTGCATTCAACTCGATTTTCTCAATATCTTCCTCAAAGAGACTTAGAGGTTCAGGGTCATACTCTTGACTAGATCCTGGTGGTGGAGAAGCAGAAGAGCACTTTTGTGCCCTAGAGACCAATGGTTTTAGAAGGGCAAAGTTGTCTGTAGTACGAGTGCTATTAGACTTTTCTCAGCTCCTCTGCACATTGCATCCCACCACTGCCAAGTGACAGACACCCTCACGTGGGGTACTCAAAAACTGGATGCGGAATGAGAATGTATTAACATGTCCATAAATTAAGTGTTGATAATCCAGTCACTGACAGAATTCCTGTGACTGTCTCTCTGGAACAGCAGGCAGCTGGGAAACTAGCAAACATTTTTTCTTGTGTTCTGGGCTGAAACTGCAGGAGGAAGTGACAGCTGAAAGGCATAGTGAAACTACATAACCACTCAAGTAATGCTGTGTGGGAGAAAAAAAACAAAAACTCCTCAAATCTAAAAATGGCTAAACTTTATCAGAACGTTACCTACTACCAGCATAGTACAGAGATTTACAGAGGAGGATAAAAACGCAAAACAGAGGATTAACTAGAACCTTCAGGGCCCCATTACAAAAAACTAAGGGCACCCCTGACCCCCCCCAGTCTCCAATCTTTATAACAGTGCCACAGCATGACCCTTTCACATATTCTGCAGTGGGCCCCCTGCCTTCCGTCATGGATATGGTTGACAGCTTTTCTTCAAACCAAACACTAATGGCGCACAACAAATTTTTTTTTGTAGTATACATATATTTTGTGATTAAACAACATTTCTAATTATATGGATTTAATCACACAAATCCCCCCTTTACTACTGAACATGCAGTTCCCCCTTTTTACATCTGAACCCACCAGAGTTCCCCCTTACAATGTAAGGGGCGACTCTGCAGACTCCGATTGAAGGGATTACTCTGGGGACTCTTAAGGGGGAACACTGAGAACTGATGTACAAAGGGAACTGATGTAAGATGAAACGCTGCAGACTTGTGTAAAGGGTAACTGATATAAGGAGGTCTCTGGAAATCAGAGCGCCCCATACACCCAAGCCCGTAGAGCACCCCTTACACCCAAGCCCGCAGAATTTCCACCTATGCTGTAAGGGGGATCTCGAATGTAAAGGGGATCCCTGATTTAAGGGGGCTGTGAAGTAGGGGGAATGTTGTAGACTCTGGTGTAAAAAGGGGAACTCTGATGTAAGTCCCCCCCCCCCACACACACACTACATCAGAGATCACAGAGCTCCCCTTACATCTGAGTTCCTCGTATATTACTCACTGGGAGGCAGGAGAGAGAAGGGAGGGGGGAGACTTCACTCAGTGGATGGATGGATGCATTGGCAGGCTGTACCTTTTCTCTTCTGGCTCCTGGGCTTCAAACTTTATTCCCACAAATCCCCTTTCTCTGAGGCACAACATTGCCAGGGAATGTTGACAGACCAGACAGAGGGAGTGGGAGGAGGTGGAGCAGAACCAGCTCTCCCCTGTCATTGTGGGTCAGAAACTCAGCTCAGAGCCCTGCAGCCACAGTCATCGTCTCCCCCCCCAACACACACACCAGTAGCAGAACTCCAGGGCCCAATCACAAGTGTGCCTTTGTGACCTTGGTAGTTCCACCACTGACAATCTAAGATACGGATGAAACCCTGTCTTACCTTATCCACACTACAGGATCTTAGAGGGGACCAAAAACTTCACCCGTAATGGTGAGCATACCCCTGAAGGGGCTTTCAGGGTCTAGGTGCCATACGATTGGATCACAGCCCTGGACCTGTATAGCACTCTGTGGTTAACTACCTTTGTTGCACCACGTGCCAAGATGAGCACTGAACGCAGGATCCAGCACCCAATGCAAAGTCAGCATCTTTTCTTGTAACTAATCTGGAAGCTGCTAGCAAGTCTCAAGTCAATAAGCACTTGGATCTTAAAAGAAGCATTTAAGCATTAAATAAAAATTAAAAAAATTGTTTAAGCAAAATAGTCCATCACACTAAAAAAATATAGACTCCCGAGAAGTGGGTAGGGTTATTTAAAGGCATTCCTAGCAAAGTTTTTGCCAGTGTTCAAACAGCAGAAGGTAGTAGCAAAAAACCTATGGTCAATAACTTCCCCTCCTGGACAATTAAAATTATCACTTCCTCTGATATTCATTGCGTGACAATACTGTAGAAAGTTTATTCAATGGGTTATGCAGCCTACAGAAGGATGCTAACTATGCACAAAAAAATTTGGGGTCAGCTCAGTGGTTATACCCTGAGGAACACTTTGAAAACACATCAGATCTCAATGGGGAAAGATATCATGCTAGATATTTATACGGATATGGACTGTGTTATGTGCTAGGAACGTGAGGATGCCCCATCATTTGATGGAAATGAAAATTAGCCTACAGAGGACTGAATTCAAGGACACCTCGAAAATCAAAGTGAAAAAATGAAGCAGCAGGCTAGTCCATTATGCAGAAATGTCATTGCAGCAACTCAAAATGGTACTCCGTAGTTTGTATGGCTCCCCGTGCTTGTATTCATGCCTGACAATGTTGGGGCATGCTCCTAATGAGACGAAAGATGGTGTCCTGGGGTATTTCCTACCAGATCTGGACCAGGCAATCACTGAGCTCCTGGACAGTCTGAGGTGCAACCTGGCAGCATCGGATGGACTGAAACATGATATCCCAGAGGTGTTCTATTGGATTTAGGTCAGGCGAGCGTGGGGGGCCATTCAATGGTATCAATTCACAAAAAGCACATTGAGGAAATGGAAAAAGTGCAGAGAAGGGCAATAAAACTGATAAGAGGCATGGAGGGGCTCACCTATGAGGAAAGATTAGAGGAACTGAATTTATTCTCTTGAAAGAAGAGATTAAGGGGGGATATGATCAACATGTATAAATACATCAGTGGTTCATATACTGAACTCTGTGTAGAGTTTTTCACCCTTAGGTCATCACAGGGGCACTCTTTACATCTGGAGGAAAAGAGATTTAATCTCTAAATACAGAAAGGTTTCTTCACAGTAAGAGCTGTGAAAATGTGGAATAGACTCCCTCAACAGTTTCTGGACAGCTCAGTAGATTACTTTATAAAAAAAAAACATTGTCTAGCCTGTAGAGGTCTGCGTGTCCCTCCATGGATATGCCTCCCCAGGTAATCACTGACCCACCACCAAAACAGTCATGCTGAATGTTACAGGCAGCAGAATGTTCTCCACGGCTTCTCCAAACCCTTTCATATCTGTCACGTGCGTTCAGGATGAACCTGCTCTCATCTGTGAAAAGCACAGGGCGCCAGTGGCAGACCTGCCAATTCTGGTGTAAAATGGCAAATGCCAATCAAACTATGGGGCCAGGCAGTTAGCACAGGGCCCACTGGAGGATGTTGGGACCTCAGGCCACCCTCATGAAGTCTGTTTGATTGTTTTGTCAGAGACATCCACACCAGTGGCCTGCTGGAGGTCATTTTGTAGGGCTATGGCAGTGCTCAAGCTGTTCATCCTTGCACAAAGGAGCAGATACCGGTCCTGCTGATGGGTTAAAGTTCTTCTACGGCCCTGCCCAGCTCTCAAAGAGTAACTGCCCGCCTCCTGGAATCTCCTCCATGCTCTTGAGACTGTGCTGGGAGACACAGCAAACCTGGCAATGGCACGTATTGATGCGTCATCTTGGAGGAGCTGGACTGCCTGTGCTACCTCTGTAGGGTCCAGGTATTGCCTCATGATACCAGTAATGACACTGACCCTAGTCAAATGCAAAACTAGTCAAAAACTGTCAAAAAAGATGAGTAGGGAAAAAAAGGTCAGTGGACCTGTAAAATCAATCCTGTTTTGGGGATAGTCTCATTGTTGCCCATCTAGTGCATTTGTTAATTTCATTAACACCAAAGCAGCTGAACTGATCAACAACCCCCTCTGCTACTCAGCTGACCAGACCAATATCCGAGGAGTTTAATTGACTTGATGCTATACTCTGTTCAAAAAAAATTAAAAGAACACTTTTTGATTAGTGTATTTTAACAGTGGGCAGCCTTTCCCGTTGTCAGAATACAATTGGTGTTGCCGGCTATAGCCAATGGCACTGATATTTCAGGAAGAACCCAACAGGATGGTTGTACATGTATATAGACTTTTGTACAACCAGCATGCCCATAAAAGGAATAGAAATTCGTCCAGTCCCTGCTGAATCAGCCGAATTTTGATCCATGTATGGCCAGCTTAGGTTAACTTATTGGGCATTTTATGTGAAACCATTTGCTGACCGGCCGTCCTGCAAACTTCCAGGTTTAGGGCATGTGCGCTCAACACCCCAACCCCCCCCCCACCCGTGACTGCACACAGCAGGAGCCTGTCAGCAAATCCCAGGCAATGATTCATGGCCTGGACCTGCAAATTGGCTGTGTTGGTAACAGAGCTCTAAAATCAAGAGACCTGTCAGTAAACTGAGAGTTTACTCAGTTAGTAAAAGCAGCACACTGCTCACATTACACAGTTAGGCACACAATTAAGCCCTTGATTGCCCTAGATGTTAACCCCTTCCCAGTCAGCGTCATTAGTACAGTGACAGTGTATACTTCTATCACTGTATTAATGTCACTGGTGATGCCTAGCCTCAGTGTCAGATTAGCAGTCAGAGTATCGCAGTCCCGTTATAATTCGCTAATCGCCACCATTAATGTATATATATATATATATATATATATATATATATATATATATATATATATATATATATATATATATATATATAGAAAGATGATAGATATTGGTGGTTTGAAAGTGTTTCCAACAATCTCTCAGGGTGCTCCCTTGCCACTGAAATCAGTTCCTCCATCTCCGCAATCCTGATGACCCTCAGAAACCACTCTCGCACAGTGGGAACATGTTCTGATCGCCAGTGGACAGGAATACACTGTTTTGCCGCGTTTATCATATGCAAGGCAAGAGACTTACGATGAGTCCGAAAAGGAAGTGAGGAGTGGTGGAGTAAAAATTGTGCTGGGGTGAAGTCTAGGGTGTACATGGTTACTTGTGAGACTAGGTTACTCGCACTTTTCTCCAGAAGGGCTGCAGCAGCGGACAATCCCACCATATATGTAGGAGTGTACCCGTTGCCTGTCGACATCTCCAGCACAAATCCAAAACGTTAGGATCAAATTTATGAAGCAGGGATGGAACTCTTTACCATCTAGAATAGAATTTAGAATTGCTTTCTTGCATAGAGACACATATGGAACCTGTATGCATGTGATCATAAATGTGATCCCTGTCTTCAGGTGACAATGGTATTTGTAGACCGAGCAACCAAGCCTCACAAGCCTTCCGAGATTGAGACGTGATGGCGGTATCAAGATAGGATGGATGAGTTTTATAGCTAAAAGGTTTTTTTTTTAAATTGGTCTTTTTTCATTTATAAGAAAAAAAAACCCAGTGGTGATCATATACCACCAAAAGAAAGACATTTGATCACAGTTAAAGCAGCGTAGTGCCGAACAACAAAAATATGGCCTGGTAAAGACAGGGGTAAAATCTTCCAGAGCTGCTTAGAAAATGTAGCAAATACTTTCACACATTTAATCGGTTTGTGCACATTACATTGAGGGCATGCACTTCGTTATTTATGATCCATTCAGAAACCCAAGTTGTTTGTGGAAACTTTTCCACCAGCAAATGACCTGTTTCCTTGATAGGATACCGTTTTAACAAACAATTCCATTTAAACGATCGCCTGTTTAAGCCTAACAAGTGGAGTTTGTTTTTCATTCATCTATTTTTTTTTTCACCCAAAAAATGTGTCGCCTATAAAACGTTATCAATGATTGAAATAAAAGCCATTTAGTTAATTTATTTCAGACAGACTTCAGTTGTGACAAGCAACATGACAAAGAGGAGGCAGCTGCCACCCTCAAAAGGGATTTTACAGCGAGGAAAAAAACCCCAAAAGCAGTAACATTTACCTTGTAAAATATGTTCCAAGTATGAACAGAAGCCCAAGTAGCAGTTTTGTAGACCTAGGTAACAAAAGCTTTGTGAGCTTGCATTTGTTTAGAACTGCGTTTGAGTCTTAAAGCAGAACTAAACTATCTTTTTGAGTCAAAGAAGCTGCCATCTTAGCCTCGGTTTGATCTGCAGCTGTCATGGAGCTGCACATGTGATCAGTTATATCAGCCATTTTATGACAGTTTGGTTAAAAACAAAGCAAATGTGGCAGCTACATTCCCAGAATGTAACTTTTTTGAATCTCAAAATAAGTGAGTTTATTTTCGCTTTAACCAAGAAGTCAGCTGTCATTTCTAGTCCAATGAGCTGCAAGCAGGAATTACCCACTGTTGACCCTACAGAGGAGCAGATATGCCCATGAAATTATTGACCTAATATGGCCACATTAATTCAATGACAATTAAGCATTTGCTGCAAAGCCCATTGTAAAAATAAGCCAGGCAGGTGTTCCCTTATCCTGAGTGGAAGTCATGAAATCCTCCCAGTCATGTGCAGCAGCAGGATCTGCAGCTGCTGTGGACACAGAACTGAGCGACTAGTACCAGGCAGCTGTGTTGTGCCCAGGTAACATTTGACCACTGTACCAAGTAACTCATGAATGGCAGCCATGCACGATTATTTGCTATTGTGATGCTTTGATTGGTCACAGTGATTGTTAATGAGTTTATGTGAAATCTTCATTAAACACTCCAAATAATATTGTATTAAGAATATATTTCAGTTAGAGCTTTATCAGTGCAGATGTGCAATAGGTCTTCCAATAAATTCCTCTTCTATAGATACCATAGTTGCCAAAAGGGAATATTCTAGTAATTACACCTTCTTTACCAAAGAGCTGTCGAAGGACACCAGAAACAAAAATGTAGACCTGCACCAGGCTGGGAAGACTGAATCTGCAATAGGCAAGCAGCTTGGTGTGAACAAATCAACTGTGGGAGCAATATTTAGAAAATGGAAGACATACAAAACCACTGATAATCTCCCTCAATCTGGGGCTCCACGCAAGAGCTCACCCCGTGGGGTCAAAATGATCACAAGAACAGTGAGCAAAAATCCCAGGACCACACGGGGGGGACCTAGTGAATGACCTGCAGAGAGCTGGGACCAACGTAACAAAGGCTACCATCAGTAACACACTACGCCGCCAGGGACTCAGATCCTGCAGTGCCAGACGTGTCCCCCTGCTTAAGCCAGTAC
The DNA here is from genome assembly GCF_062004578.1 of Staurois parvus. Lineage (NCBI taxonomy): Eukaryota > Metazoa > Chordata > Amphibia > Anura > Ranidae > Staurois > Staurois parvus. The sequence continues at coordinate 126,944 of NW_028318568.1, read as the reverse complement.
ATGTGCAGGCCCGTCTGAAGTTTGCTAGAGAGCATTTGGATGATCCAGAAGAGGATTGGGAGAATGTCATATGGTCAGATGAAACCAAAATAGAACTGTTTGGTAGAAACACAACTCGTCGTGTTTGGAGGAGAGAGAATGCTGAGTTGCATCCAAAGAACACCATACCTACTGTGAAGCATGGGGGTGGCAACATCATGCTTTGGGGCTATTTCTCCGCAAAAGGGACCAGGGCGACTGATCCATGTACAGGACAGAATGAATGGGGCCATGTATCGTGAGATTTTGAGTGCAAACCTCCTTCCATCAGCAAGGGCATTTAAGATGAAACATGGCTGGGTCTTCCAACATGACAATGATCCCAAACATACCACCTGGGCAACGAAGGAGTGGCTTCGTAAGAAGCATTTCAAGGTCCTGGAGTGGCCTAGCCAGTCTCCAGATCTCAACCCCATAGAAAACCTTTGGAGGGAGTTGAAAGTCCATGTTGCCCAGAGACAGCCCCAAAACATCACTGCTCTAGAGGAGATCTGCATGGAGGAATGGGCCAACATACAACGGGCAACAGTGTGTGCCAACCTTGTGAAGACTTACAGGAAACGTTTGACCTCTGTCATTGCCAAAGGATATATAACAAATTATTGAGATGAACTTTTGATATTGACCAAATACTTATTTTCTACCATAATTTGCAAATAAATTCCTTCCAAATCAGCCAATGTGATTGTCTGGATTTTTTTTCTCATTTTGTCTCCCATAGTTGAGGTCTACCTATGATGCCAATTACAGGCCTCTCTCATCTTTTTAAGTGGGAGAACTTGCACAATTGGTGGCTGACTAAATACTTTTTTGCCCCACTGTGTATACACACACACTTTTGCAGAGCATGGCCACCTTGTAGCAGTAGCGGTCTTTAAATGGTTAATGCTCTTATATTTATTGTCCACTGGAGTGCACTGACAAATGCCATTGTTTAATATACGTGTTAACCACCTCCTGCCCGCCATATAGTACAATGACAGGTGTAAGGTGGTTCTCTCGTTCCAGGGGGATGCCATATTCTAACCACGCATGCGCGGCTCCGGGAGAGCGCAGCGCGGCGATGCCCTGTGTCCCCCGGACACAGCGGATCACCGATCAACGGAAAGAGCCGAAGATCTCGGCTCAGTCATGTGATCAGCTGTGTCCAATCACAGCTGATCACATGTAAACAGGGAAATGCCGGTTATCGGCATTTCTCTCCTCACGAGCTATCACACTGAGAGCTCGAGAGGAGATTCAGTAATCGGCATTCCACGGAGGGGACATGTACACAGATCATCAGATCACTGATGATCAGTGTGCCCTGATGATCTGTGAAGCCCCAGCAGTGCCACCTGTCAGTGTCCATCAGTGCCAGCTGTTAGTGCTCATCCATGCCACATGCCAGTGCCACATTTCAGTGCCTACCAGTGCACATCAATGCCACCCATCAGTGCCAGTCCGTGCCACCTATCAATGCCAGTCAGTGCCACATATCAGTGCTGCCAGTCAGTGCCAAGTATCAGTGCCAGTCAGTGATGCCTGTCAATGCCCATCAGTGCCTCCTCATCAGTGCCACCTATTAGTGTCTATCAGTGCAGCCTATCAGAGCCCACCACTACAGCCTCATTAGCGCCCATCAGTGGAAAAAAAATCACTTATTTACAAAATTTTATAACAAAAACTAAGAAAAAACTTTTTTCTTCAAAATTTTCAGTGGTTTTTGGTTTAAGAAAAAATAAAAAAACCCAGAGGTGATTAAATACCACCAAAATAAAGCTCTGTCACAAAAAAATGATAAAAATTTCATATGGGTACAGTGCTGCATGACCGTGCAAGTGTCAAAGTGTGATAGCGCTGAAAGCTGGAAATTGGCCTGGGCAGGAAGGGGGTATAAGTGCCCTTATAGGCTAGTGGTTAAACACTACCACTCTTTCAGTGTTTGCTGTAAGAAAGTGATCCCATTTAGTGTCATGTAGTATGGAGCGCATCATATTAAAAGTTGGCTCTTGAAATTTAGTGTGCTTGTCATACCCTTGTGTCTCCTTTTCTTATAATTTATGGCAAACATAATGACCAACTACATTTTAAGTTATCCCTTACTTTCACATCTAAAGCAGGTCTGTGTTTTAGTTGGTGCTTTCACCATTTGACTCATGAAATTGTCATGCATCATTCAAGAAATGAAGAGCCTTTCAGTGAGTGATAAGTTCTATCTACCAAATCAGGACAGTCTACCCAATTAATAAGGACAGTTGAAGTCCCACAGGATTATAACATTGTAAAAAACACTCAGCGCACTAGCGGCTCATATCCTGTGAATACACAAGTCCATAATAGTCAATGTCCATCACTGTATAACCGCTTAGGTGGCAGCCATCCCAGAGTAAGCCAACTATATGGATAATGTATAAGAGCCTTAAGTGCAGTATATACATAAACACTCAATGTTGAAGTAATAAAGCCCATCAATAAGGGATGATCTCTAGATATGCCGCCGTCATCCACATCCGGCAGAAGTCCGTCCGACTGCAATAGGGGCTACCGAGGATGGTAGAGAGGTCCCAGAACACTGGATGATAGAAAGGTCCCAGCACGCCGCCACCGAAACCAGAAGTGTGACCAGCGTGAACCGCAAGAGACAAGCGCATGTGATGTCACCAACGGGAGAGGTCGGCAACCAAGGAGAAAAAAAGGCTATGCGCTTGGATCTAGCTGCTCCTACAGGCACATACCTAGAGATCATCCCTTATTAATGGGATTTTTTTTTACGTCACCATTGTGAGTGTTTACCTATATAGTGGCTTATTAAATTGTGTTAATACTGCACTTAGAATGCGCCTCTCTCTTTCTTCCTACAGTATACATAACGCCCTGCCTCCTGCAATTTCTTGTTGTGAAAGTATATAGGTCATCCTTAACATTAGGGGGCCTATAGCATACATCCACAATTTACTGTGTTTAGTGACGAAGGGCATTCCCTTGAAGACTTGCAAGCCAGAGTTGATAGCTCATACAGGTCCACCATGGGGGGAAATGTCCATGAAAAAAACAAGTGCAGCTAGCCTGAAGGAATAAACTGACCAATAAAATCACATGTAATTGGGCAGGATACCCACTGTAAACGGGGTGAAGCTTTTGGAGTCTTTTTTAGCATCTTGAAACTTTTGTTTTGGCCCTTAGGAAAAAGAGGATAACTGTAAAAGAGCATTTTAGATCCAATAAGGCTTTTAGCATTCCCTTACTTTGAGTAAAACATTAGAGCCCTCTGATTTCCCAGAATGCCAACCATCCTTACATGCCCACTCAGTTTATTTAAAGGTCTTATTTAGAGATGTTAGCTGTAGAGGTCTTGGTGCAAGAAAGAAATGTAAACTCATGCCATATACTTTTGCAATGAGTTGTTCAGACATACTGTACCACAGAATAAACATCCTTTAACCGCTTAAGGTCCACCCTATAGCAGTAATACTGCTACAAAGTGGACTCTGTGCAAAATCAAGTATATATACATGTGATTTGTGTACCTGGCGGTGCTGTGATTTGGTGCCCAAGAGATCAACAGATTCAGGCCAGTGATGTTAAGCCTGGATCTGCTGATTGATCCCTACCCTATCACACATCATCCTGTACCTGTATTTACATTTACACAGGTACAGGACATTCCATCCCAGAGAGAAGAAAGCAGATACATGCGAGTAAAAACAGCGCACACAGTAAAAATCAGCTAGGTCACATTTAACCCCCTGATCGACCCCCAGTTAACCTCTTCACTGACCTGTCACCAGTGTCATTAGTAAAGCGTACAGATTTTTTTTTCTTACGGTTGATTGCATTAGTGTCAACAGTGACTTCAGATAGCATCAGATTGCCAGCCACTACATCAGTCAACACATTTAACCCCTTGATTGCCAGGAACATGCTCACATACACAAACCTCCATTGCTAGTATAGTGTCTGAATGAATCAATATCTTTGATCAGGTCAGCACTATACCAGCATTCACAATAGTAGTGTCCCCAAAAACGCAGCGTTAGTGGGATCAGCCCCGGCACCTGCGTTTAGTCCCTATGCTTAACCCTCTCCCCTTTTCCCCCAGCAAGTGCAGTGTCAATAGATCACTGCCACTCCATACATTGCACACAAAACCGCAGTGTTTGAGAATCAGATCTGATCTTTGCTTGCACTTGCAGGTACATTTATTTGTAGCGATTCAAGCAATCCCTGACAGCCAGGTGCTCTTTTTCCCATGAGTTGCGCTAGGTACCTATAAATTTAGAGGCCGAAATGTCCAACGAAAGGTACTCTAGTGAAGAGGCCTACAAGATTCTGAGCATGTCAGATGAGAGCGAAGGGGAAGCCTCACTGACAGAATCAGGCTTAGAATACGAACCTGTAGAGAACAGTGGCACCCTGACAGGTAGCTCAGACAATGAAGAAGAGGTCCCTGCTAAGGTAAGGCACACACAACCCCGTTCCCAGGTTGCTGAGGTGGTACAATTGCGTGACAATTCTCATATGCCAGTACTAGCGCTGCTCTACATTTTGGTGAACTAGTGAGCCCTACTGGCCTAGTATATCCTGGTCTTAAACCAGCACTGCAGTATCACTTGGGGACGTGGCGAGTCCCAAAAGTGCAGTACAAGCTGGTGCGGTGGCTAACACAAGTGTCCCTCAGCCGCCCATAATTTCAACATAGGCTTGTAGAGCCCATTGTGTCTTTCTGGATGTGCTGAAAAATCCTGATTGGCAGCCCACAAATTCTGCAGCACCCGTAGTTCCCCCATTCACTGCCCAACCTGGAATTCAGGTGGAAACAGCAAATTTAACTACTGCCCTTGATTTTTGAGCTGTTTTTCCACAGAAGATCTGTAAGTATTGATTGTGGATCAAAGCAATTTATATGCACAACAATTTATCGCCGCAATCCAAATTCAAACCTTGCCAGATAATTTGCATGGAAACATGTTACGGTTTCTGAATTTAAAGTTTTTTGGGACAAACCATCAACATGGGCATTACTAAAAAAAACCAAGTTACACTTACGGTAACGTCTTTTCCAGGAGTCTTTCAGGCCAGCACTCTGAGAGACCTCGGCTCCTCCCCATCTGAGGAAACACCTCCACCTACAATAAAAAAGCTCCACTCCCCTCTGACCTCAGTTCTCCAAGCATCCTCCGGTCATCTGGGGAGACACAATGCGAGACAACATAATCATAATAAGCCATCTTCACATAACCAATATCAACAGTGGGTGGGAAACCGGTGCTGGCCTGAAAGACTCCTGGAAAAGACGTTACCGTAAGTGTAACTTGGTTTTTCCCCTACCGTCTTTCAGGCCAGCACTCTGAGAGGATAAGCGAGTACTCACCCTTCGGGCGGGCTAACTGCTTGTAAGACCTTACGACCAAAGTCCTGCTCCTGCACCGAGACCAGGTCCAGTCTGTAATGCTTGGCAAATGTGTCATAGCTGGACCATGTTGCCGCTCTGCAAATCTGCCCTGGGGAAACCCCTGCTAACTCTGCCTGGGTAGCCGCCACAGCTCGGGTGGAATGTGCCTTGATACCCTCCGGGACCTCCAGGCCTTCTGCCTGATATGCTCCTGTAATCGCCAGCCGCAGCCAGCTGGCCAGCGTCCTTCTAGACGCCTTCTTGCCTCTTCTAGCCCCCTTAAAAAAAAACAAAAAGGGATTCGGTGCTTCTGAACTCCCTAGATTTCTCTAGATACTGGAGAACGCACCTTCTGACATCTAAACAGTGATACCTCTCCTGATCTACCCCCACCGGGTCAGGAAAAAATGAGGGAAGGACAATGTCCTGTTCCCTCTGGAAACTCCGAGCTACCTTCGGAATGAAGGACGGGTCTGGTCTGAAAACGATCCTGTCTGAAAAAATACGGAGATAGGGTGTTCTGATCGAGAGGGCCTCCATCTCACACACCCTCCTCGCCGTGGTAATCGCCACCAGAAAAGCAGTCTTAATGGTGAGCTCACCTATCGGACAGGACTCCAAGGGCTCGAATGGAGCCCTAGTCATCCCCCCGAGCACCTTGGCCAAATCCCACACTGGAAATGGTCTGGACCTCGGAGGCCTCTGCCTCACCAGAGCTTTGAAAAACCTACTCACCAACGCCTCCCTGGCCAGGGGCGTCTCCAAGAACACACTGAGGGCCGAGACCTGGCCCTTGAGCGTGCTGACAGACAATCCCTTGTCCGCTCCCGCCTGCAGGAATTCCAACACAGAAACCAAACTATGGGTTGCCACAGCTGTCCGGTCACACCAGGCGGTAAAGCAACCCCAGACCCTACCATAAATGGCCTGGGTCTCCTCCTTCCTACTGGCCAGTAATGTCGCCACCACCCTAGGCGAGAACCCCTTTTCTAAGAGGAGCTGCTGCTCAGAAACCAGGCCGTTAACCGCAATCTTCCTATGCTGGGGCAAAGAACCGGCCCCTGTGTTAACAAATCCACTCTTGGAGGCAGCTCCCAGGGTGGACGAGAGGCCAAACTCTTCAGGGTCGCAAACCACGCCCGCCGCGGCCAGAAGGGAGCTATCAGTATTAACGAGGTCCCCTCTGTCCTGAATTTCCTCAGGACCAGGGGGAGCAAAGGAACCGGGGGAAAGGCGTAACAAAGCCGGTAGTCCCACCTCTGACCTAATGCGTCCACCGCTCTGGACCCGTCCCAGCGGGATAGAGAGAAGAAATTTGGGACCTTGTTGTTCCTTCCGGAGGCAAAAAGGTCCACATCCGGGGATCCCCACCTTCGCACAATCTCCTGAAAGACATCGGGGTTCAAGGCCCATTCCGACTCCCTGAGCCGAGTCCTGCTCAGGAAGTCTGCCTTCTGGTTCAGCTCCCCCTTTAAGTGTATCGCAGACAGGGACGCCAAATTCAGTTCTGCCCAGGACAACAGTGTCGCCGCTAAGGCCCCGAGGGCCTTGCTCCGCGTCCCTCCCTGCCTGTTTATATAAGCCACTGCCGTGGCATTGTCCGTCAGGACACGCACGTGCCGGCCCCTGACCTCCGCCTGGAAGGAGTGCAGAGCCTCCCACACTGCCCTCAATTCCTTCCAATTCGAGGATTTGTCCTTCTGCCCTAAGGACCATTCCCCCTGAGTCACCAAATTTCCCAGGTGGGCTCCCCAGCCCCTGGCGCTGGCATCCGTAGTGACCTCCGCGGAAATCGGAAAGCACCACAACAGCCCCTGAGTTATGCTGGACGATCTCCTCCACCACCATAGAGACCTTTTCACACTGGGGGGCACCAAGACCCTGCGTTCTAGGGAGTGACACTTCCTGTCCCAAACCCTCAGGATCCACAACTGGAGGGGACGCATATGCAGACCTGCCCACTGAACTGCCGGAATGGACGCTGTCAGCAATCCAAGTACCGACATGGCCTGTCTTATGGACATCGACCTGCTCCCCTGCAGTAATCTGACTCCGGCCTCCAACTTGGTGACCTTTTCCAAAGTCAGGCTGGTCTTTTGGTCTACCGAGTCTAGAGTGTAGCCCAAGTAAATCACCTTCTGAGAAGGCACCAGGCAGGACTTCTCCAGATTCAAAACCCACCCCAAGCTTTCCAGATGGTTCCTCACTATAACCAGGTCTTGCCGTAAGTGAGCCTCTGAATCTGCGAAGAGCAGCAAATCGTCCAGATAGGCCACCACTGAAATCCCCCTCAAGCGGATAGAAATCAGTGCCTCCGACAGAACCTTGGTGAATACTCTTGGCGAGGAGGAAAGGCCGAATGGAAGAGCCCTGAACTGCCAATGTCGAATTCCTTCCTCCCCCCCCACTGCCAACCTGAGGAAACTCTGAGAGGCTTCCGCCACGGGCACGTGTAGGTAGGCGTCCTTCAAGTCTATGGATGCCATGAATGCACCTGGTGGGATTAGGGACCTGATTGTAAAAATGGAATCCATGCGGAACCTCCGGTAACGTACTGACTTGTTCAAGGGTTTCAGGTTCAAAATCAGTCTGAACGCCCCAGACGGCTTTTGAACCACAAACACATGGGAATAAACTCCCTTCCCTCGCTCCGCTACCGGAACCCTGGAGATGACCCGCTGGGACTCCAGAATCTCCAAAGCGCCCACCAGAGCCGCGTCCTTCGTCGGATCCCTTGGACGGGTCGTCACTAGAAAAGTCTCGGGTGGCGGTCTCAGAAATTCTAACCGGTAACCCCTTCGGATGACATCCAAAATGAAGGGGCTGGTGACCACGGCTTCCCACTGTGGGAGGAATGCCGCCAATCTTCCCCCCACAGGAGGAACCAAGTCACTTTGGCTTTTGGGGCTGCTCAGGAGGGCGAAAAATCGCCCCCCCTCTTCCCCTACCTCTCTGTCCAGCCGACCTACCCTGACCAGGCGGTCGCAGGCTCAGCCTCTTTGCCGGGCGGGCCTTCCGTGTCCCCCCCTCCTGCATTTTCCTCTTGAGGGGGAAGGACTTTTTCCTATCAGCTGTCCGGTCCAATAATTCCTCCAACCCCGGGCCGAACAGACAGTCTCCTGTGAGGGGGATGCCGCATAACCTAACTTTTGAAGTGATGTCCCCCTGCCATGTCTTTAGCCACAGCGCCCTTCTGGCTGAATTGGTCAGGGCAGCAGACCTGGCCCCCAATCTCACCGACTCTGCGGAAGCATCCGCAATATACCCCACTCCTTGCAAAAGGGTCTCAAAAGAGGCCAAGATTTTTTCCTTGGGAGAGTCTGCCACAATATGGGCCTGTAATTGCGTAAGCCAATACTCTAAGTTCCTGGCTACCACTGTCGTAGCCATGGCCGGTTTCAGGTTGTACAGGGTCGAGTCCCAGGCCTTCCTAAGGAGAGACTCTGCCCTTCTGTCCAATAAGTCCGGTAAGACCCCCATGTCCTCAAACGCTAGGTCAGTTCTCCTGGTTGTTTGGGAAAAGGCCGCGTCTAGCCTGGGGCTCTTGTTCCAGACCGCCTCCGGGTCTTCCGAAAACGGAAACCTCCTCCTCAACGCTTTTGAGAAGAACGGTTTCCTTTCCGGGTCTTGCCACTCCTTCTTAATCGTGTCTACCAAAATGTCATGCACAGGAAACATTCTGTGCTGGTTCTCCTCCAATCCCTGATACATTTGGTCGTGGAGAGATAAGGCCTTAACCTCCTCCTTAATGTCCAGGGTTTCGTATATAGCCCCCAGGAGCTCATCAACCTCCTCTAGGGTCAACTTATACCGGGAGGGGCCCCTCCCTTCCTCTGAGGGACCCTCACCCGCTGATTCCTCCTCAGACTGGGAGTCCCCCACTGGTTCCTCCCCAGTCATAAGGGGTTCCCGACGACTCACCGAAGCCACCTGGGGGGGGGGGGGAAGTGTAGGTAATGGGAGGGCAAACCTCTCCATGAGGGACTTGAAGGAGTCGAAGGTGGTAGCCAACTCCTTCACTGACCTAGCTAGGTCCCCCTGTTCCGGCTTCTCCTCCCTCACCAACCCCTGTATACATGGGCCACAAAGAATCTTTCGCCAAGATTCTTTTAGAACTTCCTTACAGGAAGGGCATCTCCGCTTGGGCTCCTGGTGCCTAAGTTTAGCTCGGGCCTTGCCCTGCAAGACACAAAAGAAAAAGGGGGGGGGGGGGGGGAAGCCCAATCAGTCCGACACTAAACGCCCCCCCCCCCCCCCCCTGCCTCCCGGCAGAGCAACAAGGGCCTGAAAAACCACAGACCCCTTGCCCTACCTTCTGCTAGGGGCCCACAGGTAGGGGAGGCCTCACTGAGGCACCTTACCTGCGACTGGCTGGTGCTGGCATCTCCTGGTCCCGGTGCCTCCGACATCCCGTACCGGAGGGTGGTCGCCTGGTGCAGGTCTGTCCCCCAGACCGCTGTGCACCGCACCGCCACATTCAAATTTCGCGCCTCCGTGGTGTGAAGGCCGCGACCGGAAGCGGAAGTCGCGGCCCTGGGCGAAGCCCCGCCCCTTCCGCCGGAAACCGCCGTCTCCCGACGTCCGGCCCGGCAAAGCCCTCAGACCGCCAGCATGGGAAGGAGCGGAACTCCCCCCGATCCTCCCCAGACCTCACCACGGCCACCCCGACACCCCCCCTCGCCGGAGGGGGCCGGGGGGCGAAGAGCAGGTAAGTGCCCTGTCCCGTCCCCCGGGATGCACTCTTACTGCTGGCAGCCTGCCCTGGGAGGATATGCAGCCGGACACTCCGGCCTTCACTCCCGGCTGCGTCGGGCCTCACAGCCGGCTATCCGGCCCTCGGCTCCCCTATCGTCCTCCTGCGCCTCCTCGTGTCTCCCCACCGGAGGAAACACCTGAACTGAGGTCAGAGGGGAGTGGAGCTTTTTTATTGTAGGTGGAGGTGTTTCCTCAGATGGGGAGGAGCCGAGGTCTCTCAGAGTGCTGGCCTGAAAGACGGTAGGGGAAAAAATTAATTGCGGCTGTATTGGTCCACAGATCCAATTCATCATATGCCTGTGTTCTCTGCTGCCATGGCCAGGCATAGATATGAAAATATAATGCAATTTATTTCAATGACAATACACTATCATTCTTGGGGGTGAGTAAATTTGACCGGCTCCACAAAATTAGGCCCCTTGTAAATCACCTTAAGCAAAAATTTGCCTATACTCCCCAGCAAAACATCTGTGTTGACTAGTCTCAGTTTTTCTTGTCGACTTGTATTCAAACAATTTCTCCCCAGCAAGTGTGCCAGATATGAGGTCAAGATGCATAAGCCCTGTGAGAGCGACAGGCTATACATGCAAGTTTCAGATTTATGAGGGAAAGGATAGTAAAGTGGAGCCCCCTGGATGCCCAAACTACATGGGGAGCAGTGGCAAGATAGTTTGGGACTTTGTATCATCCTTTTTCCATATGGGGTACTACATATGTGAACAATTATTATTCAAGCGTGGCACTATTTAGGCATTTGTACAATCTTGAAATTGGCACATGTGGCACCATGCAACCCAATCGCCGAGGTTTTCCCCAATGGCTTGTAAATACCCCACTTAGAAAGGGAGAAAGCCTGCTGTTGAGAATACCCTCTGTATCCACGACTATAACCTTAACATGGGAGGGGTGGACTTCAACGACCACATGATGAAGCCATACTTCGCTTCCCAGACGCTGGTACAAAAAAGTATTTTAAATTGGCTCTATATAACGCTTTTGTGCTTTACAAAGCAGGTGGATGTAGTAGATCCTTCTTAAAATTCCAGGAGGAGATCATGGCTGTCACAAGTTTGCCTGCAGTTTGCTTGTGCTCTTACCTCCTTGCAGTCCTGTTCAGGAGCCCTTTCACGTGTCTGTGCTCATCTATGGGCGTCACCTGCTGTCCTCTGGGTTTTCTTTCCCTTCCATCACTTCCTGGCCCACCTCCTTGTTTGCCTGTCTATATAAGACATGCACAGACTAGGCCACTTTGCCTGAGCAACTTCCTAGTTGTCAGAGATCCTGTGTGTTGCTACTGCCTGAATCCTACATTGACTACTTGTGGACCGACCCCGGCTTCGTTCTCTGACCTTGCTTGTTTCCCGCCTGTCCTGACATCAGCTAGCCTATCGGATTCCATTTGTTTCCACCCATTATACTCTGCTCCCGCGAGCGGTCTCCACAACCTCAGCTGGGGGCCACAACCTGGTCCCAGCTTGCTGCAAGTCCATCCTCACCATCAGGGGCTCTGGTGAAGAAACAGGCTGGGACTTAGACTCCGCGCCTTGGGGAACCCCAAGTTGAGTATCAACAAGAGCTGCTGACAGCTGCTGACAACGGCCCTTTTGTATCCAGAAGGTGCTATGACCCAAACCCCCGACCCAGTTGCAGTTAGCCAGCTGCATGAAAGGCATTTTCCTGATGGCATTCCTTGCACCCCAACCCAAAGGATACCCCAAAAGAGACTGTTGTGTCTGTAGCAGAAACAGAATTAGGAGTGACACCATTTTTTGTCCCTCCTGTCCTGGCCAACCTGGTCTCTGCCTCAAGAACTACTTCCCTCGCTACCATTCACTAGGGGACTAGTCATATAGGGTACAGCATGGCACAGTCTAGGGCACATATATACAGAGGGTCTCGAAAGATTTTAGAGTCAGGACACTGGACCGCATTTTGAGAGACCCTAACATCTGGAAGTTGAAACAAATTTTAAAAAATAAAGTAAAAAAAAAAACAAAATAGTGGTTTTATTGTTGTCGAGTTACTGTTTGTTTTATTGAGTTACTGTTTTGTTAACCATTGCGATTTTCTTTGCAGGACTGCCATTCAGCTGCAGCATCAATCTGTTTATTCTGACATCAACAGGGTCATGCTCTCAGAATATCCATAAGTGTGTGCAGCACTGTTATGAGATTTTTCATCTCAGTTAAAAAAAAAAAAAAAAAAAAAAAAAGGAGCATATATGTCCAAGCATGGGGGACCTGGGGTGGCCAGTGGGTGGATGACCCCTACGCTTCGGCATATATTTTTAAAATTTTGTTTGGCAGAGATTTCTTCATCCACATCGATAGATGCCTCTATTCACATCAGTTAGGTTTTTTTTTTTTCCATTCAGCCCACGGGTACATCACTGGACTTTGTGTCGTTACACCAGGTATCATCCTGTATAATTTTTTTCAGCAGGCGATCAGCTTTCATGTAAAAGCAAACCTAGTTCGCTGCAGCATTGCTTTTACAAGCAGTGGGAGAAGATGCGTGCCCTCCCCCACTACCTTTCACAGCTTTCTTGAGCAATCCCTGCCATCAGGGGAACCTGAGAATGCAGCCGGTGTGTTTGTCAGCTGACCATAGAGCGAATGGCACCAATCACCTCTAATCTCTAAGAAATCAGAAGTTACGAGCATTTCATCACTTCAGTTTTGAAAGATATAAACAGCGCAACTTCCTGTGTAAATCTACAATTGTAGCCTGCAAAGGCTTTTAAAACGTTGCCTATGGATATTTTTTTTTTTTTTTTAATTTAAATATTTATTGAATTTTTCATGTTAATACAAGTACCAAAAAAAAGGGAAATAATTCTCATACAAATAGACATTTATATCATTTCTATCTTTCCCTTACTAAAAACTCTTTTCTTTCCCATCCCACTACCCCCCCTTCCCGCCCCTCATCCCCCCTCCTCCCCCTCTGCAGACTCTAGCCCATTCTAATCACTTGAGGCTTATTAATTTTTTGCCAACATCCTAGTTCATGTTTTCCTATATTTCTCTTTCAATCCCGCTCTTTCCCACTTTTCCCATCTCCTAAAATAAACTCTCATCCTATCTTCCTGCATATGGTATGATCTTTCCATTCTACCTATCTGGTTTACTCTATTAATCCAGTCTTCCTCCTTCGGTACCTCAGGTCTCCGCCAAAACTTGGGTATCAACCTTTTCGCCGCATTCAAGAAGTACCATATACCTGAATCTTTATATTTATTTACTGATGTCTCCACATTGTGTAGGAGACACGTCGTTGGGTCTAACCCTATGTCAATTTCAGTTATTTCTTCAATCAATTTGACTATTATCTTCCAAAAAGCCTGGATTTTTGGACATTCCCACCATATGTGAAACACCGTGCCTATCTCTCCACATCCTCTCCAACACATATTTGAATTTTCCCCATTCATTTTGTGCTCTACACTCGGTGTGATGTGCCATCGTGTCGCACACTTATAATTAACCTCAACCTCTCTCATACTAACATTATCGTGTATCAATCTAAACATCCTTTTCTGTCTATCTTCATCAAACCCAACACCCATATCCCTTTCCCATTTTGTTATAAAAGTTAACTTTGTGTTTGTGTCTAATTCTGTGAGTATTCTATACACTTTTGAAATACCGTGTTTCCCATCCCTTCGTGTCTCTAACAACCTTTCAAACATATTCCACTCGGTAGATTTCGGTAGATTTCCAATAAAACATTTCAATTGATGATATTTCCACTCGTCTATTCTAATAAAGATTTAATAGAGAAGAAGGGAGATATTTTTAAGTGATCTCAATTCCCCATCCACCAAAACATCTCTCAGTTGGGTATCCTCCTTTCTAAACCATCTCCCTGATATCTTATTGTTTCCCGGGGGAAAGTACTCAGTATTTGTGAGAGGCATTAATATAGAATTAAATTCCCATTTCATGTTTTTGTGTAAATTGTCCCATACCCTAAAGACATTTAAAGTGTAGATACTTGTGCTTTCTTTACTTCCCCTGAACTGTGGTGGGACCCATATCATCTGACTCAATCTAATGCCACTAAGATCATTTTCAATTGTTACCCAACTTTTCCCCTTATGGTTAAATGTCCAGTCGTATATTCTTGCTAAAACCACTGCTTTATAGTATCTCTTGACATCTGGTAGACCCAATCCCCCTCTCTCTTTAGTCCTACTCAATGTTTCATATGCTATTCTAGGTTTTTTATTCTTCCATATGTATCTTGTTAGTATTTTTTTCATTATCTTAAAGAAGGCTTCTGGAATTTTAATTGGTACCATTTGAAATCTATACAGTATTTTAGGCATAATTACCATTTTGACTAGGTTTATACGTCCTATCCAGGATGGATTTCCTCCTAGTCTTTTTATATCTTCCCTGATCTCATTTATCAAAGAGATATAGTTTAATCTATACAAATACTTAGATGAGGCAGTGAGTTTTATTCCTAGATATTTTATCTCTTTTTCTCTCCATATAAAGGGGAATTCTTTTTGTAGTTTTTCTTTTTCATCCTTTGATATATTAATATTCAAGATCTCTGTTTTCGTTGGATTAATTTTTAAATTTGATAGTTCACCGTACTCCTTCAGAATCTTCATTATATTTGGGAGAGTTATTCGGGGATTCCCCACATAGAACAATAAGTCGTCCGCAAAGGCTGCTACTCTATGTTCTATGGATTCTATCTGAATTCCCTTTACCGATCCACTGTTTCTTATTATTGACAACAGAGGTTCAAGTGACAATACATATAGCAGAGGGGACAGTGGACAGCCCTGTCTTGTACCATTAGACATTCCAATGGGTTCTGATCTCTTCCCATTTACCGTAATGATTGCAGTAGGCTCCCTATATAGTTTACTTATCCACTCTCGCATTCTATCGCCTATCCCCAGCACTTTTAAGTTGTCCATCATAAAACCCCAGTCCACTCTATCAAATGCCTTCTCTGCATCAATTGACAAGAGCACCACCGGGGCTTTCCCTTTTCTACTTTTCTGAATAAGCATCAGGGTTCTCAAGCCATTATCTCTACCTTCTCTCCCCGGTACAAAGCCCACCTGGTCTCCATGGATCCAATCAGGCATCAGATCCCTCAACCTGTTTGCTAACACCTTTGCATACAGTTTAGTATCTGTGTTCAATAAGGAGATAGGTCTATAGCTGGAGCACTGAGATGGATCCTTTCCCTCTTTGTGAATAAGTACTACATGGGCCTGTAGGGATTCTCTCCTCACTTCCATCCCACCTCCCAGAGCATTCATATATTTCTCCAACTTGGGTAACAGTACTTCACTAAATTTCTTATAGTACTTAACTGTATAGCCATCCGGGCCTGGGCTTCCCCCCCCCCCCCGTGCTTCTTAATGCTATTTTAATTTCTTCCTGGGAAATTTCTGCGTCTAGGGAGTTCAACTGTGCTTCACTTAGTTTTGGTAATCCCGCATTTTTTAAGTATATCATCTTTTTTTCATTAATTCCCTCTTGAGCTTCTTTTAGCGGGCCTTGGGGACTAATATTATATAACTTTTTGTAGTACTCCGTAAATACTTTAATGATCTCTTTATTTGAGTGAACCAACTCCCCCTTTGGACTTTTTATCTTTTCTATATAATTCCTATTTTTCTTTTTATTCAAAGCTCTCATTAGATATCTTCCTGGTCTGTCTCCCCATCTATATCTCTCGTTCAGAACCCTGTTGTATACTCTTCTCTTCTCCTCATCCATCAATCTCTCTAGCTCATCTTTTTTATCCAATAACTTCTGTCTCGTATCTTTTGTTATTTTCTTCTTATGGATCTGCTCCA
Organism: Staurois parvus; assembly: GCF_062004578.1. NCBI lineage: Eukaryota > Metazoa > Chordata > Amphibia > Anura > Ranidae > Staurois > Staurois parvus. The sequence continues at coordinate 110,943 of NW_028318568.1, read as the reverse complement.
AGTCCAATATTTCTTTTAAAAGCCCACTGACCCTCTCTCTTCTTTCTTTTTTCTTCCTTGCTCCTGCCGCTATCAAGATTCCTCTTATGAATACCTTGTGGCTTTCCCAGACTGTAGCTATCGATACTTCCTCCGTTTCGTTCTCCTTAAAGTATACCTTAATCTCTTTCTCGATTTTCTGAACTAAATCCTCATCCAGAAGAAGAACCTCATTTAACCTCCACCCTAATCCTCCCGTCCACCTTCTTCCCCATCCCATTTTCATTACGACCGGAGCATGATCCGAGAACGTCCTTGCCTCTATGTCAATTTTTACCAGATGATCTATAAGTTGATGGTCTATTAAGATGTAATCTAATCTCGAGTATATCTCATGTGCATTAGAGAAGAAGGTATAGTCTCTGTCTTTCATATGCATTATTCTCCAGGTGTCCACTAGTTGGTATTCATGCATCACTTTTTTCAAAGCTCTCAGAGACCTACCCCCCTCTCTTTGCACGGAAGAGGTATTATCCTTTTGTGAGTCCATACAGAAATTTAGGTCTCCAGCTACTATCAAGCGCCCTTTTTTAAATTCCATTAATTTTTTCAACAGACCCTTCATATACATCTCCGGGTTTTTATTAGGGCAATATATATTGGCTAAAGTACAGTCAATCCACTAAAGTCTACCTTTTAAGAATAAAAACCTCCCCTCCGGGTCAGTTCTTCTATCCTCCAGCTCAAATCTCATATTCTTTGCCAAGCCTATTGCAACCCCTTTTGCTCTTTTAATTGGAGAATCTGCATAGTACCATGTTGGGTAGTGTTTGGATTTCAATTTCACGTTTGCCTCTATCTCAAGGTGCGTCTCCTGTAAAAATACCACTGACGTAGCCCTATGATGTAACTCATTAAACATCCTAAATCTCTTCCCTTGACAACTCAGCCCGTTCACATTATAGGTTATAAACTGTATTTCTTCCATCATTCCCAATTAACTCCAACTCTCTTCCAGATTGCCTCTTCCGCTTTATCCCTTCTGTCATGCAGAGTATTGACCTAATACCTCCTCCCCTGCCTCCCTCCCACCCAACTCCCGTCCCCTCCCCCCTCCCTCCCACTCTCCCCCCCCCTAGGGGCAGAGAGAGGAAGAAAAAAAACAAAAAAAAACAAACAAAAAAAAACCAACCCTCTCTCCCCTCCACTCCCCCCTCCGCCTTACCTCCCCCCCTCCACCAGTCTCCACTCATCCCCTCTCCTTAGTCCAATTCCCCCATGTTCTTCTTTCCATTCATTAATTTCAATTCTCTGCATTTCCAGTCTATCACAAAAGTTTCTCAAGTCCTCTGGGAACCTCAAATGGGCTGTTCCATTTTTCCATCCTATTAAACACTCCGGTACCCCCCATCTATATTGCACCTTCTGTTTTCTCATCTGCTCCAGCAAAGGCCTCAGAGCTCTCCTCCTCCAGAGAGTCTCCGATGACAAATCTGCATATATTTGAATGTCCATTTCTCTGTATTTTATTACTGGTTTTCCTTTAGTTTTCCTCTAAATTCTTTCCCTTTGCTGCAGATCCATAAATTTAACCAGTATGTCTCTCGGCCTATTCTTCTCATGGTTCCCCTGGATTTTCCCATTTCTGGAGATTCCTTCTATATTGATCCTTTCCATATCAGAGTTTCCCATTATATAGTTCAGTAGTTTGCCAACCACCTCTTCCATTAGTTCTCCTTTTAGGCTTTCCGGTACCCCTCTTATCCTTATATTTCTCCTTTCTCTATTCTCTTGGATTTCCGCCTTATACCGCAATTTTTCCTGAACTTTTTCCATTTTGATTATCTTGTTTTCTAGTTTGGATATGATCTGGGTCTGATTTTTAACTTTCTGCTCCGTTTCCTCCACTCTTAACAGCTGGCCCAGATCACTCCGAATTTTTACCATTTCTTGCTTTATTGTTCTCTCCAGTTCTTTAAACATTTCTGTCATCTCTTTTTTATTTGGGATTTGTAGGTCTTTTTCTGTCTCTGATATTTGTTGATTACTACTGTCCAAATCCATTACTTGTTTGGGGCTACTTTGAATACTTAATTCTAAATCTCCTTTGTCATTTCTGCTCTGGGGTCTTTCCGGGGTCCCGTTTCCTAGGGATATGTACCTTTTAATTGTACCCGTTTGGATCCCTTTAGGCCCAATTCCTTTTACACTTTTGTTCTTCATTGCTCCTGGACCTTTTATTATTTGCTCATGAATTCATGTTTCACAAAAAAAAAAAAAAAAAAAAAATCTATGCGATTACCCAGGAAATCCCAGGCCTGTCTGTTAACTTTCTGTGTATTTCTTTGCCAGCACCATATATTCTTTTCTTCTTTATATTCTCTGGGGGTCCCCTCTGTTCTCTCATGCTCTCCTTTCCTTCAGCTTAACACTATTCCTCCCATATCACAGTTTTTTATCATCACAGTTTTTTTTTTATTTTGAGGACACAGCCGGAGTCACTCACCCTCCCTGCGCCTCTCATGGGATTTATCCAGAGCTCCTCCGATGAATTGGCTCTCTTGCTCGCAGGGGGACCCTCCAGGAGTTTCCAGGGCTTTCCCCCCCTTCCTTGTTTGGAAGGGAGTCCTTCTCCGTTCACCCCCACAGGGCTCCAACCATGGCTTTCCGTCTCCAGCTTGTCGGCCGGCCGGCTTCCTCTCCTCCCAGGGATGCACTGCGGTCGGTCACATGTCCCGGCCGCACCTCCCTGTTTCCCGGCAACCACAGTCAGCTTCCCCGCCGCTCTCTGCTGGTCTCCGTTACCCCGCTCTTCCTCCCGCGGGCCGCCACTCGGTCGAAGGAGCCCACCAGACCAAGGTAGGTCTCTGGTTTCTAGGGCACCATACCTTCAGGAGGATTTTTGAGACAACAGGGGATCGGTCGGAGGGGATCCAGGCGGGAGCTCCTACCGCGAGCTCTCCACCGCCGCCAGTTAGGCTCCGCCCCTCTACCCTGCCTATGGATATTAAGAATGTATGCAGTGTGTCTCCTTTGCACGGGGCATGCACAGTTTTAAACAATGTCATGTTTGGCATCTATTTACTCACAATACCAGCTTTTATATTTTACCAAGCAATTGGCCAATATATACACCCATGGCATGTGTGAGCAATATATAAATTAAGTGACAACTTTGTGTAAAATAAAAAAAAAAATTCTGTCATTCTCCAAAAACTTGTGGAAAAAAAGATAAATCTTCCATGGATGCAACATGCCTCTCAGCAGATAGCTTAGGGCACGGGTGTCAAGCTCTCGGCCTTCCAGCTATTGCCAAACTACAAGACCCATGGGGCATTGCAAGATTGACAGTTACAAGTATGACTCCTAAAGGCATAGGCATTATGGGACTTGTAGTTTCGTACCAGCTGGAGGGCCGCCAGTTTGACACCCCTGGCTTAGGGTGTCTTAAAAGGGGTTATTTGGAAGTGTTTGTACTGCCCTGGTATTTTAGCACCTCAAGAAATGTGAAAGCTGTAAACTCCAGTATCTATACCATAGTTTGTAGATGCTATAACTTTCACATAAACCAAATTAATGTGCAGTTATTGGGATTTTTTTTTTTTTACCAAAGACATGTAGCAAAATACATTTGCCTAAATGTATGATGAAATTTGAGTTTTTTCAGATATTTATGACAGAAATGAGAAAATATTTGTCTAAATTTTTGGTCTTTGTTTATAGAGAACAAAAAAACCACCACACCACAAAAACACCATAACACCAAACACAACATCAAAAAAAACAAGGTGATCAAATACCACTAAAAGAAAGCTCTATTTGTGTGATAAAATAAACATAAATTTCATTTATGTACAGTATTGCATGACTGTGCAATTGTCAGTTAAACTAGCACAGCGCCATATAGCAAAAAATGGCGTAAAATCCAATATCTATACCATTTTCAGATGCTGTAACTTTCACACAAACCAGTATACACCTATTGGGATTTTTTTTTACCAAAGACATAGCAAAACACATTTTGGACTAAATTTGACGAAAGAGTTTATTTTTTATAGTTTTTTTTTTTTTATAACAAATGAGAAATTTTATTTCAAAATTTTCAGTCCTTGTTTATAGGGGGGAAAAAAACACCCCAGGAGGTGATCAAATACCATCAAAAGAAAGCTCCATTTGTGTGGGAAAAAAAAAAAAAAAAAGGGACAAAACTTAATTTATGTACTGCACAATTGTCAGTTAAACTAGCGCATCGCTGTATAGCAAAAATGGTATAAATTACAGTATCAATACCATAGTTTGTAGACGCTATAAAACTTTCACACAAAGCAATATACACTTATTGGGATTTTTTCACCAGACATGTAGCAGAATACATTTTGGCCTACATTTATTACAGAGTTTACTATATATTTTTGTATAACCGAAAGTAAAAAATTGTTTTCAAAATTTTTTCGGGCTTTTTGTTTATAGCACAAAAAATTAAAAACACAGGAGGTGATCAAATGGCACCAAAAGAAAGCAATTTGTAGAACAAAAAAAAAAATTTAATTTGGTTAGGTACAGTGTTGCAAGACCACACAATTACCAGTTGAAATAGCTAAATGGTTAGCACTTCCGCCTTGCAGTACTAGGGTCGTTGGTTCAAATCCCAACCACGGCACCACCTGCCTGGAGTTTGCATGTTCTTCCTGTGCCTGCCTGGGTTTCCTCCAGGGACTCCAGTTTCCTCCAACACTCCAAAGACATGCTGGTAGGTCAATTGGCTCCTGTCTAAATTGGCCCTAGTATGTGTATGTATGAATGTGAGTTAGGGACCTTAGATTGTACGCCCCTTGAGGGTTAGGGACTGATGCGAATGTACAATATATATGTAAAGCTCTGCGTAAAATTGACGGCGCTATATAAATACCTGAAATAAATAGCGCAGCACCGTAATGCAAAAAATGGCCTGGACAGGAAGGGGGGTAAATCCTCTGGAGGGCAAGTAGATTCAGGGACAGAAGTCTTAAGGGATGGTTTTAAGTTAAACAGTGCTAGTATTAGCAATTTTTTGAATGAAAAAAAAAAAAAAAAAAAAACCTGGCAGCTCAGTGACCTGGGCAAAGTGCTCCAGGCTCACCGCCGCCTCTTCTCTGATCACTGTTTCATCACCATCTTGTATCAGTCAACCCATCAATTTCTTTGGGGAGGCTGAAATAGGGCAAGGCTTATCATCCCCAAATTGATTGGGGTTCAAGCAGTGTCTCATGGCTCCAGGTGTCATCCAGAGCAGTTGTGAGTAAATTACAGAACACAGGTACTTTCAGGTGCATCTTTCCACATACATGCAGGTTATCTGAAATCCCAGATTATCCCCAGTCAATAAGGGCAGGTATGGGCATGGCCCAGCAGATGCTTGGTTAACAAATACACATGAAGGGTCTTGATCCAGGCAGAGCTGAGCACAGAAATCCCTCCTGATTATTAAACTAAACTGATGCAGGTTTGGCAAGGACTGCCAGTTGAGTCTTTGAGCAGTGTTCATCTTCCTGTATACAAATGGAGAAACAGAAAAAGGGCGCACCGACCTAGTGAATTATCGTTTAAAATAATGTATTAAAGAAAAATAGGTATCATACTCACAATGGACATAACACAGGCATGTCAAACTGAACAAGATGTATGATCCAAACATCTGAGTCCATACGATGGAACCCTGGATGACCATCTGGCTAACGCGTTTCGAGGACACAACCTCTTCCTCAGAGCCGAAGAGGTTGTGTCCTCGAAATGCGTTAGACAGTTGGTCATCCAGGGTTCCATCGTATGGATTCAGATGTTTGGATCATACATCTTGTTCAGTTTGACATGCCTGTGTTATGTCCATTGTGAGTATGATATCTATTTTTGTTTCTTTAATAAATTATTTTAAACGATAATGCACTAGATCCGTGCGCCCTTTTTCTGTTTCTCCATTTGTATCCAGTGTATTCGGACCACCCCGGTCTGTTGAGGGCAGCAAGCAGTGCATATTCCAGAAAATTCCAGAACATTCCTACTGGGTCTACTGAGTCCTTTCCTAGCGCAGGAGTAAAGTGTTTGTTGTGTTGGATTCATCTCCCTGTAGTAGCATAAGTCATAGAATGGATATCCACTAACCCAAATATATAAAATTTGAGAAAAAAAAAAATATTCAATTTTTTTTTTTTTACCCAATGCTCTCGATGCTGCTGTACCATCTGCTTCTTTGGATTTGGGGAACTGTAGAATTACTAGCTGTTCTCCTGGCACAACTTGGTACTTTGGATCCAGCCACCTCTAGGGTGAGCCTTACAAAGATCTGAACTCCGCAACGAGGAGATGTGCTCTGGAGATTAGCACTAATCTAGCGGATGGACCTTTTCACACCATAGACTGATAGCTTCACATTGCACTCCAGATGTCGTCCCTGTCTCCGAAATCTAGCACAGAGCATTCCTTTGATCTCAGTTAATAAAGAGGAAGACAGACAATATAGTGTACATCCTTTTTGTCAAGCAAGTAGTCTTTCTGGATCTAGGCAAATGCACTGCCTGCAGTCATGTGTTTCAATTACCAACCACTGCACCTTCAGCAACATCCAACTGGATGTTGTGTTGGAGGAATTCAGGAAGGGTATGCAGGTTGAATCATCTCACACATGTTAACTTGACAGACATCTAAAGAATCTTGCATGCCAGTCCTTTTTCAGCATCTCAGTCATCTGCACTCATGCTACGGACCATCCTTTCTGGCTCACTTTTTTAGCATCCAAACATACTGTATGTGCCTCATCCTGTTCAACATCAGCAGCCTCTATTTCAGTCAATCCAGCTTTTTGTTTTATGCATCTCATTCTGTTTTTCAGCATTAGAAGCCCTAGACCTCATGAACAAGGGCAGTGACAGGCTGAAAATATTCTGGGTGTTAAATTTTGGTTGGTTTTTTTCATGCTTGTGGAGTCACATGAATGTATAACCTACCACACAAGTGAAAAGCTTCTGAAAGACTTCCAGGTTTGGGAAATACAATGTACGCGCATATATGGTAGTATAGGCCGTGGGTGGTAACATATCACTGTGCTGGCCAGCGCACGATCGGCAACATCTACAATGACTTGACCTATTCTGTTTAGTATCCCTTGCTTTATACTCTGTTCTTCACTCCTTTTTTTCACTGTCTGCCTGTATCCTCAATGCCAGCCCCTTGCTTACAGCTCCAGCCTGTACACTCACAGGCACACATCTGCTAACTAGAACAGTAAGAAAGGGAAAAAAAAAAAAAAAAACACACACACACCACTTACCTGTAAGAAGCTAATTGCCATTAAAATTAAGCTATAAGAACCTATTCCACCAGTAAAAACATCATTTAGATCTCTTTGAAGTATAAACTGCTTCAATACTAAAATCATATACGGTAGCAATGGATATTCCTATAAAAAAAAAAAACACAATAAAAGAATGTTAGGGAGAAACAAGTATACTGAAATGCACTGCCCCCACTTCTAAAATCTAAATAGAATATTTCATTCAGAAGTCTAAATGGCTTTTTAAAAAAAAAACAAAAAAAAACAAAAACGTATTAGTAAACTACCAATACACTGGTAATAAATTTGACTGTTAAATATTTTTCTTGGATACATTAAAAACAAAACTTTACCAAAAAAAGTGAAGTTCTGCTTTTCTGCCTCCTTCCCCCTTTTTCTACTTTTGGCACGTTCTATTTTTTGGGGGAGCAGGCATCTGGTTTTAACAGCTATCGGCTCCCACTCCCATCGCCCCTTCCCTCCCTGTCCGCAGCCACTTGGGGCATGTCACAGGTCCCAGAAGGTTGCGGGGCCAATCACAATGTGCAGCGCATCTCACGCATGCATAGTGGGAATCCGGCTGTGAAGCTGCAAGGAGTAACAACTGGTCTCCCACACTAAAGATGCCGGCGCTGGGGACCCAAAGACTAGTAAAGAACTAGCTCAGGTGAAGATGCCGCTGGATCCCCAAACAGGCAATTTTTTTTTTTTTTTTTTTTTAATTAAAAATTACCACCTACAGTATTTGCAGCTGCTGATTTGTTTCAGACTTCGGAACTGCTTTAAGGAACACAGGATGAATTATTCAGGTACACTGGATAATGTTGCTACCTTTAGGAGATTAGACACTGTCAAAACAAGGCCAAGGAGGACAGTCCAGTATTATCACTCCCAGCAAACAAGTTTTTTTTTTGCCCAATCAGAGTGCGTGCAGGTGATACTACTGTAGGTGGAGCATACCCATTTGTCACAAAGTACCCTTGTGTTGCACGCTGCCTCAATAAGGAAGGAGGTCAGGGCGAATGACTGTCACTCTGATTTCCATTCTCACTAAGGGTAAGGATTCCACCTCAGTCCAATTTCACCAAAGAGGGGGGAAGCCACTTACGGCACCTGCAGGCAGATTGTCCTAAGTTAGAGTGGAAACATGAAGCCCTCCAGATCCAATACATCCGAGGGCTCATAAGAGGCTTTAGAAATAGAGATAGAAACTGGCAGCTCAAACTATGGTTTGCAGTTGTCACAAAATATTCCTGTCACATTTCAATTTGAGAATTCAGCCAAAAAACATGCTCAGCACGGATTGCTCAGTGGGTTTTTCAGCACCTGCATGATGATCAGTCCTTAGTCTTGTGCTACATATTGGCAATATTAACCAAACACAAGCATTAACAAGAGCACAAGTGAGCTTTGCCACACCCTTCTTCCCCTAATGTGGTACACTCAAAACCTGGAGTGGGTAGAGTCCAGGCCTATAAATTACTGGGCAGTGGCTGGACAAGGTGGAGAACAAGCATTGGTGCAAGTTGTGGATTTTGACCCCTGTCAATGAGGGTGTTGTGCTATATCCCCAATGAGGCAAATTTAAAGTGTTGGTACCAAGTTGAAAAAGTGAGCTGCAGCTCTGAGTACACACAAGGAGAAATATGGCTTGAAGTGATGAACCACCCTTTACAGTGGGTAAGCTCCTACTCAAAGCCTAGGGAAAATAATTTCCCAGAAAACCCAAAAAGGAAAAAATTATTGTCCGAACACAACCTATTTGCCCTAGTGACACAAAGAAACACAATCTCGGGGGGATCAGGAAGGAATTTTTTTCCCAGCAGGAGCAAATTGGATCATGCTTTGCTGGGTTTTTTTTTTTAACTTTGGATCAACTGTGGATATAGGATTATAACTTAATTTTTTTGTTATGGTTGAACTGGATGGACTTGTCTTTTTTCAGCTAGACTATATATATATATATATATACATACATACACACACACATACATACACATACATATATATATATATACACACACACATATACACACACACACACATACATACACACATATATACGGGGCAGCACAGTGGCTAAATGGTTAGTACTTCCGCCTGGCAGTACTAGGGTCGTTGGTTTGAATCTCAGCCACAGCACCACCTGCCTGAAGTTTGCATGTTCTCCCTGCGTGGGTTTCCTCCGGGTACGCCGGTTTCCTCGCACACCCCAAAGACATGCTGGTAGATGAATTGGATCCTGTCTAAATTGGCCCTAGTATGTGTATGTATGAATGTGAGTTAGGGACCTTAGATTGTATGCCCCTTGAGGGTTAGGGACTGATGTGAATGTACAATATATATGTAAAGTGCTGCGCAAATTGACAGCACTATACAAGTACCTGAAATAAATTTTATATATACACACACTATATATATATATATATATATATATATATATATATATATATATATATATATATATATATATAAAAATAACATACATACACACACACACACACACACATTACAGGTGAAACTCAAAAAATTAGAATATCGTGCAAAAGTTAATTTATTTCAGTAATGCAACTTAAAAGGTGAAACTAATATGAGATAGACTCATTACATGCAAAGCAAGATAGTTCAAGCCGTGATTTGTCATAATTGTGATGATTATGGCTTACAGTTTATGAAAACCCCAAATCCACAATCTCAGAAAATTAGAATATTACATGCAATCAATAAAACAAGGATTGTACATAGAACAATATCAGACCTCTGAAAAGTAGAAGCATGCATATGTACTCAGTACTTGGTTTGGGCCCCTTTTGCAGCAATTACTGCCACAATGCGGCGTGGCATGGAAGCTTTCAGCCTGTGGCACTGCTGAGGTGTTATGGAAGACCAGGATGCTTCAATAGTGGCCTTCAGCTCTTCTGCATTGTTCAGTCTACATATACACACACATATACAAACTTGTGTTTGGTACATACTGACATCAGCGCCAGGTGATGACATCACTGGCACATGTGTAGTACTTTCTGCATTCATGGAACAAGTGTGCTGTGAATGCATATAGCACAGTGCCACAATGTGTGCATGCACTGAATATATACCTATAAGGAAGGCCAGGCAAATATGGAAGTGCTGGGAGTGGTGGCAGTGCAACAGTGGATGGCTCAGATGAAGGGTAAATCTGTCATAATGTGCTAGTATGTGCTACCTCCCGTACCACTATCACCTCCCTCCTAGATTGTAAGCTCCAAGCAGCAGGGCCCTCAAACCCCTCGTGTATCGCACTGTATTGTTATTGTACAGTCTCATATATTGTCTCCCATTGTAATGTACAGCGCTGAGCGAACTATTAGCGCTATATACTGTATAATAAGAATAATATGAGGTAGATACTAGCACATTATGGCATTTACCTGCAGAGGACAATTTTACATTTTTTTTGTTTTTTTTTTTAAACATTACCACTGCTTTAACACAACAGACTTTGAAAGGTGTTGTTTATTGAGGGGTAATGCACATTAGCTACAGACTGATCAATGGTCCATCTCAGTGCTGGAATGGTTACTAGTGAATAAGTGCTTGCTGGAGGCAGAATACACTGGAAAGGCTAAACCAGTATCCCCTCTTCCAACACCGGTAGTGAAACTGCTTTTGTAGGGAAAGACAACAGACTGCTTCTGAATCAAGCGTCACTCTAAAGACTGAACCTCCAGATTGTATGTTATCTCATTGAGCAATGTTCGTGGGGAAGATAGGGGCAATTTCACAAGAAGGGTGTGTGGTGGGAGTGTGGTTACAAAACTATGGATTTCTGAAAGGGCATCTGGAGAACGTCAATGATTAACAATGAAAAATGTGTTTGGTGATGATCACTGGGCAAATACTAATGTGTGCACTGGAGGTGGAATCTTACTGGGAAAGCGTGTGCTGAAAAGTAGGATTTTACTGCTAGACCATGCTCCATTCAGCTATATTCAAGACTGCTGGCAGAATCTCATAATAACACAAGGTAAAATGTGGAATATACACAATTTTAATATGAAGCTTTGCAGGATGACTCCAGGAAGGCTGGTTTTTGTTTTAGACTGGAAACATACCTTTATCATGTACCAATGCACATGGCAATGTACCTGATCATTTGTAAAAAGATCACTTATGTGCATAATTGCCTGATGGGTTAAACACAAAGCATCAGGCAAAAATGTAAAAGTGTGATTTCAGCCTCAATGCAATAAAAGCAGAATAGTTTTATACAAGTAATTCCCCACAAAAAAGGCAGAAAATTACCTGTGTGCAATCCTTTATATACCGAGCTGTCTTCACGCCAGTTCGAACATTAAAACTGATGTCCACTTTTACCTCTGTCTCCTGATCAATAAGTTTAATTATTGGCACCTAAAACAAAATATTAGAGTTTTGCAAAAAGAAAATTTCCAGGCATTCATATTATTTCAGTCTCCGTATACATTAAACTCCAAAAATGGGGCTGTTGAGGGACTAAAATTAAAGCTGCCTGCAGACAAATGGCTACATGCACAGGTGTAATACCTAGAATGCTTACCATGTTACTAGAGAAGGATTTGTATGTTTTGTTCAATCTACTGCATTTTACAAACATTTGCTACAACAAACTGCCCAACTTTAAGCTAACAGAGGAACACACTTTAGCAGAATGTATGTAGGACATCCCATTATGCAGACCACTAAGAATTGTTGCACATAAAACTGGTTAAACCCACAGTTGTTTTTTTAACCCCACTGATATATATTATTATACAGTATTTATATAGCGCCAACAGTTTGCTCAGCGCTGTACATTATAATGGGAGACAGTACACGAGACAGCACAGTAACAATACACGAGGGATTTGAGGGCCCTGCTCCTTGGAGCTTACAATCTAGGAGGGAGGGGATAGTGGTACAGGAGGAAATAGCTGTGGGGGATGGAGTGGTAGGAAGAATGGAGGAGATCAGCAATTAGGTCAGGGCGGGGTAGGCTTCCCTAAAGACATGGGTTTTCAGGGGGCGCCTAAAGGTGAGGAGAGTGACAGTCTGATGGATTGGGGTAGTGCGTTCCATAGGATGGGGGGGAAGTCCAGGAGACAGGCATGAGAGGAGACCAGGGAACTAGAGAGTAGGTGGTCTTGTGAAGAGCAGAGAGTACGTTTTGGGTGGTAAATGGATATCAGGTCAGTGATGTAGTTTGGGGCAGTGTTATGAACAGCTTTGTACGTCAATGTTAGTAATTTGAATTTTATGTGTTGGGAAATTGGAAGCCAGTGGAGGGATTGGCGGGGGGGCGGATACAGAGCGGTTAGTAAGGCACATGAGTCTGGCCACAGGATTCAGGATAGACTGAAGCGGGGATAGCCTGTGATGAGGTAGGCCGGTGAGGAGGGACTTACAGTAGTCAAGTCATGATATAATAAGGGAGTGAATGAGTTGCTTTGTAGTTTCTGGGGTTCGGAACGGACATATTTTGGAGATGTTGCGGAGGTGGAGTCTACATGTATTTGTCAGCGATTGGACCTGGAGCTGGAAAGATAGACTGGAGTCTAGAATGACACCTAGTACTCTGGCTTGCAGGGTGGGGACTGATGGTGGCATTGTTGGTCGTGATGGAGAAGTCGGGGGGGGGGCGCGGGCTGGGGGGGGAACTAGGAGCTCGGTTTTAGAAAGGTTTAATTTGAGAAAGTGGAGTGACATCCAAGCTATGTCATTCAGAAGGCTATATAAAAGAATTAAGAGGCTGGATGAATGTTTCAGTGTAGCCTAACACTTTACAATTTGTTGAAATGGTCTATATATCACGCCAAATGAGGGGCAACTGAGCAAGAAAGTGGGACAGAGGAATTTAGTTCCAAAAGAGGGACAGTCCCTCCAAAATCAGGGACAGTTGGGAGCTATGGCTACAATGCGTTGCCAAGGAGACCAGTTCTGCTTCCTGGTTTATCTTTAGTACTTCCTGCATCAATTCCCTGCTTATTGAACAGGAGTAACTTTATGGTCATCCAAGACGACTGGATAAAGGTTAGTGATTGAGCAGATGAAACTGGGAAGCAGGCAGAGCAAAGTTAGCTACCCCGAGTCATCTACTTCCAGCCATGGGCTTTCATTCCATGCACATGCCACTTATATGCCTCACAACGTATGCACTGATGATCCATACGGAGTGGGTGAACGCCATTTGAACCACAGTTGAAGGTTATGGAGGAGGCTGGAGCGGTTGCCATATGATTGTTCTTGTGCCCATTTTGACCACTCTATAATATGATTGTTAAATATATCTGGTAAGCCTCCCTTGAGCACAGAGTGGGGTTTTACACGGATAACGTTTGATCTAGCCATTGAAGATCTATAATTGCACTTTAGGATTTTTTTCTGTGTTTTTTGGCATTGGGACTTATAAGTTTTCACTTTGTTTTCTTATTTCTATCATTTTGATTTGCAAGTGTAGTCACTTTTGGTTTCACTTCGTTTAGTTAACCCCTTCACGCCTAAGGGTAAAAATCTTAATGCTTGAGCACAGTCTTGCAATTTTTGACATGGTTTGTAAAACTGTAAATATCACCAAAACTACCTTGTACATCCAGGTGGATTATACGTTTTTTTTTCAGGACAAATTGGGCTTTCATTTGGTGGTAAATGGTAATTGATATCTCTTTTATTATCAAAGGAAAACTGGCCCAAAATGGTAAAAAAAAAAAAAAAACTTTATAAATTTAGCGGTGTGTTTCTTGTTACTACCATAACCTACCAAAGAACAACCCAAAATACATTTTCCAGCACTTGACAAATGTAGCGATACCATATATGTGTATGTGATTTGTTGTTTGTACCCACAGTACAGCCCAGAAACAATAGTGCGCATTTTGTTTTTTACCTAAACACACGGACACTGATAGCGTGGCAGTACAGTGGCTAAATGGTTAGCACTTCCACGTGGCAGCACTAGTGTCGTTGGTTCGAATCCCAGCCACGGCACCACCTGCCTGGAGTTTGCATGTTCTCCCTGTGCCTGCGTGGATTTCCTCTGGGTACTCCGGTTTCTTCCCACACTCCAAAGACATGCTGGTAGGTGAATTGGCTCCTGTCTAAATTGGCCCTAGTATGTGTATGTATGAATGAATGTAAGTTAAGGACCTTAGATTGTACGCCCCTTGAGGGTTAGGGACTGATGTGAATGTATAATATATATGTAAAGCACTGCGTAAATTGACGGCGCTATACAAGTACTTGAAATAAATAGCAATTTAACAAAAAAAAAAAATCCTGACCTTTGACACTCACCAAAACACTAACCCTGGCACTGAATTAGATTAAATCTTTATTTAGGTATTTATTTTTTAATATTAAATATTTATTTATTTTTAAACAGTTTTTTTCCCCTCTATGTAAGGAGAGAGAGATACAATGCATCTCTCCTCCATTCATAAAGAACAAAAGAAAAACAAGGGGGAGTGGGCTGTACAGTGACTGATCACGGTGTTAGCCAATCAGAGGCTATCACAGCGATCATGTGACCTGGAATCGGGAGTCCCGGGTCCAGATAGCTAGAACAGGACCCTGGGCTCAGTGACAAAATTAAGCTTTTTTCCATGGCCTCATGGAAAAAAACGCAGTTCTGTGAGCTCAGTTTTATTTGATGTTGGCGTGAAGGGGTTATGGTATCAAGTTTTTTGCACTTTTAGAGCCACACCTACATTTGTAGGATCAAGAACATGTTACGTGTTCCCAAAGGTTAACTTATCCTTTAAGATTCCAAGGTGAGGCAGATGCACAAACAAGAAAGGGAACAATGTGAGTCACCAGCTAAACGAGGCCATTTAGCAATGAATGATCAGCCAGAGGTCTCAAAGAAAGGCTAAAAAACGAAGATTCTCCAGGCCAGTGTGAATTTTGACCAAAATAAAATCAAAATTTGACTCAGTCTTTTGATTACAATGCCATTTTAGTTTTTTTAGTCCTCTGAATTGTTTTCTTGGGTTGTATTTTTAGTCAACTAAAAAAACTCCAGTACATTTTAGTCAACTAAAATGTAATGGATTTCGTTAATTATAATGCATTTAAGCATTTCTCTAGAATTTCCAAACTCTTATACTCCGGGAGTAAAAATCTATCATTTATGGTATGGTATTAAAGTTTGAATAAGCACTACAGACACAGATTTGGATTTAGTTTTAGTTGTATTTCATGTGACTAAAATGGTGTTATTTTGTTGATTTAAAATATTTTCCTCAACTAAATTAACACTGCGCCAGACCAAAAGTTGCACCAGTTCAGCCTAGAGAACAGGACAGGATATGTACCTGTGGAGTATCGTCTAGTCTAAAATTTCTGTGCATCGCATGAAAGGAAGTAAGCCTTCCAAGTGCTATGATTGACCTTCTGAGAGGTCAGTTTCTTAGCCATTGTAGAAATAACAGTCAGATAATCTAATCTCCTAGGACTTGGATGTCAACAGCCAATCCATTAAAGCCAGCAACCATGAAGCAGGATGGTAAACCAGTCCTTGAGACAGCAGGCTAAGCTTACACTGGGGTGGAAAAGCTGTTGAGGTCACTAAATTACTTTTTCAAAAAGAGTACAGCAGCAGAAATGCTCAATACGTGCATGGACATGCTGCCCTAATAGCTGACTGCAAGGAAAGAGGCTGCCCAGCAGACTTCCTGTGCCCTGAACTGTGTGGCACACATGCAGTTGTGGAAATGTTATACTGGATGTGAAAAGTTATTGGACTGATGAATATACACTCAGCAGTCTTAATTCTTCCTGGCATAGATTCAATAAGGTGTTAGAAACATTCCTCAGATTTTGATCCATCTTCACGTGATACCATCACGCAGTTGCTGCAGATTCGTCAGCTGCACATGCATGATGTGAATCTTCCGTTCCACCACATACCAAAAGTGCTTTATTGGATTGAAATCTGGTGACTGTGGAGGCCATTGGAGTACAGTGAACTCATTGTCACATTCAAGGAATTTGTTTGAGATGATTTGAGCTTTGTGACATGGTGTATTATCCTGATGGAAGTAGCCAGAAGATAGGTACACTGTAGTCAAAGGGATGGACATGGTCCGCAAAAAATGCCGTGGCATCTAAATGATGATCAATTGGTACTAAAGAGCCCAAAGTGTGCCAAGAATATATCCCTCACACCATTACACCACCACCCTGAACTGTTGATACAAGGCAGGATGGATGCATGAATTCATGTTTATGCCAAATTCTGACTGTGCCATCTAAATGTCACAGCTGAAGTCAAGACTCAGACCAGACAACACATTTTTCCAATCTATTGTCCAATTTTGGTGAGCCTGTGCAAATTGTAGCCTCCATTTCCTGTCCTTAGCTGACAGGAGCGCACCTGGTATGGTCTTCTGCTGCTATAGCCCAACTGCTTCAAGGATCGATGTGTCGTTTGTTCAGAGATGGTATTCTGCATACCCTGGTTGTAACGAGTGGTTATTTCAGTTACTGTTGTCTTTATCATCTCGAACCAGTCTGCCCATTCTCCACTGACAGCTACAAGGCATTTTCGTCCACACAACTGCCACTCACTGGATATTCTCTTGGACCATGCTCTGTAAACCCTAGAGATCGTTGTGCATGAAAATCCCAGTAGATCAGCAGTTTTTGAAATACTCACACCAGCCCATCTGGCAACAACTATGACACCTTCAGTCACTTAAATCCCCCTTCTTCCCCATTCTGATGCTTAGTTTGAACTTGAGCAAATAGTCTTCATCACGTCTAGATGCCTAAATGCACTGAGTTGCTGCCATGTGATTGACTGAGTAGCAATTGAACAGGTGTAGCTAATAAAGAGGCTGGTGAGTGTACATGTTCTAAGTGGCCTCTAAACCACATTCATTGCACTTTATTATGCACCGTTGGTGAATTATTACACATGGTGTTCTGGCAGTATTCATGTATATGTGTGGCAAAGCTTTACAATATACTGTTTTCCTCACATTTATCACTTTAGATTATGTAGTGGGTTGTACTAATTAATTCACTTAGATATAGGGATTGTGTATTTAGGAGCACTGCATTAATTGATTGATTTGGTTGATCTATTGATCAAAGGCTGTGACTCTTATGAACAAAACATTATCTTTTGTACCCAAGGCCTATAATGTGATGAACAAATCTAATCATGACAATGGGGGACATCAGATAAAGGTTTCTAAAGGTTAACAAAAATAAACACACACCCCCCCCCAATTCCACATTATAGAATAGCTGTGATTAATACAATTGCCATCTGAACAATCACACTTGAAGCTAAAATAATACCTTTAATTTTTTTTGGGGAAAAAAATGATATATAAAATACATACACACAGATTACGCCAACACCCAACTCCAAAACATAGCTGTAAAGGTCCCAGGGATTGTATTTCCACACATACCGTTGCTTTATCCAGAACTTTGAGGGAATGAGGCTCTGCGATATTTTGTTTGCGTAGTGCTTGCTCCAGCAGTTGTAAAGGAGGGTGATCCCACTTTCCAAACACAACAAGATCTATATCACTGAAAATGATCAAAATAGTGGATGAAAGGACAACAAAAAGGTGGTTTCTTCTCTGGCATTAAAACTAATCTAACACTATTTTTTTCAATTGCTTCTTAGGTCACAATTACCATTTGTATGGATAATCTACTACAGACTTTCAAAGCTGGAATTAAGGTATAGGTCTGAGAAAACAAGTCACTACATCTCTGGAAAATCTTCAGTTCATCTTTGCAATACATGTACATTTCCCTAGGTTTATTCCCTTTAAAAACACTTCAAGTAGAGAAAAATACCCTATGATCCTGTTAGAAACCTAGTGAGCTTCCACCTTCCTGTTAGCTGACCACATTGCTGTACTGAAGTCCCATGCAGTGTGATCAACCCTGCCAAATTTCTTCCCTGCTTATTTTCTGTGAACAGCGTGGTGGTAATGCGTTCTGTAGTCTAGAAGGGTAGAACTTCAGAGCAGGGCTGACAACACAGCTTAGTATTTCAGTGCAGCAGAGGCAGCACTGCCAGCTGCTAACAGTACATTTGAAGCTCACCAAGTGTCTGGCAAGATCATTAGTTATCTTTGTCCTTTCATTGTTTTAAAGAGAAAATGTGTATGCATTCCAGTGCATGTATTTCAGAGATGTACTGTTTTCTTGTGCTCATACAAGAAGGCATGATGCCAGCTCTCTAGGGGATTACATTAAAAAACCATTTGAACACTTCAGAAAGGAAAACTAGGAATCAGACTTCCGGACTCTTTGCAACCACTTCCCATTTGTATGTATTCAGGGAAGATGCGGCTGTTTTAGGGTGAGCTTCAAAGTGCTGCCAATTGCAGAAGAGCAACAAACAGATAAGTGACCCCATAAATGTCAAGTGCAAAGCCTAATATGGCAGGACTAGCAGATATTATGATAAAGAAAACTGCATATTTAAAAAGTTTTAAATTTGCATTACTGAATTTAATGTTATAAAAAAAGTTAGTATTTTAAAGTGATTGTAAATGCATTTAAAAATTAAACATGTTCCTACTTGCCTTCTCTGTGCAGTGGTATTGCATAAAGTGGTCCCAAACCTCTTAGGTCAATGCTGACTCTCTCTGACGGTCTTTGGCACAAGACTACCTTGTCCTTGTGTAGAATGGCTCCTTAACAGAGAGCTGCTAGATCAGAGATATGTCTGATAGATGCAACCAAGGAAGCCACTTTGCAAGAGGATCTCTCTAATGGGCTTAAATGGTGGTTTCTGCAGGGCAGAAAACCAAATTGAGATCCCAGAGAAGCACAGAGTGCTGTAAAAGGAACCTGATCCAAGATAAACCTTGAATAAAAAGGTGTTTTTTTTGTTTTGTTTTTTTTTTTTTTTTAAAAAACAAATGCACATTTCTGCAGGTAAAAAACGTGCATGTATTATCGTACTTTTTTTCTTAAGGAGCCTTCAGGGCTTTGCACACACGATCAGCAAATTGCAGGTGCAAACTTAGACTCAGGATATCCATCTGCCCATACCTCAGCTGCAGATACAGGAACAGGTTACATGGTCAACCGTAAAAATGGATGGAACTTGTAACATGTCCTGAAGGTGAACCTGTCCCAGCCAATGTCAGTCCCATTTGTAGGAAGGCCAGATGTGAGGCACAGAGTAATCTCTAGAACTGAAGTGCCTCTGAGTTCAGAGTGCAGTTTTTTTTTCTCTGTAGAAAAACTTGCATGGGCTAGAAGTAGGCCCAATTATTCCAGACAAAAGGCTGGAGAGCAGATTTTTGGATGAACCAGTTTCCCTCCGTCACATAGTGTGTGTGTGTGTGTGTATATATACACACACACACACACACAATCTGGCCTCTCGCCAACTTTCACACAAATATACACTTAGATTTGATTTTTTTTTTTTTGTACCAATGATGTAGCAAAATAAATTGTGGCCTAAATTTATGATGAAATTTGAGTTTATTGGATATTTTTTTTATGACAAATTAGAAAAATGTTTTTCAAATTTTTCAGTCTGTTTATAGTGCAAAAAAAAAAAAACCCAGGAGGTAATCATATACCAAACAAAAGCTCTGTATTTGAAAAAGGACAAATATTGTTTAGGTATAGCTTTGCATGACTGTACAATTACCAGTTAAAATAGTGTAGAACAGAATAGCAAAGAATGGCCTGGTCAGAAAGGGGGCGGTAAATCTTCTGGAGGGCAACTGGTTAATAGAAACCCAGACGTATTTTGTCCTATGGATGTTTACAAATAGCAGGAAGGGGGGATGAATGCTTATGAAAGAGTTAATCTTGAAAACCTGTAACATGAATAGCCTGAGTTCAGGCAGAAGAGGCTAAAAGATCTTTGTGAATGCTCTAGAGCAGAGAAATAGGCAAAATGAGTGATGGTCTCCAACTGCAAGGGGTACAAAGCACCAATGAGGTGGATGAACAGGCATATGGGAACAGGCATCTTTGATATCTACAGATCCTAGTATTACCCTTGTCTCAGAGAGGCGATAACTGACATTTTGGATTCTAATGTGAAGTTATTGGTTTATGAAGTTTGGGTCCAAGATAGGACAAATACCCCCCTGTAACAAATGTAAGAGTAGAATCATTTTATCAGTAGTTGGGATGTGATCAGAAATTTGTAATTGTTGATCTAGTTTAATTCTGTGTTAGTAAAGATAAGTATTCACTCAGACATGGTCACCAATTAACATCTGAAAGGACAGAGCAAGCTTCTAATCTATAAGGGACACCTAGATGCCAATACAGATTTCTCACCTATGTAGCCAGAGTTTGCCATCTTCTTGAGCCTAAAAAAAAAGAATCCTAGCCATTTTCGCTACAAAAATCAGCAGCACACCGAGAAGGCTCCGAAAGGTCTGCCAGCTTTGAAATTGTAAATTGGCTGTTTTAAATGTTTTGAGACCCCCGCTCTAGAGGCAAGATTTTTTTTAAAAAAACATTTAAAACCTTTCCTTATGTAATTTCTGATCAATTCATCACATGCCTCACCAAACAGAACAAGCTCTGTGCCACAAAATCTGCTCATGTATGAAAATCAGAGCCATACTGGAATACAGAACTCTATTGACTGTTCATTGCCCTAGTCAAATTTGTCTGCCTAGTCTGATTTGGCAGGCAAGCTGCAGGAATAGCTGGTTGCAGAGCTGGACCTGCAGGTGTAAAGAGGCTTTAAGAGCATCCCAAACTTTGAATATTTAAATGAAGGAATATATTAAAATCGGAGCAGTGATGGTTAAGGCTTAGATGGCAGTGTCTACTACTGAACAGCTCACTTTTTAGTGAGCTTCCCCCCACCCCCTTAATTAATAGAGTTTGGCAAAGATTTTTAGATTTTTGAAGGGGTGAAAATCATTTGATGGACCTAATCATAGACCAGAACTTCTTCCAAGCCCAGAACGTTTCTGAATCCAAAACAGGTTTGAAAATCCATATTAAGAGAATCAGGCATGGTCAGACACAGGGCAGTCCTAAAACCGTATTTGTACATTGCTGTCATAACACTGATTTGCAATGAAAAGGCTACAAGTCAGGCCCAAGACCCTCATATGCAAGCATGAATCTAGTGTTGAGAGCATGAGCTCAGGAGCAGAAGAACCTGGATGTGACTATAACCAACATCAGGCCCAGATACCCTAATCAGCGAATAGGTTGCAGAGATTTCTTCTGAAGGCTGAGGATCCAACCTACCATTGTAAGACATTGGTTGCTAGGGTCAGGAAGGCCTGGGCCCTAAAAGGAAGGTGGACCAGTTAACCCAAAACATGTATTTCAAAGATCAGAACAGAACTAGGGGGGCGTGGCCGGGACCCGGACAAAGATGGCTGCTCAGTCACACAGCTCTGGCACAGGACGGTCCTTTCTGCACTCTGAGAGGGTAACCATCCCAGCTATTATGGGGAACTTAGACCGAGCACTTCTGCTGTCCATTTCTCGATCCCCCAGGGACACAGGCACGCAACTCAGTAGAAATATCCCAGAGATATTTAGAACACAGCAGAGTGACATGACGGCCTCCTCCCTGACCTCTGGCAGCTCACCATGCTCAGATAAGGAAAGCACGAGTCTTACCCAAGCTTCCCACACACTGACAGTACCCCACTCTGCAGGCAGCTAAACCTCCAAACTTTGAGAAAGAGGGGGTGTGAAAAGAGATTCACAAAAAAGCGGTTACATTATGAACAGAAACCGATACTGAAAAATCCCTAAAAAATTATGCTTTATTACAAAAATTGCATATGTGGACATTTTAGGTAAATACCTCAGTTAGCCATCACCACAAGATGAGACAATACAACAAAGTATGACCTAAAACCAGAAGGTTAAAAACAGACATGACCGGTCATGAATATAGAGTGCTGTAAATGTAATGACACTAGGTCTAGTACATGAGCAGCACTGACACATCTATAGTTGAAATGGCAGGGCCCTGCCAATGAAATATAGGGATTCTTCACCGCCAGCGTGCGGGCTATATAACTCCCTTATTAAGAATCTGATGTAGAATGTAGGGATATCCATGCCATATGATTAAAGTAGGGTGCTGTACACCTTTCAGGGAATGTAGCATGATGTCCCCATCCTGTAGTGAATAAGTGATGAGAGTCAATATGGTTGTCACTCAGGGTATCAAGGCTGTAACGGCAATGCGCCGTGCTGCCCTCTTATATTAGCGATGTTCCACTCACCACCCATGCCAAAGATGGATGGCCTTGCAAAGTCTTCCTCATATGTGGATTCGCGCCGTGGTCCCAGATGCAGCCGCCACCATCGGGACTAGAGACAGACGGGCTCTGCTTTCATCCTGGTACACGTGCAGCCTGATGGACGCCTAACTCAGGCGTGTGTATTCGCGTCCCCTGCAGGACTACGTGTATGGCGCCAATGCGTCTGACCAGAAGTGACGTTACTGCCGCGTGACATCAATGCGTTTCGCCGATGGGCGTATCTTACTCAGCTTCTTTAGGACCAATGAGATGCATAGCTCACATGCTCAGTTTATATTAGGCTAGTACCCGCCCATGTATGCAAAAATACTACTGGCAAGGCATCTCATTTGGGGAAAGAAATAGAAATAAGGAAAAAAGTCATCATTAAAAAAAAAAAAAAACATACATACCTGGCTGCTAAAACAGTGGAGGGAATAATATTTCAATACTTTAACAGCATCACTAGAATAAAGTTATTTAAAGATACTTTTGTTCACCTAGGGCAGTGGTCGGCAAGCCGCAGCTCGCGAGCCACATGCGGCTCTTTACACGCTTTAATGCGGCTCTTGTGTGCCGGGCGCCCGCTCCCCTCCCTCCTCTCGGGCAGCAGGGACTCTGCAGCGTGATCCAAAAAAAAAAACCAGCCAGGGCAGCGCGCTCAAATGCAATGATTGGCCAGTCTCGCTGCCACTCACATCCTGATAGCCAGTGATTGGCTGTCAGGATGTGTGTAGGCGGGACAGCGTGACGAACGTGAGAGGAGCTAGGCTCCTCTCACAGTCCGCCCTGAAGACCGGAACGGCGCGGGAACACGGCGAGAGGAACGCGCGGAGCAAAGGTAAGTGAATTGACACAGGGGGGACTTGGCTTACTACTTGCTACTTACTTACTACTACTATATGAGGGATGAATTAATATGGGGGATGAATTACTATAGGGGGGATGAATTACTATATGGGGGATGAATTACTATAAAAAAACTTATTGAAACTAAAAACAGTGTACCATCCTATGTATTTTCAGTTTTAAAAATGTGGCTCTCAAAATAAATTTCAATCGTGGTTTTGGCGAGATTTGGCTCAGTTGAAAAAAAAGGTTGCCCACCACTGACCTAGGGTGAAGAGAGGCAGAAAAAAAAGGGTGTACTTCCTCCTACTGTCTTTTTTGCAAAAACACTTGGAGATCAAGTTCAACATTTAATCCCTTAGGGAATAGAGTATCAAGTTTATATATCCAATGTTTTTCACGTTTTAAAAGCTCTTTATCAAAGTCACCCCTTCTCTGCGCGAAATTAAGTGCATAGATTCCTTTAACTTTAGTACCCTCTAATTTACCTCCATGGTACTTTGAATAATGTTGAGTCAAGTTACTCTCAGGGTCATTGGATTTGATATCCTTAAAGTGTTTGCCTATACGCACTTTAAGTTGCCTTTTAGTTTTGCCAATGTACATTTTTTTACATGGACATGTCAACATATACAAATACTCTAGATGTAGAGCAATTTATCAGTCCAAAATACAAATCTACAAATCTGACATTAGACACACTAATGGTTCGCTGGGGGAGGAGCCTAAACATGGCGGCGTCGGAGAGCACGATGTGAGTGCTCGCCGATAACCCACGAGGAGACCACCACCACGAGAGCACTTCAATGCCCGAAGCCCTACCTGAGTGAGGAGGTCCCCAGGGGGAGAGGGTGCCGGCGTGCTGAGGGGAGAAGACGGCGAGTGTGGAAGCGGAGCTCCGGGAGGTGTTTGCATCGCGGAGACCTGGGATCAGCTGTCGGGTTGCCGGGGAGACGGAGCAGAGCGGCGTGACCACGCTGGTTAGCCGCAAAGGAGCACTGGGAAGCAGAGGCGCCGGCCGGTTCCCTGACAAATGCCGGCTCCCTGACAGGAGAACAGAGATGCCGGCTGTAAACCTATAAAATCAGCAGCACAGGAGTGGAAGGCGACAGAGCACATATACCTACAGAAGACCCTGCAGGAATCCCCCAGAGACATTGGCTGAATGCGGTGAGTGGACGGCTGGAGATCTGAGTCGACTCACTAGATAAGGGAACAAGTGAAGGAGGGTGAGTCCATATGTATGATCCCACATGTAATTGTGTAACTGTGTTGAACTGTAGGAAGGACTGCTAACCACCAACAAAGAGAGAAGGGGGATTCCCAGGGGATTGGAAAAGTGAAAACAGAATTGAAAAGGGAAAGAGAAATTACTAAGTGGCTACAGAAGAGACCTGGGAAAAGAAATAAGAAAATGAAGTGTTAAAGTGACAGAGACTGTTTAATATTAATACCCCAATATACTGCCTAAAGCTTCCTGCTGTTTAAAGAACTATACTAAGTGCAGAAGATATGAAGAATAAAAGCGCTAAAGGAAGTGGGCTTAAAGGGTCCCAGACGGGCTCAATTAAAAAATTTACTTCCCAGGGTAATGAGACTCCAGAAAGGGCCTATAGTGGAAATGAAAAGGGGGAAATGGAAACTACCTTGGAGAATAGCCCTAGATTGTCAATAGGCCTGGATAGTAGTAGCCAACAGTGGACAGAAAACTTGACGAGGAAAGATCTTGAAAAAGATTTGCAAGTGCCGAACAAAAGAGAGATGACTGTAATGTTTAAGGACTTGGAAAAAACTATTAAGCAAGAAATGACAAATATACGTCAGGATCTAGGGCATCTGCTAAAGAGAACGGAAGAAATAGAGGGAAATATCAAACATACCCATATCATTTCAGACTTAGAAAAAAGGTCCGCTTTGATGAGGAATATGCAGAAACAACTGCAGTATAAAATAGAAATACAGGAGAACAGGTCTAGGAGAAGCAACTTGAGGATAAGAGGAATCCCAGATATCCTGAAAGGTGGAGAACTGCAAGAAAAAGTCTGTAAAATGTTAAACTATATTATGGATAGACCTGAAACAGAGGTAATTAAACTGGATGGAGTCTTTAGATCAGGAAAGCCCCAACAAGGTAACGGGAAGGAAAAATCAAGAGATGTGATTGTTCAGCTGCAAAATTATGGAGATAAGCAAGAGATTTGGAGAAGGATTAAAGGAAGAACTTCTGTTAAGTATGGAGATATAAATATCCAGATTTTTGCGGATCTATCGTACGAGACTTTGTGGAGAAGAGGAGCTTTGAGGCCCCTATTAGAGCAGATGAGATCAAGAAATGTCCATTATAGATGGGGTAACCCAGAGTGTCTGATCGGATGGAAGAACGGTGTTACAGCATACATG
This sequence comes from Staurois parvus, assembly GCF_062004578.1. Taxonomy (NCBI): domain Eukaryota; kingdom Metazoa; phylum Chordata; class Amphibia; order Anura; family Ranidae; genus Staurois; species Staurois parvus. The sequence continues at coordinate 85,182 of NW_028318568.1, read as the reverse complement.
AGATTTCCCGAGGACTTAAGAGACTTCTGTGACAGACTGGAATTGCAGAGAATGAGGATTAGTGGGTGGGAAACAGAGACTGAAATAGGCATTGGGGGAAAAGAAGTATGGCAGGAAGTAGGTAGAGGGGAGGTAGTGAGGAGTTAGTTGGGATAGAGTGAGTTTTTTTTTTTTTTTTCCCCTAACTTTCTCCCCAAAGTGTATCGTTAAGGTTAAAAGATTTAAAGCAAGCGAGGGAATCGGTGGTGGTTGGAGGGTGGGTAAGTCGTACATGGGAGGAGTTCAACCCCAAGGTTTAAATAAAAAATCAAAGGTGGTATCTTCACCACAAATGATTGATAGGCAGGTAGAAGGCCTAAAAAGGGGTGGGGTGGGGGGGTGGCCTGGGAGGGAGGGGATGGGACTTGGGTGGGAGGGAGGGAGGGGAGGAGGTATTGGGTCAATACTCTGCAGGACAGAAGGGAGAGGCAATCTGGAAGAGAGATGGAGTTAATTGGGAATGATGGAAGAAATACAGTTTATAACTTATAATGTGAATGGGCTGAGTTGTCCAGGGAAGAGATTTAGGCTGTTTAATGAGTTACACCATAGGGCGACGTCAGTGGTATTTTTACAGGAGACGCATTTTGAGATAGAGGCAAACGTGAAATTGAAATCCAAACACTTCCCAATATGGTACTATGCAGAATCTCCAATTAAAAGAGCAAAAGGGGTTGCAATAGGTCTGGCAAAGAATATGAGATTTGAGCTGGAGGATAGAAGAACCGACCCGGAGGGGAGGTTTTTATTCTTAAAAGGTAGACTTCAGGGGATTGAGTGTACTTTAGCCAATATATACTGCCCTAATAAAAACCCGGAGATGTATATGAAGGAACTGTTGAAAAAATTAATGGAATTTAAAAAAGGGCGTTTGATAGTAGCTGGAGACCTAAATTTCTGTATGGACCCACAAAAGGATAATACCTCTTCTGTGCAAAGAGAGGGGAGTAGATCTGAGAGCTTTGAAAAAAGTGATGCATGAATATCAACTAGTGGACACCTGGAGAATAACGCATATGAAAGACAGAGACTATACCTTCTTCTCTAATGCACATGAGATATACTCGAGATTAGATTACATCTTAATAGACCATCAACTTATAGATCATCTGGTTAAAATTGACATAGAGACAAGGACGTCCTCGGATCATGCTCCGGTCGTAATGAAAATGGGATGGGGAAGAAGGTGGACTGGAGGATTAGGGTGGAGATTAAATGAGGCTCTTCTTCTGGATGAGGATGTAGTTCAGAAAATTGAGAAAGAGATTAAGGTATACTTTAAGGAGAACGAAACAGAGGAAGTATCGATAGCTACAGTCTGGGAAAGCCATAAGGTATTTATAAGAGGAATCCTAATTGCGACAGGAGCAAGGAAGAAAAAGGAAAGAAGAGAGAGGGTCAGTGGGCTATTAAAAGAAATATTGGACTTGGAGCAGATCCATAAGAAGAAAATAACAAAAGATACGAGACAGAAGTTATTGGATAAAAAAGACGAGCTAGAGAGGTTGATGGATGAGGAGAAGAGAAGAGTATACAACAGGGTTTTGAACGAGAGATATAGATGGGGAGACAGACCAGGAAGATATCTAATGAGAGCTTTGAATAAAAAGAAAAATAGGAACTATATAGAAAAGATAAAAAGTTCAAAGGGGCAGTTGGTCCATTCAAATAAAGAGATTATTAAAGTGTTTACGGAGTATTACAAAAAGTTATATAATATTAGCCCCCAAGGCCCCCTAAAAGAAGCTCAAGAGGGAATTAATGAAAAAAAGATGACACTTAAAAAATGCGGGATTACCAAAACTAAGCGAAGCACAGCTGAACTCCCTGGACGCAGAAATTTCCCAGGAAGAAATTAAAATAGCATTAAAAAACACAGGGGGAGGAAAAAGCCCAGGCCCGGATGGCTATACAGTTAAGTACTATAAGAAATTTAGTGAAGTACTGTTACCCAAGCTGGAGAAATATATGAATGCTCTGGGAGGTGAGATGGAAGTGAGGAGAGAATCCCTACAGGCCCATGTGGTACTTATTCACAAGGAGGGAAAGGATCCATCTCAGTGCTCCAGTTATAGACCTCTCTCATTATTGAACACTGACACTAAACTGTATGCAAAGGTGTTAGCAAACAGGTTGAGGGACCTGATGCCTGAATGGATCCATGGAGACCAGGTGGGCTTTGTACCGGGGAGAGAAGGTAGAGATAACGGCTTGAGAACCCTGATGCTTATTCAGAAAAGTAGAAAAGGGAAAGCCCCGGTGGTGCTCTTGTCAATTGATGCAGAGAAGGCATTTGATAGAGAGGACTGGGGCTTTATGATGGACAACTTAAAAGTGCTGGGGATAGGAGATAGAATGCGAGAGTGGATAAGTAAATTATATAGAGAGCCTACTGCAATCATCACGGTAAATGGGGAGAGATCAGAACCCATTGGAATGTCTAATGGTACAAGACAAGGCTGCCCACTGTCCCCTCTGCTATATGTATTATCACTCGAACCTCTGCTGTCAATAATAAGAAATAGTGGATCAGTAAAGGGAATTCAGATAGAATCCATAGAACATAGAGTAGCGGCCTTTGCAGACGACTTATTGTTCTATGTGGGGAATCCCCGAATAACTCTCCCAAATATAATGAAGATTCTGAAGGAGTACGGTGAACTATCAAATTTAAAAATTAATCCAACGAAAACAGAGATCCTGAATATTAATATACCAAAGAATGAAAAAGAAAAACTACAAAAAGAATTCCCCTTTATATGGAAAGAAAAAGATAAAATACTTAGGAATAAAACTCACTGCCTCATCTAAGCATTTGTATAGATTAAACTATATCTCTTTGATAAATGAGATCAGGGAAGACTTAAAAAGACTAGAAGGAGGAAATCCATCTTGGATAGGACGTATAAACCTAGTCAAAATGGTAATTATGCCTAAAATACTGTATAGATTTCAAATGGTACCAATTAAAATTCCAGAAGCCTTCTTTAAGATAATGAAAAAAAGGTTAACAAGATACATATGGAAGAATAAAAAACCTAGAATAGCATATGAAACATTGAGTAGGACTAAAGAGAGAGGGGGATTGGGTCTACCAGATGTCAAGAGATACTATAAAGCAGTGGCTTTAGCAAGAATATACGACTGGACATTTAATCATAAGGGGAAAAGTTGGGTAACAATTGAAAATGACCTTAGTGGCATTAGACTGAGTCAGATGATATGGGTTCCACCACAGTTCAGGGGAATTAAAGAAAGCACAAGTACCTACACTTTAAATGTTTTTAGGGTATGGGACAATTTACACAAAAATATGAAATGGGAATTTAATTCTATATTAATGCCTCTCACAAATACTGAGTACTTTCCCCCGGGAAAGAATAAGATATCAGGGAGATGGTTTAGAAAGGAGGACACCCAACTGAGAGATGTTTTGGTGGAGGGGGAATTGAGACCACTTAAAGATTTAATAGAGAAGAAGGGAGATTTTTATTAGAATAGACGAGTGGAAATATCATCAGTTGAAATGTTTTATTGGAAATCTACCGAAACCCCTGAGAATAAGACAGGAGTGGAATATGTTTGAAAGGTTGTTAGAGACACGTAGGGATGGGAAGCACGGTATTTCAAAAGTGTATAGAATACTCACAGAATTAGACACAAACACAAAGTTAATTTTTATCACAAAATGGGAAAGGGATATGGGAGTTGGGTTCGATGAAGATAGACAGAGAAAGATGTTTAGATTGATACACGATAATGTTAGTATGAGAGAGGTTGAGGTTAATTATAAGTGTGTCACACGATGGCACATTACACCGGAGTGTAGAGCACAAGATGAATGGGGAAAACTTAAATAGGTGTTGGAGAGGATGCGGAGAGATGGGCACGATGTTTCACATATGGTGGGAATGTCCGAAAATCCAGGTTTTTTGGAAGATAATAGTCAAACTGATTAAAGAAATAACTGAAATTGACATAGGGTTAGACCCAACGACGTGCCTCCTACACAATGTGGAGACATCTGTAAATAAATATAAAGATTCAGGTATTTGGTACTTTTTGAATGCGGCGAAAGGGTTGATACCCAAGTTTTGGCGGAAAGCTGAGGTACCGAAGGAGGAAGACTGGATCAATAGAGTAAACCAGATAGGCAGAATGGAAAGATCATACCATATGCAGGAAGATAGGATGAGACTATATTTTAGGAGATGGGAAAAGTGGGAAAGAGCAGGATTGAAAGAGAAATATAGGAAAATATGAACTAGGATGTTAGCAAAAAAAAAAAATCAACAAGCCTCAAGAGTTTAGAATGGGCTAGAGTCTGCAGAGGGGGAGGAGGGGGGATGAGGGGTGGGAAGGGGGGGTAGTGGGTCGGGAAAGAAATGAGTTTTTAGTAAGGGAAAGGTAGAAAGGTTATAAATGTCTATTTGTATGAGAATTATTTCCCTTTCTGGGTTTTTGTATTAACATGAAAAATTTAATAAATGTTTAAATTAAAAAAAAAAAAAAAAAAAAAAAAAAAACACAAATCTGACATTTTCCACAACTAAACATTCCTCTAGTGCATGAAGTAAGCCACGTAGATTGTTTTAAAGGTTGGTAGTCTGAATGAATAAGTAAGTCACCAAGATTTGGTGCTCTCCTAGCTACCATAGACAGGCGATCACCTACTATTCTACCTAAATTCGGGCATTGCGTGAGGATCTTCCAATGTTTTTCAAGTACCTGTTTGACTTCCTTCCATTGTGCTCCATACTGGGTTATCATCCTGACAGAAAAAGTCATTAACCTCCCTGGAGTTTTTCCCGAGTATAGCTCGAGGTAACGTTTCAGCACCACAAGCTGTAACCCCGAGCTACACTCGGGAATACCTTGCAGCACTGCTCTGGGATCTCTTCACTTACCTTGTCCTTCGCTCCCGCGATGTCCCTCCTGCAGGTGTCCCTGGCAATGTCCTCCGGCCGATGCCTGCATCCGACTTCTGGGTTCCGTTCCCTGCAACGTCAGGACGTATGGAGAAGGAACGGTGGGACATTTAAAAATGTTAAAAAGTGACATTCACTAAATACAATAAAATCACACAGTATAACATTACTGTATCAAACCATTTCACATACATTTTGTCCCTAGTGCTTTGTCCTGTGCCTTGCCTGCATTTTTACCATTCTTTCTGCCTGGAAACTGAGAAATGTCCATGGCGTCCAAAAAGCGTCCCTTTAGGTCAAAAGCGGTTTTAGACCAGCTAGAGAACAGTGATAGTAAATTAGAACCACTTGCAGAATTGAGTGATAATGATTCGTGGGGAAATTCGTCAGACAGTGAAAACGATTGTGCGACTTTGCTCAGTGATGTGCAAATTTGGCGCTTTATTTCAAATTTCAGTGTTTTTGGTTTGATTATATTGTTGAATTAAATTTACTATATTATTTTTTATAATTTATTAAATTATAATTTATGATGTGTTTCAAATTTTAACATACCCGGGATGTTTACTAGACTCTTGTTCGGACAGATTTCTGTGAGTTATTCCTAAAAATTACAGGCCTACAATAAATAAAAAACATAAATTTCCAAGTAAAAAAATATACCGCTTTGAGCACAGAAATACTGACATAATCAGACCACTAGGGAGGTTAATTTGGCTGACTTTCCACTTAAACATGAACATGTTACATTACTTAATAAAAGGTATGTCCTTTTCCCCTGTGACCCCCTTGGATGAGTTTGTGGTCTTTAAAGATGTTAATTTATTCCTAAGGAAGGTATTTCTTAGGTTGATACATAAAAAACCTGGGATACTATGAAGTTGACCAGGATACATCCATGGAGAATAATAGGGTTTTGGAATGTTTATGTCTCTGGCAGAAGAGGGAGGTCTCCGATGAGGATGATTTGGAAGAGACTAGCCATAGATACAATTAGAAAAGTTGATCTAACTATCAGATGAACAAAAATGTCAAAAATACATACTAATAAAAAGAACTGAAGCATTCCTAGACCTTGTAGCAGCAGATCTTAAAATCTTGAATGGAAAATGCCACTGGGTGATAATCTCACTAAAAAAGAAGAGAAAAGCTCTCAGGGAATTCAATACCGAAATATATTATTATTAAAAGAAGTGACAAGGGTGGTAATTCTGAAGAAACAGTATTATGTGAAGGAGGTAAAATGTCAGCTAGGTGATTCCAGTACATATCGCAAACAGTGTAAATCCATTCCTTATTTTGGTTAGAAAACTTCTACATTGTCTCTGGGTAAAGAGGCTGGCCTAACCAAAAAAAGAATATGAATATCTTAAGATTGAGGAATTTAACTATCCTACCTTCTATATAATCCCTAAAATTCATAAAGATCCAGTTAATCCTTCAGGAAGACCAATATTCTATGCGAAACAGGGCCCCCTTGAGAAAACAGGAAAATATATAGATCTTTTCCTTAAGGATATGGTTCCGAATTTATCTTCTTATGTAAGATACCAAAAACGTATTAGCAAAGATACAGGATTTAAAAATTGATGAAAACTCCATCCTGGTTGGAGTGGACGTTGAATCACTTTATACGTCTATTCTACATGAATGTGGTTTACGATCAGCTCGACACTTTCTTGACATGTGTTACCCAGAAATGGGTGGACAGAAGGAATTGACTTATTGAATTTTGCCTTACATCATAATTTCTTTCAATTCAGTAATGCCTTCTATCAACAGGTAAGAGGCACCAATAAGGGAGCACCTTCGGCCCCGGCGTATGCATGCTTACATCTAGGGTTTTGGGAAGAACAATTTGTCTATAAGTCACGTTTGTTTCTCACTCATGTTCAAATTTGGTTAAGATACATTAATGACGTGTTCCTTGTCTGGAGAGGGTCATTGGAGGAGCTGGATCTCTTCTTGGAGGAGAGAAATAACAGTACATTGAAAATTAAACTTACATCTATCCATGATAGATGGTGAATCTCCTTCCTTGACCTTGATCTTGGACTTGAGGATAGACAAGTCACAAAAACGTTCAGGAAACCGACTACAGCTAATGCATTACTTGAGGCAAGGAGTTCTCATGCACGTTCACGGATTACTGGGATACCTATTGGCCAGTTTCTGCGATGTTGTAGAAACTGTTCTAATATCAATGACTTTAGATTAGAGGCTCATGACCTCTATAAAAGATTAAGGGAACATGGATACCCCCATTCTCAGATTAGGAAGGCAAGAAAACAAGCATATCAAGTTGATAGGAAAACACTACTGTCCCCAAAGGAGGAAGACAATGTGGGTAAACAGACCCCCCAGCAAGTCAGGATAACACAGTATGGAGCACAATGGAAGGAAGTCAAACAGGTACTTGGAAAAAAACTTTGGAAGATCCTCACACAATGCTTGATGCTGGGGTAGAATAGTAGGTGATCGCCCGTCTATGGTAGCTAAGAGCACCAAATCTTGGTGACTTTTATTCAGACTACCAACCTTTAAAACAATCTACGTGGCTTACTTCACACACTAAAGGGATGTTTAGTTGTGGAAGATGTCAGATCTGTAGATTTGTAGATAGGACTGATAGGTTTTCTGACTCAGACAACAGCAGTTGAGCACAGCAGGGTAACAAGCAGCAGGAAGATACAGCAAAGAACTCTACTGCACGCTGGATGGACTGCAAGCAAACACCCTGGGAAACATCTCCTACAAGTCTGATTCCCACTCCACCTATCTTTAAATATGCCGTCTCTACTCCTCCTTTTCAGATTACTATCCTGCATTCCCAAATTCTCCTTTCCTTTCCCCTCTGCTCCACCCCAAAGATTACACATCTCACCCTCACTGCTACCATCTCCCTACTACTGCTCATTAGTAATGAGTCATGTCCTGCTGATACTTCACTCTCCTGCTGACCCAAACAACAGGACTGGAAGGCATTTACACTCATGTATATCCCGTTCCCATGTTACTTTCCTCACCCTTCTCCTAACCTCTGGGGATATCTCCCCAAAGCCTGGTCCTCCAGTATCTCACCCCCAGACCAGCCACCCTCTTTTCTCCAGGAATAGCCGCAATCCACAATTTAATATCAGTCCCCATGCTCCAAAAAACCACCCTCCCTTTTTCATGTGCGCTCTGGAATGCCTGCTCTGTCTAAAATAAGCTCACCTCTGCCCATGACCTTTTTGTCTCCCGCTCCTTTAACCTACTAGCAATTACAGAAACCTGGCTTCAAGCAGCAGATTCTTCTTCTCCCGCAGCACTTTCCTATGGAGTCCTCCACTCACCCAGACCCAGTGGCCGGAAAGGAGGAGGGGTTGGTTTGCTTCTATCCCCACTGAGCACTTTTCAAGTCCTCCCTAACCCTCCCTCTCTCTATGCTTCTTTTTCGAGACTCACTGCATTCAGCTGTTTTCTCCCATTTCTGAGGATTGCAGTGATCCGTCTCCTGGACCGGTGTCACGCTTTGATGATTTTTCTGCCTGGCTACCCTATTTTCTCTGCTCTGAACTACCCACTATCATTCTTGGAGATTTTAACATCCCCATTAATGTCAACAACCCGGCTACATCCCAACTGTTCAACCTAACCTCATCTTTTGCATTAGCACAATGTATACAGTCCTCCACTCACTCTGATGGGAATACATTAGACCTTGTTTTCTCCCATCTTTGCACTCCCTAAAACCTCACAAACACCCCCTTTCCTCTCTCTGATCACAATCTCATCACCTTACCAGTGTCCTCATCTTCAAAAACCTATCCCTCCAAGCAGCAAACAATTACCTGCAGAAACCTTCACAACTTGAACCCTGCTCCTTTCCACTCTGCAACTGGCCAACTCTATGACAGAATCTCTCCCCTGTCCTGCCCTGGCCACTACTGTCTACAACAGTTTGCTTTCATCCACACTAGACTCACTTGCTCCTCTAACACGAAGCATCAGGCCCCGACCGTTACAACCTTGACAGACAGACGACACCAGAAATCTTAAACGACACAGTCGTGCGCTGGAGCGATTGTGGTGTAAAACCAAATCTCACCAAGCATTCACCCTATATAAATCTGCTTTCTTAACATACAATTCCTCCCTCCATGCTGCCAAACAAGCCTACTTTGTCACTCATCATTAGCTTATCATCCAGTCCTCGTCGTCTCTTCTCTACTTTTAACTCTCTAATTTCCCCAACTTCACCTCCACCCAGCACCTCACTCAATGCTCACGAGATTGCAAATCATTTCAAAAGCAAGATTGATGCAATTCGTAGGGGTATCGCCACTGCACAGACTTCCATCCTGTGCCGATCACGGCGTCAGACCCCTGACCTTCACCAAACTCGCGACCGAAGGACTAGCCAATCTAAAACCGCAATGTCTTATGCATAACAATGCCACGCCCAGCTGCACCCTGCACAACGATTTTCCAGCTAATGGACCACAAATCAATGTACCGGCATCCTGAGTGCGATTGTTTCTGGGTCAGATTACGCAATTAACCCTTCACACTGCCACCACCTCCTTTTTGTACAGAGAAAGAGGAAACTCGGCAATATCAGCGATAACACTATGATGGTTAGATAATCGTCTGTATACCACGGTCACCACAGACCGGTTATACAGAGGGTTAAACACACACAGTAGCGTTCTTCAGTGGCATGAATTCGTAAGTTGCATTAAAGAGCTATAGAAACAGTTCAACACTTTCAGCAAGAAAGATTAATAAAAGGTCAAAAGGGTGCAATAAAAATATTTACAGAAAAAAGATGTACGCAATATACATATAAATACAGAGAGCAATAACACAGCAAAAAGGTAACAGAAAGAAGTTGAGAGGTAGAGTACTTGCCAAAAGTCCTGGGTTAAGCAGATCAAGTTTCAGAGCAAAAGGGCACCGTCTCCCAAGTTGGTTCTGATGTTAAAAAGGGAGATTTCTTCAACTTCAAACTCTTAGGCCTGATAGCCTATTTTGTAGTCCCCAAGCAGGGGGTGTCTCTGAAGCCAAGTACCAATGCCTGATTTGGGGAGGGAGTTGTCTGGGCGAAGACCCAAGCTAGAACAAATCCCTCAGCTTATATTTTGGCTCATAACTTTTCCTAGGCACAAGTAACATTCCACCTGCGGGTATATTAATATGCAGACGCATCTGCGGAACGGTTAGATATGAAATATAAAATACAGACTTGAATGGTTCAGGAGATGTAATTTTCTGCTTTCCTATATATTCCAGCCAAGGAAAGTGACATAATAAACTGTTTGTCTTCTCGTGGCCAATCTGAAGGTATGCCTGTTTTTTATGCAAGTCTCTCATATTCCAAGATATGAGACAGAGGAAAAATGGATTTAAAAAGTGTTATCTAGTTTCTTACTCCTCTGGAATGTCTTTGAACTCAAGGGAAGGCTTGATTTATCCTTTTACAAGGTGCCAGATTGCACAGGTTCTTAGACAGGGAGGCCCCAGCTCCCTTGGGGGTTTTATAGCTCGGCCTCCTGTGACACTTCTCATCACTCAGGCCACATGTCACTGTAAATGAACAGAGTGGGGGGGGGGATGATGGGACAACAGGGAGAATGCTTAACAAAATGGAAGGTTGGAGCAAAATGGTTGAACCGCGTCCATCTCTGTGTGTACGCTTGCTACACATCCCACTTAGCATTCCTTATACTAAACCTCCCTCAACAATTTCCTCTTTTGACCTTGCTTGTCCTGAAGAGGTCACTAAGTCTCACTACCTGCCCCCTGGATCCTGTCCTCTCACAACTACTACGGTCACCCTCTTCTTCCGTCCTATGCTCCCTCACTCACGTCTTCAATCTCTCCCTCTCTAACAGTGCCTTCCCCTCCCCTCTAAAGGCACATCATTCCCATACTTAAAAAGCCCTCCCTGGACCCCACCAACCTGAACAACTTAAGATCCAGCTCCCTGCTCCCATTTGCCTCTAAACTCCTAGAACGCTTAGTCTACAATCGCCTGAGCTCCTACCTCACTGTAAAGGGTCAAGAAAGTTGTTGTCAGTCTGGCTTTCGCTCACTACACTCCACTGAAACTGCCCTATTAAAACTCACTAATGATCTACTAACTGCTAAAACCAATGGCCACTACTCCGTACTCTTACTACTCACCTCTGTGCAGCTTTTGATACGGTTGACCTCCCCTCCTCCTCAAAAAACTCTACTCTTGGCCTCCAAGACTCTGCTCTCTCCTGGTTATCCTCCTACCTATCGCAGCGCTCCTTCAGCGTTACTTATAACTCTCCTCCTCTTCACTCCCTTTTTCTGTAGGGGTCCCTCAAGGTTCCGTCCTTGGGCCCCTCCTCTTCTCCATCTACACCTCCTCCCTTGGTCACTTGATAAACTCCCATGGCTTTAAGTACCATCTCTATGCTGATGACACACAAATCTTTCTACCCCTGACCTCTTTAGTCTCCTCTCGCATTACTAACCTACTAAGTGACATATCGGCATGGATGTCATTCCACTTCCTCAAACTTTCCAAAACTGAGCTCTTCGTATTCCCTCCAGCCTGTGCCCCCTCCCCTGACTTCTCCATCAAAATCAATAACACAATCATCAGTCCCTCCCCTCATGTCAGGGTGCTACTGTAGGTGTAATCCTAGACTCCCATCTGTCCCATCCAATTGCTGTCCAAATCTTGTAGACCTCATCTACACAACATCTCCAAGATACGCCCGTTCTTAACTCCTGAAACCACTAAGCAACTTATTCACTCCCTTGTTATATCTTGCCTTGACTATTGTAACTCCCTCCTCATTGGCCTACCTCATCGCAGGCTATCCCCTCTTCAGTCTATCATGAATGTTGCAGCCAGACTCATCCACCTTACTAACCATTCTGTATCTGCCACCCCTCTCTGCCAATCCCTCCACTGGCTTCCCATTGCCCAACAAATAAAATTCAAAAGATTAACAACAACATATAAAAGCCATTTATAACTCTGCATCAGCAATCTTGTCTCCAAATATTATTTAAACCGTACTCTCCGCTCCTCACAAGACCTCCTGCTCTCTAGCTCCCTTGTCTCCTCCTCCCATGCTCATCTCCAGGACTTCTCCAGAGCTTCCCCCATCCTCTGGAACTCTCTACCCCAATTTATCAGACTATCACTCACTTTTAGGCGATTTCTGAAAACCTCTCTTCAGGGAAGCCTATCTTGCCCTCAGCTAATAATGGAATCTTCTACTCTTCCTACCAGTCCATCCCCCACAGTTACTACCTTTTGTACCACAAACCCCTCCCTCCTAGATTGTAGGCTCCAAGGAGCAGGGCCCTCCTATCCCTCTTATCCCTCTTGTATTGAAGTGAAGAATCCCTCTATTTAAAGCCCTGCCATTTAAACTCTAGACGGCGGATGCTATATGGTGATATTACTATGGTCACAAAGTTATTCTATTCCATCACTCTGGACATGACTGTCTTTACTTAAGAGCTTATCACTCATTTTCCTCTATGGTGCCTACTGTGGATCATTACTTAATTCTGTGTGTTGCACAGTCAGTAGAATTGCATTTGTATTGCCTCAAGTCTCTCTGACCATTTTCCTGAACTGAATGTTTAGGTTTAGTATTGGGTTCCTCAATTCATTCATTATTGGTACTAATGTATTTGTTATATACAGTATTGCATTTCTGATGTTTTGCCTTATGCAACAATTTTTTGAACACATCCCCTACATGATGGTGTAACCTGTGTCAGTGCTGCTCATGTACTAGACCTAGTGTCATTACAGTTACAGCACTCTATATTCATGACCAGTCATGACGTCTGTTTTTAACCTTCTGGTTTTAGGTCATACTTTGTTGTATTGTCTCATCTTGTGGTGATGGCTGAGGTATTTACCTAAAATGTCCATGTATGAAAACTTTGCAATAAAGCATAATTTGAGGAATTTTTGAGTATAGCTTTCTGTTCATAATGTAACCGCTTTTTTGTGAATCTCTTTTCACACCCCCTCTTTTTCAATGTTTGGTTTTTGGCAGATAGTATACATTCAGAGATACGTTGGATTTATGGTGCTTCTTGCCCCCCCCCCCCCCTTTTTTTTTTTTTTTTTTTTTTTTTTTTTTTAGAGCTAAACCTCCAAGCCTGGATGATCTACACGCAGTCGCTACAAACACTTTCGGCTGCAATATCTGGCTTACGATTAGATATGCAAGCGATAGCTACTAGGATGGAAAAGGTGGAAGATACCACGGCACGCCATGACACTGCAATTCAGGAGATAAGTACTACTGCGGACACCCATACTCAATATCTGCGAGAAATTCACTGACATCTTGATAACAGAGGTCGCCGACACAATATGAAAATAAGAGGTCTCCCTGAAACAGTGGAAACAAATCATATTACGTAAGTTGCACTTACTATCTTTAATTATCTTCTAGGCAGACCCGTGGACACAGGGGCAGGTACACGGATCCACCAAGGGACATGATTTGCTGTATAGTAGATTTCAGGTTCAAAGAAGAAATCTTATGTAGGGCTCGATTCAGTGGCCTTATTCTCTACCAGGGTACAGATATCAAATTATACCAAGACCTCTCGCAAATCACCTTACAACGCAAAGATGTTAGATGCTTGACCTCTTGAAGGAACGGGAGATACCATACCGCTGGAAATGTCCTTTCTGTCTATCTGCAGATACTGTGGGCCATTCTACACAACTGAGAGTCTCTGAAGACTTTCCAACTTTCTGCAACGCTCTTGCTATCCCCTGTATTGCATCAGATTGGTACGGTGATCTTAGTCTCCCAGGACACTCCACGGAAGAACCGATGGAAATTCACCACCAAAGACTACGTACCTCAAGCTACAGAAGACGTCGCTCACCACCACACAACTCCCCTCCTCCGGCTAACCGCCGATTCCCCAGAGAAGGCAGTGTGCCCGCATCGCCGGCTCACCGTAAACCCAGAGGGGAATTATTCTGATCCTCTTAACCACTTTTCCACCCTCTTTGAGAAACCACAAACACCCAGATAATGCTCCCTGACACTGCTGTGAGTATACTCATGCACTATTATCCCGCATTACGCTGATATATATATGAGATCTTTTCACCGCTATACTACCTTAGCCATGTATATCACTTGATAGACTTCACTTCCCCCTCTGCTGAACCCCTCAGGGATAGCCTACCTAAGAATGCTCTTTATTGCTCTCCATCGCCATGTGCCCCTGTGACATTTAAGAGAAATGCGGGACTCTCCTACTACCTGCTTGCCAGCCACATCTCTATGCATCACTTGACCCACTTGGGAGATACCTCGGCTCAGCTCGTCCCACAACCTGAACCCAATCTCTCCTAAGGGATACATAAAGGCCTACGGCCACTTCTCACCTACGCATGGCATGCATGCTGACCCTATCATCAGGGATTCAAGCCCATGTGGCCAAACAAGGCATCTAAGTCCAAATATAGACTTCACGACCTGAATATTTGAGGGGCATTCTTCACCCTATCGCTACTGAAAAGCATCACCCAAAATGGACCTATACAACGGCTTTACAAGCCATCCCTTAATCTGCAGACAGCAGCAAAGGGAAACAAATCTGTTCGTCCTTAGGTCGTTTCTTATGCATAGGCCTTGAGGTAGTCTACCCAGTCATTGTTACCTAAACAGTTTACTATATATTTGAGATTTTTGATTTGCGTTTGCACCTGCAGGGCAATATGTTTATGTACTAAGTGTTCCGGGGTTGGCCGCTTAGGCCCGCAGTACTATTGCCATTAATTTCCCACATCTTGAAGAGATTCCTCTCTTCCAGTGTGAAAAGTTATTATACCCTTTCTCTATGACTCAGAGCCTAGGAGCTCACTGGTGCTGCGGACCCTACTGGCTCAACACCTAATTTCCCTCATGCTATACCTGATCCTTCTACATGTACATATGTTAGCACTCTCCTACGTTACTTGTTTTCAACCAAAATGGTTAGATGTAATAGTTAAATTATCATGCCTATGACCTTTACTCTGTCTGATAAGAATGTCGTATATTACTGCTTATTCTTGCCATACACATAAATATAGTCCCCCTGCAGGCAGTAATCACGGGAACTATAACTTCAGATGACATATTAGATTGACTGATGTACGTTATTTTCTAAACTGACATAGCAGATGTTCTCACTTCCATTATACCCCCAAGCTACGATCAAACCATAACAAAATGCATGACTAGCGTGACATCTTTTACAAAGTACTCTTCCCATACACGAGTAACAGACGAAATGCAGACAAAAAAAGAGCTGACCCAATTCACTAGGCTCCACCTCCTCACACCCCCTTTATTCCCCACCGCATATACACGGCCTGATCTCCCATACACACATCTACCCAACAACCCTCCTATATACATTGAAACCATAAACCTTACTCCGTTTTAGGACCCAACTATGCTGTTGCGACTAGACACTTCTACGACTCCATTTTTCTTCGTCCTTTCTCGCTGTGACTACACCATCGTCTACCAAGGACCTACCACCTCCCACAACAGCAGAGTTCTTGAACTTGTGCTGAATACCTCTGACACCTTTCTTCCCTACCTTACAAAGCAGGATAGCTGGCCTAACTCCTGCCGTCAGATTCCTCTATTTAGCCTTATAGGCAATTATAATATGCTATGGACTTGGCTACCACTTTAATTCGCTTTCTAAATACCTTTTTTTTTTTTCCCCTTTTCCTCCCCTCCCTTACCACTCCACATCCGATACAAGACACTGCCCCATCCACTCCTGCCTCAAACTCCACTACCCATTATTCTTCTCATACCCCTTAGCTTGATACCTCGAGCCGACAGAAAACTTGCCAACACAGACACCCTGAAATGGACCCGAAACATTGTACATCAAAATGTTCCTCCTAAGATTGTATCCCTGAACACTAAGGGTGCCAATATACCAGAAAACTGCTAGAAAATTCTGACATAGATGAAAAAAATTGAAAACAGACATAATATTCTTACAGGAAACCCACTTTAGAACAGATATCCCTAAACAAACTAATAAAGATTTCCCAACAGTATACCACGCCAAGGGCGTAGCTATTGTCATCTCTGAACATATACAATGCAAGTTACAGGCTCGCTTCTGGATGTTGACAGATGATATTCCTTAAAGAAACACTATGGGGGAGACCAATTACTCTAGCTAATATTTATAGTCCCAATTCAGCTCAAGTAAGCTTCTTTCATACCATAACCATGCTAATAGCCTCTTTCCACTCTGGTATCCTTATCCTTGGTGGAGATTTTAATCTAGCGCTTAATCCCCTTGAAGATACCTCTTCTGGTACCTCATCATTGCCATACCAGGCTCTGACAGATTAAATGGCAACTGCACAAGCTCCTACACCATGACTCCTGGCATACCCTCAACCCTGAAGGCCCCAACCATTACTCACAAATAGATTACATATGGATCACACAAAAATAACTCCAGCTCTTAAAAACCACATCCATTGAACCAATGTTCTTATCGGACCTTCACCCCATTACTATGACTATAAAATTTCCAGAACGTCTATCCTATAATAAAAAGTGGAGACTGGATGCTACCTTGCTAACTGACCTGGTAAACGCTAACGCCCTACGCATGCACATTGAGTCCTACTTTGCAAATAACACACCAGACACTAACCCTATTACTCAATGGGAAGCTCATAAGTGTGTTATATGAGGATCTCTTCTAGCCATGGCAGCAAAGTGCAAGTGGATTTCACAAAAATCTATTGAGTACTGTCCGTGATACTTTTTGTATTTGCACAAACATACAATTTTGAGGACAAGCTTTCGGGGAGTGTCCCCTTCAAGGTCCAAGCAGTACTATACAAATCACAAAGTATTAGCAGAATGTTAGAAGAGATGGAAAAAAAAAAAAAAGGCTAGAGATAAGACACAGCAAAAGCAAAGGGGGGGGGGGGGAGACAACACTCACATCATAGAGGGAGTCAAGCTTGAGCTGATAGTCATAAAACTGTTGGATAATGATTGAGGAATTCCATGTCCAAATTCTCTTGTGTCAAATAAAATTATCATTCTTAGTTCAAAAGTTTCTTTCCTGAATGGATTAGAAACTTCCTTTAAGAACTAAAATATTGAGGTCTCCCATTGTGTGGTCTGGTTGTGCGAAATGGTGTCCCACAGGTGTGCTGAAGTCAAAATCTTTATGTTCCTTGATGGTAGGTCTGTGCAAATTCATCCTTGTTTGCAACTTCTGTCCTGTTTAGCCAACATAAGATCCTTTGCTGCATTTTCTGCACTGGATAAGGTACACAACATTACTAGAGGTGCAGCTGTATGACTTGGAAGTATTGAAGATCCCTTTTGAGTGTCTGACACCTTTTGATGGAATGATTTGGTTGCACAGTTAGCAAGCGATTTTTATTGCAGGGTTTGCTTCCATTATTTGTGACATCTTGATCAGAAGGAAGTTTCCTACGGATTAGTTTATTTCTGAGGTTGGGGGGTTGTCTGAAGGCCAGTATTGGGGGTTGCTGGAATATTTCTTTCAGAGTTCCATCCTCTTATGATGGGTTGTAAATCTTTGATTATTTTTCTTATCCCTTCTAGTGCTGGGTTGTATGTGGTTACTAGAGGTACACGGTTGTTTGTTGTTTTCTCTTTGTACTGAAGTAGATTTTCTCTTTGGGTTCTCAAGGCTGTGGTTCATGCTGGTGTTGATAGTTTTGTCCTTGTGACCTTTCTTATGGAAGGCTTCTGCTAGTGTCCCAAGATGTTTATCTCCGTCTCTTGGGTCAGAACATATTCGGTGGTATCTAATGGCCTGACTGTGTATGATGACACGTTGTGTGTGTTGGGGGTGGAAGCTAGAACTGTGGAGGTAGTTGCATTTGTCAGTGGGTTTCCTGTATATTGAGGTGTGAAGCGTATCATCCCTGATGTATACTGTGGTGTCTAGGAAGTTGACGTGTGTGTTTGAGTATTCCATTTTTAGATTGATGGATGAAAAGTGTTGATCAATGAGTAAAATTGTTTTAGGTTTTTTTCACCTTCTGTCCATATGATGAAAATATCATCAATATAGCAATAGTATCTGTATGGTTTTTGTTCCATGCTGTTCAGGAATTTTTCCTCCAGGTCAGCCATAAATTGGCATATTGGGGTGCCATTTTACTTCCCATCGCCGTACCCATACATTGAAGATAGATGTCTTTATTGAAGGCAAAGTAGTTGTGTGTAAGTATGAATTCAATGAGCTGTGTAACATCCTCAGCAGTGTATTTGTGGTTTGGTGAGGATAAGGATCTGTGACATGCAGCTAATCCATCCTTGTGAGGGATATTACTATACAGGAATACTACATCCATAGTCACTAGAAGTGTATTAAATGGTAATTGCTATATGTTGTTGATCTTGTTCAGAAAGTCAGTCGTGTCTTGCAGGAAACTAGCAGTATTCTTGACTAACGGTTTTAAAATATTTTCAACAAAGCCTGAGATTTGTTCAGTGAGTGTATTCATACCTGACGTCACGCCCGGGTTGCGGGTCTGTCCGCCGGGGATCCATGGAATGTACGACCCCGAGGGGTGAGCGGCGAGTGAGGGGCGGGCTGCGACCAGGGAGCAGATGTAATTGTGTATTCCTCCTAAGAAATCGTATTCTTCTGTCAGTGTGTCTGGGTCTGTAGCACAGACACCAATGTGATTGGATTAACGCCATTTCAAGATGAGCCAAGACAAGGGAAAATATGACTTTTATATTGCGCTCATATTGGCGATCAGCTCCAGTTTAATTGGAGGAAGCTTCATCTTAAAAAAGAAAGGACTTCTCCGGCTGGCCAGGAAGGGCTCTATGAGAGCAGGTCAAGCATACCTTAAAGAATGGCTGTGGTGGGCTAGACGTCTCTCTACATTTCAGGAGGAGCCTTACAATTTTATAAATTAACCACTTGCACTCCTGAGGATTTACCCGACACCGGGCCTACAACACCTCCAAACACCACACGGCTCGTCCAGTCGCCGAACCTCTGTACCCACCGACGCCATGCCACAACACCCACGGACGCCGGCCTTCAGCACCCACAGACTGCAACCAGCAAGCCACAGACCCAGCCGCCCACCACTCTCACTCCCCTCCTACAATTAGACACGGATGAACTCCGTTAATGGCATAACGGACTCTCCCCATCCTCACGTCCTGACTGAAACCTCCCTCCCCCCTGACCCGACCAGCACTCCGCTCACCCTAGCATGCCACCTGCACTCCTCGTTCTCTCCTCCATTCCCAAACTTGCCTCCCTCTACCCCCCTATGCCCCCAAAACAGCTCTACATTGCACCCTCACTTCTTCCTTCTCTCTACAGCTCTCACCACCTCCTCCTGATACTCCACCCCCCCCTCGCGACCCACACGCTACCACCAACAGACCCACACGCTCCTGCACATCCCGTTCCCATGCCACCTTCCTCACCCTTCTCCTAACCGCTGGAGACATCTCCCCGAACCCTGGCCCCCCACCTCCCCACTCCCCCTCTCGGCACCCCCCTGCTCCCGCCAGCTGCCCGCCAGCCACCGCAACCCCCTCAACCTATCTGTCCCCCTCCTCCCCGCATCCACCCCTCCTCTCTCGGTTGCACTGAACGCCCGTTTGGTTTGCAACAAGCTCACCGCCATCCACGTCCTCTGTCTCCCACTCCCTCAACCTCCTAGCGGTCACTGAAACCTGGATCCAAGCCACTGACTCCACCTCCCCTGCAGCACTCTCCTATGGAGGCCTCGTCTGGACCCACTCACCCAGACTGAGCGGCCGCAGAGGCGGTGGGGTTGGTATGCCCCTGCCACAGCTGAGCACCTTCTAGGTTCTCCCCAATCCCCCCTCCCTATCCTTCTCCTCCTTCGAGGCCCACTGCATCCGGCTCTTCTCTCCCACCCCCCTGAGGATTGTGGTACTCGATCGGCCTCCTGGTTCTGCATCCCTCTTCCTAGGCGACTTTGCCGCCTGGCTTCCCTTCTTCCTCTCCTCCGAGCTACCGACCATCATCCTAGGGGACTTCAACATCCCCATCAACCCGGCTACTTCCAAACTCTTTCTCCTAACCTCCTCCTTCGCGCTCACACAGCACACACAGTCCTCCACCCACACCAATGGAAACACCCTGGACCTCGTTTTCTCCCACCTCTGCACCCCCCACGACTTCACCAACACCCCCCTCCCCCTCTCTGACCAACACCTCACATTCTCCATCTCCCCCTCCCTTAACTCACCCCCCCAAAGCGTCTAACCATCACCCGTAACCTCCGCAACCTGAACCCGACCCATCTCCACCCGGCAGCTGACCGTCTGTATGACAGTATCCTCCCTCTGTGATGCCCTGACCTGGCCACTACTGTGTACAACTCCTCACTGTCGGCTGCCCTCAACTCCCTGGCACCCCTAACCACGTGTAACACCAGACCCCGACCGCTTCAACCCTGGAAAAATGACCACACGAAATGTCTCAAACAACGCTGGAGCGCTTATGGCGCAAAACCAGATCCCCCCCCTCGCGCGTTCTCCCTCTACAAAGCCGCCTTCCTTACCTACACCACCTCCCTCCACGCCGCCAAGCAAGCCTATTTCATAACCCTTAACACCCTCTCCTCCTGTCCTTGCCGGCTCTTCAATTTCAAATCCCTGCTCTCTCCCCCACCTCCACTCAGCACCTCACTCACCGCCCATGAGATTGCCAATCATTTCCAAAACAAAATTGACGCAATCCATAAGGACAGTCAATTCACAATCTACCTCGCCACCTAGCCCACCTCCCTCCATCAACCCCTCAACCCTCCCCTCCTCCGACCTCATAGCCGCTCTACCCCCCACTATACCCAACGCCCCGCACACTATCACCTCCCCAACGCTCCGCTCCTTCAGCCCAGCTACCACTGAGGAGGTCTCTAAGGTCTTCACTTGACCCCTCCTCTTCTCCATCTACACCTCCTCCCTTGGCAAATTAATACACTCCCATGGCTTCAATTACCACCTCTATGCCGATGACACACAAATTTACCTCTCCACCCCCCACCTCACCCCCTCACTCTCCGCCCACCTCCTGAACAACAGACTGGATGTCGCTCCATTTCCTCAAATTAAACCTGTCCAAAACCCTCCTGGTCTTCCCCCCAGCCTGCGCCCCCCCCCCATCCTCTCCATCGCTAATGCCACCATCACTCCCACCCCACATACCAAAGTCCTGGGTGTCACCCTGGACTCAAACCTTTCCTTCCAACCTCACGTCCAATTACTATCAAGGTCATGCAGGCTCCACCTCCGCAACATCTCCAAGATACGTACATTCCTCACCCCAGACACTACTAAACAACTCGTACACTCCCTCATCATCTCACGCCTGGACTATTGCAACTCCCTTCTCACAGGCCTACCCAAACGCTATCCAGTTGATCCTGAACTCAGCGGCGAGACTCATCCACCTCACCAACCGCTCCACATCCACCACCCCCCTCTGCCAGTCCCTTCACTGGCTCCCAATTGCCCAGCGCATCAAATTCAAACTGCTAACTCTGTCCTACAAAGCCATTCACAGCGCCGCCCCAAACTACCTAACCAACCTGATACCCAAATACCACCCTACCCGTGCCCTTCGCTCCTCACAGGACTTCCTACTCTCTAGCTCCCTGGTCTCCTCCCACGCCAGATTGCAGGACTTCTCAAGGACTTCCCCCATCCTCTGGAACTCCCTACCCCAATCCATCAGATTGTCACCTACCCTCCTCACCTTCAGGCGCACCCTGAAAACCCACCTCTTCAGGGAAGCCTACCCCACCCTCACCTAACTGATCTCCTCCACTCCTTCCACCACTCCGTCCCCTACAGCCATTTCCTCCTGTACAACTTTCCCCTCCCTCCTAGATTGTAAGCTCGAAAGAGCAGGGCCCTCGAACCCCTCGTGTATTGTAATGTTACTGTATTGTCTCATGTTCTGTCCCCCTTGCTATTGTACAGTGCTGAGCAAACCCTTTGGCGTTATATAAATACTGTATAACAACAATACCTGTTATGATGGGTCTGCCTGGATTTCCTGGCTTGTGGATTTTGGGCAGCATGTAGAAGTCCCCGATTTCTGGATGATCCAGAATCGCATTTATAAGTTCTGAATGTAGGTGGGCTGCAAGTGTTTTAATAAGCTTGACTCCCTCTGTGATGTGAGTGTTGTCTCTCCCCCCCCCCCCCCTTTGCTTTTGCTGTGTCTTATCTCTAGCCTCTTTTTTTTTTTCTTCATCATCTCTTCTAACATTCTGCTAATACTTTGTGATTTGTATAGTACTGCTTGGACCTTGAAGAAGGGGGACACTCCCCAAAAGCTTGTCCTCAAAATTGTATGTTCGTGCAAATAAAAAAAGTATCATGGACAGTACTCAATTGTTTCTGTCGCAAATGCACTAATACGGCTACAAAAATCTATTGATACCCTTACACAAAAAATTTGAAATCTAGAAAAATCACACAAAATGGACTGTCCCAACACTTACAGACCTGGCACACCCAAGCTCTCTTAACTGCAGAACTAGGCTATAAAGTACCTGTTATCACAGACGCTCTTCTTCGAGTTTGGTAATAAAAATGGGAGAATTTTAGCAAGAGCTTTACAAACTAAAGTCAACGCTATGATCAAATATGCACACCGCAAGGGAGATCGCAAACCACTTTGCACAATTCTATGTCGAATTATACAACTCATCCCCTGAAATGAAACCCCCTGATGACCGCAGACCATGCATAGTAATCCTAAAAGACTGTCGCTATAGCCCCAAGCCAATACCCCAACAAATGGCTACTAAGCTGGATGGCCCATTAAAGCTCAAGGAATTCATATTAGCGCTTAAACAAAACTAAAGTAGGGAAAGGCCTCTCCGCCGCTTACTATAAAACCTTCCCGAACCTGTTGGCATCTTTTTTCTACAAGCCTTTAACCTACTATCCAAACCAACTCCCCCACAACACAACCTAATTGAGGCACACGTATCAGTTATCCCAAAACCTGGCAAAGACGCAACCATAGCATCCAATTATAGGCCAACATCACTGTTGAAAGTGGACATTAGGCGATTCGCTAAAATACTTGCAAATAGACTACTTCCCGTACTCACAAACCTCATAGAAAAGGACCAAGTGTGATTTGTACCCCATCAGATTTTTTAATTGAAATGGTTATGACTTACCAGTACTTAAAATCCTTCAAAATCCTCATGTTCATCCTCTGACATAAGTTCATCAATGACATCTTGTGATACATTTGTAAGACAGTCATACGGATCGAATTCAAAATCAGATGTGGCTTCAGCTTCCCCTTCATCTTGCCACAAGTAGTCGTCCTCCATACCATCCAATGAATTTAATATGCCACACTTCTTGAAAGAAAGACTTACTTTCTGTATCACTATCATTCCAGGCTTTTATGACAAAGTTACAGAAAACATCCAATTGTGGAGCACGTTTCCTCCTTTCGTGAATGACTTTTCGCCGCTAACCATCCACTCATGCCACTGTTCATGAATGCGATCTTTAAATGGCTTGTTTAGGCACACAGCCAGTGGCTGTGCCAATGATGTAAATCCGGCAGGAATAACTGTCGCATGTGTGTTTGTTCTTGCCATCCTTTTCTTTGTGCCGGTAGTTAAATGAGCCCTTAACATATCGCACACCAGTAGGCTATGTTCTTGACAAAGTCCACCTGGTCGCCTACTTCATACATTATCAAGCCATAACTTCACC
Organism: Staurois parvus; assembly: GCF_062004578.1. Classification (NCBI taxonomy): domain Eukaryota; kingdom Metazoa; phylum Chordata; class Amphibia; order Anura; family Ranidae; genus Staurois; species Staurois parvus. The sequence goes on along the minus strand of NW_028318568.1, from coordinate 61,421 downwards.
CCTTCATCCATCCAGCCTTTTTCATTCACATCTACAAAAACTCCAACAGGGAAGTTGATTTTCAGCATTGCTTTTCTTTTAAAAATAATCATTGGTCTTAGTTTGGCGCCGTCAGCTGTACATGCTAGTACCACTGTAAAAACAGCACTTCTCATGTCCCGTTTTAATGAACACTGTTTTTGCACCTTTTGAATTAACAGTTTTATTTCCAACCATATCGAAATTCATAATAGTTTCATCCATATTTTCAATATTACTTAATGCATAGCCATGTCCCTTGCGCTGTTGTATTACATATCGATGGCAATTACTTTGCCATCAAGAGAAGGTTATTTTTGGTCTTTTGCCTCAGTACCAGATTATGCCTTTCCAAGAACCTAGTACACCAGGATACAGTGGCCTTAAATCCTTTGCTGTGATCTGGGTTAGATTTGGCCCACTGATATGCAAACATACGTATCTTGTTTCGTGTCACTACATAACCATTTTGACGATGCTCATGCACGTCTGCTAATTTATTTTCGAGTTCTGGCCAATGTGGGATGCCTCTTCTTAATGCACACTTACTACTTGTAATACTATTTAATGCATCTTCATTTGCTTTCCAGTCTCGGACCATCTTTTCTGTTACTGCATATTGTCTTGTAGCAGCACAGTTATGTTCCTTGGCAAAGTTAAACACTTTCAGTTTGAAACTAACTTCATATTTCCTTCTTGCTGGAGCCATGATGGGGTCTTGTCTACCAGCCATTTTGTTTAAATATACGGCACACCCACTAATCTGTCAGCCCGCTGGATGTGCGGTAATACGATACTGTATGTACGGTAGCTTCGGTTACATATAGTATATATACAGCCCGCTGGATGTGCAGTAATGTACACAGTATACCGCGCTGAGCCAAGCTGGCTCAGAACAAATGTCCATATGGTAATCGGTCAGCCCGCTGGATGTGTGGTAATACTGTACATACAGTATACCATGCTGAGCCAAGCTGGCTCAAAACGAATGTCCCTATAACAGATTATTTGTCAGCCCACTAGATGTGTGGTAATACTGTACATACAGTATACCACGCTAAGCCAAGCGGACTCAAAACGTACCGCTACGTCCCTATGGTAATCAGCCCGCTGGATGTGTGTATGTATAGTAGCTGCGGCTACATACAGTATACGCTGGGCCAATCGCGATGAGCGATGTGTTCTACTAATGAATACAAAGCCTGCTTGGATTGGCTGAGTCACAGAGGTGGGCTGATGTCACAACCTCAGCCAATCCAAGCAGGCTTTGTATTCATTAGAATACATCGCTCGCTGTGACCGGTCACCGCAGGCCAGTTATACAGAGGGTTAAACAAACATAGTAGCATTCTCTTTAGAGGCAGGAATTCGTAAATTGCAATTAAGAGTTATAGAAAAAGTTCAACACTTTCAGAAGGAAAGATTTATTACTAAAACGTCAAACGGGTGCAATAAAAATTATTTACAGACAAAGATGTAACTAAGATGTATATAAATATACAGAGAACAGCACATTAAAGAGATAATAGAAAGGAGGTTAAGGGGTTAAAGTACTTGCCAATCAGCCTTGGGTTTGCAGATCACGTTTCAGAGCGAAAGGGTATGGGTCTCCCCAGGTGGTTCTGATGTTAAAATGGGAGACTTCAACTCCTTCTCTTAGGCCTGACAGCTCAGTTTGTAGTTCCGCAGAAGGGGGTGTCTGAAGTCAAGGACCAATACCCCGTTTGGGGCGTAGAGGTCTGGGCGTAGCCCTAAGCTAGAACCAAAATCTCGTGTAGTTCATATTTTGGCTCATAACGTTTCCTATGCACAAGTGACACTCCACCCGCAGGTAGATTATGATGCAGACACGTTTGAGGATTGATTAGATATGAATTCTGAAATTATACACTGAATGGTTCCTGAGAGCTATGTTTCTGCTTTCCTATGTATTCGAGACAAGGAGAGTGACCCATCAAATTGTTAGTCTCCTCTTAGCCAATCTGACAATATGTCTTGTTTTTATGCAAGTCTCTCATATTCCAAGATATGAGACATAGGGGAAAAATGGATTTTGAAAAGTGTTTATCTGATTCGTGCTTCGTTGGCATGCCTTGAACTCCTGGGAAAGCGTGCCTTATCTTATACGAGGTGTTATATGGTACACCTCACCCAGGCAGCCAGGCACCTAGCTCAAACGTTTTATAGCTCTGGGGTTCCCTGCTGTGCCCTAGCCTGCCTGTGACCCTTCCAACACACATGTCCCTGTAGATTAACCAAGAGGAAAGGGGGAAAAATGAGGGACAACATGGAGATTAACAAAATGGGCATAGTCTCTGGGCATACGCTTGCCACACTGTATACTGTATGTACAGTATTACTGCACATCCAGTGAGCTGACAGATAACCGCAGGGACATTAGTTTTGAGCCAACTTGGCTCAGCACGGTATACTGTATAACTGTATACTGTATGTAGCAGAAGCTACCATACATACAGCATTACCACACATCCAGTGGGCCGACAGATTAGGGATGATCGTTTTGAGCCAGCTTGACCCAAATGAACTAAAGGTTGAAATTGTATACCCCGCGTATAAGACAACCCCCCATTTTAGGGGTATATTTTTAAGTCTAAAAGTAATCTTATATGCCGGAAAATATGGTGCTCTTCCTAACAAAACCCTTCATATCTCTACCTAATCTGTTGCGCGACTTACAAATTATTCCAGTATATAGCACACTTTAAAATTAATTTCTCCACATCCCATGCCCTAAATATTACACTGCTAACAAGACAGGTCAAACAATACCAACAAAATTTCCCCTTCGCTTGGCAAACAATCACCTATCTTGGAATGAAACTACCCTCCAAGCTCAAAAACCTCTACTCTCTGAATTACATACGGATCCTTCGCACGATAATGGAAGACATGGAGCGTTGGTCCAAACCCCTTTTTTCCTGGTTTGGACGTGCTGCCATTATCAAAATGAATATCCTACCCCGCCTTTTATACCTTCTCCAAACTTTACCGATTGACCTACCAGCATCTTTCTTTCTAACTTCTAAACGGGCCTGCTCTCACTTCCTTTGGAAACACTGTCCCAGAATTGGCTATCACCTCACCACACCTAAAACAAAGGTGGAATAGGTCTGCCAAACATCCAGACCTACTACTGGGCATACCACCTAGCACGTGTAATAGATTGGAATACCCACTTTCAGACTAAGGAGTGGGTCAGTCTAGAAAATTCCTTTTCCAAGATACCCATAAGCTCCACTCCCTGGCTACACCATTGTCACCCCAATACAAATTTGAAAGACCATCCAACGATAGGCCCAACCCTACAATGTTTTAAAAAGATCTGCGCCACATTAGGAATCTCAAAAGTACCTGGTCCAATGTCTACCATTCTAATGAACTCAGATTTCCCTCCAGGAATATATTATCGCTTTTTTTTTTTTAGCCGAAAATGTGGATATGGGGCTGCAGCTTCGGCTTCATCTCCTCTTTGCGAATGAGTCTTTCCTTGAACTTACTAACATCCAAGCAAAATGGCCTGACTCAAATATCGACCTTGAAATACCTGCAACTTAGACACTTTTCTAATTCTATACAAGGCTCTAGGCACACTTCATTTTCCCTTACACCCTTTGACAAAATTGTGCGCCTCCAATAAGCCCCTACAACATGGTATCTCTTTTACATACAGTTGCAGGAAAAAGTATGTAAACCCCTTGGGATTACGTGGAGTTTTGCATGAATTGGGCATAAAATGTGCTCTGAACGTCATCTAAGTCACAATAGAAGAACACAGTCTGCTGAACATAATACTACACAAACATTAGATGTTGCCATGGTTTAATTGCACATAACATGTAAACATTCACAGTGCAGGGAGGAAAAAAGTATGTGAGGCACTAGCTTAATGACTTCTCCCAGAGCTAATTGGAGCCAGGAGTGAGCCAACCTTGACTCCAATCAGTGTGATGATATTGGATGTGTTGCTGACAGCTGTCCTGCCCTTAAAAAACACACACCTGTTTTGGGTTTACTGGTTTCAAGAAGCACTGTCTGATGTGAACCATGCCTCGCAGAAAAGAGCTCTCAGAAGACCTACGATCAAGAATTGTTGACTTGCATGAAGCTGGAAAGGGTTACAAAAGTATCTCCAAACGCCTTGATGTTCATGTGTCTGCGGTAAGACAGACTGTCTACAAATGGAGAAAGTTTAGCACAGTTGCTACTCTCCCTAGGCGTCGTCGTCCTGTAAAAATGACTGCAAGAGCACAGCGCAGAATGATGCATGAGGTAAAGAAGAATCCCAGAGTGTCAGCTAAAGACCTACAGAAATCTCTGGCACATGCTAACATTTTTGTTGACACATCTACAATAAGGAAAACATTAAACAAGAATGGAGTACATGGGAGGACACCACGGAAGAAGCCATTGCTGTCCAAAAAGAATATTGCAGCACGTTTGAAGTTTGCGAAAGAGCACTTGGATGTTCCACAGCACTACTGGCAAAATATACTGTGGACAGATTAAACCAAGATTGAGTTGTTTGGGAAGAACACACAACACTGTGTGGCGAAAAAAAAGGCACAGCACACCAACATCAAAACCTCATCCCCACTGTGAAACATGGCGGAGGGAGCATCATGGTTTGGGGCTGCTTTGCTGCCTCAGGGCCTGGATGGATTGTTGTCATTGATGGGAAAATGAATTCCAGAGTTTATCAAGACATTTTGCAGGAAAACATATGACCATCTGTCCACCAACTGAAGCTCCGCAGAGGATGGGTGATGCAACAGGACAATGACCAAAGCATACAAGTAATTCAACAAAACAATGGCTGCAACAGCACAGAATACGCCTTCTGGAGTGGCCCAGAGTCCTGACCTCAACCCGATTGAAATGCTGTGGCATGACCTTAAGAGTGATTCACACCAGACATCCCAAGAATATTGCTACACTGAAACAGTTTTGTGAAGAGGAGTGGTCCAAAATTACTCCAGATCGTTGTGCAGGTCTGATCTGCAACCACAGGAAACGTTTGGTTGAGGTTATTGCTGCCAAAGGAAGGTCAACCAGTTCACAAAGGAGGGTCCAAAGGTTCACATACTTTTTCCTCCCTGCACTGTGAATGTTTACATGTTATGTGCAATTAAACCATGGCAACATCTAATGTTTGTGTAGTATTATGTTCAGCAGACTGTGTTCTTCTATTGTGATTTAGAGGACGTTCAGAGCATATTTTATGCCCAATTCATGCAAAACTCCACGTAATCCCAAGGGGTTCACATACTTTCTTGCAACTGTAATCTGCTGTGGTCGCATGAATCTGCTGCCACAGGAAGAACATGCACATCTTGGGCTCACGATTTACATCTAGACCTTACTGAAGAAAACTGGGAACAAATATATAGACACATTCACAAAGGATCCATCAATGTCTCCATTCAGGAAAATTACAAAATCCTATCACGGTGGTACTGTACACCCTCACTTCATAAATTTGATGCGACTATCAGACCAATGCTGGAGATGCCACCAAGAAATAAGAACTCTTACACATTTGGTGGGAACGTCCATTCATCCAGCCTTTCTGGAAAGTACATAAACGACCCAGATTACTACCCACTCACTGGAATTTACCCCTGCGCAATACCTTCTGCACTACACCCCTTCCCCCCCACCTCCCTACTTCAAATCTCTTGCCATGATGATGGTAAATGCAGTCAAACTGTGCATACCAATACTTTGGGGAACCTCTAAAACCCAGACTATACCCGACTGGTACTGTAGGATAAACAAAATAGCAAAATGGAAAAAAATTAATCTGTGTCAAAAGACGCACCTACGAAATTTACTTCATCTTGACTGGCTTTATTTCCAAACCTCTGAGGACTACATCTGGGAAATGAAAATCCCCCCCATAAATGAATAGGTGGATGCCCAGATATATAGGCTCTCCGAGTGACTGAATACCATCCTTTACTCCCAATCACAAGCTGAAAAGATGCACGTTTGAGAGCATAAGAGGAGGAAGAAGAGCCTGAAATTTCAGTTTGTAACCCCTGGAAACACACCGGACCCAAAACAGAACTTTGGATCAAACAGGCCAAAAGGCTGAAAAACGCCCCCAACTCTGATAGATGGGGATGTCTTTTCCTGAAGGTAGGTGGCATGAAGCCAGGCTTCCCTAGCTTGGGGGTCCATGTCCTCTGATGAAAGCATCCTCCAGGCATAGACTTGGAGCCTGAGGGTACAATAATATCGTTGATTTGCCAGAAAATTGTTTTTGTGTATGGGACACAGAATCAATGTAGTCTTTACATTGGGTTAGATGCAACTACCAGGGAAGAGAAAAAAAAAAAAAAAAAAAAAAACCTGCTAAGATACCTATACAACTCTTATTTCCAGGAAGCCTCAGTTTTGTAATGGAGCAAAATGGGAGAACCTAACATAGGGAAGATTTCCCCAGCAAGGCAAAAAACTGTAATTTCTTACAGTATAGGATCTTTAGTTTACCATAGAACATCCAAAATCAGTCAAACTGTGGGATGGGCAACAGCAAACAACTAGTCAAGAAGGGTGTGCAGAAGCAACATGTAGCACTGTACTACCAAACTGGTATCAGAAAATGCCATTACGTGCACCTGGCAAAACTTGTGTTAACAGAAGACTAGAGCTCAGCCTTGCAATTCTAAGAAACCAATGCTTGATGTTTAAAAGCCCAAGAAGCACTAACAGATATGAAAGTGTTCACCAACAGGGAAAGGAGGAAGTCCATCCTTGAGATTATATGCCAAAATTGGGGACTTGTCTAACCCACATAGAAATTGTGGAGCCGGAAGCAGTGAATCTCCCAAGACAGGATTCTAGAAGAAAGGAAACCATGCCAAGAAGAAGAAGAAGAAGAAAAAAAAACCAAAAAAAAAAAAACACGGGATGCAGGAGCAGATAGCTATACTCTAACAGCACATACCACATCCAGACAGTGGAGAGAATTTTCCTTTGGATGTTTCACAGCAGGACAAAAAAGGGAAGAAAGAACAATGTCCTGGACTGAGGAAGGAAGAGATTCACCTTTCTTGGGTAACACTAGGAAGGGCTCTTCACAGGATAAGGCGACCAACTCAGATCCTCTGCAGAGAGGTGATAGCAATGAAAAAGGCCACCTTGTGAGTGAGGTCAGATAAGGGGCTACCCCTAAGTTGCAGCTTCTGGAGAGCCCATAGGTTATGTGCTTGCAGAGACAAGTGTATGGGGAGATGTGTGTGACACCCTGCATGAAAATCTTTACTAAGGAATGAGAGGCTAATAGTGAAACAGCACAGCCAAGGCTGAGTATACTGAGCATTCAAATCCAGATGCGGATCCAGACAAGACTGTAAAAAAACAGAATGCACAGAACTTCTCAGATTAAATATCCTTGTTTCGCACCAAGCAAGGTAGTTTTTCCAGGTGCAAACTTTGCAGTAGTCCACTTCCTAGACCAAAGGCCCACAGAAATTCTGCCAGTAGCCAAAGTATGTTCAATTACCACAATCTCCTAGGCCAATGCAGTGCAATCAGAAGCATCACAATGCCCCTTATCGCAGTCTGGCTGATGAAGGACCTGGCAAAAAAGGCTTAGACCAGGAAACTGAGAAGGCCCAAGGGTCAAAAGACCTGACGACAAACCTGTCCAGTTTGTTGTCAAACCTTTACCCCAGAAGATTAACATCCAGAACCTGCCATCCACGGTAAAGGGAAGAAGATGGAGAAAACATAACCCCGTGGATCCTGATTGATGAGTCCCACCTGCCAATTTTTCATGCGTGGAATGTGGATGGAAGACAGGGCCGAACTTCCATCTGTACCTTCTGAGTGGAACAAGTACCACAAAGCATAGGCGCAAAGGGCTAGGCAGTGAGATATAGAAATAACTCAAGTCCACAACTGCTAGTCCCCAGCTGCTTCACAGGAAGAACACAAGCAGTGGTAAAAAAAGCAAACCTATGTCAAAATGTCCCAGTCAAAGCGCTTGAGGAACAATCACAAATTAAAGTGACTGTTCTTCCCCCTCAAGGGGAAGGGCATGAGCATAGTGCCATGAGCCCGGACGTAGGGGAGCTCCAGATGCCAAGGGCTGAAGCAGGACTGCTCCACTGGAAGTAAAGATTCCTACTGACCTACCTGGGTGTTTGTGCAGGAAGCCAGCTGGATGTGTGTCTATCCACAGATAGAGCAGCAACAGCGATTGGAGGAGCTGGGAGAAATATACGTGGCAGTCTTTGGGGAATCCGGGACTGCCTGCAGAGGAGGGGATGAGACGCTGAGCTCCCAGTAAGAGGGGAGGCAGCTGCGTCCCTGTGTCTGTCCAGTCGCCTGGGAGTGCAGGCGGAAATGGCTGTTGCCAGACCCCTGTGGGTGATGTGGTGGTGGTGCGGCTGTATGGCAAGGAGCACCCTGAGAGACCGAGGACAGATCCCGGGTTTTTTTTTTTTTTTGTCTTTTGATATTACATGGATGAAGATCTGTCAAACAGCAGAATAAAATATAATAAAAGATATTGAGACATTCAAGAGCACAAGTAGGCTTGAACTTTGGGATTCCCCACCCAAAGCACCCATTCATCCATCCGTAAGAAGCCAGAACACCATACTTTTAAAGGATTCAGCCAGATCCATACATTCATAAGGAGCCAGAAGGCCATGAACTTGCGGATTCCACGCCCAGATCATCCATCCGTCCATCAGGAGCTAGAACGCCATAAAAGATAGAGACATTTGAGAGCACAAGTAGGCTTGAATTTACAGATTCCCCGCCCAGAGCACCCATTCATCCATCTATCCATCCATAAGAAGCCAGAACGCCACACTTTTAAGGATTTAAGGATACTGGGCAGGTAGAGAAAGAAGGTGCAGGGGGTTCTCAGCAGGTCAAGTGTAACTATACTTCATATCTATGTAAAAAGTTAACTTAATATGAGTAGAAATAGCAAAGAAGGGTTAAGACCCCTCAGTCATATTCCAACAGGAGCTCAATTAAGAGATATTTGCCAGCACAAGAAAAGAGCCCCAAGAGTTAAGGTCCCCGAAGATCAAAAGGAAATAAAGAGGAAGGCGGGTGGGGAACAATCTAAACTTCCATTAGAAAAGCGTGACTGAGATCAGCCAAACGCATTTTCAAATAACAAAAGTTTAGTAGAACATAACATGCTGGGCCAACAGGGAGCGATATCCCAAATGCCTACTAAAAATGAGATGGTAGAAAGGTTTGCAAAATTAGAAAGCTCTGTAAAAAATTAAATGGCGGTGATTCATAAAGACCTGGGTTGAATCCTGGCTAGAGTTGAAGAAAGAGGGAAAAACGGAGGCCCAAGCGCAGGAAATTTTAAAACTAGAAAAGCGAGTAGCAGAGATGGAAAAAGAACAGAGGAAGTTATCTTCTAAAGCGGAAGATCAAGAGAATAGAGAAATCATTTGAGGATCCGGGGTCTACCAGAGAACACCATAGGACTTACCTGGAAAAAAAAAAAAAATTATTTAACCCCTTGTTAGGTAGATCTGACACAGATACTTTAAAGTTGGAGAGAGTACACAGAATTAGATGCCCTCCGGCAATTAGGACAGAGTCTCCAAGAGAAGGGATTATACGTTTTCATAATTATGAAGAAAGAATATGGAAAAGATTGCGTGGGACTACTGAAATAAAATATGGAGGAGCGAATTTACAGATTTTTGTGGACATAGCTCAGGAGACTATTTCGGATTAAGAGGGAATTTACAGGGGCAAAGATATCGATTAGTAAATATTTACTGCCCAAATAAGAAACCAGAGGTCTTCCTTCTAAACCTTATGAGGAAAAATATAGAATTTAAGAGAGGTAGTCTAATTGTGGCAGGAGATTTTAATTGTTTGGAGCTATGGATGGATTCGTCTTCAGGTGTGCAGAAGGAGGGAGGGGAAGAAAGCTGAAAAAAGAACTATATCAAAACCGATACTTGGAGAGTAAAACATCCCAGAGATAGGGATTATACATTCTTCTCTTTTGTGCACAGATGATATTCACAATTGGATTATGTACTAATAGAGCATAGACATTTGGAATGTTTGGTGAAATTTAACAGAGGTTATGACCATATCGAATCAAGCTCCTGTCACGGTGAGACTGCAATTGGGAGGAGAGGAAAATAAGAGGGCCACATGGAGATTAAATGAGGCACGTCTGCAGAACCCTGAGATAGATAAGAGGCTTAGGGAAGAGATAGAACAATTTTTTCTTATGAATAAAACAAAGGATTTAACAGGCAACTATTTGAGATGCTCATAAGGTCTATATAAGAGGAATTCTGATCGCTGCAGGAAAAAAAAATGATCAAGAGAGAAAGCTAAAAGGGATAAATTGAGGATTTACTTAAAGTAGAACTGGCCCACAAATTAAAGCAGAATTCAGATTTGCTGTATAATGGGAAGATTATTCTTAAAAAGAATTATTGAAGGATCTAACTGAACAGGAAACAAGGAAAGTTTTTAATAGAGTATCAAAGGAAAGAGAATAGTGGGGGAATAGACCTGGAAAATTTTTGAGGAGGAGACTGAGGGAAAAGAAATCAAGAAACTATATAGAAAAAATTAAAGATGAAAATGTGGAGCTGGTCTTCTCTACTACTGGTATAGCCGATGAGTTTCAAAAAAACTATAGTAAGCTGTATGAGGTGAATACCAAAAATTAAAAATCATAGAAGAAAGAGAAGGCAAGAATTTTTAATTGCAGATTTACCAAAAATTGCAAAAGATAATTTAATAACTTTAGAACGAGCCACCCCCCCAGGATAAAATTATATCGGCTATAAAGAATATGGTGGGGGGGGGGGGGAGGGAGAGCCCGAGCCCTGATGGTTACACAGCGGGATACTACAAAAAGTTTAAAGAGTTATTAGTCCCTAAACTTTGTAGATATATGAATGCGTTGGGAGAAGGAATGGAAATGAGGAGAATAATTGCACACACATCATTCTCAAAGAAGGGATAGATAGCTCACAATGTAATAGCTATAGACCCATTTCATTATTAAATACGGATACCAAATTGTTTGCAAAAGTATTCGCTACAAGGTTGAAGGAGTTCATGCCGAAATGGGTACATTTAGATCAGGTAGGTTTCGTTTCAAGAAAGGAAGGAAGAGACAACGGAATTGAGAAGACTCTCGGGAAGGTGTATTCATGAATTGGGCGGATAAATTTGGTTAAGATGGTAAAAATCCTGTATAGGTTTCAGATGCTCTCTATAAAACTGCCAGGATCCTTTAGGTTAAAAAAAAAAAAAAATTGATAGGAGGTTTATTTGGGCTAATAAGAAATCAAGAATTAAGTATGAAAATGTATGTTATCAGAAAGAGAACGGAGGACTAAACTTACCATATATGTGGAAGTGTTATCAAGGGTGGTGGATTGGACATATAATTCACAAGAAAAAAGTTGGGTTAAAATTGAAGTCATTAGGTAAAAACAGTTAGAGAGGATTATATGGATTCCACAAGAATTTTGGGCATTAGATGAAAATATTAGTACACTGACACAGGATGTATTGAGTGTTTGGGAGGGTTTACACAAGGTAATGGGTTGGAAATATAAGTCATTACTGATACCATTGGTGGACACTGAATTTTTTCCTCCGGGTAAGGGAAATGTTTCAGGAAAATGGTTTAAAGATAGAAAAGCACGTTTGGGAGATATATTAGACAAAAGGGCAGTTATGCACTTTAAGAACTGAATAAAAGGAATTTGTTTTTTGTTTTAGATAAACTGAGATATTACCAATTGGGACATTTTGTCTCAACACTTCTTCAGCCCCTGAGGATAATGGGGGACATGCTCCCATTTGAAAGACTGCTGAGCTCCAAGACAAATTGTGGACATACAACATCTAGGATTTATAAGATCCTAGTTGAATTGGAGGGAGCTGGATCACCGTCATTCTTGGAGGGCTGGGAAAGAGAACTGGGTATAAATATGAATGATCACCAGAAGAGGAAAACGTTTACATTAATGCACAGGGTGACGAATACGAATATGGTTGAGATGAATTATAAATGTTTGTCTAGATGGTATTGTACACTGAGTGTGGCACAAACAGAGAGAAGTAGTATCACCTTTATGTTGGAGAGGATGTGGGGCAATAGGGACAATGGCTCATATGGTGGGAATGCACAAAATTCAGTTATGTTGGCAGGAGATAATCTACCATATACAGGAAATTTGGAGGATATCTATCCAGAAGGATCCATGGGTATGTCTTTTCTATAGAACAGAATTGTTGGTAAAACAATATAAAAACTGATTATATCATCCGATTGGTGCAGCAAAGGGTTTAATTCCTAGGTTTTGGAATGCCCAGAATCCACCAACAATGAGGGATTGGATAGACAGTAGAATATGTGAGTAGGACGGAGGAACTTTGTTACATGGAGAAAGTTGAATTGGAAACGTTTTGAAAGATTCGAGGTAAATGGTATGAGTTTAGAACTTGAGAAAAATACTTAAATTAAAAAAGGTCCCCCCGATAGTAGTACCAGAGAATTTAAATAGTAAAAAAATAAAAAATTATATATATATATATATATATATATATATATATATATATATATATATATATATATATATATTGTGGGGTTAGCTCAGGTGGGGGGGGATCTCCTTCCCTGGGAAAAAGGTAGACCGCACAGCAGGCTTTCGTCAAAATCTGACTGGTTGTCAGTTTTATTAAAAAGGTTTGCAAGAAATATCAAAATAAACAAAACATCAAAAATAAACCCTTGCCATCCAGGCACTAACTAAACAGAAGATGATTCCTCTCTCAGAGGTGAAGGGTTTCTCCCTGTCACCAAAACAACAGCAAACCTTTTCTTGTAGGTATAGTCCATACACACAGCTCTCTCAGAATACCTCTCTGAGTCCCAGGCCACGAGCAACTCCTTGCTCCAGCCCTGCCCTTTTTGTATCACCTGTTGGTGGTCATTAGTGGAGTTCAAACTCTGGTTCAGAACCACCTCTGCCATTGTGGCCCCGAAAACCCGGAGTGGACTCCACCTTACACCTCACAGTATGACCTCATGCGAGGCGACATATCTTCCATCCATCACTTTGCCGTTCATACTGTCACATATCCCCCCCCCTCTGCTCAAGCCCCTGCGGCTGAGCAACTGTCCCAACCAGGCGATGGACCCGGGAAAGGGCATCTACATTACTTTGCAGTTTCCCCGCTCTGTGTTCCACTGTGAATTTGAACACTTGTAGCGCGAGAAACCACCTTGTCACTCGACTGTTTTTCTCCTTATTATCACACATCCATTTGAGCGGGGCATGATCAGTAACCAACCTGAACGGTCTTCCTAACAGGTAATATTTCAGGGCCTCCAAGGCCCATTTGATGGCCAAACATTCCTTCTCCACAATGGCATAGTTTCTCTCATGTTTGTTGAGCTTTCTACTTAGGAAGACCACAGGGTGCTCCTCCCCATCTCTGATTTGGGACAGTACCGCACCTAGTCCCACGTCAGAGGCATCAGTCTGTACCACAAACTCTGTTGTGAAATCTGGAGTCACAAGCACAGGTTGGGCACAGAGAGCTCGTTTCAGCCTCTGAAATGCGGTCTCCGCCTCGGGATTCCACTTAATCATGACCGACCCCCTACCTTTCGTCAGATCTGTCAGTGGGGCTGCAATGGTGGCAAAATTGGGGATAAACCGCCTGTAGTATCCTGTGATCCCAAGAAATGCCCGGACTTGCTTTTTATTTACAGGTTGGGGCCACTTTTGAATTGCCTCAATTTTATTGATCTGAGGCCTAATGAGACCTCGACCAATGATGTAGCCAAGATATTTGGCCTCCTCTAAGCCTATGGCACACTTTCTGGGGTTGGCGGTAAGACCTGCTTCCCTCAGCGAATCTACTACCGCTTGCAAGCGGGACAAATGCGACTCCCAGTCTGGACTGTGGATGACGACATCGTCCAAATAGGCAGCTGCATATTGGCGATGTGGTCTTAGCATTTTGTCCATCATTCGTTGGAATGATGCCGGAGCACCATGTAAACCAAACGGCATCCGCTTATACTGAAAGGACCCCTCAGGGGTAGAGAATGCCGTCTTTTCTTTTGCAGCTTCCGTTAAAGGAATCTGCCAATAACCACCTTAGATTTAACCAAAGGCTATGTACCGAGCCGTTCCCAACCTGTCAATGAGCTCATCCACCCGAGGCATCGGGTACGCATCAAACTTAGACACACTGTTCAGTTTCCTGAAATCATTACAGAAACGAATTGTTCCATCTGGTTTTGGGACCAACACTGGGACTCGACCACTCACTGTGAGATTCCTCAATCACTCCCAACTCTAACATGTCCTTTATTTCCTTTGCCACCGCTTCCCGCCTGGCCTCGGGTATTCTATAGGGCTTGACATTTACGCGGACCCCGGGCTGGGTAACTATGTCATACTGTATGACCGTCGTCAGTCCAGGTAGGTGAGAGAAGAAAACTCCATTTTTCCTCACAAACTCCTTAACATCATTTTGTTGGGCTACTGACAAGGTTTCAGTTATAGGTACCTGAGGGGCCACGGGAACCACGTCCTTTTGGGGGCTTGGTACTGCCAACAAACTTTCCCTGTCTTTCCAAGGTTTTAAGAGATTAACATGATAGATTTGTTCGGGTTTCCTTTTTCCTGGCTGGTAAACTTTATAATTTACTTCCCCCACTTTCTCCCTAATTTCAAAGGGACCTTGCCACTTTGCGAGGAATTTACTTTCCACGGTGGGGACTAGCACCAGCACTCTATCCCCAGGGTTGAAGGTACGGATCCTGGCACCCCGGTTATAAACCCTTCTCTGGACCTCCTGGGCTTGCTCCATGTGTTCCCGAACAAGTGGCATGACAGCTGCGATTCTATCCTGCATCTGTGAGATATGCTCGATGACACTTCTATAGGGCGTGGACTCTGTCTCCCAGGTTTCTTTTGCAACATCTAGCAATCCCTTGGGATGTCTACCATACAGTAATTCAAAAGGTGAATATCCTGTAGATGCCTGAGGTACTTCAATTATGGGTAGAGGTACTAGCGGACTGCGAAAATGGGGTGAGGACGCAGAATATTGACATTCCGGGCATGACTCACAATGCGCTTTGACGTCTCCATGTAAGCCTGGCCAGAAGAATCTCTGGGTTATTCTCTCTTTTGTTTTCTCTACACCCAGGTGTCCACCCATTATATGCCCATGGGCTAAATCCAGTACCATCCGGCGAAAGGGTTTGGGGACCACTAACTGTTCTACCACCTCCTCCCCTTGCTTTACTACTTGATACAGCAAGTTATTGTTAAGAGCCATGTAGGGAAAAGACACCGCTACATCATTTTCCACTGGTTCCCCATCAATCATTTTAATGTTTTCACGGGCTCTATTAAGTGTGGAATCTTTCACTTGTTCCGTACAAAAATCCTCTTTTCTGACCTCTAGGTCAGGCACCACATTCTGTCCACTCTCACTAGAGCCAGCGATCATCTCTTGTTCCATATCCTCAATGTCTGGGGTTGGATCCAACTCCTCCTGCTCCCCAGCCATTACAGAGAAAGGGAAAAGATCTACGCCTTCCTGGGACACACCCACAGTTTCCACTTCCACTCGGCAGTCCACGGGGTCAGGAGTGAGTTCAGGAGTTTCCGGCGTTTCCCTAGCAGGGGGAGCTCGGTCTTCCGGACTCCCCTCCTTATCCCATAACTTCCAGAAATGGGGAAAAGCTCTCCCCACTATGGCTTCATGAAGCAGAGAGGGCACCACCCCCACAGAATGGGTCACAGGGCCCCAGGGAGTATCAATCTCCACCAGAGCAGTCTGGTAATTACGTGTATCACCATGAATACAAATAACCCCAATCGTGCTAGGATGTAACCTTGCAGGGTTAACCAAATCACTCTTAACTAAGGTCACAACACTACCAGAGTCTAGCAGAGCAGTTACTGGCTTTTCATCAATGGCAATCACACACATTTGCTTTTCCATGCGTTTCTGACATGCTGCAGTACATACCACCTGTGCAAAAAGACATGCGTTTTCCTAAATAAGCATTTTCACATTGCATAGGTCCATCATTTAAAAGGACAGTTTGCAGCAATATGACCCAACGCATGACACCGATAACATTTGATATGTTCAGTACCTAAACCTCTAAATGGCTTTGGGGACCTTCCTGACCTATTTGGCCAGTCTCTAGGTCCTAAGCCTAAAGTCTCATTATCTGACACAATAGTGTTATCGTTTTTTTCTGAGCCTTTGGCCCATGGAACAGTCTTACCGGATCTTCCGGATAGTTTTCCACCCCTAATGACATTGGAGTACGGCCCAGGTGAATGAAAAAAGTCCTCAGCGGCTGCATATCTCTCCACCAGGTCCACCAGTTCGTTTGCAGATTTAGGGTCTCCATGGCCAACCCACTTCCTCAAAGTGGTAGGGAGCGCATGCAAATATTGGTCCATGACCACACGCTCCACAATCTGAGGGCCTGACAATACCTCTGGCTGGAGCCACTTTTTGGAGAGATGTATCAAATCGAACATCTGAGATCTGGGTGGTTTGTCAGCCCTGTAATGCCACTGATGCACCCGCTGAGCCCGGACTGCAATGGTGACACCCAGGCGTGCAAGGACCTCAGCCTTCAGTTTCTCATAGTCCTGGGCATCCCCTGGTTCCAGGTCATAATAGGCTTTTTGGGATTCACCTGTCAAAAATGGTGCAAGCAGTCCTGCCCATTGCTCCTTTTTCCATCCTTCCCGAACAGCAACCCTTTCAAAAGTTGTGAGGTAGGCCTCCACATCATCCGCAGGTGTCATCTTCTGCAAAACATAGCTTGCCCGCGCCATTTTCTGCTCCACTGGCAGCGGATCTGCAGATTCCTTCTTTAATTCTAATAGGTGTTGGGCCACCTGCTTAAGGAGCTCTCGGTCTGCTTCTTGGGCCTCCGCAAACTGGCGATTTGTCTCCTGTTGTGCTGCATTGGCCTGCAGCAAGGCTCTTATTATTTCCTCCATCTTCCCACTTGCTCAGGAAGTGCCCGCCAAATCCACCATATGTGGGGTTAGCTCAGGTGGGGGGGGGGGGGGATCTCCTTCCCTGGGAAAAAGGTAGACCGCACAGCAGGCTTTCGTCAAAATCTGACTGGTTGTCAGTTTTATTAAAAAGGTTTGCAAGAAATATCAAAATAAACAAAACATCAAAAATAAACCCTTGCCATCCAGGCACTAACTAAACAGAAGATGATTCCTCTCTCAGAGGTGAAGGGCTTCTCCCTGTCACCAAAACAAAATAACAGCAAACCTTTTCTTGTAGGTATAGTCCATACACACAGCTCTCTCAGAATACCTCTCTGAGTCCCAGGCCACGAGCAACTCCTTGCTCCAGCCCTGCCCTTTTTGTATCACCTGTTGGTGGTCAT
The DNA here is from genome assembly GCF_062004578.1 of Staurois parvus. Classification (NCBI taxonomy): domain Eukaryota; kingdom Metazoa; phylum Chordata; class Amphibia; order Anura; family Ranidae; genus Staurois; species Staurois parvus. The sequence goes on along the minus strand of NW_028318568.1, from coordinate 43,945 downwards.
TAGTGGAGTTCAAACTCTGGTTCGGAACCACCTCTGCCATTGTAGCCCCGAAAACCCGGAGTTGACTCCACCTTACACTTCACAGTATGACCTCATGCGAGGTGACACATCTTCCATCCATCACTTTGCCGTTCATACTGTCACAATTAGAGATGAGCGAATCGAACCAGTCGAAGTGGAATTCGATTCGAATTTCAGGAAAAATTCGATTCGCGTCGAATCCGAATATTAGCCTACTTCGGGTGCGCGAATCGGATTTTTCCCGATCAGCCGGCAAAAGTGTCCCTGCAGAGAGCTCCGCTATTTCTGACAGTTCTCTGACAGTTCCTTCACATGTACAGCGGTTGAAACATTGTATCTATTTGTTTCCATTTAGGATACAGATGTTTTTATTCGGAAACAGATACAATGTTTCAATCGCTGTAAATGTGAAAGTCAGAGAACTGTCAGAAATAGAGGAACTCTGCAGATACACTTTTTGCCGGTTTGGAATTATTCTTATTTTCATCCTACTTCTTCTTCATCCTCAGAAGAAGAAGAAGAGGATGAGGATGAAGAAGAAGAAGAAGTAGGATGAAAATAAGAAGAATTCCAAGCCGGCAAAAAGTGTATCTGCAGAATAGAGGAGCTCTGCAGATACACTTTTTGCCGGCTTGGAATTCTTCTTATTTTCATCCTACTTCTTCTTCCTCTTCATCCTCATCCTCTTCTTCTGAGGATGAGGAAGAAGAAGAAGTAGGATGAAAATAAGAATAATTCCAAGCCGGCAAAAAGTGTATCTGCAGAGCTCCTCTAAGTGTATCTGCAGAATAGAGGAGCTCTGCAGATACACTTTTTGCCGGCTTGGAATTATTCTTATTTTCATCCTACTTCTTCTTCTTCTTCTTCTTCATCCTCATCCTCAGAAACAGAAGAAGAGGATGAGGATGAGGAAGAAGAAGAAGAAGTAGGATGAAAATAAGAAGAATTCCAAGCCGGCAAAAAGTTTATCTGCAGAGCTCCGCTAAGTGTATCTGCAGAGCTCCGCTATTTCTGACAGTTCTGTGACATTCCCTCCATACAGCGGTTGAAACTCCTTCTCATCCTCCTTCTCCTCCTTCTTATCCTCATCCTTCTCCATCTCATCCTCCTCATCCTTCTCCTTCTCATCCTTCTCCTTCTCATCCTTCTCCTTCCTCATCTCCAAGGGCATTTAAATTAAAGGTACAGTGTTCTGCACTAATTTAAAGGCTCTCTGAAGCCTAGAAACCCTTTTAATAAGTTAAATTCGTAGCGAATTAATTCGCATCGAATTGAATTTCTTCCTCAAATTCGGCGAATCAGCCGAATCGAATTTTTGAATAATTCGCTCATCTCTAGTCACAATATATATATATAACTAGATTAATAGGAGGGGAAAGAGGATAAGATGAGATTGTACAGAGGTGTGTTGCACTGGGTATGGGGATAAAGTTTATATGCAAGATGTAAAAAGATTTTTGATGGTTTTGTAAGGTATTTTTTTCTTAAAAGAAAATTTTATAAAAAATATAATGGAAAAAAAAATAGATGTTGTAACAGTTTGGCTTGATGTTTAAAATCTTGTAGATATGTACAATTCTGCCGTAGGCGGATATATTGTGCATAGGGAATACTTCTAACTAATGCAGGATGAGGAGAATGTTTAGCATGAAGAATCGTGTTGCCAGCAGTTTCCTTACAGAACAACGTATTGGCAATGCATCTACAAATATTTGCAAGTCCAAAAATGCAATGGTATTTTTGTGCCAATTCACGTTAAAAGGTGAAATTTTTTTTCAGAACTAAAAAACAAATTAAAGTGTCACTATACCAAATCCAGGACCAGAAATATCAAATAAGTCTGATTTGAGAAAAGGTCATGTCCAAAACGTGTTGTCATGGTGACAGTCTAAGTCTCCATCCACTGCAATCCAGATTGCATTCCATCCCAAGTCTTTGATCCGGACAGCTATGCTAAAATTGGGAAGATCCATGACACCACTTCTGTGTCAGAGTCCAGGGTATCCCAGTGGATAAAGCCAGTGATCATTACTGTTCGCCACTTGCAGCTTTACTGAAGTTACCAGTGGGCAATACCGCAGTACTTTTCACCAACATTGGCATACTACTGCTGGCATTCTTGAAGCTATGTAAGCTTTCACCTCCCTGCATAGGTTTCTTTAATTGTTCATATACAGCTTTTTTTTTTCTACTAAACCTCACTGGATTTAGCTCTGGCTGGAACACAAGACCAATCAAGCAGAGATTATATGGTTTTATCTGCAATAAATTGATTTGTGCTTTGCTACAAGATATAATTTACAAGATCATTTTGGCATTTCCAATCTTGGATTTGGTACAGTGACACTTTATGTGTGCTTTGATTGGGACATTTTGACTTATAAATTGCCTTTTGAGTGGAGTAGCTTCTGAGGTCTCCCTTGAAGGCTGATGTAAGCCATGGTTGTGGCACCGTCCAACAGAATACTCATTGGCTACCCTCACAAGTGAGGTATTCATTGCTGAAGGGACAGCTAATCTGCTCTAGAACATTGATGGGAAGATGGGCATCCTCAGACAAACAAGTCCCCAGTACTGATGGGGACTCCAGGACTCTTCCCCAGCCCAATAGGCTTGCATCCATCACAGGAAACCTCCATACCTTTAAAGAAAAAAGATACTCTGCTGCCAGTGTGTCATGTTACAATGTTCTGGAAAGAAATTGGGAAATGGTAAAAAACACAAAAAGAGGCAACCATCTATCCAAAATCCTCATGTAGGCACTACAAGCATCTGCTCTGGGCCAGAAAACCGAGGCATGAAAGTGCAGAGTGGAGGGACAGATGTTTGTCCCAGGGCAGGAAGCTTTCAAGTTCTCCCCTCCATGGGACAGATGCAGCGATGACTTCCGCAGGTTGAGTGTAACTGAAGATCTGCAGCACCTGCAATGTCTGCTAAATATTGGCAGACAGCTATGGAAGACCGATCCTTCAACTGGACATCCAGGTAACCCACAACATGAATCCCTTAGGCTTGGGGAAAACAGGGCAAGCACCTTGGTGAAAACCAAGGCCAAAAAGGTAAGGACAACAAATTGGTAATGCTGACTGCCCACTGCAAAACACAGATTGCATTGATGAGGAGGAAAGATGGGAATGTGCAAGTAAACACCCCAAATGTCTGAAGCCTGAAAATCTCCTGCAATCTGGAAGTTTCCAAGCAAAATTCTGATCTTGTAACAACGTCCTCCATTTGGTTTATGAACTGTAAAGCTGTGCGAGTAGAAACCTTAAGTGTTTCTCTTGGTACAGGTGCAACTCCCCAAGAATAAAACACACAGAATGGCAGTAAGGAGAGCTGAACTGTCTTTGTGGGGAGAGACAGAGTTTGAAAACTTGGCTTCGCTAAGAGGCTGAGCCAGGTGCCACTCCAGACTCTGGGGTGGATCCCGACTTTAAAGTGGAGTGACATCAGCCAACAGAGGACTTCAGTCTGCTGTCAGCTGAAAACAGCTTTGGCTGTACTACTTTAACCAGCTTTTTACTCCAGATGTAAAGAGTGCCCCCTTGTCCTTTGTAATTGCCTTAAAATGAACACCATGTCACCAAGTTCACCATATGGGCCACTTATAGAAATTTGGGAGAAGGTGATTCTACCCCTCTATTCACCTCTTCAAGAGAACACACAGGTGTTCCATCAAAAGAATAGCCCTTCAAGGCATCTTACACAGGAGTTCTACTGACCAGTATTTAAGGCAAAAGGATTGTGTGAATGTGAAAAGAGGGAAGACTCATCCTGGAGATCTGGCAAAGTGTATCCAGCCCATAGTAGCATAAGGCCACTGGTAAGAAATCTAACAAACTATGGGCTAAAGCATCTGTTAAAGCAGGAGTGCCCTGGTTCACACTGAAGATGGTTTTTAAATTGTGCTACTTCACTTGAAGTAGCGTGATTTTCAAAGCCGCTGGTCTATGTGATTTCATGTGCAGTAACTTTTCAAAATCTGTGCCGCACCACAAAACCTGAATTGCATCGATTTGAATGGTTCCATAGGCACAAATAGGGTGTGACTTACTTAGTTACATAGTTCGTTTGGCTGAAAAAAAACCCAAAAAACTAAGGTTCATCCAGTTCAACCGACTTGTCATGCGCTTTTGAACTGACAAATCGCATTGGTGTGAATGGTGGCTGAAACCAAAAAAGAAAAAATGTATTAAAATGCAGTTTACCAATTCTCAGAAGTGATATCCATTCTACCAAGTTTCCTTTTTCACCTGGTAATTCAAACAACTTTACCAGACCAAGCAGCAAATAGAAGCTTGATACACCATTTACCATTGACAAGGGTGATTACATTGGTAAATTTTAAAAAGAAAAATGGTTTGCTGTAGCTGCTTATAAAGTATTCGCTGGAATTTAGTTTAATCTTGTTAGTCAGGTCCATTTAAAATTTGCTAGTCTATTTGTTAACCTCTCCCCAGACTGAATGCTGCTGTTCAAAGGTGTCCGCTTTACTACTTCATCCAGAATGCAGACACCCTACGATGAGAAGTGTGTTACTAGCTGGATCACCAGGTGGAATAAATGGGAAAAAAAAGCATAAAAGAAAAAACTAATACAGCCAGCACATCTAAGAATTGGTAGTTTGCCGTATATTATATTTTTGCTTTACATTCAATACCGCTTTAAAGTGGTAGTAAACTTTTTGGATACTTTTACCGACAGGTAAGCTATTAATAATGCTTACCTGTAAGTAAAATGAATATTTGCTAAACGTGCACAGTTTAGGAGATACTCGCTCTTTTCTAGAGCCAGCGCAAGCACTCTGAAGGAACGTCATATCCGTGCCATTCCTTCAGAGCACTTTGCCATGGCCAGGGACTTCTTCAGACATGTGGGAGTGACATCACAGCTCGGCCAGACCTTACGAACCCAGAAGGACAGGTTGAAGATGGAAGCCTCTGCAGCGGTGACCTGCACTACTGGAGGGCTTCACTTTAAGGCAAATCCTTCATAACATGCTAGTATGCAATGAATACTAGAACATTGACATTACCTTGCAGGGATTAAACTAGGATCTTGGACTAAGCACTTAGTCCAGACAGCAACAGTCTGGCAGAATGACAAAGAAGCAACAGATGTTGGATGGTAGGGCATGCCAAGTAAAAGAGGGCCTCTAAGCACTTGTCCACAGGGTCACTGAGCACAAGATTATGCTCCACAGGAAACAGATGGTAGGGTCTACTCCAGGGACTGTCCACTTTTGCTGGAAACCTTCTTCAATAGGATACTACTGTGCATAGCTTTTGAAGTAAAAATCTTCTCCAGGTAAGGCTAGACCACCATATTGGACAGTTTCAATTATAGCTACAGTCTTCTTAAATCTGGATTAAATTTATGCCGAAGGCATCTCAACATGATCCAATTCCAGGGCAGAATCTGAACCAACAAGGCCATCTGACCCTCTTTCCCCTGTGCTTTGGATCTATCATATGTGGGGACAAAGTGTCTCCTGTGAGGAGTACTTACAACCACCACAGCTGTGCACAAGGAGGGCAAGGCCTCTAGTGCCAAGCACTGCTGAAAACCCAAGTGTGATATTACAAACTAGGCACGCGAAAAGCTGTATCTGGCAGCCATGTTAAATTGCTTCCCACCCACCACACAAATGGCCAGGAGGGAGCCTCGTCATTCTTACTGGATGTTCCTGCACGCCCTCTCAGAACATGGGCTGCACAGCGGCACGATTCTGTGATGTCTGCATCTCTTAGAGAGGGGGATGATGCCATTCCCATACAGTACACCAAGCAGCATATGTTCCTGTCCCACAAACATCTGTACCAGTGTACTGGTGTCCCTCATCAACATCTGTACCAGTGCACAAAACATTGGACATCAATTGTCAGTGTACCAGTGTCCCACCAATAAAAAAAAATTTAAAGTACCTCCCCATCCCCCCGTGCTCTCATGCAAAGGCAAAAGCACATGCTGGTCCTGTACACATACGTAAACTGCAATCGCACGTGAGGTACTGCCACAAAAGTCAGTGCAAGAGCAATAATTCTAGCACCAGACCTCCTCTCTCTAAACTGGTAACCTGAAAAAGGCTTATAAGGCATTGCCCATGAAGATTTTTTAAATACTGAAGTTTGGTGCCATTTCACAAGCGTGGTCAAAGTTATCGCGTGACATGTTTAGTATCCATTTACTCGGCACAACGCCATATTTTATTTATTTTTTTGTTTACAAACGATTTTATTGTACATGAGTAGACAGTAAAACAACAGCACATTTTGAAAGTGATATTGTCAACAAAAACAAGGCATATTTGAAAATTACAATACATAAAAGTATATTAACATAAAAAAGAAGATAGAGGATAAGAGGAAGTTATGAGTGCATGAAATACATAAATGATAAAGTAGATTGAGTGATACATCAACAGTATATGTCAGCCAGCTTCTACTGGGAATGTTGTTACGCATGCAATAAAGGTCTACAATCTCTCCATGACTCCAATTTTTTATCGTATAAGTGCATCTTATCCAGTAAGGTATAAGGAATGCGGTCCATGAGCATTACAGTATCAATTCTGTGTAAAACGGAGTCCAAGGGTACAGCATTGGACCTCCAATGTAAAGCAATAGACCATAAAGTGGCAATACATAATGTATGTATCAATCTCAGATTGGTATCGGAGACCCCTGGGATATGAGCACCCAATAAACAGGTCTGTATGGACAATCGTATCGGGGTGCCCAATAGTGAGGTAGCCACCTCAGATATCTTACGCCAGATCAAAGATATGTTCGGGCAATCCCAAAATATATGAACCAAAGTACTTGTGCGGCCACAGCCCCGGAAACATAAAGGGGACGTTTGTGGAAACAATACATGCAGTCTTGACGGGGTATAATACCATCTGGTTAAAACTTTAAGGGCCGTCTCACGAACCGAAAGATCTAGAGCTCTTGCATATATTATCCACCATGGAATCCCAATCCTCATCCGAAAAAGTGATACCACAATCCTCCTCCCATTTTTGTCTGTACAAAGGGGGAGCATGAAAAAGACAGATCAAAAATTGGTGATAAAGATCTGAAATAAGACCCCTACCTCTGGGAGAGTCACGGCTGATACGTTCAAAAAAAGGAGGTCAGAGAAGATGGGGTAAGGCCAAAGTGCGCATTAAAAAAGTGCCTAATCTGTCTATAACGAAGGTACTCACGAAGAGGAACATCAAATAACACGCGCAGCATATCGAAGGTAATGTAAGATCCTCCTCTTTGGAAATCAGATAATCTGATAAAGGATCGATCATACCACCAATGAAACATGTGAGGGGAAGAAAAGACTACAACAAAAGTAGGATCACCAAAAAATTAAACACCTGGGGGAATATGAGAGACTAAACTCAATTTAGATTTGTATTTGGACCAAAGTGTCAGCGAGTGGGTCACTATGGAGTTATGAAAAGTAAGCGATCGGGGGGAGATTTTAGACCACAAAATTCCCGGTAAATAAAAAGGACGTATCGACTGAGACTCAAACTTAATCCATGGGATTTGAGAGTTAATAGTAGCCCATTGTGATAATTGCGCAAAACGAGCCGAGAGGTAATATAGCCAAAAGTTGGGAAGACAGAGACCTCCCGTCCGTTGTGAGCGATACAAAATGGATGAGGCAAAAACGTGGATGCTTATTTCCCCAAATAAAATTGTTAATAGTCCGCTGAAAATGATCCAAAAACGTTCTTGAGACCGGAACTGGAAGTGCTCTAAAAAGATAAAGCAGTTTGGGCAAAATATTCATTTTAACCGCTGTGACTCTACCCAGAAAGGAGATATGATAACCATGCCAAATCTTCAGTAGAGTAGAGAGACGTGACACCCATGGTGGATAATTAGCTATAAACATATCCGAGTATCTGGGAGTGAGATTAATCCCCAGATAGGATATCCTGTCTTTGACCCAGCGAAATGGAAAAGAGCTACGGAGAGATGCACTTAGGGAGTCAGGAACATTAACAAGCATAATCACCGATTTGGTAAAATTAACGGTGAGACCTGACACTTTAGCAAAATCATTCAATACGACACACAAATTAGGCAAAGAAGTCAACGGGTTAGTAATAAAAAGCATATCATCAGCATACATGCTCAGCTTAAAATGTGAAACTAATAATGAATAGCCAGAAATATCCGAATGCGATTTGATCGCCAATGATAAAGGTTCCAATACCAGCGCAAACAAAAGGGGCGAAAGAGGACAACCCTGACGGGTACCTCTACCCAATGTAAAAAAGTCAGAGTTACAGCCAGGAAGCCTTATTCTTGTTTTAGGAGAGTCGTATAGGGCATGTATGCCTGCCAAAAACCCATCACTGAAGCCCATTTTCTGTAGCAAGGAGAACAAGTAGGGCCAAAGAACACTGTCAAAGGCCTTGTTTATGTCTAAACTCATCAACAGAACCTCTTTGGAATGTAAATTGGCGTCTTGAATAACGTTTAGAGTGAGACGAATGTTATCAGTAATAAATCTGTCGGGAATAAAACCCGACTGGTCTGGAGAAACCAAAGAGGAAATGATAGGGGCTAACCTGTTCGCCAAAATACGGCTAAATATCTTCAGATTGTTATTCATTACATATTTTATTTTTTAACACAAAATTAGGTATTTTATTGTGTACATTAAAAAAAGTGTATTTTTTGCGTTTGTGTGTAAAATGTGTGCATTGAAAAAAAAAAAAAAAAACGCTGCACAAATACTGTGTAACATGCAAATTTTCAAAACCCATGATTTTATTCTCTAGGACCTCTGCTAAAAAAAATATATACATTTGGGTTCTAACATTTTTCTAGTAAAAAGGCTGACTTACTTGTAAACAAAGTGCAAAAGAAGGCCTGGTCTTTAAAGTGGATCATACCTGAAGGTGCTTGTGATAGACCCAAGTGGGGCAGGGACTTTAAGGGGACTGGGGGCTAGCCTTCTGCCCACTAATTATGGCCCATGAAGAAAGCAAATCAAAAATGCTGTTTTTGATGGAGTGCTAAGAAGCAGTTGAACACAACAGTAACTAAAGCAGGATAACGCAAGCAGCAGGAAGATACAACAGCAAGAAACTCTACTGCACGCTGGACAGACTGCAAGCAAACACCCTGGGAAACATCTCTGACAAGTCTGAGTCCCACTCCGTGTACCTTTTAATATGTCCACTGTACTCCTCCTTTTCATATTACTATCCTGTGTTCCCAAAATCTCACTTCTTTACCCCAAAACTTGTACATCTCACCCTCACTGCTACCATCACCTCTTGCTGTTATGTCATTCACCTGCTGTCCTAAACACCAGGACCGGAAGGCATGTGCACTCGTATACATCCCACTCCCATCTTACTTTCCTCACCCTTCTCCTAACCTCTGGGAATATCTCCCCAAAGCCTGGTCCTCCAGTAGCTCACCCCCACATCAGGCATCCTCTTCTGGGAATAGCCACAATCCCCTCAATTTAATATCTGTCCCCGTGCTCCCAAAAACCACCCTCCCTTTTTCATGTGTGCTCTGGAATGCCCGCACTGTCTGTAATAAACTCACCTCTGTCCATGACCTTTTTGTCTTCCGCTCCCTTAACCCACTAGCAATTACAGAAACCTGGCTTCAAGCAGCAGATTCTTCTTCTCCCACAGCACTTTCCTATGGAGACCTTCTCTGGACCCACTCACCCAGACCCAGTGGCCAGAAAGGAGGAGGTGTTTGCTTCTATCCCCACTGAGCACCTTTTTCAAGTCCTCCCTAACCCTCCCTCTCTATCCTTCTCTTCTTTCGAGACTCACTGCATCCGGCTGTTATCTCCCATTTCTCTGAGGATTGCAGTGATCTATCGGCCTCCTGGACTGGTGTCACGCTTTGATGATTTCTCCGCCTGGCTACCCTACTTTCTCTCCTCTGAACTACCCACTATCATTCTTGGAGATTTTAACATCCCTATTAATGTCAACAACCCGCCTACATCCCAAATCTTGAACTTAACCTCATCTTTTGCATTAGAACAATGTACACAGTCCTCCACTCACTCTGATGGGAATACATTAGACCTGGTTTTCTCCCATCTTTGCACTCCCTACAACCTCAGAAACACCCTCTTTCCTCTCTCTGATCACAATCTCATCACCTTCACAGTGTCCTTGTCTTCAAACACCTATCCTTCCAAGCAGCAAACAATTACCAGCAGAAACCTTCACAACTTGAACCCTGCTCCTTTCCACTCTGCAACTGACCAACTATGACAGAATCTCTCCCCTGTCCTGCCCTGACCTGGCCACTGCTGTCTACAACAGTTTGCTTTCATCCACATTAGACTCATTTGCTCCTCTAACATGAAGCATCAGGCCCCAACCATTACAACCTTGGCAGACTGACGACACCAGATATCTAGAACGACATAGCGGTGCACTGGAGCAATTGTGGTGTAAAACCAAATCTCACCAAGCATTCACCCTATATAAATCTGCTTTCTTAACATACAATTCCTCCCTCCATACTGCCAAACAAGCCTACTTTGTCACTCATCAATAGCTTATCGTCCAGTCCTCGTCGTCTCTTCTCTACTTTTAACTCTACTTTCTCCACCTCCACCCAGTACCTCACTCACTGCTCACGAGATTGCAAATCATTTCAAAAAGATTGACACAATTCGTAGGGGCATTGCCACTGCACAGACATTCATCCCACTTAGCATACCTTATACTAAACCTCCCTCAACACTTTCCTCTTTTGACCTTGCTACTACCGAAGAGGTCACTAAGGTTTTCTCAGAAGCCTGCCTCCTGGATCCAGTCCCCTCACAACTACTATGGTCACCCTCTTCTTCCATCTTATGCTCCCTCACTAACATCTTCAATCTTTCCCTCTCTACTGGTGCCTTTCCCTCCCCTCGAAAGCATGCACACATCACTCCCATACTTAAAAAGCCCTCCCTGGACCCCACCAACCTGAACATCATAAGACCCATCTCCCTGCTGCCATTTACCTCTAAACTCCTAGAACGCTAAGTCAACAATCATCTGAGCTCCTACCTCACTGACAACAACCTTCTTGACCCTCTGTCTGGCTTTCGCTCACTACACTCCACTGAAACTGCCCTACTAAAAAACTCACTAAGGATCTACTAACAGCTAAAACCAATGGCCACTACTCCATACTCTTACTACTTGACCTCTCCGCGGCTTTTGATACGGTTGACCATCCCCTCCTCCTCAAAAAACTCCACTCTTGGCTCTCTCCTGGTTCTCCTCCTACCTATCGCAGCACTCCTTCACTCCCTCTTTCTGTAGGGGGTCCCTCAAGGTTCTGTCCTTGGACCCCTTCTCTTCTCCATCTACACCTCCCTTGGTCAGTTGATAAAGTCATGGGAGTTTAGGTACCATCTCTATGCTGATGACACACAAATCTTTCTACCCCTCACCTCTTCAGTCTCCTCTCGCATTACTAGCCTACTAAGTGACATATAGGCATGGATGTCACTCTACTTCATCAAACTCAATCTTTACAAAACTGAGCTCTTAGTATTCCCTCCAGCCCGTGCCCCCTCCCCTAACTTCTCCATCAAAATCAACAACACAATCATCAGTCCCTCCCCTCATGCCAGGGTACTAGGTGTAATCCTAGACTCCCATCTTTCCTTTAAGCCCCAAATCCAATCGCTGTCCAAATCTTGTAGACTTTACCTCCGCAACCACTAAGCAACTTATTCACTGCCTTGTTATAGCTCGCCTTGACTATTGTAACTCCCTCCTCATTAGCCTACCCAATCGCAGGCTATCCCCTCTTCAGTCTATCATGAATGCTGCTGCCAGACTCATCGACCTTACTAACCGTTCTGTATCTGCCACCCCTCTCTGCCAATCCCTCCACTGGCTTCCCATTGCCCAAAGGATAAAATTCAACACATTAACAACGTATAAAGCAATTTATAACTCTGTCCCAAATTACATCACCGATCTGGTCTCTAAATATCACCCAAACCATACTCTCCGCTCCTCGCAAGACCTCCTGCTCTCTAGCTCCCTTGTCTCCTCCTCCCATTCTCGTCTCCAGGACTTCTCATGAGCTTCCCCCATCCTCTGGAACTCTTTACCCCAATTTATTAGACTATCGCCTACTCTGCTCACTTTTAGGCGATCTCTGAAAACCTCTCTTCAGAGAAGCCTATCCTGCCCTAAGCTAATAATGGAATCTTCTACTCTTCCAACCAGTCCATCCCCCACAGTTACTACCTTTTGTACCACTAGCCCCTCCCTCCTAGATTGTAAGCGCCAAGGAGCAGGGCCCTCCTATCACTCTTGTATTGAGCTGTATTGTTGCTGAATTGTCTCCCGTTATATTGTAAAGCGCTGATCAAACTGTTGGCGCTATATAAATCCTGTATAATAATAATAATATAATAATTCTTTCATACACAACGTGATGAACGCTGAAAGAAAGGCTTGGATTAAAATTAGAGTAAAGACAATACAGCCTCCCTGCTGAAGTGGATGGAAAGTTGTAATATTAATCTTATACAGGTTAATGGTCAGAGACTGTAGACTAGGTTGGAGAACCTCCTCTACTTGGGACTGAAATATTTAACAATCTACCTCAAGAATCTGTGAAGATAGATGAATTTCACTTTTTTAGAAGTATTATACGAGTTTTGTCTTCTGATACACAGATCATACAAGTGAAAGCAAACTCCTAAAAGACAGCATGTGTAATGTACTTTGTGTGATCAGGGTTGGAGGTGCTGGGCTGTCTGGGGTGGGTTTCCTGGCTTGTCTGGGTGCTTGGCTGTTGATTAGCTTAAGGTTAGCTGTACTGTTTAGGATAATGTGATCAAGCTCTAACCTAATCAGCGTGGGATGTTTATCCCAATGTGTAATTTGTTTTTATTGTTCATGTGGGGACTACCCATATTTCTGAAGTGTATAAAAACCTGTATTTTTGTTCAACAAATGGTTCCAGTTTTTGCACCTATGCTAGTGTCTCCTAGTCTTGGGTGCGATGCCCAGCTATAATACCTTGTTCCTATGTCCCAGTGGCAAGGAAGCAGCTCTGACTGAACCAAAAAGGGTGACAGGACAGTGCTCTTTGGCTGCTGGGCCTCTTTATATGGCTAGGCTGTGAAACAAATCACATGTGGTACAGCCATACTCATGAGTAGCAGAATGTGTTTTGGGGTGTAGTTGCAAATATGCTTGTGATTTTTGTGAAAAAAAAAATTTCTTCATTTTCAAAATAATTGTGAGGGAAAATTACAAAATTCAAAAAAACTTGACATGCCACTTACTAAATACCTTGGCTAGTCTACTTTCCAAAAGAGGTCATTTGCGGGTATTTGGGCATGTTAGGGCCACAAAAAATGCCATCAGGTATGATTACATCATGATTTATTGATATTTAATGATGGGCTACCATAGCTTGTAGACTAACTTACACAAAGATCAAATAATATGCACCGATTTGGGTTATTTTTACCAAGGAAGTATAGCAGTATATATTTCAGTCAAAATGAAAAATTACTTATTTGCAAAATTTAACACAAAAAAAAAAACTCTTCATAATTTTCAGTCCTTTTTAATTTAGATCGCAAAACAAATTCAATACAAGTACAGTGTTGACTGAGTAATCAAAGCCCGAAACATGGCCTGAGCCGGAAGGGGGTGAAAGTGCCCACTATCGAGTTCGTTAAGAATCATAGGTCGGCCATAACAGTATTGTAGAACAGTTACACGTTGCAGCAGTAAATATCTAGGAATGCACCTTTTAACTCACCATACCCTTTTAACTCACATTTCAAAAGAGCTGGTAATCTAAACTTGGGGACAGAAGACACCAGTACACAGGCATATACCAGAGCTGTAAATATCTAATTGAAGTTCTGGCAGGATGTCTTAATTTCTGCTAACCATAAACATCTACATATTATCACTGCCCTCTGACCCATTGTTAAACCATCACAAAATCCGTCAGTTCTGTCACCCATGGTTTGTAGGGCAATAAAACCCATTATGAAAACACTGCATTCAGTAAAAATGTTTTAACCTGGGCTAATAGATCATAAAGCATAGTGAAAAAGTATACCTTATGGCACCATTCCAAGCTATAGATGAAAGTAAAAGGTTAACCCCACCGGTAAGTGAGAGGTGATCATGAGTCCGAGCTGTTCCAGTGTCAACCAATACAAGTAAAGGGATGAACGCTGCTCAAACGACCCCAGGAGTAGAATGTTGAGTTATGGCCTCAGCCGTGAGAGGTGTGACCAGTACAGCAGCTGAGGCCATTCCTCAACAGTGGACTCCTGGGGCTAATTGAGCAGCATCCATCCCACGGGGATCATAAAGCAGTCAGACTTGAGGTGAGCTTTTGGAGACCCCCTGCCAAACTCTGAACAGGACCAAGACATCAATATTAGGCATATATTTGATTGGGGAATATAATGATCTACTAACTGCTGAAACCAATGGCCACTACTCCGTACTCCTACTACTTGACCTCTCTGCGGCTTTTGATACTGTTGACCATCCCCTCCTCAAAAAACTCCACTCTTGGCCTCCGTGACTCTGCTCTCTCCTGGTTCTCCTCCTATCACAGCGCTCCTTCAGCGTTAACTATAACCGTTTCCTCCTCTCTACTCCCTCTTTCTGTAGGGGTCCCTCAAGGTTCTGTCCCTTGACCCCTTCTCTCCATCTACACCTCCTCCCTTGGTCAGTTGATAAAGTCATGGGAGTTTAAGTACCATCTCTATGCTGATTACACAAATCTATCTTTCTTCTCCTCACCTCACCCCTTCAATTACCTCTCGCATTACTAACCTACTAAGTGACATATCGGTATGGATGTCACTCCACTTCCTCAAACTCAGTCTTTCCAAAACTGAGCTCTTACTATTGCCTCCAGCCTGTGCCCCCTCCCCTGACTTCTCCATCAAGATCAATAACACAACCATCAGTCCCTCCCCTCATGTCAGGGTGCTACTGTAGGTGTAATCCTAGACTTCCATCGGTTCTTTCTGCCCCAAATCCAAATCGCTGTCCAAATCTTGTAGACTTCACCTCCACAACATATCCAAGATATGTCCGTTCTTAACTCCTGAAACTACTAAGCAACTTATCCACTCCCTGGTTATCTCTCGCCTCGACTATTATAACTCCCTCATTGGCCTACTTCATCGCAGGCTATCCCCTCTTCAGTCTATCATGAATGCTGCTGCCAGACTCATCCACCTTACTAACAATTCCATATCTGCCACCCCACTCTGCCAATCCCTCCACTGGCTTCCCATTGCCGAACGGATAAAATTCAAAACATTAATAACAGCCATTTATAACTGCCCCAAATTACATCACCAATCTTGTCTCCAAATATCACCCAAACCGTACTCTCTGCTCCTCACACAACCTCCTGCTCTCTAGCTCCCTTATCTCCTCCCATGCTCATTTCCAGGACTTCTCCAGAGCTTTCCCCATCCTCTGGAACTCTCTACCCCAAGTTCAGACTATTGCCTACTCTGTTCACTTTTAGGCAATCTCTGAAAACCTCTTTCAGGGAAACCTATCCTGCCCTCAGCTAAATAATGGAATCTTCTACTCCTCCTACCAGTCCATCCCCCGAAGTTACTATCTTTTGTATCACTAGCCCCCCCCTCTTAGATTGTAAGCTCCAAGGAGCAGGGCCCTCCTAACCCTCTTGTATTGAACTGTATTGTTGCTGTATCGTCTCCCGTTATAGTGTAAAGCGCTGAGCAAACTATTGGCGCTATATAAATCCTGTATTAGAATAATACTGAACAAAATTAAAACCATACATGACTAAGCTATAGTATACAGAAGGTGAGACGGCAGTCAGATACCTCCTGGGTGACTGAGTCTATCCAAGATGCCCTGTGTTAAGGATCCCTGGACATAAAATTCAATGCTGAATAATAATTACCAGTTTCCAGAATGGAACCTGTACATATTTGAAGATATTAATATTAGTATAACACTGTCTAAGAGGGCCAAGATCCAGTCAGTGACCTCCATGACCATTCCTCAGCCCCTTAATTAGCCAGATGGTCTCTGACAACCCCCTTGATATCAGAGAAAAGGAGACTGCTCCTGAAGTTGATAGCTCCTGTACCATCATGCAAATGAAGACCGGTCACATTATGAGAGCCAATATAACACCTTTTTCATTGACTGAAATCCGATGAAACAGGACTTGGAATTATTCTCAACCCTTTATCCTCATGTTGCTTGATGTCTGTTACTTTGTAATATCTTTGTTTTGTAATATTTTATTTGCACCATTTTTACCTCATTAAAACTATTTTGAAAAGTGCTAAAACTCTCTAACGCCCTAATGCAAACTAAAAATCCCTGTCTCTTGAAGAGTGCTGCTGTAGTATCAATCTCTGAATATACCTGTCTCTTGTGGCAGTGTGCGTAAAGACATTTATTCTAAAATCAAGATTATTGCCAAGCTTGTGAAATTTTCCTGCTTTTCGGTAAGAGCAGGTGGTGGCAAATTAAAGAGTTAATTGCTTAGTCAACTTAACCCAGTGACAATCGATCAGTCTGTTGGCACAGATTATTTTATGCAGGGTGAGGCCCAGAGGGGCACTGTTGTCTAGGTGACAGCATGGTGTGATCTTGACCAGTCTGGTTACAGGATGGTGAAAAGGGCAGTGGTTTGACACCATGTTCGTTACACCAAGTAAGCGGATCACTGAGCTCAATCAGGTATTGTGGGCCGCAAGTTGCTACTGCTGTAAACGCACAGTAAGAAAGAGGCCAAGCAAACAGCCTGAAGTCACAGCAAGCGCTCAATACCAAGGGCATAGAACTTGGCACCCTGGGCAGGGGGTGTTAAAATGGGCTTCTGCTTCCATTTACTGTAATCAGGGGTCTTTCATTTAGGCTGAAATAAAAAAACCAAAAAAAAAAAACCAAAACACAAAAACGCTTCAGTGTGAACAGCACTGTGTGCTGTCATGTGCAGAATTTTCATAGGCGTTTGAGAAGCGTTGAAAACGCTTCCCAAACGTCTGTCTGACGCCTGCTGACAAAGCTAGTGTGAAAGTAGCCTAAGAGAAGAGAAACAAAGTTGTAATGAAATATAAACAGAAGGAAAATTGAAAGTTTCAAACTTGACAAAGCCCGCGATTGTGCGCCACCTAGTGAACATATGCGGTATTGCATCTAGAAATGTGCCTGACGCGACTCAATGAGCTTGTTAAACGACTGAGGACTGACAGGTCTAGATTGGTTGAATCTAGTCTGCCTGAATGTTCTGCATCTGCTGGTAGACTCAATTCTTAGTAAATCAGGGCCCATGAGTCAAGTGGTAGGAAGGATTTGTTTAATGACTTTGGGCTCTTGTCAGCAAGCGTTCAATAGCAATCCAAGCCCACTTCAGCTTTCAAACCAAGGGTTACTGAAACTGTTTAGCTACACTGTGTGCACAATTACTAGGCAAGTTGTATTTTTGAGGATTTAATTTCACTATTGAACTACAGTGCTCTCAGTCAACCCAAAATGTTTAATCTCAAACCTGCATGAAAAAAGTAGAAAAAAAACAAACTGATATTTTGGCTCTCTTAGGATATGAGCTGTGTGTGTACAATTATTGGGCAATTATTAGTGTGCAGAATTATTATGCAACTAAAAAAAAACACTAAAATTTTACCAGTTTTTTTCATCTGTTAAAGTGAAAATAATAAAAATCACAATTTACAAACATTTTATCAATGGAGTGTCAGTTTCTTGATCTGTTGTCTATCAACTTTTTGTGCAGCAGCAACCACAGCATCACAGACACTATTCAGAGAGGTGTATGGTTTCTTTCACTGTAAATATCCCATTTAAGAAGGGCCCACAAGTTCTCAAGGGGTTTAGGTCAGGTGAGGAAGGGGGCCACGCAATTCTTTTATCTTTAAGGCCTTTACTGGCTAGCCATGCAGTGGAGAACTTTTATGCTGGACAATGATCCATCACATGCATCAATGTCATGTTTTTGAAAGATGCAGTCTCTTTCTGTACCACTGCTTGAAGAAAGTGTCTTATAGAAAATGGCAGTAGGTTTGGGAGTTGATTTTGAGATAATCTTCAACCCAAAAAGGTCCAACTAACTCATCTTTAAACACCAGCTCATACCAGTACCCCACCTCCACCTAGCTGGTGCCTGAGTCGAAGTGGAGCTCTGTGCCTGTTACTGATCCAGCCATGGATCCATGCATCTGGTCCATCAAGAGTCACTTATCACATCAGGCCATAAAACCTTTCAAAAATCTGTCTTCAGATATTTCTTGGCCCAGTCTTTACATTTCAACATGCGTCTTGTTCAGTGGTGGTCAGACTTCAGCCTTCCTTACCTTGGCCGTATCATAGCACTGAACATTTTGCACTTCTGGGCACTCTAGGTAGGTTGCAGTCCTGGAATATGACAGCACTGAAGGATAATGGGTTCCTGGTAGCTTCACATTTGATTCTTAAATCTTTGGCAGTTAATTTGCGTCTTCATCAACAAGTTTCTTGTGACTCAGTTGACTATTTGCAACAAAACATTTGATGGTTCTGTGATCATGCTCCAATATCTTAGCAATTTCAAGAGTGCTGCATCCCTCAGAGTTTGACTTTTTAAGAGTTAATTAAATCTTTTTTGGTCCATTTTGCCTGAGGAAAAGAAGCTGCCCAGTTGTGCACACCTTGATATAGGGTGTTTATCTCCTTAGCCCACACCCTCCCTAATTACCTGATATGCTTAAACCCAATAAGTTTATACAGCTTGGAATTTAACATGCATAAAAATTATGATTTGGTCAAAATACTCACTTGCCTAAAAATTGTGTACACAGTGTATATCTTTTGAAGAAGTCCCTATGGAACAAAAGATGTCATGTCATTTTAATTTGAACACAAACACTATGGCTCACCTTGTTGGCAGATAAAGACCTGTACTAAAGCTTCCAAAAATCTGGACCTAAAAAATGCAAAAAAAGGAAAAAAACCACAATGTAATTTAGTCATGGACCCAGTAAAAAAATAAATAAATAAATAAATATACTTTTGTACAAAGTTAACCTCTTGCCATCAGTCTCCTGTAATGATCAATACAGTATAACAGGTTAGGGGGTGGGGTAGCCCGGTAAGCCCATCATACAATATTTCACAGTTCCAATGTAACGCTAGAAGCTTTTGGACAGGAGGAGAGAGCAAAAAAAGATGACCTTTTTGTGTACTACTGTATCCTATAGCAGAATGTCATGCAAGTTGCTAAATACAAAATTTGAAAAGTAGAACTACAAGCAAAAAACCTTTTATTTTGGATAGAGTAAGGGAGGGTTATAACTCCTATCAGTTTATTTTTTTTGCCATCTGTGTCCCATTGGGAAGATTTACCTTTACTTCCTGTCCCATGTGCAACTCACGTTCAATGCCTCAACACCATCACACTCTAACAAAGTCCTCGTTCACACTCACTTTTATACCTTCTCCGTGACACAGTTAATCACATATCATGGTAAAGGGTTAATCATAATGGCCCTTTACATTTGTGATTGCATATCATTGGCCACAGTGATCACACGGTAAACAGGGGTCATCCACAGTTTTGACAGTTCTCCTTCCCTAACACAGACATGGAATGTGAGAGAAGAACAACCAGTGGTTCCTGCACAGCGAGTCAGCATTTAAAACTTATTTATTGTGCCCATCAGTGCAGCCACTTCTGTCCCAGTGTCCCCATCACAGCAGTGTGTCAACACAGGCAGTGTACACAAGGTCTAAATAATTGGATTTTTTCTACATACTTACCTGTAAAATCAATTTCCTGTAGTACATCACAGGACACAGAACAGGCTATTCATGACTATGTGGGTTATATGCCATAGGTGAATGGACACTGGCCGACCAGAGAGGAAGTCCTCCCCTATATAGCCACACCTACACAGGAAATACTTCAGTTTTTGTAGCAACTAATGAAATTCCGGAAAGAGGGGAGGGACCTCTGTGTCCCATGATGTACTCCAAGAAATGGATTTTACAGGTATGTAGAAAAAAAAATCCAAAGTTTTCTTTATCATACATCATGGGACAGAGAGTAAACCATTCATGACTATGTGGGATGTCCTAAAGCAATAAACTGAGGGGTGGGTGACATCATAATAGCCACCACCATTAATCTCCCAGGACCTATTCAGTTGTTCATAATACGCCGTTGCTAAAGGCAGAATCCAACGTGGTTCTGACAACCACCTGGTAGAATCTTGTGACTGTATGGACCAAAGACTATGTAGCGTCCTTGCAAACCTGTTCAACAGCGGATAGCCCAAGATGCCCCCACACTCCTGGTAGAGTGCGCTTTCACCCGAAACGGTGGGACTTTAACCTTCAAATCATAGGCTTGAATGGTTAACTGGTGTATCCAATGAAAAATAGTTTACCTGAATGCCGTCTGCCCTTTCTGGGCCCCCCGTGCAAATCCAGACCACTTGAACTACATCTAGAGTAGGCAGTGCTCTCCCCTGCCGACTATGGACCAGGAAGTGAAAACTAAACCACTCTAAGCAGGAAGATGGATGAGGATGTACAAAGTACCAATCAAGGAGTGAGAATGGATAGAAAAAGAGCTGAAAAATGACACTAAAAATGGTACCTTAAGTGTTACTAAACCCAGGACCCTGAATTCAATATACCTGATCTCCCACAGTACACAGAACATGGAAGTGCAATTATTTTAGTAAATCTGCTAAATACCCTTTCTCATCAGCAGTCTTATGACTTATCAAAGTCCCGCCGAATGCATGTTAAAGCTTGTAGGAGGAGTTTTCATTCTGCTCTAGGAAGATGGGGGACCAATAACCTCTGTCTGGACAGTGTTGATATCATGTGATTAGAACAGGGCCACTATCCCAAGAAAAACAAAAACTAGCAAAATGCCAAACTAAGCATGTGCAGAGTGACTCCACACACTGTCTTATCAGGAGATAAGAGGGGGGCACTGGAAGAAGGGGAGGATCAGATTAGTCAGGATAAAACATTATACACAATGCGGATTAACCCCTTAGGTTCCACAGTGAGTATACCAAGCATGCTTTACTGCATATACAGACTGATTTTACTATTGTGGGTTTAGTAACACTAAGGTCAATTTAATTTCCCCTCTCAAATGGAATCAGGAAAAACCTTACGATCACATTTCCGTGGGTGCCACTTCCTGACCTCCTGCCAGGCAAATAAGATTTCTAGGTCCTGTAATGGAAGCTACCTGAAGCCCATTTTCTAGTGCTCAAAAATGAGAAAACAGTACCCAAGACCCCCCTCCCCCCTTTCTTACCAGACCTGGGCTTAAATAGTCAAGCCTTCAATCCTAGCAATCGCATACAGGATACATTGGACCCAAGACAATAGGTCTGGGTGGACTGGAAATTTTCAAGGGGTGTCCCCTGCCAGCTGCACTAGGTAAGTGTATCAAGCGCTCCTGGGCTAGGCTACCACTATTGGTGTTGCCTCGTTCCAGACCTTGCACAAAAGACACGGCAACAGTTGAATCGGGGGTAGTCATAGATTAGGAGGAACTGGTTCCTAAGGTGTTACCAGTGCATCTACCCCTATTACCAGTGGGACACAACCTGTCTAACCTGTTGTAGAACCTGGAAGTCAGTAGGTCCACATCCAGAGCTCCCCATCGTGGGCAGACTGCCGAGAACATCTCGGGATGCAGGGACCATTCTCCCAGTATCAGATGCTGACCTCTGGGGGGGGGGGGGGAAATACATGTCAGGTTTCCTATACCTGGAATATGTACTACCGACAGACAGCACATGCTGTTCTGCCCCAGACAAAATGTGGTTCATCTTTTCCTGAACAGCAAGACTCCTGATGCTGCCTTGCTGGTTGATGTACATCACTGCTGTGGTATCGTCCAACTGAACACTGACCACAACCTGTGCAATGGGTTTGTCCAATAATCCAGAACCAGGTGTACCGCCTGAAGAAATTCAAGAGCAGTATTCCCTCCTGTGGAGAAAGTCTCCTGAACGGTAGCCACCTTTAACTCAGCCCCCAACCAGAGAGACTGGCATTGATGCTTACCATCTTCCGTATTACTGAAATGAAAAATCACCCCTTCACCAGACACTGAACCACCAATTCGGACTTTGCAATACGCCAGGGACAAAGCCCTCTGCCAATCCAAAGCTTGGACCTTCATGATCCAGACAATGTTCCTTTACAAAAGTCCTGGAGTGGAACTGCACAAAGGAAACCGCTTCAATGTAAATACCATTTACTCATGCAGAGATGTACTGAAAGATTCCTTTTGCTTCTTATATTTTGCTTTAAAACTTTAAACAGACTGCTCCCTGAGGAAAGGAACATTAAGGTATTATGAGATTGACACCACTCAGTGTCCTCAGAAAACCCAGCACCAGGGCTAGAAGCTTTGCAAACACTCAGAGGGCTGTGGCAAGCCCAAAGGGAGGTGCCTCCCAAAAAAAACAAAAACAATTCTTTATTGCAATTCCAGAAACCCTTAATAAGCCTAAAAAAAGGGTACATGAAGATGTGTCATTAAGAACTATGAACACACAAAATCTCTTGCAGAGAAGCCAATCTGATTCCATCCATCCAAAAGAGGACATCTAGACTTATGTCTAGTGCCTTGAGATCGAAGATAGACCACACATCACTGTTTGGTTTTGGGCATGCGAACCAGTCGAGTGTTTGAAATCACCTCAGAATGCCCTAGCATCCTCTGCCCAAGATACTTCTCAAAAACACAGCCATCTCAGACTCTAGTGGGGAAAAGCTTAGAACAACTGGTATTCCCAGGCAGTCTCCCCTCCAAGTACTAACCAGGGCTGACTCTGCTCAGCTTTCAAAATAAGATGAGATCAAGCGAGTTCAGGGTAATGCAGCCATAGCTTATCGCAGCTCCACCACCAGGAATAGCTGCAATGCCAAACAAACAGTGGCCCAGATATTCCGACACCAAGGGTTACTCATAAAATGCGGCCACCACCAGAATTTCCCCACCCCCCCCTCAAGTCTACTTCACCTGATGGCGGTGCAGCTGCCTCCCTCTTTGGGGATCCTTTAAGTCAAAAAGGCAACAACTATGTTGTCACCTTACTATGAAGTCCCGGGATATAGGTCCATAGCCATCTTGGTCTACAGGTATGTCATCACGCAGGCAAGAAAGCATGCAGCTATGTTGGTATAGGTATGTAAGTATGCAATTTATGCAAGTAAAAATATGCAGTTTAAGTACACCTGCAAGTATGCAGTTTGTGCAAATAGGCATGTATGCATGATGTTCATGCAAGTATAAGTATGCAGTCTTTGGAAGTATGAATGTACATACAATGGGAAAAATAAGCATAGAACATGTCACCATTTTTCTCAGTAAACATTTCTAAAGATGCTATTGACATGAAATTTTCACCACATGTTGGTAAGAACCCACGCAATCTATACAAAGAAACCAAAACAAATACGTTGAGAAATTATGTTGTGTCATAAAATGGAACAAGGAAAAGTATTGAACACTAACTAAAATATAATACTTTGTACAAAATCCTTTGTTGGCAATGACAGCTTCAAGACTCCTCCTGTATAGGGAAATTAATCGCATGCATTGCTCAGGTGTGATTTTTGCCCATTCTTCCACACAAACAAAACTTCTTCAAATCTTGAAGGCTCAGTGGGCCTCTGAACTCTAATCTATAGTGCTTTCCATAGATTTTCTGTTGGATACAAGCCAGGCAATTGGCCAGGCCATTCTAGCAGCTTTAAATTTCTTTGATCACAAAACACAAAGCCAAGGAAACTCCATTGCTTTCATAGTCTTGCTGAAATATACACCAGTTTCATCACCTTGGTAGATGGCAGCAGATTTTTAACAAGAATGTCTTGGCACATTTTTCCATTCATCCTTCCTTCAATGATATGAACTTTGCCAGTACCGTATGCGAAAAACAGCACCACACGATAAATGTTCCCACATCCAAACTTCAATGTTGGTATGGTGTTTTAGGGGTGATGTGCAGTTCCATTTGACCTCCAAACATGGTGTGCATTATGGCATCTAAAGAGTAAACTTTTGGTCTCATCTGACCAGACTGTATTCTCCCAGCATTTCACGGACTTGTCTAAATGTTGTGGCGCAAACTTTAAACTAGCTTCAACATGCTTTTTCTTTAGCAATGGAGTCTTGTGTGGTGAGCATGCATACAGGCCATGGCGGTTGAGTGCATTACTTGTTTTCTTTGAAATATTTGTACCTGTTAATTCCAGATTAATTCTTAAGCTCTTCACAAAATAGTCCCTGGCTCTTTGATAACTCTTCTGATAAGACTTCTCTCCTCTGTTAGAAATATTGCGAGGAGCACCTGGTCGTGGACAGTTTATGGGGAAATGTTTTCCACTTATGGTTTATGGCCCTAACAGTGCTCACTGGAACATTCAGAAGTTTAGAGATCCTTCTGTAATCAATGCCATCAGTATGAACAATAAGGTTGCAAAGGTCTTAAGAGAGCCCTTTGCTTTGTGTGACACCTTGGTAATGAGACACCTTTTTACAGGCCATCAGTTGAAACTGAACCAGGTGATATTCATTTGCACTGACAAGGGGCAGGATTGTTTTCCAATTAGTGAGAATTTAGCTGGTGTCTGCTTTCCATGCCTTTTTGCACCTCCCTTTCTTCATGTGTTCAATACATTTTCCCTGTGGCATTTCATTTTATTACACAACTTAAATTTCTGAAATTATTTGTTTTTTGTATGTATGGACTGAATCCGTTGTTTCCAACGTTTGGTGAAAAATTTTAAGTCAATAGCACCTTTAGAAATATATTTAATGAAAAAAATGGTGACAATACTGTACTTATTTTACCCGCCGTATGCAAGTTATGCATCAAGTAGGTACTGTATGTATGAATGCAGCCCAAACATCAAGCAGGCATGTACGAATCAAACAACCAAAGCAGGGTTGTCACCTCCAATTCCACAATGGTAATGAGTTAAAAATTTGATAACACTATAAATATTAATTTGAGAAAAGGCGCTACTCGTGCCAATTGTTACAATGAATATTACTCAGAATTACAATACTAAGTGTTAAACATTTACTTTGATATTTTTTATGTTGAAGTGTCCACATAAGAAAAAAGTCAATATAGTAATTCCACACAGTGACTTTCCATACCATGTGGCAAAAAAACAAACAAAACAAAACAAAAAAAAAAACAACACACAACAAAAAGTGATACCATAAACCAAATGCGCTCACCACATGCAGCGAGTAATGGCTTCCCAGATATTTAATATCAGAAGACAAATATTCCACTACATCATAGGGACCAGTGTCTCTCCACCATAGCAATTTCTTGAAAGCAGGGCGTAACAGCCAGCACACTCAGAAAAAGAGGCTTCTATAGTGCAGCATGTTTATATAAAATCCAGCAAAGTATAAGGAATAAATATATTGCACTCACATGCTACAGTGCCAACAGCACTTTCATTGGGTATAGGAAGAACCAAATACAGTTAGCTTCCTGATAATGTGATTCTGCAAAATGCAATGAGGCTCAGGCATTGCCGTCACTTCAAATCCGTTCTGTACGTCACTTCCGATGGTTGGATCCGATCGGTGGAACGCATGTTGACTCAGATAGCAAGCAGCAGTGTGGGGTATTTGGTTCTTCCACCAGGAGAATTACCAGAGACAGTCAGACTTTTGAAAGAAATACTGCAAATGTAAAACTTACCATTCCCACCACAGGACTCTGAATCCTAACAGGAGTCCAATCTTCACCCATCATGGCGGGCCTACTCATGCAGACCTTCAAGGACTCTGTCCCCTTTGAATTGGGGCCAATGTCTCAGACCTGTACAGCACCGTTCTGGAAAGTGCCTTGGTCAGTATTTTAATGTGCAGTGTTCCGGTACGCAGGGTCCAGCGCTGTAAGGCTGCATTACAGGCAAAACCACAAGGATTCTTCTTATCCAGCGAGGCTTGGGTACCCAATCCTCTTTGTCTTACAGCTTTCCGAATGGATCCAATTAAAGTCCAGGATTCTCAAAAGGAACCATTCTGGATCTTCAAGTATGCTCCAAGAACACATGCAACACTTCAGTGACCATGCACCTTACAGACACTAGCAAAAATAGCAAAGTACTTCCTGTGTAGGAAGGGTTATATAAGGGAAGACTTCCTCGGATTGGTCAGCCAGCATCCGTTCACCTATAGGTTACATATAACCCACAGTCATTAATAACCTGCTCTGTGTCCCTTGATGTACGATAAAGAAAATGCTTTACCAGCAAGGAGGCATTTCAAATCCTCAGTATGACCAACAAGAGCAGCAGGGAGCTTTGTATTTTTGCAGCTTTGCGTAAGCCACTGAAGCCCTAGTAGTGTGCGCTTTTAGATCTTGCAGCAGAGAGCTGCATGATCCTTTAACATTCCATGATGGTTGCTGTAATCCACCTAGCTAAGGTATTTTTGGATGCCTGATTACCCGGATACAGAACAAATAAGGCATCTGATTACCTGAGCCATTTTGTGATCTCAAAGTATCTTAATAAACACCTCCTCCTTACTGTTGGAAGGTGAACTACAGATAGAAGGCAATATTATATCTTGCAACTTATGGGATGCCCAAAACCACTTTTGGCATAAATCCAGGGTCTGTTTTCAGGATTACTCTGTCATCCATGTTCCTTAGAAAAGGCTCTGACCACATTTCTCTTATTCTGCGGGCTGTAGTGAAAGCCAAGAAGGTAATCTTAAGCGATAAGCACAGTGAGACCTCCTCTAGAGCCTCAAATGGGGGCTTGATGATACCCCTTAACAGTACAATAAGTCCCAACTAGGACAATTCCAAGACTTCAATGGCTTTTTATTCACAGCCCTACAGAACCTGGAAATTGCAAAGTTCACTCAAGATACATGGACAAGGCTGCTATCTGCACTTTCAAGGTACTAAGAGCTAGCCCTTTGTCAGCTCCTTGCTGAAAGAATTCTAGAATAGCTGGCATATCCATACTCAGATAACCATTTTCTATGCACCAGGAGGTAAAACTTCCTTCACATCTTGTAAATGGCTCTGCTCCCTTGTTTCCTAACGCTCAACAGTGCCGCTATGACCTTATCGGAGAGACCTTTTGACTTTAAGACTTCAGATGCCAGGCTATCACAATTTGAGCTTTCCTGGGTCATTGTGATAACGGGCCTTGAAGGATCAAGTCTTCTCTGTGAGGGAGGCGCCAAAGCCCTAAGCCTGATAATTTTACCCTGGCATGTTAACTGACCACACCTCTGCCTGCAACCTGTACCAAACCTGACCTACCTATGAACCATGTTCCTGCCTACTGCCAGTACCAATACTTTGGCATTGCTGACCATGTATCAGGCTGCTGCCTGCGCAATCTTTGGCTGTGCTGACGACCTGTGCCTACTGCTTGTACTGACTATGGACAGTATTTTATCTGTTGCTGACCACATCCCTGCCTGCACCTGCTCTCCCCTGTGGACAACAGCACTAAAACCAAAGGTAATCTTTTGTTGACTGTTTGCTCAACAGAATACATTTTGGGGTGTAAATCTTGGTATGTCCATGCTGTGTGTTAGAAATCTTATAAATTTACGACACTGCAAAAAGATTCTTTCCACAGTTTCCAAAAATGTGGAAAAACACTAAAAGCTCAAAAAAATCATAATGCCTCATAGAATATACCTTGGGGTGTTTGCTTTCAAAAATGTGGTAATTTTGTGGGCGTTTCCACTGTTCTGGTGCTCCAGGACCTTCAAAAATGTGATAAGTAGTCAGGAAGGTAAATGTGTAATTTATGCACCTAGAATGCCTGAAGGTTTCCTTGGATGTTGGGTCTCTATGTGGCTAGGCTGTGAAAGTCTCACATGTGGTATAGCCATACTCAGGAGCAATAGCAGAATGTGTTTTGGGGTGTAATTGCAAGTATGCCTAAGCAGTGTGTGAGAAATACCTTAATATGACAACTGTGCGTGGAAGAAAAAAAAAAAATTCTCATCTTACGAATTGTGGGAAAAAAATTACAAATTTCACCATGCCTCATTAAATAAATACTTTTGACTGCCTACTTTCAAAAAAGGGGTAATTTGGGGGTGTTTGTACTGTCCTGACATTTTACGGCCTCAATAAATTAGCTAGGCAGTCAGGACTGATCAATTTTCAAAGATATAGCGTAGCTGGTAGACTTTCACATGAACTAAATAAATTACACTGATTGGGGTTATTTTTACCAACGATATGTAGCCATATTAATTTTTGTCATTCTATAAAAAATAACCAGAGTGATTAAATACCACATTGTTGTGTAAAATAAAAAAAAACATTTTTTTTGGTACAGCGTAGCATGACTAATTGTCACTGAGCACTGAAAGCTGAAAATTGGCCTGGGCAGGAAGGGGATAAAAGTGTCCAGTATCAAGGTGGTTAACAGTGTAATGGGTTCTTTACGGTTAGAACAGCAAGGATGTGGAACTCCTTTCCACAAACATGTGGTATCGGCAGAAAGTGTCAACAATTTCAAAAAACCTTTTGATAGGCATCTTAGAGTAGCATGTGTTGTCAGGGCCCAGGACTTGTTATTTGCAGCTTAACAATCATGGCAAAACCACACCACGGTTTATGCGCAATTGAAAATAATGGCGCCTGAACCTGCATTTTGTGATCACATCTATTCTGCTGCAATCCCAAAACACCCAGATGTTAATGGCGCTGTCCTGGTTCACACATGCAATTCAGGATTCATTTTGAAACTCCAATTCACATGACAGGCTAAAATATTGTGTTCCTACTGAGGCGGTTCACACACATTGTGTTTTGGAGTGCCAATCTGAAGGGTCCTGTGCGAGTTTGTAGTGGTGCAGAGTGAAAAAATCTGGTGAAGCTCTGCATAGAAACCAATCAGCTTCCAGGTTTTATTACTGAAGCTTAATTGAACAAGCTGAAGTTAGAAGCTGACTGGCTGCCATGCATAGCTGCACCAGTTTTTGCACTCTCCACTTTTAGTAAATCAACCCCCATGTCTCCAGCTAAGGGTTATGATCTCCCACTGTCTGCCCTATGTTGCAGCACATGGCAATACTGCAGAGAATATTCCCTTGCAGATGCTTCCCTTCAACTTGACAATAAGTCAATAACCCAAATGAATACCTATATTTTTTTTGACAGATGTACAATATAAGGCTTTAAATTGGTACACCATTTTTATAGCAAACCTTGCTGTTTGATAACAGACTGAAAAGCAAAAAAGCTTTCTTGAAATCATTGTACATATTAGTTTGTCAGTAAAGTCTCCAGCCTGCATGCAATTGCCATTTCCTAGCTGACTAGTAATTACATTATCTGAAACCACTCTGATTTGCTTGTAATCAGAAGGGGCAAGTGACAGTTGATAGCCAGCAGCCACACACAGAGTTGGCTTCTGAAGCTATAAAAGAGGGACTTGAATGAATGTAGCATGGGACAACATGCTGCTGTGTTTATTTTTTTTTTCTTTAAACATTGTGGGCAGCTATAACTTGGGGTCGACTACTGCCTCTCTGAAGGGGGATTTTATAAACTAATCTCTAGCACAGTAGGTCAGGTTTAAGATTATTAAGGTGAATAAAGTGAAGATTTTTTTTTTTCTTTAGCTCTCACTGGACAAAGGTCTAAAAATCTCAAATTCTTAAACATGCATACAGCTGCACATTTTCAAAGACATCTGACATCCACAGCTATCCCAGATCCTTTCCTGCTGAAGCCATAGTTTAGGGTCTAATATTTTACTACTACTTTTGTATTTGGGGAATGGGGCTAATGGTAGATCTTGTACTACAGTTATAAAAAGAGCCAATCAGATCACAGGTGCAATACCAGGCTCCTGTAGACTCAAGTACACCAACTACCCATATAACATGAGAAAAATGCAGATTCAAGTTTTAGAACAAGAAAAAAAAAAAAAAAAAAAAACACGACAAGACAAACTACTTACATCTGCTGAAGGCCACAAATCCTTTATAACCATCTGAATTCGATTCACTACTTCCCTTCTCATAGCAACTTCTTCAGGTCGAGGAGATATGAAATCATGAAAATCTATGATTTCTTCATGCAATCTAAAAGTTAAAACTTGTCATTAGAGAGCTTTTACAATTGGAAACCATATGCATGGGGCAATTTGAGGAGGGCTGTTAAGATCCACCAAGTACTTTCTATCTAGCCATCTCTGGCCTCAATAGGGTAAAGGAATGCAAGGAATTGGGGAGAAAGCTAAAAATATAGCTGCACATTTTTAAAGCATCTGAGATCCGATATTTCGTTTTCATATTTTCATTTGAAATTTATTTATATTTGTGAGATGGGGCTAATGGTAGATCTTGTATTACAAGAGTAATAAGAGCCCATCAGATCACCGGTGCAATGCCAGGCTCCTACAGCCTCAGTACACCATCTACCCATACCGGCTTAAGCTAACACTACACCATTTCAACTGTGGCATCACAATGCAAAGCATTGTCCTGTAGAATCTCAGTGCACAGTCTTCACATACCTCCCATACTAGCAGGCAGTTCGAGGCAGGAGCTGAAGCACGTCACCAGCACATGTTCCAGAGGTGAATTTGGCCTTCAATTTTTATTTGTTTAAGCTTTCTAAAATAACACCAGTGCTGCATCATGATAAAAACGTATGCCAGCATACTTTTGTCAACACACAGAGCACCACAAATCAGGGTTTAGCATTTAGTTTCATAGTTGGCTGGAAAAAAAAAAAAAAAAGAAGTCCATCCAGTTAAACCATTAAAAAAAAAAAAAAAATAAAAAAAAGTATAATCCTACACCCACAGTTGATCAAGAGGAAGGCAACAAAACCAGCAAAGCATGATCCAATATGCTCCTGCGGGGGAAAGAAAATCCTTCCTGATCCGCTGAGAGGCAATCGGATATTCTCTGGA
Source organism: Staurois parvus (assembly GCF_062004578.1). NCBI lineage: Eukaryota > Metazoa > Chordata > Amphibia > Anura > Ranidae > Staurois > Staurois parvus. The sequence continues at coordinate 12,948 of NW_028318568.1, read as the reverse complement.
TCAACTCTACCTATAAATAGTAACCAATTATATTCTGTGTATCCAAGAAAGAATCCAGGCGTTTAAAGCAATCCAAAGAGCTGGCCAGAACAAACTCTTGAGGAAATCTATTCCACATTTTCACAGCTCTTACTGTAAAGAAAGCTTTCCATGTTTGGAGATTACATTTCAATTCCTCCAGACATAAAGAGTGCACACTTGTCCTCTGATGACCTCAAGGTGAATAAAAACACTGAGTTCAGTATATGAACCACTGATTTATTTATACAGGTTGATCATAACTCCCTTAATCTCTTCTCAAGAGAGAATACATTCAGTAAATTGTGGAAGGATAGAGATTAGAGGATCGAGATTAGAGGATCGAGATTAGAGGATCGAGATTAGAGGATCGAGATTAGAGGATCGAGATTAGAGGATCGAGATTAGAGGATCGAGATTAGAGGATCGAGATTAGAGGATCGAGATTAGAGGATCGAGATTAGAGGATCGAGATTAGAGGATCGAGATTAGAGGATCGAGATTAGAGGATCGAGATTAGAGGATCGAGATTAGAGGATCGAGATTAGAGGATCGAGATTAGAGGATCGAGATTAGAGGATCGAGATAGAGATATATATAGAGGTGTAGACCTGAAAGAGGTGTAGACCCTGAGGATTTTTAGGTGAAAGAGGGGGACAGAAGAAAAGGAGAGAGAGGAAAATGAATAAGAGAAAAGATTTAAAGGACATTCCTCTGGAGGAGCGGAAGTTTTTTTGTTTTTTTTTTCCCACTTTCCCCTCCCAACTGACCAGGCACTTTAACAAATAACAAAATGAAAAATAAAACGTCAAAAAGGAAGGCGGCCCAAAGGTCTCTCAAACAAGTTCAATTAAAAAATATATACCTTCACAGGAAAAATGTACACCTGAGAGACAAAACAGGAATAAATGGTAGTGGTGAGATGGAATATAGTATTGGAGAATGTTCTAGACTATCCCTAGGAATGGAGAATACAGAAGAACAAGAGAAGAGCTCACAATTTCCCACTAAAACAGAAATAGCAGAAATGTTCAAAGAATTAGAAAAATCTATAAAACAAGTAATGGTGAAATTACATAAAGATCTGTGGCAGATATTGTCAAGAGTGGAAGAGACTCAGGAAAAATTAGAAAAACATGCCCAAGTTATACCTGTCTTGGAAAAAAAAGATATGAGAAAAGAACAAAGAAATCGGCTATATAAAATGGAAGATCAGGAAAATAGGGATAGAAGACGCAATTTACGAATACGAGGTCTCCCAGAGATCCCCCAAGGAGATCTGCAGGAAATAAGGAAAATGCTTGATACAATATTGGATAGAGTCCCACCAGAGCCATTTAAATTCGATGGAGTTTATAGAATAGGAAGAGTCCAACAACAAGAAGGCAAAAAGGGAAACCCAAGAGACACAATTGTACAATTTCATTATTACCGAGATAACGAGGAGATTTGGAAAAAGGTAAAAGGAAGAGCATTAATAAAATATGGGGAAGTAAACATTCAGATTTTTGCTGATCTTGCAGCAGAAACATTGATAAGAACTTTAATACCACTATTAGAACAAATGAGAAAGCAGAATGTTCAATATAGATAGGGATTTCCAGCTTATTTGATCGGAAGGAAAAATGGACGATCAGCAAGATTGAAGTTTCCTGAAGATTTGAGAGACTTTTGTGAGACTTGAATTGCAGAGAATAAATATCTCAGATTGGGAGGAAAGTAATGAGGAGATATGTGAGCTGGAAAAAAAGGTGGCAGGCCTCAGAGGGGACAGTGTATAGAAGGGAGTGAGGGGAGAGAGAGAGAGGGAGAAATAGAAGGGGGCTTGTGTTTTTTTTTTTTGTGTTTTGCTCTCCCATTTCTGCTAAATAGTTTTTTCCACTCCTCTTCATGTCTCCAGGGGGACAGGTGGGAGTGAGAGAGAATGGAAAGAATAAGGATTTTTTACGCTTTTCCTTAGAACTCGGCGGGAAGGGGGGGGGGGGGAGGGTAACATGCATGCTCAGAGCCCCACCTCAGGTCGAATCTAGGGTGGAATAAGACCACAAATGATTCATTGGGAAATTACAGGCCAAAAAGGGGGGAAGGGAGGGTGGTGGAGGGGAGGGGGGAGTGAGAAGGGATGTGATAGTTGGAGGTAGATTGGTGTTCCATAAAGAAAAGATAAAATAGGAGAAATCCTCTGGGGGGGGGGGGGGGGGAATAAATAAATAAAACGGAAAATATCAAAGGAAGGAGCGGAAGGGAAGAGAAAAAGGAAAAATGGAGGACGTTCATTTGACTTATAGACCCTGATTTACTATTGTGCCTAGGCATTGCTAACATCTATTAGGCATTGCTAACATCTACTTTTTAATAGCGACTGTCTACTTTTACACCACAAAGACATTTACTAAAGAAAGTAGTCAACAAGTAGACGCCAAATCGAATTTACTAACGAGACAGTCCAGGAACCAGACTCAAAAAGCAGACTTGCTAAGAGGCACGTCTAACACCATGAAAAATCACTGCAGAGACATGTTCACATTGAAATATGCTTTGCCAAATAACATGACTTCACTTCAAACAATACCAGCTATTTCAAAAAAAATTTTCAAATGTGTAAAATAGTTTTTTTTTAAAGCAAGTTGACACAGTGAAGAATTAGACGCTTTTGCAGCGTCTTTGGTCAATATAAATGCGCATGTGCAGAACACATTTTAGACGTCTTCTGTGGGCGCTCTCTTTTTAGACGCTGTTCAATAGTAAATCTCTGTGTGGATTATACTGACAGATGGCACTCGATCACGTCTAATGTGTTTAACAAACAGCACTATTTGTAGCTAGGCATATCTATGTGACCTTGCCCAGGGACTTAGCGTTGATTCACACCACAGAAATACAGGCAGGATTAGTGTTCAACAGCTCCGTGGATTAGTGTTTAGCACTGCTGCCTCACAACGCTAGGGTTGTTGGTTTGAATCCCAACCACGGCAATGAATTTGGATGATCTCCGTGTGACTACCCTAACATACATGTGCTGGTGGCAGCATCTTTGCTTTCTGTCTAAATGATCCCTAGAATGTGAATTAGAATGAGGCTTTCTGTTCAAACACCTTTAAAGTTGCACCTTATGGGATGAGATAAGTGCCTGGACTAATGATTGATTGGATAATGCTGGTTTGCACTCCACCCCCTTTGTCAAACCAAGAGGAGAGAAAAGGATTTAAAAAAAAAAAATGTAATAAAATAATGGCATGGAGTCCACCCCCCCCCCCCCCCCCCCCCCCAGTCCATAACAGATCCTTATCCGAGCATGCAGATACCAAATGCCTTTAAAGATTAATTTCCTTTGTTGAATTGCCTGCTTGGTTCACACTAGATGCGATTTAAAATTGTGCTTTTTGTTGGCAATTTTCACCGTGTTTTCTGTAGATTTACCAATGAGTTATTGCGTTTTCAATTGTGTTTTGCATTGCGATTTCTATTGTAGTCTATAAGTGAAATCGCTACAAAATGCAGAAAAAGATAAAGAACTCCGATATCAAGTACAATTTCAATTGCCAAATCGCACCTGAAATCGTGCACCCTGGATGCGACTTGCAAATCGCATGCCAAATTGCACCCGGTGGGACTGGGGCCTAACACCACAGTCACATCTAATCAGATTTGGAAATTGGGCAACTTACAGTGAAGCCGCACGCAGGGGCGGACTGACCATTCGAGCACTGCCCAAGGGCCCGGGGTCAGTAGGGGGCCCCATGAGATGCTTCTGGTACCTTTCATTGGCTTTTTTGGATGTGAGCGAGGACACAGGGGTCCCATGATCCCCTATTGCCCGGGGGCCCCATAAGTTGTCAGTCCGCCCCTGGTCGCACGAATTTCAAAATCAGATTGGATGTGAATGGCGCCTATAGTGGACAATAGGGTGTGACTTGGCCTACGATTTTCAAGTCGCCTAGCATGCAAATCGCATGCCAAATTGCACCCGATGTGACTGGGGGCCACCCCGGTCACATCAAAGCGGATTTTGAAGTGGTGCGACTTACACTAGGGGTCACATGTGACTTACAGTGAAGTCACATGATTTCAAAGTCGGGGAACATGCTGATTTAAAGTGCGATTTGCAACACATCTGACACAGATCTCTCTGCAAATTCGCATGAAAAAGTAGTGTATTCATTACTTTAGAAATTGTTGCAGTTCCAACCAAGTTTGAACCACACCAATATGAACGCTCTAATAGCGGTCACATTGAGTGCGACTTGGCATGTGATTTGCATGACATGCTACAGGTGCAAACACTTTTCTCTGACCAAATGAATGACAGTGGTGGGTGTGGCCTACCTTATATAAAGAGATGCAGTAGTGGGTGATTTTTCCTTGTACAGGACACATTTTCTGCAAGTCCTTGTCTGTGGTGGTTTGGAGAGGAAGAGATATCGTGGTGAATTGCCCCAGGCCACACTCACACTGTTTTGATGTGGGCTGTAAATGTTTTGCATTTTTTTCCTTTTGTGTGTGTTATTGTTCAATGATTGTGTGTTTATTATCTTTGCATTGTAATCCTATCACATGTCAATTGCTCTGCTCTTCCAAGTTTGCTTTATTTAGACTGAAATGCAGTTTTCAGACAAACCTGCTGAGAAATGTATGTGTGGGGGATTTGGGGAGGTGGGAGGTGTTTTATTTTGGCAAGTATTTATTTTTATATTGATATTTTGATCTGCAGCTTGTTTTTGTGGATAAGTTTAAGAGATTAACCGTTTGTTTCCTGCTATAACCTGTGAAAGCACAGTTCATTAGAAGTATAATCTTTTAGATTGTAAGCGCTTATGAGCAGGACCGTTCTATTTTAGCATCAATCCTGCTTTTTTTTTTTTTTTCACCAAGAAATTGAACGTACCTACTTGTTGTTGCTATCCAAATAAATGTGGAATGTGTATTTGATCAATAAACATTTGGACTATAGTTTTTGGGGGATTATTTCATGTTCTAGTTGAATGTAGCACAGTGGCTAAATGGTTAGCACTTCCGCCTGGCAGTATTAGGGTTGTTGGTTCGAATCCCAACCATGGCACCTCCTGCCTGGAGTTTGCATGTTCTCCCTGTGCCTGTGTGGGTTTCCTCTGGGTACTCCGGTTTCCTCCCACACTCTAAAGAAATGCTGGTAGGTTAATTGGATCCCGTCAAAATTGGCGGGATGTATGAATGTAAGTTAGGGACCTTAGATTGTACGCCCCTTGAGGGTTAGGGACTGTGATGAATTTACAAGATATATATGTAAAGCGCTGCGTAAATTGACAGCGCTATATAAGTACCTGAAATAAATAAATGTACTAGCACCCCTAACACTTATTTTTGCTAGCTATATAATATGCCCAAATCTTCCTGGTTAGCGTGCACATATGCAAGTATGTCCAAACTAAAACCAAAAGCCCCCTATTGCACAAGACCATGTTAATTACCAATGAATAGGTAGTGTTCAATGTCCAGCTAGCTATTCTTTTTCTACAATCCTCTTAACAGTAATAAATTGGGCCCCCAATTTATGTTGACTTTGGGCCTTTACTGGCAAATAAATATTCGCCAATGTCATACACAGTAGAGCTGCAAACATACATTCACCAATGTCCTATATACAGTAGAGCTGCAAGCATACATTCACCAATGCCAAATTCACAATAAAACTGCAAACATATATTTGCGAATGTTATATACACAATGGAGCCGCATGTAAAATTGCTATGGTGCACAAATAAACGCCAAGATGGCTGTTGGAGGAGGTGCTAGAGCAGCTGTCATACCAGAAATACGCCATGACGTTTGTGGAAGGATGTTTGCACGCACCAGAAGTGGTAGTGGGGAGTGTAGTTAGGAGAGTTTAGTGGTAATTTGCAAGTCTATTTTTTAGTTTTGTGAATTGTTCTTTTGTGGAATTCCAAACCACATCTGGACATGGCGAGATTGCTGTTCACCACCAAGGAGCTGATCCTCATTTGCCGGGGAAACATTACTAATAATTGTTATATTTTCAGTTGAAAACATGTCCAATTCCTAGATCCATTGAGGTACATAGCAGAGGTTCAAGGTTCTTCATAACTATACAGCTGCACAGACAAGCATACTCCCAGGGCCACTGTTAGATATCATGGGGCCCCATACAGCATACCTGACAGCCCCCCACCGCCAGAGAAAATATCCAAATTATATTTATGGTACAAATACACTAAACATTATAAATTGACATAATCCCAACCAAATTCCTGTGAAATCTAAATAAAACTGTACTGAGTTCATAAATAAAGCTGTGTGTGTAATTGAGGTCTTTGGGCTCATTCACATGGGTGCTGTGGCCTGTAGAGTGGGAATCAGTGGTTTTATTTGTGGATATCGCCGTTTGCAGGCAACCTATGTTACACAATGGAAATGCTGCAGGTCATAATTTGCATGTGGGTGCAGGTGTACAGCCCTGAACACAGACAGCATTCAGGGCCACTTCCCCACGCCTTCACACCTGTCAGATGACAACCTGTGTTCATACAGCTGCTGTGTCCCCATAGTGTAACAGGTGGCTCCTGCCACATGAACAACCCACTCATTCATGCTGTACAGGACAGAAGACCTGTGTGAATGGGGCATTTTTTCACTTTTTTTTTTCCTCAGCGCATTAATTTCAATGGGCTGCCTAACATGTGGGAACATGCAAAAATACTGCAGGCATGTTATTGTAAAAGTGTGTTGCACCTAACCGCACAGTAGTGTGGTGCCATGCGTTTTGGTGGCTGTGAAATGCATCTGTGTTTACTAGGCGTGTGGAGGTGAAATTAAGTTTTTCATTATAATACCTGCGCACATCTGCAGAGGGCATTGCATTTCTTAGCTGTGCTGGAAAAAACATGCTCTTGCATGCGTTTCTGCTCCACAAATGGTGTAAACAAGTCCTAAGGGCCAGTTCACACTATAGAAACACAGTCTAGATGTGTTCCAGATGCGTGTTTGCATGCACTTTGATGCATGTTTAGCGTGTTCCAGTGCATTTTGGATGCGTTTTTGGTGTGTTCCAGTGCATTTTGGATGCATTCCAGTTAATTTTTTCCCCCTCTTTTTCTTAAATTTAATTAGGGACATGTGTGTTTTTAGTGCATTCCAGGGCGTTTTACCGCATTCCAGTACAGTTCTATGCATAAACAATGCAGCCTGTTTGACTGTTTTGGCAGCACCTGCAACGCACTGGAACTGCAAGCGCTGATGTGAACTACAGTTAGGTCCATAAATATTGGGAGATCGACACAATTCTAACATTTTTGGCTCTATACAACACCACAATGGATTTGAAATGAAACGAACAAGATGTGCTTTAACTGCAGACTGTCAGCTTTAAATTGATCAGGTGAACGGTGTAGGAATTACAACAGTTTGCATATGTGCCTCCCACTTGTTAAGGGACCAAAAGTAATGGGACAGAATAATTATCATAAATCAAACTTTCACTTTTTAATATTTGGTTGCAAATCCTTTGCAGTCAATTAAAGCCTGAAGTCTGGAACGCATAGACATCACCAGACACTGGGTTTCATCCCTGGTGATGCTCTGCTAGGCCTCTACTGCAACGGTCTTCAGTTCCTGCTTGTTCTTGGGGCATTTTCTTTTCAGTTTTGTCTTCAGCAAGTGAAATGCATGCTCAATCGGATTCAGGTCAGGTGATGGACTTGGCCATTGCATAACATTCCACTTCTTTCCCTTAAACTCTTTGGTTGCTTTTGCAGTATGCTTTGGGGTCATTGTCCATCTGCACTGTGAAGCGGCGTCCAATGAGTTCTGAAGCATTTGGCTGAATATGAGCAGATAATATTGCCCGAAACACTCCAGAATTCATCCTGCTGCTTTTGTCAGCAGTCACATAATCAATAAATACAAGAGAACCAGTTCCAGCAGCCATACATGCCCATGCCATGACACTACCACCACCATGCTTCACTGATGAGGTGGTATGCTTAGGATCATGAGCAGTTCCTTTCCTTCTCCATACTCTTCTCTTCCCATCACTCTGGTACAAGTTGATCTTGGTCTCATCTGTCCATAGGATGTTGTTCCAGAACTGTGAAGACTTTTTTAGATGTCGTTTGGCAAACGACAATCTGGCCTTCCTGTTTTTGAGTCTCACCAATGGTTTCCATCTTGTGGTGAACCCTCTGTATTCACTCTGGTGAAGTCTTCTCTTGATGGTTGACTTTGACACACATACACCTACCTCCTGGAGAGTGTTCTTGATCTGGCCAACTGTTGTGAAGGGTGTTTTCTTCACCAGGGAAAGAATTCTTTGGTCATCCACCAGTGTTTTCTGTGGTCTTCCGGGTCTTTTGGTGTTGCTGAGCTCACCGGTGCGTTCCTTCTTTTTAAGAATGTTCCAAACAGTTGTTTTGGCCACGCCGAATGTTTTTGCTCTCTCTCTGATGGGTTTGTTTTGTTTTTTCAGGCTAATGATGGCTTGCTTCACTGATAGTGACAGCTCTTTGAATCTCATCTTGAGAGTTGACAGCAACAGATTCCAAATGCAAATAGCACACTTGAAATGAACTCTGGACCTTTTATCTGCTCATTGTAATTGGGATAATGAGGGAATAACACACCTGGCCATGAAACAGCTGAGAAGCCAATTGTCCCATTACTTTTGGTCCCTTAACAAGTGGGAGGCACATATGCAAACTGTTGTAATTCCTACACCGCTCACCTGATTTGGATGTAAATACCCTCAAATTAAAGCTGACAGTCTGCAGTTAAAGCACATCTTGTTAGTTTCATTTCAAATCCATTGTGGTGGTGTATAGAGCAAAAAATGGTAGAATTGTGTCAATGTCCCAATATTTATGGCCCTGACTGTATGACATGGACAACCATATAACCTTCTTTCTGTGCGTTTTGGATGCAAAAAAAGCAACTGAAACACATGTAGGGTGAACTGGCCCTAAAGGTATTATAAGTAAGAGAATGGGACTGACCAGGAATTGTAAATTCAAATCAGACTAGTGGTGAGATACAATCAGGAATCGTGTAATAATGCGAGATCTGAGCTGGAGGTGATAGGAAATGAGACACATTAACTTTATCAGTAAATAAATAGTTAAATAAAAGAGTGATAAAAAGAGTGGGGCAGTGATACATAGATTTGCAGATGGAACAGGTGATGACGGGGGGGGGGGGGGGGTCAAGTTGTATAAGGAGAGAGGTTTAAGAGCTCGTTCACACTTGACTATTTCTAACTCTTGCCAAAAGGCCCTATAGCGTTTGACAGGTGTTTGGGAAGCGTTTAACGCTCCTCAAATGCTCCCCAAAAGCCCTATGTGCGGTTTTGAGGCATGTGATAAGCATTTACCAAGTGTAAAACTGCACCACAAATGCCTGTAATGAAGTTAAATGGTATTGACGCTCCAAAAATGCCTCGCAACCACACCGCAAATGTCTGCCAGGCATTTGAGGAGCAGTACCATAGACTTGAATGGGAGGCTTCAACTCCTCCTGACTCGACATGAAGCGCCAGTTTTGCTTCAGTGTGAACAGCACTGTGTGCTGCCATGTGCAGAATTTTCATAGGCGTTTGATAAGCGTAAAAACCGCTTCCCAAACGCCTGCTGACAAAGCTAGTGTGAACCTAGCCTTAGAGAAGATATAAAAAAAAAAAGTTGTAATGAAATATAAACAGAAGGAAAATTTAAAGTTTCAAACTTGTCAGAAGAACAGGAAACAGGTAAGATTCACTCCCTTTCCACTTTCTAGTCAGTAGCCAAAATCTTAATTGATTGATCAATATTACTGGCACTGACAGAACCCTGGGAAATTGATCTCCATATTTTGGGCATTCACAAATGTCAAGGAGCTTACAATTTAATGCAGGCCATAGATGGGTCGAAAATCATTTTGATGATCGGCCAATTATCCCGGCAATGATGGACAAATCGGCCGATTGTTTTACCGATAAAAAAAAGAAAAGCTGCGCATGGGCCGTGACGAGGAAGAGGAAGGGGGAAGAGGAAGGGGGAAGGGGGAAGGGGGAAGGGGGAAGGGGAAGGGGGAAGGGGGAAGGGGGAAGGGGGAAGGGGGAAGGGGGAAGGGGGAAGGGGGAAGGAGGAAGGGGAAAGGAGGAAGGAGAAAGGAGGAAGGAGAAAGGAGGAAGGAGAAAGGAGGAAGGAGAAAGGAGGAAGGAGAAAGGAGGAAGGAGAAAGGAGGAAGGAGAAAGGAGGAAGGAGAAAGGAGGAAGGAGAAAGGAGGAAGGAGAAAGGAGGAAGGAGAAAGGAGGAAGGAGAAAGGAGGAAGGGAAAGGAGGAAGGGAAAGGAGGAAGGGAAAGGAGGAAGGGAAAGGAGGAAGGGAAAGGAGGAAGGGAAAGGAGGAAGGGAAAGGAGGAAGGGAAAGGAGGGAGGGAAAGGAGGGAGGGAAAGGGAGGGGAGGGAAAGGAGGGAGGGAAAGGAGGGAGGGAAAGGAGGGAGGGAAAGGAGGGAGGGAAGGGAGGGAGGGAAGGGAGGGAGGGGAGGGAGGGAAAGGAGGAAGGAGGGAGGGAAAGGAGGAAGGAGGGAGGGAAAGGAGGAAGGAGGGAGGGAAAGGAGGAAGGAGGGAGGGAAAGGAGGAAGGAGGGAGGGAAAGGAGGAAGGGAAAGGAGGAAGGAGGGAGGGAAAGGAGGAAGGAGGGAGGGAAAGGAGGAAGGAGGGAGGGAAAGGAGGAAGGAGGGAGGGAAAGGAGGAAGGAGGGAGGGAAAGGAGGAAGGGAGGAAGGGAAAGGAGGAAGGAGGAAGGGAAAGGAGGAAGGAGGAAGGAAGGAGGAGGAAGGAAGGGAGGAGAATTCCAATCTGCTATTATATTTTACATGAAAAGTCTTGTGGTTGAAACAATGTATATTTGTATCCAAATAAAAAAACATCTGTATCCAAAATGGATATAAATGGATACATTGTTGCAACCGCAATATTTTTCATGTAAAATATAATAGTGGAGCTCTCTGCAAGGGGCAGAAGTAAAAATGTCGGCCGTAGACGGGACGAAAAATCGGCCAATTTTTTTACCATTGGTGGTAACGTCGGTCGATTGAACGACCGATTTTTTGTTTTTTGTTTTTAAAAAACAGCGTTTTTTTTGACATATACTAGGCCCAATTAACCTAACAGCATGTCTTTGGAGTGTTGGCAGAAACACACCCATGCAGAGAAAGCATGCAAACTGAGATGCAGCCATGACTGGGATTAGAACTCATGACCCACGTGCTATAAGTTCTGAGTTCTAACCACTAAGCCACCGTAGAAGAGAGAGTTTGAGCTGCAATGTAGAATAGTTATATTGTTTAAAAATAATGATAAAACGAAGCACTGGTAAAATTATATATAACTACTAAAATGGTATTACACAAAGTAAATATAAATATAGGTATAGATATGAAGGTAGCAGCTAGCACTCAGGGTATTGGCAACAGTCCCAGAATAGAAATATGTTAAAGTAATAGTGCAGCGCTATAAATGCATGTTATCAATCAATGCATGTAAAATAAAAAAAAAGTGCAAATTCCTGAATAATGGATTGTCATTTGTGTGAGAGTACCAACTCAGAGAGTGCCTATGAATGGCACGTGTGGTTTAACTGTGACGGACAGTAGTGCATGGACTCGTGAAAGGTAATCCACCCATGGGACGGGTGTAGACTCACCAGAACAAAAGTATTATTGCGCATGGGTTATACCACATCCCACATCTGGGGGTGCAGCAGTATGCTGGCAGATATGGGTTAGTCATCCAACTCCATCCATCCAACAGGGTGGGTGCCAAAATGGTCCTGGGGAGGAATTCTCAGCCACAGGAGCCAGAAAGGTGCTTAATAGTGTGGTACTTAATTATAATGGTCACGAGTAACAATTTAAAATATCCACGGGGAGCAATAAAAATAGCAAAGTGAGTAGCAAGATGGCAGATGCTTCTCAATGGCGTCAGCAATAGGGATCCACCCAATGCATTTTGTGTACCAACACATCCTATTGGTGTGCCCCTGAGGGTGTGTTGGTACATGAAATGCATTCAGTGGAGCCCTATTGCTGACACCACGCCACCGCCATTGAGGAGCGCCCGCCATACTGTCCCGTCACGGATATACCGTCTGCACTACTGTCCATCACGGATAAACCACACGTGCTATTCATAGGCACTCTGAAATGGTACTCTCACACGAAGGACATTCCATTATTCAGGAATGATTATATGAACTTTTTTTAGCACCATTTACCAGTTGACATTATTGCACTTTTTTGATTTTACATGCGTTTATGATTGATAACATGCATTTATAGCACTGCACTATTACTTTAACACAGAATAGTTACATGATTAAAGAGAATGAAGATATATAATTATATTGGGAAATTAGAACTAGACATTCCCAATTATTTGAGATATAAGTGTGAAAAATGTTTAACATTTGAAAATAGAATGTATGACATTCATTAGGAAATGCATTAGTGGTCTGATCATTTTGGAGAAACAGCAACCCAAAAAAAAAAAATTAATATCGGTGTACTTTTAAATTTAAATTATAAGCATTCTCATAGGCAAACAGAAAAGCGCAAACAGGACAAAGCCCACAGTTGTGCGCCACCTAGCGAACATATTCGGTATTGCACCTAAAAATGTGCCAGACAGGATTGCACATTTACTAACAGGAAAGTCTATAAAGTAGACGCTTTGAAATGAGTTTGCTAGACACCTTTCAGAAGACTGACAGGTCTAGATTGTTTGAATTGAATCTGCCTGAATGTTAGCGTCTGCTGGTAGACTCAATTCTTAGTACATCAGGGCCATAATGTCAAGGGGCTGAATAGCCCAGGAAAAAGATTTAAGGTTTTCAAAGAAACATATCGATTTTCCTCAGTAGTGTTTATACAGGAGACATTTAACACAAGAAATAAATATAAAATTCCAA